>NW_022985008.1:0-600000 GCF_010015815.1 Dothidotthia symphoricarpi CBS 119687
TAACCCTAACCCTAACCCTAACCCTAACCCTAACCCTAACCCTAACCCTAACCCTAACCCTAACCCTAACCCTAACCCTAACCCTAACCCTAACCTTTAGTTTTGCACTTTATAAAAGTATACTCTTAACTTAGTTAATAACAAAGTTATTACCTATACTAAGGATTAGGTTAACCTTACTATTAAATATATACTATCTAGGCTACAAAATAGATAGTTTATTATAAAGCTAATTCTATAGAATTACTAGTAATAACTTAAGCTTATTAGTAAAGGTTACTACTAGTAACTATTATATAGTTATCTTATATAGACTATAGACTATATTAGAGAATTTAAGTATATTAAGAGTTATATCCTTAATAGTTATATTACTACCTTTTTAAGTTATAAATCTATTTATAATATTAGTATCTAGTACAGATTTAGTAAATACTAAGAGAGAGATAATTTACTAAATAATAGTTAAGTTTTTTAAACTAAGGTAGAGCACTATCTATTCTTAGATTATCTTAAATAGTGTAGAGGTATATTCTTCCTTAGAGTCTAGAAATCTAATAGCAAGTTTATATATAAATATAAAGTATATAATTTTCTTAATAGCTAATAAAGTTATTATATATATACTAACATTATAAAATTTATCTACTTTAATATAAAGAATACCTATTATAATATATATTACAAAGTTACTTTTCTTACAAAATAACTATTATTATAGGAGAGTAATAAAGAAGCTATAGTATAATGCTTCTATAGAGTAAAATATTATATAATTAGAACCTATTTCTAGTTTATACTAAACAGATTAAGTGTCTTTAAGTAGAGCAAGATAGTCTATTAGGGTAAGCTAGGCTAATTTCTGCGCTATATTAAGATAGTACTTTAAAAAGAGCTAAGCTAATTTATTATTAAATATTCTAGCAAAGAATATAAATATATATTATATATAGATTCTATGCTTAACTGCCTTATCTTAGTAGAATTAAAGTAGAAGCCTTAGAGGTTTATATTTATTCTTATATATTACCTTAATAAGTATAGTTTATAATATCTAGGTAATAGTACGCTAGTAGGTTTAGATTATAGATTACACTACTACCTAAAGAAGCTATAGTCTAATATTATTCTCTTAGTTTAGTTTCTAGCGCATACTAAGTATATATAGGGCTAATATACCTCTAAGAATAGTTTAAAAACCTAATTCTAATAACTATAGGTTTACTTTACTCTAGTTACTAATAGGAAGATTAGTACTAATCTATTATAAAACTATAAATCTTTTTTCTATACGCTTTATAAAGAGCCTATTAATCTCTACTTTATTAAAGCTATTTTAAATAGGTAAACTAGCAGTATTTAGTTAGACCTTATTAGAGGTAATAACCTTAAAAAGTAATATAGTAAGGTACTTAACCTTATTTCTATATTTATTAGTTAAATCTATTTTTAATAATATTAAGTAGTACCTTTAGTAAGTATTTATATAATACTAGTATATCTCCTAGCACTTATTTATTATAAGCCTCTTACCTTTAGTAGGTCTACTACTCTTAGTATTATTATTACTATATAATATAAGGTTATACATAGTTTAGTTATAAGACTTTATATTACTTATAGTATCTCTACTACTATATATCTAGGTATACTAGTTATATATAACGTAGTTATAATATAGTAAAAGGTAATAGATTACTAGAATTAGCTAGTTTAAGTAGGCTACTTTACTATAAGTCTTAGGTAAGCTAGTATACTTCTTCTTTAATACTATAATAATAAGTTTTTACTTATTTAGTATAATATTATATTTATACCTCTTTCTTAAATAATTAGCTACACTAGAAAGCAGTACGCTAAATCTATATATAACACAAATAAGAATATTATATTCCTAGTTAAAAGTAATAATAGTATAGAAAGTTATAGTATTATATCTATAACACTTAATTTATAGGTATATAAAAGGTCTTTTAAATATATTCTAATAATTAAAGAGGAAAGAGATATATCTAATAGTGCTTATAAAGTATAAACAGAATTTAGTTTAAGTCTAATATAGTAGTAGAGATTAAGATTTACCTAACTAACTTATTTAGGCACTTATTATATAGTAAAATAATAGGCAAGGTTTAGTTTAGCACTAGTATATAATAATTTAATTTAATTATACTAAAGAAGAGCTAAAGTAATCTTATCTTATCTAGTATATTTAATTAGTTAAGAATAATCCTCTATTATTAATTTCTAGCTTATTATATCTTTTCTAATTCTTTATTATTTCTATCTAAGCTCTTAGGTTACTTTAAGCGTAGTAATAATATCTTTACTCTTATGTACTAATATTAGGCTACAGTTACTCTCTACTTAGTTATTAGATTTAGGTAAACTAGTAGAGGCTTTTTCTAAAATTCTAAATAAATATAATACTATCTAGCTTATACCTAATTCTAACTAGATAGTTAATTATAACCTATTTATAGTACAAGATCTAAAAGCTACATTACACTAGATCTATACCTATAGCTGTAAAGACATTCTTATACAGTAGGTTTATAAAATCTATACTCTTTTATAAAATACTAAGCAAGATAATAATATTAACAACCTAAATTAGTAAGAGGCTAGCTAAGAAAGAGAAGTTTCTAAGAAAGCTCCTACGTATAATAAATAGATAGAAAAAGAAGGCACTTATACTTATAACAAAGCTATTTATAATAAAGTTCTAGTTAAGATAGCAGAGACTTAGAAAAAGAATATAACAAAAGATATTACTTTAAATAGTAACTATTTACAGTATATAGGTTTCTTTAATTAGTATCTATTACTTAGTAAAATATAGGTCTAAGAAATAACTAAGTTAGCTATAGCTCTCTAGTCTAGACAGATACTAAATAATTAGGTATAGGTTATATAGATATAGAGATACTATTAGGCAAGAAGTTAGAATATATTAGATAGCTTAAGCTAGCTTACTTAGAATATAAAGCCTCCTAGTACTACCTAGGCTCTAGGTAGATTAGTAGTTCTAGATTTATAGGCTTTAGGTAACTTTCTTCTTAAAGAGGCAGATAAAGAAATTAAGTTAATTAAATAGCAAGGTAGATATAAGAAGTAGTTTAAGAGCTTATTTTTTTATATTATATATATAAAAGTAACTTTAATTATTAACATCCTCTATTAGCACTAAATAATAACTGCTCTTTAGAAAAAATTATAAGCCCTTAAGGCTTATATTATTATAGAGGAGAGGTATACTAGAAAGCAAGGTATAGGTATAAACACTATTATACGCTAATAATAGTTAAATATTCTTTTTAGTCTTAGTTACCCTAGTTAGCTAATAACTTAATAAGCTTTCTTCTAATAATAGAGTAAACTAGATTAAATACTTATATTTAGAAAGTAATAGTAAATACTTATAGATACTTTTAGGTTTAGAATTTTAGGTCTTCTTCTACTAACTAAGGTACCTAATACGTTTATTAAATAGACTATAACTATAGACTAAATCCTAATCTAGATTAAGCTTATCTAAACCTATATTCTAGATATCTAAGTTATATATAACTAGATTCTTCTACTCTATATTACTTATATTAATAACTATTAACCTCCTCTAAAGAGATTAGTACTTAAAGAAATAGAAGTAGACAAATTAATTAATATTAATTATAGTATAGTAGTTAAATATCTAGAAAGGACTAGCTCCTAATTAATAGTAGGGGAGTAGGAAATTACGCAGAAGATATAAGCCTTAAGTTACTCTATAAGGAGATAGTTACTTAATATTAGATATTACTTATTACTAGGGGAAAGGAGATACTTTTAAAAAGGTAGTAATATAGAAACTAGAAAGGGGGTATTATTAAAAAGGTAGAATTTAACGTTACTATTTTAAAAAGTACCTTCTAATAATAACTTTGTATTTATATAATATAATTTTTCTTTATATAATAAAGGCTTAGGGTCTAATAAATATAAATATATTAATCTAATTATTATTAAAGTTAAAATTAGTATAAACAAAAGTATATTTTTGCGTTTATATATATTTTTAGAGTTATTAGGTCTTAGCAGTAGCTAGTATACTAGGCTTACTTTATAAAATTTAGAATAAAATAGATCTATTTAAAATCTCTAAAATATATTAATTTATTATTAGATTACGTATATAGAAATTATAGATATAAAAGAAATAGTAATTTTATAAGTATTTAATTTAAAGACTTACTAAGATATAAAACTAGAACTTAATTAATAGATAAGAATCTTCTTTTTAGTAGAAAAACTTATATATTTAGTAATAATATTTAAATATTAGTAATAATATTTGCCTGTTTAGTAATAATATTTACGTATTTAGTATTAATATTTAAACTTTAGTAACAATATTTAAGCTTTAGTAATAATACTTATATAGTTAGCAATAATATTTATATATTTAGCAATAATATTTATATAGTTAGTAAGGATATTTACATAGTTAGTAATAATACTTAAGCTTTAGTAATAAGATTTGCGTAATTAGTATTAATATTTTAGCTTTAGTAACAATATTTTAGCTTTAGCAATAATATTTTAGCTTTAGCAATAATATCTAAGTTTTAGTAATAATATTAAATTTTTGTAATATTAATAAGAAGTTTATCTAATGCTAAGCCTAAATTTAGCTAATAGGCAATAATATCTATTTGGCAATAATACCCGTTTACTTATATATAATAGTAAAGATATATAGTACTAATAAATTAAGAGATACTAGCTATTTAAATATATATTATATATAACCTTTTTTACTACTATTATAGTAGTATAGCTACTATATTACTACTTATAAAACTCTTATCTTAGTATTTCCTTCTACTAGCTATATATAAATATATCTACTATAAAAGTAGAAGTAATTATTATATATATTAATATTATAGATATAGTATAATAGTTTTATTATTATATACTTAGAAGAAAGCTATTTTATTTCCTTCTACTATATTAAATAAAATACTGTAGAGTTTATACTAAATAAAAAATAAACTTTATATCTACGTAACTTTATATAATATACTTAGCTATAAGATATATATTAGTATTACACTATAAGCTTAGAACCTAGGGTAAAACAGTAGTCTAGAAATTATAAGAGTATATATCTTTATTATAATAACTCTATTATTAAAATATTTATATCTATTCTTAGAGTAGCTATAGAGAAATCTTCTTTAGATATTATAGGTTAAAAAGAAATAGTTAATCTTATTAACTATATATTTAAGTATTTAGAGAGTAAGTCTACTAGGTACTAGGTAGTACTAGAAGAAAATAAAGGTTTCTAGATATTTATTATATAATATCTACTAGATATATTAAAGAAAATCTGCTAGTAAATTAATAAATATTAACTAGTAAAGGTAGTTACTACTATATATAATACTCTAAATAGTATTACTACTAAAAGTAGAGAAAAGGCTATAAACTAAAGAAATACTAATAATAATAGTATATATAGTACTAAGTAAGCTAAAAAGAGCTATAACACTAATTTATATAAAAGAACTAAAGAGTTAATTAAAATAATTAAATACTACTTTTATATAAATAGTAGTTAGTAGCTAAGAGGTTACTATAGCTAATAGAAATATTACCTTATTAAGTAATAAATAGATTTAATACTAGAATTTCTCTAAGAGATTTATTAGCGCTAATATAACTATAGTTACTAGTATAGTTTCTAGAGCTATTATAGTTAGTATAGTTAAATTAATTAAGAACTAGGTTATAGTTCTTTCTATATAATAGTTATAGTTTAATAAGAGTTAGCTATTATTTATTAAGAGTAATAGCTAGAGATTCTCTATTCTATTTACTACTAGATCTAAATTAAAGGATAAGTTAAACTATATAATTAAATAGTAAAATACCTAAATAGCTCTAACCTAGACCTTATTAAATTTTATTACTAGTAGTAGACTTTTAATACTAGATATAGCTAATTTTAGAAACCTATTTTTTACTATATAGTTTAATAAAGTAGTTACTCTAGTTAGTTAAATATAGTATTAATAAATTATATTCTTTCTTTATATAGAATATAAGAGACTTAAAAAGTTAATATAAAGTAAAGCTAAGTACTCTAAGAGAGGTTAGAGTTTTATAATATTAGCTAAGAAGTAATTATTTTTAGTTATCTATAGAAAGTAACTTACTAACTTAATATCTAGGTAGCCTATAACTACTATATTAAAATAAGATTTTCCTAAGAAATAGATATTATATAGTAGGTACCTTAAATATAAAAAGAAATAAAATATACTATATAACTAGTTTAGTATAGAAATCTTAGTATTATTACTTTAAGTAATAATTTTAAATACCTACCTTAAGTGTTTTATTATATAGATAAGACTAGCCTAGTAGATAGAGCTATTAGCTAAGTATAATAAAAAGGCTATAAGTTTTACCTATACTATTACTCTAATATAAATCTTTTATATAAATACATAAGCTTCTTTAGAATAAATATAGTAAAAAGATACTAATAATAGGAAACTAATAAATATTTATATAGCTAACTTATTTAGAGATAATTCTAGTTAAATAGAAAAGGTTTATAAGGTCTAAAATACTAAAGATAAAAAGTTTAAATTAGGTATTAAGTAGTAAGTAATAGTATAGTAATAGTTTTTATTAAATACTTTTAGTTTTTAACTACTATATAGTTTTATTATTAAGGTAGCCTACTTCTTTAGAGCTGTTCTAGATCTATTTAACTATTCTAAAAGTTATTAAACACTATATAGTTATCTAGGTTAGTATAAAGAGTATATATTAGGTCTATATAATTTTTAAGTCTAGTTAATATTTATATCTAGTTAATTTTTAAGTTAGTATATTATATATAGGTAGTTTTTAAGTCTAGTTAATTTTTATATCTAGTTAATTCTTAAGTCTATATATTAGGTCTACATAATTTTTAAGTCTAGTTAATTTTTACGTCTAGTTAATTTTTAAGTTAGTATATTACATATAAGTAGTTTTTAAGTCTAGTTAATTTTTATATCTAGTTAATTTTTAAGTCTATATATTAGGTCTATATAATTTTTAAGTCTAGTTAATTTTTACGTCTAGTTAGTTTTTAAGTTAGTATATTATATCTAGGAAGTTTTTATATCTAGATATTATATCTACCTAATTTTTAGGTTTAGATTTTAGGTACTAGCTTAGCGTATATATACCTATTTTTACGTACTTTTAGGTAAATAATTAATAATCTAATATTTCTAATAACTATATATTAACTACCTCTACTTTTAGACTAGTTCTTTTACTAGTCTTTTAAGCCTACTAGTAGATTAGAGTTAGTAAAGAAGTAGTAATACTTAAAAATAAAAGAGTTATATTTTATTATATAGAAAGAAGTATATTATTAGCCTTTATATAGATACCTAATTTTTACTACTAGCTAATACTAAATATATAACTAGTATTACTTTCTACCTTTCTTTCTTTAAGGCTTTATACTTATATTTAGTATTAGCTTTAAACTACCTATTTTAATTTAGTATTAGCTTAAAACTTTCTATTTTAATTTAGTATTAGCTTAAAACTATTTAATTAAGATTAGCTCTATCTAACTATTTCTAAATAAAAAATAGTAAATAACTCTTTAAATTTAAGAGATATTATATTAAAACTTTTATAAAAGAAAGTATAGAATAAAATATATATAATAGTAGTAGTATAGTATTCTAAATCTAAGTTCTAACTATAATATTATTACTATTAAACCTCTATTTATATTTTAATTTCTGCTATATTCTACTAAATTTTAGAAGTATCTATAACCTAATAGAGTATAATAGAAAAGAGAGCTTTACTAAGATAAAGTATAAAGGTATTACTATAAGAGTTTATAAATTTAGGTAGTTAGATATTAGCCTAAAAAGAAAGAAAGTTATTAGTATCTTTTTTACTACTATTAGTTTCTACTTATTACTATATATATACTAGAAGCTATAGTTCTTTTATATCTATTTATTTTATAATTAAGCTTATAGTATTACTTATTACTATAGTACTATATAGACTTAAATATATTACTACTATAAACTTCTACTAAGAGGTAGTATTTTATTAAGTTAAAGGTAGAAGAAACCTCTTAGTAATTTATATACTAAGACTATTTATCTCTATTTATAATTTAAGTAATAATAGTAGAGAAAAATATAATATACTTACTACTTAAAAGTTATCTTTACTTATATATTAGCCTAAGCTCTACTATAGTAAATAGTAATAAATATTATATATATTAAGAGGCTATAAGTAGTATATAAGTAGAATATTAAAGTAATTTATTAATATAGTCTTCTTTTTAACTATACCTACTATTTTTTTTTTTATTACCTAGCTCTACTATTTACTCTACTCTTTAGCTACTTAACTTTATACTTTTTAAGTAATTTACCTCTTTTAATATAGTTTTACTTTTACTATAGCTTTTACTTTATTATTTTATTTTACTTACCTTTACTTTACTATATAGTGTTTCTTTACTCTAGATAGGTACCTTTATAGTAGTATTTATTTACTAGATAAGGCTTATATAAATAACCTACTAGGTATTTTAAAGCTAGATATTAATTAAGTTTAATATAGTATAGGTTTTTTCTTTTTACTTTTATATATAATAGTATTAAAGCTAATATTTTTTATAGTATTAGCTTAAGTTATTTAGTATAATAACTACTAACTTTTACTTACTACTATATCTTAGTAGCTTTAAAATAGCCTATAGTACCTAGGCTAGCTTACTTTATTACTTATATACTACTTTTAAAGATAAAATCTACTTATTACTATTAGTTTATAGGTTACTAGCTACTTTTAAAACTAGTACCTTATATATATACTTTAGAGTTAATAGTATAGTTATTTCTTTTAAAGTAGAGAGTTCTTTAACTATATTTTTAAATAATTTTTTTTTTCTTTTTAACCTATTAACTAAGCTACTGTATTTAGTATACGTAATACCTTTATTACGTAAAATATCTATAGCGTAATTCTTATTAGATTTAATAAAAATAATAATACTATTTCAATAGTACTATATTCTGCTAAAGAGAAATAACTTATAGTTATAACTAATATACTATACTATACTTTAGTCTATTTATTTTATATTTATATAGATATATTAAACGTTTAATAGGATGCTAGTATTATAACTATTAATAAAATTATGTAGTAGAATAATATATTTATAGGTAAAGGTAGCGTAAAAGTAATATAAAAGAAGGCCTATAATATAGTTATTATTAAATATAATAATTACTTCTAGGCCTAGAAGTAGAATAATTTGTTTATAAATACTTAGAAGCTAATTAAAAATAATTTAGTTAATAATTTTATAAATCTAGGATAGTGTTAAGCTAAAGAGGTTTAAGAGGTTAAAAAGTATATAAATAGTAAAAATAATAAAAAAAGTAAGAAGTATAATAAATATAATAAGAATAAGTATAATAAGAATAATAAGTATAATAAGTATAAAATAGAAAAGGAGTATAAGTAGTATAAGAGAAATAATAGATAATATAGGTAAAGGTTATAATATAGAATCTTATAATCTACTTTATTAGAGATATAGTAGCTATTAATTTTACTCTAGCCTACTTATAGATTATTCTAATATATATTTTACTTATACTTAGGCTTACTATTATTCTTATCTTTATTACTACTTTTCTTTTTACTATTTTTATTATACTTATATATCTTTTTTTTATACTCTATATACTTAATATTTATAAGTACTAATAGTTTAGGTATTACTTAGAAATACTGCTACCTATTAGTAAAACAGTTAATATACTCTAATAGTTTAAATACCTAATATTTTAGGTTAGACTTAAGCTAAGATATATAATAGTAATATTAAAATAAACTATATTAATATTAGTATAGCTTATATTAGTAGGACTTAATAGGTATAAAAAGAATTTTCTTTATATACTAGAATACTACTATAAAGAGATAATACTAATTAAGAATAAATAGCTTATTAATAATATCTTTAAAGTTAATTATTAAAGAAGTATATATAAGCTCTTATACTATATATATATTATTACTACGCTAGATAGAGTTTAAGATAATAAAGGCTAGTTTATTATATAAAGTATAGCTAATTATATATAGTACTTTAGAAATAAAGTAGGTAATTTTAAGTAATATATAATTTCTTTATTACTATAAACGAAAGTAATAATTTTAAATTAACTTAGATATTATAAGGTTTTAAATTATAGTTATATAGTATATCTTTATAATTTAAGTATTTTATATTTAGATATCTATAAAAAGTTTAGCTTTAAAGAAATTTTATATTATAGTAAAGTTAGAATATAGCTAGTATTAGTAAAAGCTACTTATAATTCTATTAAAATATTATAAGCTCTTACTTATAGCTACTATTACTATTTACTTTATATTTAGAGTCTAGGCTAGTACTATAGTTTTTTAGTTTAATATTTTTTAACTTTTATTTATCTTCTAGTAAAGAAGCTTAATTTCTATAGCTAGATTTATTATTTAATCTAGACAAATTAATTACCTCTATAGGTATATAGTAGTAGTTATAATAAGCTAACAAAGAAAGTAAGTTAGAAATAAGTATAAGGTATAAAAAAGAAAAAGGAGAATTATATAGTAAAGTAAAATAAAAAAAGTACTTAATATAGGTATAGTTTTATTAGCTAATACTTTTACTTTAGAGTTTAATAAGTTAAAACTAAGTTAGTAAAATAAATTTATATTAAATTATTACTATACTTTTATTATTATTATTATATTTAAACTTATATTCTAAATATTCTAGTATAAGAAAAGGTATTTCTAGTATTATTATAGGTTAAAATTATTTTACTTTTTTTAATTTACTTTTATATTTTAACTCTTTAATCTTATAAAATTAAAAGGAGACTATTATATTCTAACTTTTACCTTTTAACTTATATATTTTGCTAGGCTAAGAGTATACTTTTATATTTTAACTTTTAAACTTTACTAAGTTAAAGGTAAACTTTTATATTTTAACTTTTAAATTTTACTATATTAAAGGTATACTTTTATATCTTAACTTCTGCTTTTTAACTTATATATTTTACTATATTAGAAGTAGACTTTTATATTTTAACTTTTAACTTTTACTAGGTTAAGAAAAGACTTCTATATCTTACCTTTTAAATTTTACCTAGTTAAAAGTAAACTTTAGTATCTTACCTTTTAAATTTTACTAGGTTAAGAGTAGACTTTTATATTTTAACTTTTAAATTTTACTAGGTTAAAAGTAGACTTTTATATCTCTACTTTTAAATTTTACCTAGTTAAAAGTAGACTTTTATATCTTAACTTTTAAATTTTATACTAGTAATATATATTATATATATACCTATTCTATAAGGATTTTAAGCTAAAATCCCTAATCCTAATATATATAGAGGCCTGTAACCTGCGTATTATATATAACTACTTATTACTAGAGTGCATATAATAGCGCTGTATTTATCTACTACCTTAATAAGTTCTATAATATTACCTATAGCTAACCTATAACAGCGCTTAAATATGCGTATATTTCTTTTACCTATAATTTCTAGGCGCTTAACATCTAGCTATACTAGCGCGAGCTAAACACTGCTAGTGCTGTAATATACTACATAAAGAGTATCTTTAATTACACCTTGTCTAATAATAAGTAACTTCTTAAAGCGCGGGAGCTACTGCGGAACTATATTGATTATGCGCTAAACAGCCGACTGCGCTCGCTGAAAGGTGTACCCTACTCTTTCTGCACTGAGTTTCCTAAGCGGAAGTTCAAGACCACCAAGGCCGTCGGCTGCTCCAGTGCCTCCGTTCAATCCGATTCCATAGCCTTCGCCTCGACCTCCCTGCCACCTACACCCTCGTCCAATCATAATGAGCTCGAACTAGTCAAACGGTCCAGCAAGCGGCTGCGGACGGAAGAGAATGCTGATAGATGAAGTCAGTAAATGCGGCATCATCGTGTTTTCTTGCACTTTGCATCTCTGATGTGCGGAGACCATTGAGTCTCATTAGATGGGATGCGAGAAGCCTGCGCTGAGTAGCAAGAACAGAGCGCCAGTACTCAAGGCACCTCATAGGAATAGCCCGGCGGACATGTGGGTCATTCGGTCGGTTTCGCAGATAGACGACCACGACCGACCTCCACGCTCTGTTTGCCCTACAGAGCTGCGCGCTCGCTTATGTCATTGCTTGCCATGGACGAGTGGGTGGGGCACAGTTGTACTCTGGACTTCGATGACTGTTGTTCTGGATACCTCTCGTATTACTCTCGCATTACTTTTCCACAGTGCAACAACCCTATGCTATGATGTCACGTGACTTTGCGGGGTAGTGGGGACAACTTTACTAAAGATAGCACTACTCGCGCCACGCACCTCCTCGATTAAAGACACCACTTCTTTACTCTGTTCTCAAATTATGGATACCTTTGAGCGTGAGTTCCTCGTCGTTCCCGACGGTGTATTACCGGAAGGTGTCGGGCTCCTTCTTGGTGGCCAAAACCACCAATCCAGATTTCCACCTCTTGATCCAGCATCAAATTTTACACGATTCCTTCCTCCAAATGCAACCGACACTCCCGAAACTCTATTTATGCCTGGATTCACCAAGTCCTCGATTCCAGCCCCGCGTTTTACCCGCCAGTCGAATCTATCTGAGTTTCTCATCTACACGGATGGGGCCTGTAGTGAGAACGGAGATCAAGATGCCAGAGGAGGTTGTGCCTTTGTCTATCGTCCCGAAACATCTCCCTCGATGATTCCGTCAAAAACCTATTCTGGGCATTCCACTCGTTCTATGAACCTTCATGAACTTGGCGCTTCTAGATTTCGACTTGAGTCCCGCAGCCGAACGGGAGAAGCTGTACCTCAGACCAGTAACCGTGCCGAGCTCCGTGCCGTTATCGCTGCTCTCGGATTTCGGCTGTGGAATAACGAGGGATGCCAACGCCTTGTGATCGCAACAGACTCATCTTACGTAGTTGACGGATCTACAGAATGGATCAAGAAATGGAAGCGAAATGGATGGCAGACATCAACACACAAGCCGGTGAAGAATCAGGACCTCTGGAAAGAGCTCGTTAAAGCACTCGAGAGATGGAGTGAAGCAGGGGTAGCAGTACTGTTTTGGCTTATTCCGAGAAAGCTAAACACAGTGGCAGATCGTTTAGCAAAGGAAGCTACCGCTCTTACTGACGAAGAGGATTGGGTAGAAATCCAGGGAGTATTGTGCTAATCTAGTATAAGAGTTAACATCAGTTTCAATTGTAATGGCAGATTGGAAAAATATTATAAACGATAACATTCAAATCATGAGTGTAATAGTTATGTATCTTTCTAGTTAATAGGCCCAGCTTGTAGCTTAACCTTTCAAGTGCTCGGGCTGGAAATTGTCTCTAGTGCTATACCACTTTTAGTTTTCTATAAGTCCCTGCTGGTAACTTAAGTAAGTTTACTAATTTGGCATGTAGACCGTATAGAAGTGTTACTACCTCTTAGATTCCATTAGTACGCTCGGTATAGAGTCTCGCTATTCCCATCTATAAGTCACAGAGTTTTCCAAGGGAATGCAAATACTTTCCTACAAGCACAAGGTTACCTAGCACAACTCTTTTGCGATAATCAACGCGGAAGGTTGAACTGCGCAGTAGGGAGAAGCTAACTGAAGTAGACAAGAAAGGACACATCTAACTCCTAGTTTAACGATTGTTAGAAGTGTCCCGGCACGTAGAGAAGCACGATACTCGGAATCGATCGCGATAATCTAAGTTTCGGCTTCGCTCTTAATCTCCTTGGTATAAGTCTTAGCGAGCAACTCCACATCTAACTTTGCAGCATAGAGTTCCGCTCGCAAGTTCAACCGAAATAGGAAGTTGTCTACTATGTGCATAATAGGTTTCAACAGTTTACTGCCGTTCTTAACGTCATCTGGTGCTTGTTTACGCACTATCAGTGGAAGTGACATAAGGTAATAGTAAAGTTTAGTAGACTAAGGAAACGGCTTAGGGCCCCTATTTACCAAAAGTTGAATGCAGAGTTAAAGGATACGAGTCGTAAAGCAAGCCAACACCGAATACAAATGCTCCTTCCATATGCGCCCAACCGAGTATGCCTCAAGTAGCGACTCCTTCCGCGTCCTCCATCGCGCTCGACACTTGACGTGGACTTCGCCGCTTACGAAGTATTTCCTCACTCCTCTCTCAGGGAAGCCGAGCTTAGATCTCAGAGCGTGAAGAATACAGTAGCAGCGAATGCGACTGCAAAGCTCATTGCGGCGCTTGCTGTGAGCTTTCCGCCTGCACCATGGATGCCTAGAACCTCATCTTGTCTCGTGAACGTAACGTTCTGCGGGATGGTTGAGTTCAAGCAGTTGCCGTTGGCAATGTCCAGCCCCGCCAGATCATCCGGCACGTGGAAGAACATGTACGATCGCGTGTTCAAGCCCTTGAAGCCTTCGGTGTTGTACGGGAACCAATCACTCGAGTCCGTTGACGATGTGTTGCGCAGGAAGATGCATTGCACCTGGTTTGGGTAGTCGTGCGCGAGCTCGGGATAGGCTGCCATGACATCGGCGTTGGACGTGTCGGCCATGAGGACAAACTTTCTCTGCGGGAAAGTTTGGAAGACCTTAGTGAGGAGGAATTTGCGAATGGACAGCGTGGCGCTGATATCGGAGAAGTTCAAGGGACGTGTGTCAAACGAACCGCCAGGGTATGTCTTGTAGATGAAGTCCATGTAGTTGCGCGTCGCCTGTTCGGGCGTCGTTGTCAGGTAGTGGAAATGTGTGTTGTTGGGGAGAGTCTGCGACCAGTTGGCGTAGATCTCGGGCATGTTCATCCAAGGCACGAAGTCGTGAGCAAAACTGTTCAGTAGACCTTCCTTAGGATCGTAGATCTTGGTCACGCGCAGAATGTCGTCAATGTCGGAGATGAACGTGATACCCTCGGTGGGCACAAGGTAGGCAGTGGCGTTGCCAGTCAGGGTACCAGTAGTGTGGACGTTGAGTCGCTGCACGTTGTTTGTCTCGTTTCCATTCAGCAAGCCATTGCTCTTTATGGGAACAAAGACGTCAAAGTCGCCAAGATCGGTCGTCTCGTAGGGAAGCGTGAGGTTCTGAGTGCCGCCTGGTGCTGTGATGGCATTGCCGCCGCCCGGTTCACCATCGCCACCCTGCGTCGATGCAGGCTCGAGGGACATGGACACGTTCACGTTGCCTTGCTGGACGATGAAGATGGACCGCGTAAGGTTGCGCGCGTTCGCCTTCTCTTCATCTGGCAGCTCTGCAACACTGGTGCCGATGAGGAAGACGTCGGCCAGGTCGTCAATCTTGCTTTGCGAGATGTTCGGCAGCTTGTAGACGTTGCCGTGGAAGCGCACATTCCAGCCCTGGTCGGTCCAGTTGGCATATGGGGGGACGTTGAGCACCGAGGTCGGTATGGCATCAAGGTCGCTGTCCTTGATTCCGAGCTTTGACAAGACTTGCGTGCCTGTGGGGAGTGATTCTTGCCATTCTTGAATGCCTGTTGTGAGAGTCAGTATGGCGTTGTAGCACGGCGGAGGCATCGGATGTACCGTCGGTGAAGTAGCTTGGCAAGTCTGAGCCCAAGACGCTCGCCCACGACTTTGCTACGCCATCTACGCCACTCGCGATGTCACTGAGAATGTTGCGTCTCTCAATATAACTGTATCTGCCATCGAACGATATGGCTGCAGGCGTGACAATCGGTGCACGAACCTCGACTCGAACGGGTACAGCCGTCGGATCAGGGAGCGCAACGGCATTGGCGAGGCTGATAGCCGCACACAGCAGCAGTGCGCACTGCGAGGAATGCATCGGGGCCATCTCGGTGGTCTTCAGCTCCCGTTGTATTGTTCGCGACGATGTGGAGAGGTACACGCGTCGTGGGCGGCCCGGTTTGGCGAAAGGGGAAGGGAGTGGAAAAAGAGCGACAGACTGCAGGGGAGAGAAGAGGAAAGGGGAACGTAGGCTCTTCAAGCGAAAACGGCAGGCAAATTGAAGGTCGTCCCTGTCCTGATATCCGACAGGTTTCAAAGGCCTGTTTGTTGTTGTTAATGCAGGCGGCTGATCCTGCAAACAGTGATGTCAGGACGCCCCTTACAAAGCTTGATTTCTGAAACAAGTGTGAAGCAGAACGCAGTGATTGGTTTGCCGCAGCTTGGTACACTAATGAATACGATGGGGATTTGCAACGATCAGTGCACAGCCACAATGCGCTACAGACTCCACAACACTCCGATGCTCCCGCAACGGCGATTGCATCGACCTGGAGGTTGACGTCTCAAGTGCTTAGTATCAAAGCATTTGGATTGCCCTTATGCGTCATTGCGCCACACGAAAACATCCAGGCTCAATGCGATCATCGGTATCCTACAATTTCGGGGATATTGGCCTTCGATGAGATTAACTCAAGTGGTGTTTAGACTTGTGTAGTAATTGCGTTGACGAGCAAAAGGCAACCGTGGTTTTCTGCACATCAATTTGGAGGCTTGGGACAGCTCACGTGTCTGAAATCTCGATGTCAACTGTCACCAGATCTCTATTCAGCCAAGCGCAAAAGATTGCTCTCAAGTACGTACTATCATTATCACCAGAATTTCCAAATCCAGTCGTTGATGTCACAAGAAAGAGAATCGATCAAACACACAGTAGTACTTGCCAATACGGCTCCATCATTGACAACATTTTATCTCGCTTGACCCCCGAGGCCCTGAGTAGGTTTCATTGATGAAAATACTACTGGTTCCCATCCAACCACGACGTGCGCCGTCCTGAAGCATGTGCGACATCGTACAACATATCGCCAAACCCATTAAATGAATTCGGCACGGCTTCTCATGCGATAATTCTCACTTAGATGACCGCCCCAATCTTTAGGTCCTTCAAAAAGAGTTCGAACATGTGATGTGGACAAACACGCCTAGCAATCTTGGAACCCAGACGGATTGTTCAGTGATAGAAGGCGCACCACGAACATTCGGTCCCATTGTCAGTAACGACCCCGCAACTGTACCGTACCTGATAAAGCTTCCAGAACTCCCCACACGAACGAACTTTCTTCTCACCACTACTTCTTCATCAAGCTCATTGAACATTTTCCACGAAGTCTTTCTCGAGGTCTCTCGCAAAACCACCCAGTATGAGTATCTCCACTACATCCCTCCACTCACCTTCTTCGGGCCTAGTCGACGACGAACTCATAGCCTTGAACCTGCAACTTGAGGAACTCGGAGTGCTGTCGCAGACTAGCAAGGGAAAGCACGCTGTCAACAATCCTCCTGACTATGAGGTTGCGTTCGCCAGCTTCCAAGCCGAGCTCCAAGACTACAAGACTTTCTTGGATGACCAAAAACTGGCCCAGAGCATTGGTGCCGCTGTTCACACTGATGGCGTACTCATTGGTGACATCACGACGCAGGATCTCCAAGCCCACGAAGATCGCCGTTATGCTGTTCAACTGAGCAACAATGACCCCGAGATCGAGGGCCCGCCGCGCTCGGTGCGTGATGAGCTTCAAGGTCAGATCTCAAGTTGGATGTCCACCATGGCCAGCACTGTCGCCGCCAATTCAGTGATTGAATTCTCCGATGATGAGTCTGAAGCCGGACCGTCGATGGGCTTTGCTGAGCGTCAAGCCGAGACCATCAAGAAGCTCTCAGCTGAGTTTCAATGCAGTGCTTGTACCGATCGCTTTCCACGAGCACACATGATTACTGCGAAGTGTAGCCATCGTTACTGCACTGCTTGCATCAAGCATCTCTTTATGCGTTCTACGAACGATGAGAGTCTCTATCCTCCTCGATGCTGCAAACAGGAAATACCTCTTGCCCTGGTGTCCAAGCACATGAATCCCGAGGAACTGGCGACATTCCAGCTGGCCAGGGTAGAACACGCGACAGTAAACAAGACCTACTGCAGCGACCATGCATGTGGCGAGTTCATAATCCCCGACAACATTGAGCCTGGCACGCATCGGGCGACCTGTACTAAGTGCGGCACCACCACCTGTTCCATTTGCAAGAACGGAGTCCATGCAGGAGATTGCCCGGATGATGAATCTCTTCGTCAAACGAGGGAGATGGCTCGCGTATTGGGATGGCAAGCTTGCTATTCTTGCAACAGAGTGGTGCAGCTTCGGAGTGGATGCAACCACATAACGTGAGTACTATATCTGGACTATCACAAAACTTTCTCTAATACTCACAGGTGTCGCTGTCGCGCAGAGTTCTGCTACGTTTGCGGTGCAGCTTGGAAAACCTGCGCATGTGCCAACGCAGACATCAATCGCATTGAGGAACGTGCAGAAGAAGTCGTGGATCGAGATGCTCCGCGTTATCTGCCTCCTGCTGAACGACGCGCGCGCGTGGATCAAGTGTTTGCTGACCTCCAGGAGAACCATGAGTGCACACATTCCCGACGATTTCAGCGCCTAACAAATGCGCCCAGGAGAGGCTATCGCTGTGAGTTGTGCGATGCTCAACACTACAAGTACATCTTGCAGTGTCGGCAGTGCTATGTCAACGTCTGCGAGGAATGCCGTCGCAATCGCATCTAGATGCCTCGCTCTGTTCGTAGCCAAGAATTGCGACACTTTCTTCTGAGCTTGCGAGTCTTTGATCTCTTCAAGGCCCCTTAGGCTACAATGTGATTGTCGTGACCATGGGAAGACTTGGGCTGAGCTGATCTTGGCCGGAGACTGGTTTTCAAGTCATTCAACACCAAGGGAATAACTTGCGGCACGATGGCTTGTAATGCTTCTCAGTAGATTATCTACTTTGTAAATATATTCCAAATCGAGTCTACTAGTGCTGCAACTGCTCCATTTATCCGCCGTCCAGTGATTGCCAGTGTAATTGCAGGATAGAACTCTTTACTATGCTATCGGCTATTTGGCGTACCTAGATGTCTACTCACGTGTTACTGCACATATCGAGAAGGGCAATTCTTCTACATCACAATCACATTTCGTGTTCCGGGGTTATTGAGTAGGTTTGGAACTCAAGTGTATGAACGAAGCAACAAAAATAACAATGAGTGTGAATTTATAGAGAGCTGCGCCATATACTTGGCTCCAAATTCCAGTTGTCCTCTATTAAATATTACGTCTATGTATTGGATCGAACTCGAAGCTTGCAAGTTGTCGCGTTGATTCTCTAGTAGAAAAATGTTCCCACAAAGAGCACAGTGGTGTACGCTGTCAAGAGGAAATACTGCATCTCGTGCAAAACGTTGTTCTTCTCCCACTTCAGTTTCTTGGAGCTCTCCTTGGGGTAGGCAATGCCGGTCTTTGGGTCCCTGTCCAACAATTCCTCGCGGTCGGGCATGTTCGGGGGCCAGATTGCATAGTGGATTGGCGCCCAGCAGGAATTGAGCGCAATCAGCCATAGCAGTGGTGGCCAGCAAGCATGGGTAAGCATGAACAACAGGGTCTGTTCTACGGAGCTCTTGTTGATGATGATTCCGTGTGCAGTAGACACTGTCACTGCAGCAATGCAGAACAGAATGAAGAAGAGGTGAATGAACACGCCAGAGCCGAAGATGATAACGCGGAGGCGGCGAAACAGGCCAGCGCGGTGGATCGGGTCACGCTCGTTGAGCTCGGATTGTTGGGAGCCTGATGAAGAGAACGCGCTGGTCTTGCCACCGAGGAACTTGGGAAGGAAAAAGGCTCGGATGATCGTAATAGCGTGGTCTGGATTTGCAGGTTAGTGAAGGATACATGGTGTGCGGTAGGGGTATACTGACAAGGAGCCATCCACATCATGGCGCCCGCATCACGCTGGCCGAGTCGGTAACCAGCAGGAAGAGTCATGACCCATTCATTCAGACGGTTGGCAACCAATGCAACAAAGCATAGTCTGAGCAACAATCGAAGCTGTTCGTTGTTTGCGTAGGCGATCAATGTACCACCGGAGACCAGCACAATTGGCATCGTGAGCAACGATGCTGTCAGGAAAATGGTGAACAGCGAGGAGATCGTGTAGACGAAGCCAGAGAGACGTTGGAAGATAGACATGTGGGTGACCAGCGGTCCCCAGAGGCAGAAGTTCAGCTTCATCGAGGTTTGAACTGTGCCGATTGTCTAGAAAGAAACAGATTAGCTTCATGCATATTACTACATCGTTGACGTGAAACTTACCCAGCGTGTGCGTTGTTTGATATGTCCACCGAACGACTCAGGAACAGTACCGTACTGGAGAGGTTCGTGAACGTAGGCAGTCTTCCATCCAGCTCCAAGGAGAACACTTGAGCAGCAGACGTCCTCGGCGAGGGAGCCTGTGGGGAATCCGCCAATACCATCGAGCGCAGCGCGGCGAATAGCATAGCCTGAGCCAGTGCACCACTGATTACAGTTAGTCGATGAACGTTGGATCGATTCGGGGTCTTCCTTACAGCAACACCTGCCGCATCCTTGACAGGCTCGGAAATGTGGACAAACGAGTCCAAACTTTGCATCAAGGGGTCGTTCTTAGGGACGTTGTAGAACAGCTGGAAAATGTTAACGTTGTCTTGCTGAGCAAGATTCAGTGCACCTACCTGAGGGGGGCAAGACAGAGCAAGCTGAGGTTCGATGACCAAGTGGGCTAGAACAGCCCTGAGCCATTCTGGTTCCGGGATCATGTCTGCATCGAGAGCTGCGATGTATGTTGAGGCGCCTCCTGGGAGTGCGGCCACCCATTCCAAACCGTGGTTCAAGTTACCAGCTTTGAAGTGATGCGGTACACCCTTGATCTTCTGGCGAGCAGTGTAGTAAACATTAGGATACAGTAGTGAAACGTCGTTGACGGCGGCCGCAAGCTCAGCGTCTGCACCATCGTCGAGAACAATGACGCGGAACGACTCGGTGGGCCAGTCAACCGCGGCCGCAGCTCGAACAGTGTCGGTTATGATCCCCACGTCTTCCTTGCAGCACGTGACGAATACGTCAACCGTCGGCGTGGTGTCTCCAACGATACGAAGTTTCTCACGTCGTCGGCCCTTGATAAGGAACAGTTGCCAAAACTGATGGCACAGCATAGGTACTATTCAGCGTGTCAGTTGGCAACGATCAGAAATCGCTTTCCCGTGTTTACTTACAGGCGACACCCATCTCAACTGCGATGAAAGTCCAAGCCATTGCAAAAACCCTGTTGGCTACAGCTTGTGCGGCAAGAGTGTACTTGATCCTGAAGACGAAGTAGACCCAGTAGGATGCAACGGCAACGAGAGAGAAGAGTGGTGTGCATTTGTTGATACGACGCTTCCATGTGGGAAGGTGGTCAATATCGTCTGATGCATGCACTCTCTCAACCAAGCAAAGAGGATCAGTAGAGACAGGAGGTTGCTTGTCCATGTGTCCCTGCATGTAGCTTGAGGCCTGTCTGTGTGTTAGCAAAGGTTTCACTCATCGTCTCCAGTGATAGATTGTTGAAATAATTTGCACTGGGATAGGCTTACCCTGGAGTAGCTGCCGGGCAGTTTATCCACCTGTTCAGTGCTTGTTGCCGGAGTCTGCTTCAGAGGAGTTCCATACACAGTGGTAGAGCCATACCGGGGGGTAAGATTACCACAGTGAGTGCAACTACTGTGAGACTTTTGGCCGTAGGATATGGGACGTTGGAAGGATGGCATAGGTGATGCCAATCCCCCATGGGGTCCATTCTGGAAACGATCCGAGTCGGAATCGAAACTGATGGGCCTCTGGATCTCCTGGTTCGGAGGGAAGAAGTGAGGACGATCGTCCTGAGTTGAGTAATCCATTATATGATAAGGACAAAAGCGATTGTGTTGCGATACAAAAGTGAATTCGATATGGGCATTTCACGACGAGCGCAGAGCCTCCCTAAATGAGAGTCTGTGGCAGGTCCTGACAGGTTGGCAAGTTGGATTTCGTCATCCATACTGTCCCGCAGCGTCCAACTCAGCCGTATGGATTCAGCCGCGTGGCGTAGGTGATACTTCCTCATGTATCGAATGTCCCAACGTTTGAAACACAATTACTCAATTGGGATTGACATATCTCGTTGTTCATGGTACCATTTAGCTCGGCAGTTGCGTTTTCCGAGCGCCTGGCTAGGTTCATGGGGGCAACTATCAAGGTACATCACCATGACTGGTCGTTTCCTGGCTCAACAAACACCTAGGGCTAGGTGCTTCGCTACGCTACGGTAAGGAAAGCAGGTTGATCCAGCATCCTTACAGATCCTGCAGGTACTCGAACTATTGAAAATGCGGATCGACAGTAATTTGTCGGCGTACAAATCCGTGTCGGCAGGGCTGGACATGGATGCTTATCTGGAGTTGTGTACTCACCCCCAATACATACCTTCGGCGTATGCACCGCCTTGTCATCTAGCCGCTTGGCTGTACTGTTACAGTACTACGAGGAGATAATTATAGGTATAGCAGTCCACTGCTTGCACAGTTCACTATCATTCAATCGCTAAGGCTCGCGTACGATAGGCACCGTATCGAGTCAATCTCTCTGAGCCTTGTAGTATCCTTGCGCGCGCGTACTAGACTTCCGTGCATGCAGTTCAGTTGCAGTACAATGTTGTTAGAGGTTCAGGGAAGCGATCAAATGTGACAACAGTGGTTCCTATGGACTTCGAGAGGACCATAACAGTTTTAATTTTACTCGCTATCGCGGAGGTAAATGTCGTTAGAGAGTTACTAGGCAAGATTTCCTTTGATCAGGGCTTCTGAAACGTTGTACCTTGACGATAACTACAGAGGTGGTGTCGTTTCGCACCATGTGCCAAGTTAGGTAGCGGTTGTCGGATACACGTGGCCAGTGAAGGTCTTTACCAAAATGGCGGGATATTTTAGCGGCGTCATTGGCTGGGCATCTTGAGATAGAGTTTGTTCGTAGATAAGAAAGATAGATACCACCTCCGACCCTTGCTGAGGCGTCGGATGTGACGAACAATAAGCTATGGAACTAGTTGCGGTTAAGCTTCGTGTTAGCATAGCTTCTTCGGGAACTCGCGCCTCCCGTCAACCGTCGGAGTTACTTTAGTGCTGCCTCAACGGCGTCGATAGTCTAGAAACGCTACAGCGTTTTGTGTAGTTGAGAATCTAGATGCGACCTATGCAACTATGTGCATCAGCAAAAATACAAGGGCCAGAGTAGAAATATGTATAATCTAGATTGGATCTGTGGCAGATCGGACACCCCTTTGCCAAGATTACTCGTATCCGGTACAGCGCTTATGTATCTACCCTGTTCTGGGGCGACCGCATGGTTGATCGTGATTTCCTGTTTTCAAGTTCCGTCGGGAAATTCAGGGATATGTGTCCGAGCACTGGAAAAAGCACGTTTGTCGATCAATAGACCACCACAGGCGCGGGTGTTGCCGTCTTTCCAATCGGATTTTAACCTCCATCCATGGATCCACGCTAGGCCAGCACATTACTATTACCAAGCCACTATCTCAGCCTTATGGTCGATAGTTGACCGTGCCCTTACGAGGGTGCGATAAACACTGCATACGCTGATCGCCATGATACGTTTTTCGCGGTGTGGTGGCTTGTTCCAAAGGTACCGGCCTAAGATGCCGTGCCGACATTCGCCACGTTCGATTGACCCTTTTGGTCCAAGTAGTCGCCGTTGAGCTTTCAAAACCGATACTTCAACTGCACGTTATTCTTAGCCTGCTGGGCATGCTAGTTCGGCACCTTCGATGTCATCAAGCCGTCAGTGGATCATCATAGCATACTACCCAGAATCATCGACATATGTGCGGTAATATTGAGTTCCCTGGAGCCGATCTGGCTGGGCAAGTTCTCAACACATTCTATGTTACTGCGCCTTTCGGTTGAGAATCAGACCCATGTCTATCCTTCTTTGCGGACATTCCTCGTAAACCAGCAAGAAACTTAGAGCTGAGGCCAAGATTCTTATCTCTGGATGAAACGGGGCCAACGCATTGCTTGCGAGACGTGGTGGAGATGATCAGGTTTTCAGGTCGCTATCTTTAGGCCTATGATTGTCAGAGCAGCGCAAGGAAGGTACCGGCGATAGCGCCTGGCTGTCAAATCAGCTCCTCTCCGTTTAAGTCACTTCGGACGTGAACAAGCACTGCAGTCTCTCACCTCCTGGCGTAACTTGGGCTTTTGCACTGACTTAGACAATTCACCTTCTCAGCCGGTTTGAACATTTTCTCGACCTTCGATCTGGCTTTGCAATAACATCCTTTCATAATGAGACTTGTGATGCCCAATTCCCTTCCAGGGTTTGCTGCAGTCTGTCTGATTGCTGCGCTCGTCCGCGCCGAGCCCGATGTGACGTTATGTGGACAGTATGAAAATGTCACAGATCCTTCGGATACATACAGACGTACGTTCCCTTGAGCTTGTTCTTGATCGATGAACCAACTTCAATCACTTGCTTATTCTGCTTGGCTGACACTTTGTTTATAGTGAGCACCAACGTCTGGGGTCGCGACAGCAGTGGCGCATCGTGTGTCGATGTCACAGACAACGCAACTGTCTTATCATCGACATGGTCCTGGTCAGCGAACGACACGCTCGTCCATGCGTACCCAAACATCAACTTCAATCCCGTCCAGCGTGATCCCATCCAAATATCGAATCTGTCCTCGATCGATGTCAAGGTGTCGTGGTCGATGAAACCGACAATGAGTACATCTAAGTCAGCATTTGACATGGATGGCCTTGCGGTCGTAAACGCCAAAACCAACGTGGCTTTCGATTTCTTCTTCGACACTGATATAGAGAACGCAGTCAACACCACTGCACCTAAATATGAAGTCATGGTATGGATTGGCAAGTTCGGCTCGATCCTACCGATAGGGGCGTCGGACAATGGGCAGACAAGCAAGCTACCTACGCAGAATATTGGGAAAGAGAAGTTGTAAGTGCCACTCTATGTCACTATCTGCACCAGAGGGTCGATGTCTTGTTTCCTCGTTTGACTGCATGGCTAACGTTTTTCCTTATGTCCTAGTACACTCTATCAAGGTGCCAACGACAATGGACAGCAGGTATTCTCCTGGCTCTCCAACTCGAACAAAACAGAATTCGAGGGCGATCTCTCGCCTCTAGTTCATTACCTCTGGCGCCACGGCTTCGTTCTGGCCGCGAACTACATCGGTGTTATCCAATTTGGCACCGAACAAAAGCACGCAACGTCGAACATAACATTCTCCGTAGATGAGTTCTCTATAGGCGCGACAAGAGGCACACCGAAAGCAGCAGCCGGATTCACAATCAAACTCCCTCGAGTGGAGTTCATATGCGTGTTGGCTGTTATGGTGGTACTTGGTACTTTATAGATTCCAAGTTAGGCATATGGGCTGCAATAGATATCCCAGCGTTAATACCAATAGATTAGAGTTAATATTATTCCCTAAATGTTCTTACCGCGAGCATTGTTAGGTCGGTACTCGGATGAAACTCTTATGTTTAGGTGGATTTCCTCATGTGAGCCGACGCACAAAATTATATCCCGGAACCTGAAGCTCGACAGACTTTACGATGTCATTGATCGTAGCTGAGTAAGGAATTGGTCAAAGTCTGACGCAAGTAGATTCGCAGCTCGTCTTGAGCTGATTTATCAAAAAAGTGAAGCACTTCGGCCAACATGGCCTGATTTTATGACTATGAAACTTCGAAGCCCAGCCAACCCCCAGACTGCTAACTTGTGATCTATAGCATCAACATCTCTATGACAGCTACTTACTGATATTAAACCCTTGTTACATGCGAAACTATCAGATAGGCTGCGATTCAATCTCGCTTGGATGAAGCGATCCGATGTGATGAAATCAGAGCAGGATGGACAATCGAAACAATCTATCCACTATTCACCAAATTTGGGGGACCTAAGCTTATCTTGTAACAAATCGCCATTGAGTGGGTGACATGCTCCAAAATGACATCTAGGGAAGCGAGCGCGAAAGATGGTGGCCCCACTAGGTAAGGCCAACGGGCAACGGAAGTCACTAAAAATATGCGAAGCGAAAGTTCGACTATGAACCAGGCACCACATAGTTTACTAGTGGACGAAGGACGACAAGTGCGATCTAGTTCTAGAGCAACATTTTGTGTATCTGTAGTTGCCCCAGGGTCTCATCCAATCACTCCATCTCATCACGCTGATTTGTCGGATAACAAACCATTGGCTCCTTGCCGTACGTCTCAACCTGCAACCTAAATCCTTCTGCATCATTATGCATGCAGCAAAGCCTCCTGGCCAAGTTGTCCCCCTGGTCAGCTCTCAGTATCTTTCCTTTTGGTCGGCCGACCCTGCATCTTTTCTTTTTCGGGTCAAGGGTTGGCGCCACTGCGTAGTTGGCTGTTGAATCGAGTCTCTTTGCGTGGGGGACGATGTGAGTAAGACCATCGTTGTGCAATTGCTGGATGAACTCCTCGTGAGATACATGGGGGGTTTCTGCCTTTGCCTGGCTGAAGTGAAGAGTCAAGATGTGCTCCCAGAGCGAATCGATGTTGTGTTTCTCAAGCTCGACGGAGACGCGCTTTTCGATGAGTCTGTCTTGAGCGTCTTTGATAGCTTTGATTGTGTTCCTAATACTCCCTAGCAGATCGATAGTGTCCTCGGTGGGGTACTCAGCCCCGGGCAATACCCGCGGAGTGATTGGGAGTGAAGGTTGCTCGCCACCAGAGAGCTCAAAGATATCTGCTTTTTGAGATTCGCTCTCTTGTACCTTGCCGCGACGTGCTGTATCTGTGGAGAGAGCGTAGTTTTGGCACTGTGAGCAGTCAGAATTGTAACCACCAAAGCAACCTGTACCATGGGCCAAAGTTTCCGAGCAGGAAAATGGACGTAACAGTCGATGCTGAGAATCTACTTCATTGTCAGGCATAAGATGGATCCTTGAATTATGCGGAGGTGGCAGCGATCGTTGTATTGTGTAATCCGCATAACGCCTGTCTTGTGTGGAGCTGAACTGAGCGACTGTCTGGAGTTCACAGTCACCCTCCTTCTGGAGGTGATTGGTAAAATCTCTGGGGTTCATCTTTCACGTTATTGATTGGTAGAATGCAGGACTTTAGAATAGAGCATAACGATGACTATATATATATATATAGCCCAGCGCTGCGTGTGCCTGACACAGGTGGTGATATCCTATGCTCAGCAACATGTCACACGATGAGATAGCTAGCTGGACAGTTGGCAGGCAATTCGATCTTTCTCTTGACAACGAACATCAAGTGTGGACATTGACAGCTCCTAATCACTGGTGTCAAAGCAAGTTGTCGGGCAGTGATTCATATCAGATGTCGAGCCACTGTTCTGTTCTTCATCTCGAACGTCAAGCTGTAGGTACTGTGCTGCTACCTGAATCACCATCTTTTTGTAATACGTGTTGCACACTGAATATGAGAAAGTGAAGAATATACGTTTAGTGTAACCTCCGTCGTAAGTTCTCGTAGTGATGAAGTAGCACTACGTCGCGCACTGCAGCGAATGTTACGCATACGAAAACAATCACCCATTGGCTGCCTACCATGGCCGCAGGTAGTTCAAAAGGTCTCGGATCTAACAATCTGCATCAAAAAGTCTTAACCAGGGTCATTGCTACGCCACTAACACCGGTCTCCCCACTCTCGCCGTCGTCTAACATCTGAGTACAGATCTGGAACCCGATCTTGTCGTAGAACCTCCTCCCATTCGTGTTAGTCCGTATCATGTCCAGGTGCACCCCTGCCGCGCCCAACTCTTTCACAGCTTCGAAGAAAGCATGAATCAGAGTCCTTCCCCAACCCTTTCCCTGATACTCTGGCAACACGTTGATGTGTATGTGCGCTGGATGCCGCTGCAGCACCTGTGGCCAGCTCTGCAGCATACTGCAATCGGCTTCGTACACTGCTTTTCTGAAGTGCTGGACATCTGGTCCCTCCATGAGCGGGGTTCCAGTTTGCACATCCGGCCTGGGGACGTGTTCGGGGTCCACAGAGGGAGCGAAGTCATCGCGCCAACGCTGTGCGAACGCTTTGGTGTCATCTGTGCCAATGCAGTAGCCGACCACGTGTCCAATGCCGTCGTCGAGCACGAAACATGTGCTGGGAGACAGGATGACGTAGGGCCTGTACCAGAGATACGTTCCGATGGTTCGAGCTGGCTCCCAGTCTAACCCCTGGTCAATGGTCACGAAGTACTGTCGACGTGGTCAGAACAACATTCCACGAAGGTGATGAATACAGCTGGATGGATTACCACGTGTAGGCCAGCTTCAAAATCGTGTGCCTTGTCATATGGACGCACGAACGGTATAGACATGCTAGCGACGATGAAACGGGATATGGAATTGACAATGTGCGTTTGTATCCTGTAGCCAGGAAGAGTCAACAGAACATGATACTTGCACAGAGATGGTTTATATGATATATCCAAACTTGCAAACTATCGATTTCGACGAGCTTCACCAAGCTGCGGGATCAAGGGCCGCGGGAAGCTGCAGCTGTCCACTACAACAGTTCGTATGTCAGATACATCTCAGATGTATCTCAGATTCGGGATTCGGCACGGAAATGCAGGACCGTCGAACCGACATACAGTCACGTTTGATGAACATTCACTTGAACAATGTTGATGGTTGAAGCTCAGCGATGGTAGAACTCTCCAATCACTGCTGGCTGCGCTAACGTTGACCGGTGCTGACTAAGATCCGGTGAAACTTTCGCAAGCACTCCCTCAACAGGCACTCTGCGCGAACTGCATCAATCCATCATCTGATGAGAAATCTAATCAACCAAACACAATCCTCTGTAATATCGTTCACACTCCAAGTAGTGTTCAATCGCAGGAAGCCAACCATGGCAGAGCACAGTCTCCTAGGCCTCCCCCGCGAACTGAGGGACATGATCTACTCGCTCGTATTACCAAAACGAGTGCGACTAGCCCGACGCGCCTCAACAAAGAGCCACGCATTCTACGACAATCACGGCATCCTCCTCGTGAATCATCAATTGCGAGCAGAAGCCCTGGATGCCCTGCTACCGCACACAACCTTCATCATCAGCGCAGATGAGGACAGCAGAACCCTAGAGACGCGCGATTGTCCCAACCGGGCGAGGATGAAAAATCTGCTTATCAAAGTGTGGTGCAAGAAGCGGAATCTGCACGACTTTGCGTTGTCGCATGTGTCTGGGCTGTGGAGCACGACGACGTTGGGGGACCTGCACGTGACGCTGCCGGGCTTGGAGAAAGTTGTGTTCGACTTGTCGTGGAAGGTTGAGGCACCGTGGTGCTCGTGGACGCGTCATACGCGCGAGTGGATGCTGCAATATCTTAGGGACTCTGTTGAGGCACAGCGCATCTGGACGGGGTGGGATGCCGACTATGCGCTGTGTGCAAAGGCTGTGGGCGGTTCCGTGACGCTAACTAGACGGCAGAGATGACTCAAAAGTATTGAGATCTGCGAGTGTGCTGGACGAGTTGAGGCGGTAAGATCGAGACGGAATCTTCGATATCCGCTGACGGCCTGGACCTGGGGCCCGTAGACATCACTCGTAGCGCATGTGCGTGCAACTCGTCCCTGCCCACATTGTTGAAGTGGATCTATCTCCATGGTGCAGATCTGGACGAGCTGTGATTAGTTATCTTCGCATGTTGAATACATCCATTCCGTCTCATCCGTTCTATCGAGGAGAGAAACCTCTCGAAGTTAGAGCCGGAAATAGCGTTGTGTTGGGATGTGACCAACAAGGTCCTAACAGCTAGAACAACTCTAATCAGTAGGATTCTAGGAATTGCATAATTTTAAAGGATTCCGAGAAATGCATAATTCCAGCAGTGCTTACTTGGTGTTGTTATGTTGCCTTTAGTTGTGTTTGTGTAGTGCTGTGGTAATATCAAGGTGATGTTGCTCTTGCAGACACTGAACTCAGGATTTCTTGCAAGAGCGAGAGAAAATGTTGGGCTTGGCTAATACACCAAAAATAGGTACACATCTCCTTCCATGATTATTAAGCATGTCTGGCATAGTGGACAGCAAGGTCAGGACTTTGCTTAGGATGTGTTTCAACCCAGACTTACCGTCTGGCTATTTGTAAAACAAGTCTACGCACCTGCACCTCTTCATCCCATTTAACTCACATACTTGCACAACTCATCTCTCATCGATGAAGATCAAACACGATTCGCAAGCCCCGGCACACCTAGTCTCTGTGGCCGTTCATCCCCACTCTTCTCATCCTCACTCGTCCCCTTCTCCTCGACCATCACACCCTCCATCCCCGCATCGCTACTCGCCCTCGCCTTCCCACTCCCACTCCCCTCACTTCGCGCCGGACTTAAACTCCTCAATCGTTCCACAGGCATGCGCTTCTGCAATATCTTCGCCGCGGAAGGCTCAAACTCCGCAATTGCAACCGGCGTAGCAATAGCCAGCAGGTTGCCCACGGCGCCGAGATCCGTATTCATCACCGATTCCAGGGAAGGTTGTTGCTGATTTTGCTGGACCACAGCAGGGGCAGGCATGACGGCGAGTTCAGGCAGCCATCTGCGGACCAGTGCGCGCTTCACACGGCTCAAGGCACCAAACTCCTCGACTGCAGGATCATACCCGGGCGTGAGCAGTAGTCTATCTGCGTTGAACCACGATTTGATGAGGCGCCACTTAAGGCTGCCCCACCAGCCCACCGGCACGATATTGGACTGTGGGCCGCGCCGTGTCCATAGCGACGGGTGCGATGTTGCTAGGTCGTTGTACAGCGCCTCGTAGACTCCGCGGCGCATTGGACTTTGGCGCTGCGAGGCCAGTGTGTGCTTTACGCCATACCAGAGGATGAGGACTACGAATAGGATTGGGACGGAGGATATGAACCAGTACTTTATAGGGGGCATTGGGTCGGCGAATGTGGATACGTTCATGCCGAAAAAACCTACTGTGACTGGGGGGCGGTTAGTGAGGAACCGTGAAAGGAAGTAAGGAGGGGTGTGCTTGAAATAGGTTGGGATGGGACATATCTACGTACAAGTCAATGGCAAGAAGATGAACGTAATCCAACTCAGTCTCCACATAGACAGGCCCAGCTGCAGCGAATGCCGCGCATCCCTGATCCCCACACTCTTGTACATCAGGTCTGACAGCGCACTCGTCGGCAGCACAACATCCCTCTCCCACACACCAGGCAGTCGCTCCAGCTCCCCCGGCACACTCCCCAGCCACTTCTCATCCTCCGTGGGATTCGCATTGGCCAGCTCATACAGATGAGCACGCATCTCCTTGACAATGTCGACGTGTATGTAGAGCAAGCGCTCGACTTTGAGCCACAGGGAACTGTTCTTCCACAGCTCAGGGGCGCGCGACTCATCAGCTGGGTTCTCGTAGATTTTGTCCTCGAGGATACCGACGTGGGTTTCGCATATGGAAAGGAACTTTTCCCAGGAAAAGGCCACTGCTTTGAATATGTCGCGCAAGATAAAGTCCATGCATTCTGTGGCGAGCGTGGAGTCGTCGTTCATGTTCTCACGCGGTAGATAGAATGTCAGTCGCCGCCAACGCGATTCGAGCTCTTGCCGCGCACCGATCAGCGTGTCCTTTACAGAGCCGGTTGGTGACGTTTCGAAGATAATGATTGTGTTGCCGTTATCGAGGGAGCGCAGCTTGGGAATGTAAGCATTCTGCTTTTTGTCTGCATCGACGTTTCCGTATTGTTTCTTCAGGCGCTGGTATTCCAAGTACGCATCTTCATCATAGGGGTTTGGAATATCCGGGTCCACTGCTAGAACGGGTGTCTGGAGTCAATTCTTAGCGTCGCGCAATCATGAAACGTGAATATACGTACCCCATCGTTAAGTTGCACGTACACACTCAACCGCTGAACATGGACATCGAATCCATAACACGGCATATCATCCTCATCATACCGATTGAGCTCCATAATCTTCAACGCCTCATCTTCCCTGCGCCCCACACTTCCCTTATCGTAGTATCTCAAGTACTCGCACCCAAACGCCGTTCGGCCAATGCCCCGCCACGGGTCCCGTTGCGCGCGAAACGTCTTCCCGCCCAGCACGGGCTTCCCGCCGCGCATTTGGGGGCGCTCGTAGCGTGCCCACCGGCCAAACGCCGTCCCCACCAAGTCGTCATTGGCGTCGATGTTGAACTTGCGCAATAGATAGTGCGTCGCCCATGGCGCATTCTGCACGTGAATGACGCGCAGCGCCGCCTGCGACGAGAGGTCTGAGGTGTTGTAGAAACGGCGCAGGCCGTGAATGTCGGAGAACTCCTGGGACATGATCTTGCGGCGGTGCAATGTGGTGTGGGATTGTGCGACGTAGTCGATCAGCAGCACGCGCCCGTGGTCCCAGCTGTCTCTCGTCCATGGCAGGTGCCATTCGATGTTTGAAATGTGCTTGCGTTTGCGACGGTCGCGGATCGGGGGTGCGGGTACGTGGGTCGATGTAGACGTGGACGTGGATGAGGTCGGGGTGCTGGTTGTCTGCGCGTGCTCTGGGATACGTCAGTCCAACATCCTCAACCTCCATTCCACCCGACAAGTACCAGAACTCACTTGGAGGATCCATCGGCGGCTGATCTGTATCCGTATCCTCGACCACAACCCGCGGAGGATCGCTCTTCGAGCGACTCATCCTGATACTCGCACTCATCTTCCTTTCTTCTTTTCACCAAGTATCCACACAATAAGAAGCCAGAGACTCAATCAGCAAATCATTCCATCAGTCGTCGTAATCGTAGTCGTCGTCAAAGAACACAATCCTAGAAAAGAAGAAGGCAACGTGAGGCGAGCAAACAAACGAAGACGATCCGTGAAGCGAACGAGTGAGCGACATGACATGGCAAACAATATGACTCCCCACCTCGTGCGTGCTGCCTGATTTAATAAGAGTAGACACCGGAACACCCCCAGCCACATTCATCCAGGCACGTAGGAGGCCTTGCGCTGCGCCTCGTATATGTGTGGTGTGTGGTGTGGGGGCGAGAAGTCACGGCAAGGGAAGGTGTGTGATCATATGTACATACCCATGACCATCAAGCGAGGGTTCGGCACGCCAGTTCCGAGTTAAGCGGTTGGCTTCTTTCCTTCTGCTTGTTCAACTTATCCACGATAACGATGCAGCCCTATTCATTCTTGGAATCACTGGAGATATATAAGAGACCAGGTAAAGCAGTGGGACGCTGTGAGTGTGTCTATGCTCAGGGGAAGGATCGTTGAATCAGAAACACATACACTTGGTTTCTTACAAGATGATAGTACCTTCACAGATCAGAATGTACAGATTTGTGCTAAACACCATACTAACTGTGTTATACACAAGCCTGCCTGAACGCGCTCACCATGTAGTGAAATACTCAACGCGTAGCTAGGAAGTAGGAAACTCCATCAGCCATCACTCGTTAGGAAAAATCGACCATCAATGACAACAATCACACCAAAGACACCAAAGACACACACTAAAGCACCATCCAAGCAACGAGCACAACCAACCCCGGCAGCACCAAACCCTTAACCACCGTCTCCAGCCCCCTCCTCAACTCCCTCATCTGAACCCCACGCATCCATATTGCAAACTCCCTACTCTCATTCTTGAACGGAAACGCACAAGCCGGCACCTCCCTACCCAGAAACCCACACAAAGGCTCCCACCCACTACCCAGCCTATACTCCAACAACCTCCCCGCATCCACCCTACTCTTAACAAACGCGTAATGCCTTCGATACGTATCCCGCGCATTGGCGCGAAACCCCGCTTGATCACGACAGTCGAACATGGCGTACTGCATCTTGCGCATTGTGGTGGCTGGGCGCATACTGAGACACCAGGGTTCGAACACGTTGAGCAGGAGCCACGCCATGGGCGTTTCTAGGGCGGAGATGAGTTGCGAGTCGAAGCTGTGGTACCATTTCTCCATGTCGCGGTGCACGAGGATCACTTTGGCCTGAGGGGGGGGAGAGGGGATTGTCAGTCTTCTTTCACTGTGTTCAACGCTGCTCTGCTTGACCCCCAACATACATCAGGATACCACTCTAAGAACTCCTCCGTGAAGGCCAAACATGGAAAATCGCTCAGCACTTCAAACTCGCCTAGGAAGTCGTCTTGGTCAAAGTCCTCCTTGGTGTATGGGCGGCCTTTTTCGTAGAATTTCGCATCGATTGCGGCTTCCCACTTCGGTAAGTTGTGGCGGCGCGAGGGGTCGATGTAGTCGAAGCCGTGGTACTTTGTGTAGCCGAGGATTTTGTAGGCCTCCATCATGGATACGGAGCCTGTTCGGGGCATGGCTAGATGGAGGATCTTTACGGGAACTTTGCGGGTGGGCTGGGACATAGTGGAGGGTGATGGTGATGATGGTGATGTTAATGATTCTGTGTTCGATTGAGTGTGTGTATACTCCTGCTTGAGTAATAGTCGCCCTAGAGGTCGAGGTTAAAGTGGAGTCTGTGTGGACAGGTATCGTCAGCACAATGAGGTGCACGTCCAAAAAGTAAGCGCTGACTGTAGGATTCAACTACGCCGCACGTGGCGGGTTACCTTACCTACTACCTCTCAACATCACCTTTTGTGCGGAAAATTCACATGCTGGGCGCGTTGAGGCAGCATTTTCTTCGAGATCGAATCGACTATTAAGGTGTCTGACGTAGTGATCAGGCCTCTGACGAATGAAGCGATAATGTACAACCTACGGCTAGAGTTATGCTCAAGGAGGAACCATAAAGACTAGGACATCCAACACACATCTAGCATACTATTGTAGGCTGATGATTCCTTAAATGTACCATGAAGAGAGATAATTTCTGCTTGGGTCCAAAACCACAACAAATCTTCTCATTCACCGGGATTCGTTCCGTGCAAGGTGGCGATTCGAGGAGTCGTGTTTGGATTTCAAGTTTCACAGTCAATTTTCCACCCCCTCTTACCCCATCCCCAACCACCGAAAGCAATCTCCAAAACCCCCTTCACAATGAAAGCCGGTTCGACCACAAAACTAATCTGCAAACAACCCAACCATCGCTGCTTCCAAAACGACATAACCACTACCCTTACCTCTATAGAGCAGGCCCCGCACTCCACCGACCACGTGACGAGAAGCGTAACAGCAAGCGGCCTAGGCGGCTTCACCACGCACATATCGCTCATCGAAGCAAACGCCGTGTCCATCGACTACTACGTGACATGATTCGGCACTGTGCTCTCTGTCGCCGCGTCAGATGGGAACTATGCATGGGTCAAGTTCTGCCGGGAAAACGGCGCGGATGCAAATTACTCCATGGTTGTTGGTGAGTGTAATTCTATATCGGCGGGCGCGGCGGAGAACGGTAAGGGGGGGTTATGGAACTGCTGCTTGAGTATGGGGCGGCGCTATCGTGATTGCTGCGGAGGCGGGGGAGACGGAGGCGGTTAGACTTTTGCTGGAGAGGGGGGAGGATGTGAATGAGGTGGGAGTAGGTCACCCGACGGATCCGAGAGTGATTGAGGAAATGGGGACTGCGCTGCACAAGTCGGTTACTGAGGGACACGTGGGGACTGTTAAACTGTTGCTTGAGCATAGCTCTGATGTTAACCTCCAGGATATACAAAGGCGCACACCATTAGCCTTAGCCACACGTCCGGAGATTGCTGTTTTGCATCGAGATAGCGGTACGAAGCAGGGACGCGGAAGAGCAGATATACCTGAGCAGGATGCAAATTAAGTGTTTTCGTGCTACGAGACTTCTTCACTGTGTTTGTTTCGCTCACTCGTGCAAAAACTATTCAGTGCAAGACTATCTTACGAGTTACTCATCAACGCCAACCGATACTGACTTCACTGAGATCCCAAGTAATTCTTCCACAACACACGCAGCACAAACTCCTGTATTCCACACACATCCCACAGCCAGCGTCACCCAACAATGCGTAAGCCTCCAACCCATCACCACGGCACAAACACCATCTTCCGAATCCAAAAACCTCGCAGCGAAAAAGCGGGATTTCTCTTCACTGGTTACGCCACTAAACCTTCGTAGTGGAGTAAAATCTGGATAACTTGGTAACCGTAGTGTACACAGCACACAACCCAGGCGCCTAAGCAGAGTGAGTACCAATCACTGCTCTACCGAACCAAAAAAAAGTCCACCAGACCACACCCGCCCATGTAAAACCGCTGAGACCCCGTCTAAAAGATGGGCAAGCACTTTCGGCAGCTAGGTTTCTGTTTAGCTAGGTTTGAGGGCGTACTATCCCATTCTATTTCACGCAGTACACCAAATCACATACTACACCCCGCGCCATGCTTCCTCTCCAGAAAACTGCAGGTAGTAGCGGTATTTTGGGTGAGATATGTAGGCTGTAACGATTGAAATCTGGTCTGCGTGGGGTTTGAAAGGACTGCTTATCTAGTGAAGTGATGTGTAGGATCTTGGAGTGTATGGTATATTTTCTCGGTGAGATCTGGATCTGTAAGGCATGGTATCAAGTCTGGTATGGTGTGGTATGGTATGGTATCGATCCACCACATAATATGCGCCAAAAAACAAAATGCAGAGAAACGCCATCTCGCAGAGTGGAGAGATAGAAGAAGAGAGGAAGAGAAGGAAGAGAAGAAAAAGGACGCATAAACACGCGCCAACCACGACACGGAAACAACTCCTCATCCACCAAATCAGACCAGGTCAGGTCAGATCCGATCCGATCAGATAATCTCATGCCTCTCCCACCCCGTCGGTTTAGGATGAGCCAGATCCTTCCCCGGATGCGGTTTCTCCACATCCCTATACTCGCTGACAAACGGATTCGGGTCCTCATTCTGATCGAGGTTGCCAAACGTATGATTGACCTCTCGATGTTTACTCTCATCCGCACGAACTACACCGTATCAGCACACCATCCATGCCCAGACATCCCCTCTCGTAGAAAAAAAACTCACTATAAAGCAGCAAATCGCGCATCGTCCTCCTACCCTCCGGCATATTCCAGTAATCGACCGCAATATCCGGGGCCTGCATACCCGCCCACTTCGGCAGACGGCCCGCGTCCAGATCCTGAATCTGGCGCGTATACGTAATGACTGCTTCTTCCTCGAGGTAGCCGACGAAGCGGTGGACGGTGCGCGGGCTGATCAAGTACGCGAAGAAAAGCGCGTTGCACCATACGCCCTGCGCGGCGAGCACCATGAAGCGCATGAAGCGGCCGGGTTGCTGCATCTTGAGGAAGACGAGGAGGTGCATGCGTTCGTTGTAGCTTTCTTCGAGGAGGGATTCGATCCTGGGGGTGTTAGAGGCGTAGGGGGTTAGGGGGTGGGAAGGGAGGAAGGGGCGCACCATCCGTTGTCGCGCTTCATGCGTCTCATGGAATGGAGGTGGCGTAGCATACCGGCGACCATGCCGGGCACGCCGGCAACGCTCTCGAGGAACACGTTGCGGATCATGTATTTTTCCTCCGTCATGGCGTATTTTTTGCGTGCGGCTTCGGGGTTCTGCGCATTGAGGTCTTGGGCTTTTTCGTGCTTGTAGCCCGTGGCGAAGTCGAGGCCGAAGCGGAGGAGCTTGACGGCTTTGAGGGCGACTTTGTCGGAGAGGGTTTTTGCTTCACGGTGGGCTATGACGACGGAGTTCATCTGCTCCTCGTTGTAGACTGGGGGTGGGTCAGTGACTGCGTATCGTCTTTGTGGTGTTGGTGGGCGTACCTGGATGGGGCCATGCTGCTGGTGTTGTTCGCACCTTGGCTGTCTGCACATGTTCGAAGAACTTCTGGTCTTTGACGTCGCGTGGTGAAGAGGAGAAGTGGCGTTGACCGAGTGGCGAGCGCTGTACCACGATCAAGACAGGTTGGAGTCTGAGGTTAGAACACTTGAAAAGTTGGGCAACGGCACGGTTTGAGGCTAGTGATCCTCGTGTTGCTGTTCTGGTGGATAGCATTGACGTTGTATATCAGAGGGGAGATGTGTGTATGAATGGAGATGTAGTGATGGATGCTGAATACAAACAACAACCAAGCTGAGGCAACAACTGTCTTTATACAATGAACGCATTCCTCTTATTTGACGCCAACATGCTAGATAAAATTGTGCACGAGATTTCAGCCGCTTGGAGCCAGCAAGTTGCGGCACAGTAAGCATAGGGTGAATCAGGGACGTGGGGACTCGGGGAGCAAAACATGGCGTCTAAGAGGCTAGAAAGGGCTTCGTGTATGTCAGATCGGGAATAGGAGGGTTTTCGAGGTCGCGTGCAGTATCATGTTTGAAGTGGCTGTGAGGATGGTGGTTGTTCAGCTGGGCGTCTGCGAGAACGGGCCGGGTGGGGAGCCTTCCAGCGAGTTGCCCCTCCGAAAGATTCTCGTCGGTGACTCGGTGATCCACCATAACAGGGCTGACTACTGATGTCGATGCTACGGTTCGCGACGTCCAACTGGATCTTGCTCATGTCTAGGCTTGGTCGAAGCGGCACGTATTACGAATTCTTCGTCGCTAGGCTTGGTCGTGCTAATTATACACATGCAAATGCTTGTTCAAGACATGCGGCCAGTCAGGTAGTCAGGCCTCGATTTTGATACCTCCGAGGGGGAAAGAGACAGAGTACACCTCACTTGACATTGAACCCGCTCTCTCCAGACTTTGTCGAGATGTCGTCGTGCTTGACGCCAGAGACACTCGCCGCTGATGGACCCTTGTTCAGGTGCTGGACAAACTCCTTGATGGCGTCCTCGCTGCCCTGAGCCTCGCCTTGGACCTACACAGCGTCAGGATGTCGAACGTCATAGCAGAGATTGTGAGAGCTGTGAGACTGACCGAACCGTCAGAGGCATTCGTCACGTAGCCAGTGACGCCAATGCTCTTGGCCTGCTTCTGGGTGAAGTTCCTGAAGTTGACACCTGCATGCGTGAGCTTGAGTGAGGAACGGTGGGAGGGCACGAAGCCGACGCACCCTGCACCTCGCCCTTGACAGTGTATGAGATCTGCTCGGGTCAGTCTTGCTACTATGCACAGCAGATGTTGGGGGTTGTCGCACTCGCTGGGTGGACATTTTGGCGGTGGTTGAGAGGAATCTCTTCATTCAGTTTCTTTTTCCAGAAAAGAAGTGACACGCAACGGTATTGCAGCCCTGCAGCCCACGTCGCGCTTCAGCAGGCGGGCGACGTCATGGCGGCGCACGTTAGTGGTGAAGCTGCTGGAGCGTTAAGCAAGTCGCACCCCTGCAAGCAGTAGATGGCGGGGCGCATGGCGAGTCGCGACTGCAGGCACAAGTGAAGGGGCGAGGGCTGCTTGCTTTTGCCGTGTCGTTATTCTCCGGCCTCAGCCTGTCCATCCTGCCCATCACTCACTCGACGGTGCGGCGCCCAGTGTGCGTGTGCACGTGGGGTACGAGGAGCGGACGACGCTAATCGCGCGTTGTTTTGCTTCAATCTCGCGTCGACCTGAAACCAATGAGTCTACGTTAATCAAACCCCTTACCTGGCAACAACCGCGAAACACCCAGGCCGCCCGCAAACACGCCTACGCCACCCAGGTCTGCTGCTGCTGTCGCTGATGCCCGCTCAACTCGACCGCTGCTCCTGCCTCAGTCTGTAGCCTGCCTCCCCTATCCACCGCCCACCATGGACCCAACCGCCGTCTCCCCGCCCGCCCGCCTGTCTTCGCCAGAGCCATGGGCCACGCCGTCGCTCGCCCTCAACGCCGTCCCGCAACTCGACCGCTCCGTGTCCACCGAGTCGTCGCGGTCCTCCGTCTCCGGGCGCTCGGTGAGCTCGAGGGTCTCGGAGAGTGGCATACCCAGACGACGCGGCTACATGCGCCCGGAAGGCACCCAATTTTCCGACTCGGCCAAGAACAGAGAGAGCGTCATGAACCTCGGCACCATTGCGCACCTGCAGTACTACTTTGCGCGCACCGGACTGCTGGACACGGCCACGGGGCGCGTCGCAAAGGGACGGAGGCCGGGCTCACGGACGCCGAGTGGGAATGAGCGCCCGCTGTCAGAGGGCGACCTGTCGACGATGCTGTCGCTGGCCTCGCCCACAGGCACCATCGACCATATGGGCGAGAGCTTTGTCGAGTCGCCCCTCGACGACATGGCCTCGATGAGCTGGGAGGACAACGAGCCCATGATGTTGCCGCCGACCGTCAGCACCTACAAGAACAACCCCGTCTATGTGCCGCCACCACCCGACATGACAGTCCTCCGCCGCGAACTGCGCGAGTCGCTCGCCGAAGCCGCAAAGCACCTGAAAGAGATCGAGAAAGGCTTCCCCACCGCGCCACAGAGCGACGACAACACTGATGGAAAGCGACGCTCGGCCGACGCAGCAGGCTGGTATCAAATACAAGGCCTGAACCTGCTCGACGTGACGACATTAGCCATCAGAGCCGCGAAGAACTACTACACCGCACACGAAGCGCCGCAACGACTCTACGCCATCAAACCCGAACGCCAGATCCGCAAAGAGCTCTACCAAGTACTCGAAGTGCTGAAACGGTTGGCGATACGCAACTTTGCCAACGGTGTGCAACTGTATGAAGTTTCTCAGATCAGGCAATGGATAGTAGACATCAGCCAACTGCTCGACACTGAAGAAGAACTGGAGATTGTCGAGCACGAGGAGCGCGAGAGCTGGACATGGCGCGAGGGCGACTGGACAGGCAGAGAACGAGAGCGGGAACTCCTATTTCTCCGGTCGTTTGACAGCAGTACAGACGTCCTCCCCGAATGGACAGAAGCCAGCGACACAAACATCCCCACACCCTTCCTCTCCGCGTTACAGAACGGCCTACGTCTAGTACACCTGCACAACACGCTCGTGCGCAAGTCACGGCGCCAATTCGAAGAAATCAAGCAGTTCCACACCGACACAGCGAAACCATACCGATGTGCAGATAATCTGCGCTACTGGGTCAAGGCTGCCGAACTGCGCTGGGACATCAAGCTCGACGTCGACGTCATGGGCATTGTGCATGGCACGGATGCGGTGGCCTGGCAGAAGTTCGATGCTGCCGTGCTGACGTGGTGTCAGGGCGTCAGGGCAGAAATCACAGCAGAGTGGGCCAAGGAGAAGCAGAAGCAGAAGAAACGCACGCCCACGCTGCATCTGAGAACGCCCACGCTGCAGGACAGTTCCGATCCTGGCTTTGAGATCGTCGATGCTAGTGTTGCGGCATAGTCCCCAACTCTGACTTCAAGGCTGAGGCCTGAACTGTGTAAAGGGGAACACGCGGATATGAACATGGAGTTTATGTCGAGGGCGGATTCTGTCATCTCATCTCATCTTTTCACCTAACATCTACATCTCCTTCTCCTTCACTGTCAAAGTGTGTGTCTTTTTCTTACACCATATCTACCCTTCTAATTGACCCCGTCGAGTATAGCATCAGGATGTTTGGACGCGCGCGCAGGCTTTTCCTTTCTTACCCTTCTTCTTCGTGTCTCGGTCGACAGGTCAGTGTGTGTGTGGTGCTGGATGGAGACTTGAGTTAGATACCCCATATTACGCAGGGAGAGGACTGCAGCTTTTGCTTTGTTTCGTTGTTTATAGTTGGGGCTACATGCATGGTAGATTGATAGGTTGATAGGTCGATATAGAGACTCCACTCACAGACTTGCTTGATGTCCTCATTTTGTACAACAGTGCATGTGGATGTGAACGACCGGCCAAGCTAAGCAACAAACGAACACATATTACATGGGTCATGCCAGCTAAGCACATAACGCGGACACGCTTCCGATGTATCGTTCGCAGCAGAGCAGGACACGGACGCAGTGGCGCTGGGCTATGGTTGTCTGTCAGGGGTTTGCTGGGCAATTTAGGTACAGGACCCTGGGTAATCAAAAGGGATCCCCGGCGGACCCGACCGTTGGAATCTGAGGAGCGTGTTTCATGATGATGATGTGGTTTTAGATATGATCTGGACCGGTTCTTTGTTGGATGTGTTTGATATGTCTTGACTTGACTTGGGGACTTGTTCATCCACTGCTCACTCGTTGACTGATTTGTTGTTGATCCATTCGCTCCCACTACTGTGACACACAGCTGCATGCATTGTCAATGGTTGGCTCCCCACGCACGCGTAGCTGTTAGCCCGACGCGACTTTCCTCAGCGTTCCACGGAGCACTCTGTGGTGTGGGCAAGCAACAGCAGTGCACGCAGCAATTCCTCGAGCTGAGCCGAGCCTTGCCTTCTCCTGGCCCACATACACCTGACCTGGCACAGTCCACCGGCACACTCCAAAGTATGCTCAATGAGCAGCTCGTCGCCGCCGCCTCTGGTCAACAGCAACCCCGCGAGTGGTGAGCTGGCACGGCCACCACCAACACGGCAAGATCCTCCCCCAACGCCGCCGTCGGCACGCACCGCACCAACATCGCCGCGCCAGTCGCCCAGCAGCAACGTCCTCGACAGAAGTAATAGCACGAGCAGCAGCAGCAGTGGTAGGAAGTTGGCGAGAAACGTCGCGCCCGGCCTGCTTGCGCGCATGAAGTTTCTCAACCAGGGCGCCGACAGCAAGACGACGACGGCCACGCCTGCCATTGGCCGCATCTCCGAGCACAAGATCCGGCACCTCGACGAATTCCACAAGGACCGCAACGTGCGCATTGAGCGTCGCGGCACCGCCTGGAACGGCACCACGGCCAGCCAGGCGGGCACGCCGCTGATTCCCCAGCTCACGGGCGAGAGCGTCCCCGCGCTGCACATGGAGCCCGACATCGAGAGCGACTACAGCGACGTGACTAAAAGTGACAGGGTGCTGCCTGAGGAGGGTGAGCGCCATGGCTTGGACGTGCAGGCGTATAAACTGCCCGACGTCGCCGCCGACGCCGCCAAAGAGCTGCCGGACGTTGATGTCATAACGTCAACAACAGCAACAACAATAACACCACCACCTCCAACACCACCAACCACATCCATCGCCGCCGACATGTCGCGTCCGCCCACGCCCCCGCCCAAGGACACGCCCCCCCTCGAGGAAGTCTCGGTCCTCGACGACGTAAATGGCATCGACGTCGCCGCCTACTTCTCCCGCCGCCACCACCTCCACCGCACAAACTCCGTCTACACCCTCTCCAAGGCCAGCTTCACCAACCAGATCCAGCAGCTGACGTCGATGAAGCTGCCCCCCACGACTATCGCCTCGGAAATCACCGCCCTCCCCTCGTCGACGCTCGCCGGCCGCGCCCTGCACAAGGCCGCCAACGACATCCGCCTGTGGATGACAAAGGCGACAGAGGTTCTCGAAGGCCTCGACGCTGAGGATGACGTCGAGTGGGCTGCTGCTGCCGGACGGGAAGGGTTGGCAGAAGTGGACTCCGCAATCAGCAAGTTCGAGGGCCTCATCACCGTCTACATCACCGCCATCGAGGACCTGCAGTCGCGACCCGACATTGCGCTGCTACCGGCCAGGGACCAGGAAACGCTCGTGAGCCAAATGGAGGATGTCGTCAACAACTGGTCGGAGATCAAGAAGACGCTCAGGGGCATCAAGAACCAGGTCGAGGTTGCCATGGAGTGGGAAGAGCTGTGGAACACGGTGCTTGGCGAAATTGGTCTTGAAGTCGAGAATCTGAGCCGGCTGGTTTTTGAGATGGAGGAGCGCCGCCACCGCGTCATATCTGACTCTGTTGCTGAGTCGGCGGAGAAATTCGACATTGCGGAGCTCGAGACGATTGTTGAGGAATTGCCGCGACAGGCCAAGATTCTCAGCCATCGGTTTAGTATGCCGCCAACGCTTGCAGTTCTGTCGCCTACCTCGCCTATTCCATTGATTGAGCAGGAAAATACAAAGCTGCTGGCTCTGTTTGCAAAACTACAACCACTACGCGCATCGCTTGACTTCCTGCCTATGCGTCTAGCTTCTTTCCAGCACCGTGCGGGCAATATATTTCCTTCAGCGTGTGAGGAGCTGATGGAGAGGAAAGAGCAGCTGGAGCAGCAGGAGAAGCAACTCGAAGCAGAAGCAGATGCGCTGCGAGAAGAGCTGGGCGAGGACAAGTGGGTGCACAGCTTCAGGCAAGCGGGCAGCAAAGCCGTGGCGATGTACGACTCCTGCATCAAGAGCATCCAGAGACTGCGACAGGCCATTGATGAGGGCGACGACGAAAAGCTGACCTCGCGCATCGCAACATACAAAGACAAGAGGGACCACTATCCGCCGTCGATGAAGCGCGTGTTGGAGTTGATTGACATTGAGATGAAGCACAGGTCGACAGTCAATGGCGAGATTTTGCGAATTCAGCAGGATGTGAGACAGAAGGTGTCTCACCTGGAGACGGAGACCACCGACATGGATGCGCTTTTGGATGAATTCAAGGCGTCGCGCAAGCTTCGCGACTCGGTGTCTACAGTTCTGTCTGCTCGCACAGAGGCCTCACTGTCAGGATCCGCCGTCGACACACCAAACAGCTCCCCTGCATCCAGTATCATCATGAGCCGCAAGAGCAGCGACTACGACACGACAACATTATCAGGGAAGAAGGTCCGCCAGGCTCCCGGCACCGCCTCGAAACCTCTGAATCGCCGCTACTCCAGCATGCCCATTGGCATGAGTCCCGCTCCTCGCAAATCCCTCCAACCAACCACCCATCTCCAGCCCCCAGCACCATCCCGCACCACATACCACACCCCCGTCCGCGCCGCCCGCGAAATAACCCCCCCACCCGACCGGCCCGCCAACCGCCCCTCCAACAAACCACGCTGGAACTCCAGCACAAATATGAGCGACACAGTCGTAGGCCACAACTTCAAGCCCCTAAGCCTCACCTCTCCCTCGCCTTACCAGCGCCGCCTAGAAACCCCACGCAGCCTATCGAGCTACTCGTCCATCCCCGTCCGCAGCCCACTAAGTCGCTCCTCGCCCCTCTCCCCCCCGCCCCCACGCCCAATGTCCACGAAACCCACCACTCTTCGCCGTCCAGTCGCAAATCCCATGCAGGGCCCGTCTACCCCGGCGAAGAACTCACACTCCATGCCCACTACGCCTCTCTCTGCTTCACATACACCCGCCGGCACCCCGTCGTCGTCGCGCCGCGTCAGCATCGCGCCCCAGGATCACGACGCAAGAGACGAGAGTCCCGTCCCGAGACGCGCAAGTCGGCCTACGAGCGCGATGAATGCGCGTAGGAGCAGCATGATGCTTCCTGCGCCTAGGACGCAGATGCGCACTTCTTCCGCGTTGAGTGTTAGTCCTGCTCAGGGTGGGGGGTTGGGCAGTATTGATGAGGGGAGGAAGAGTCGTGGGAGTGGGGGTGCGAGGGGGGATGGGAATGGACGGCAGAGTAGTGCGGGGGAGAGGAGGGTGTGGAAGTGAGGCTTGGGGTTCTTCGGTTTTTTTCTTCTTTTTTCGTCTTTTTGGACGGTTTTTTGAGCGAGCGAGCGAGCGAGCGAGTTTCTTTCTTCGGTGTCGTGTTGTGGCGTGGCGTGCTTTTCACTCCCCCTCCTTAGCTTTTTTTCCGTTGGGGATGGGATGGGCATGGCATTAGGGATTTTTCATGGCGTTTTTTGGGGGGTTGTCCTGTTTGTACGGAAACAGGAACGGGAACAAGCATAGGGCTGTGTTGGGGCAGGGCAGGACTTGGTGGGGGTGGGCAGGGGCTTGGTAGGGAAGGCAAGGCAAGTGTACTTTTATACCCTGGTGTTTCTTTTTTCTGTGTGTGTCTTTCTTCTTCTTCTCTTCTCTTCTGCGAAGTGCAGAGGGAGGTTTTACTGGGTTTTGGTGACTTGGAGGGGACGAAGGGGGAGGGGGGAGGGAGAAGTAATACCATTGTGGATGGAGAGGGTTGGAGGGGGAGGGGGAGGGGGAGGGGGGGCGGAGTAGGTAGAGAAAGAGAGAGAGAGAAAGGAAGATGAAAGAAGAGATGTATAATCAATTGCTAAACTTGATGTTTTTGCTTGCTTGCTGTGTATCCCCCCCTCTTTCTCTCCCTTCTAATCCCTACATTTTTTCCTCTTACCCTTCTACTTCCCCTCTAAACCCGCACTGCCTTGCCTTGCCTTAAACAGTATCCATCCACCGTACCGCACTGCACCACATCACCCCGCCCAGCAAACCCTCGCGCAAAGAAGACATTGATACCTATACCATTCCCCTCTCCCCCTCTCTTCTACCTGTTATACTCTACTCTAGTCCAGCAGCCACACAACAACGAACCGCCTGGTAAACATAGGGTGCTTGTATATCACATATTTCCAGTCTTTCCTGTTTCTGATTTTTAGAAGACTGCTTACAGTGGCGTGATCTTGCGTGTGTGTATGTCAAGGTAGGAAGTTATTGTAGATAGGTGGAGAGATGTGTAGTAGATGCTATGCTGTGATGTGTAGGAAAGTATACATGGAGCCACATGTTATCTCGCACTGTTACCATATGAAGTGTCTTTCTTTAATGCTACTATGCCCTTCCCACTTGGCTTATCTATCTACTTCGATGTTCTATAGTCTTACAGCTCTGAGCTGACGAGAAGCCGAGGGCGAACGACGCAGTGACACTCAATATTACTACGCTTCGCGGTTTAATATCTATGCTTGTCTCTTTCAACATTTAATCCAGTCTACACCTTCTACGCGCGCCTTATAGTAGTCCCCTAACATATATCCCTCTATAACACACACCCCTTTCTCCCAAAATCATCTCGGTCAATTCCAAAGGACTTGTGCACTCAGTAAGCGTTACCATCTAACTGGTAGAACCATTATAAATTCTAGTAATAGATCGATGCTTAGCCAGTGTTCTACGGCTAGGTAGGTACCAGGGCATGATTAGTACAATTAGTATGAACTACTACCGGTATTCTTACCACACTAGATACTAGGTCACAACTTATCCGACGATTGACAAACACCTAGGGATGAACTCCAGTAGACAAACCCCGAGATTCTGATTCTTGGTAACGGCCTACGCAAAGTTCCCACTGAATTCCACGTAGCATTTACACATAAGAACCCGCAAATCCTACAATCTCCAAATCTACATTCTTCCATCAACACAACTCACTACATCGATCACATCATGTCCTCCTTTATCCCTTTTGTCTAGCAGTACATAGAGAATGCAAAAAGCGCTAATACATCACCCCGATTTCGCCCTAGAACTTCGTTTTCCACGCGCCGCTATATCGCATTCACTTTCTGATACCCTCCCCTCGTATATCGAGAATCGCTGCGCCGTGAACACCGTCTAGCCTCGCCCCGGGGCCCGTCTTATGCGCAGATTCCCAACCGCTTAATCGGCGCATATATCTGATCGAGCTCACATCCTTCAACCTGGGTGCCACCATGAACGCCCTTTTACAGCTATATAAATCATCAGCCCTATAACCGAGCAGCCTCCTTCCCATCCCCTCCGGCCTAGAGCGCTAAGACCTGCTCTCCCTATCCCTATCCCTCACGTGTGAAGCAGAACCCCCAACTCAACCACGTGAAACCTAACCCCGTACTACGGACCTATCTACACGGCCATCATGTCGCCCTTCTACATCCTCGGCTCGAGGTACGCTCAGACCTCATGGCTTGCGTATGCACACCACAGCTGTGATGCGATGCGGAGAAATGGACCGCCTTGGACGCAGAATGCACGAGCATGGAAAGGAAGGGAAGGATAACATGTTCAATGAGTGAAATCTTACCAGCAAACAACGCAAAGTGACGGAATCCGCGTATTAGCTTTTCCTAGCACGCAGACCACGGGGTGGTTCGAGGATGACGTGTATGCTGCGCGGGTTTGGGAGGGGGTGTTGTGTTTAGATGCTGGAAAGGGGAGCTTTCTTGAGTTTGGTGGGGATTGGAGGAATCGTCCATAGAGCCGAGTTGTGCATGATTATATCAGAGGTGGTGCACCGGTCAATACATATTAGTGGTTCTAATTCTCGCGTGACTAAAAAATATCTGTGCTGCTTTAGTGCTGAACAGTGTCGGGAAGATAGTGGTATGTGGAACGCAGAAGGAGAAATCAAGTGAAGACGAGTGAGGATAACATTACTAGATACAGAAGCCATCGAAAAACGACGCTCGATGCGCAGAAACAATCCGCAATGACGAACAAAGTAAGTAAAGTAAAGTAGCGTAAAGTAGTGGGGGTATATGCAACACGCAACCATCTCTCCAACTCCACCCAGCCCTTCCCATGCCATCCCACCATTCCCATCCCACCCCCAAACACAAGAAACCCAATCCACCCCACCCCATCCCATCCTCCCCTTTCCAAGATACAAAAAGAAAAAACTCAAGCCTCACAAACCCTACTCCTCCTCCCAATCTCCTCATCACTCAGCGCCGCCATCCAAAGACACTTACTCAACACCTCAGGCACAACCGTGAAATTATACTTCGAGCTCGCCTCCAGCAGTCTAAGCAAATTCTTAACAATCATAGCAGCAGTATGGTGGCGTTCAAAGTTGACGAGGCGTTCGCCCGCGACGGGGGCAGCGTCGATGAAGGCTGGTTTTTGCGCGTTGTAGATGAGGTCGCGGGTGTATATGCCTAGTTTTTAAGTTTTAGCGTGGGTTTGGATTAGATGGGGGGATGGGATGATATGGGGGAGACGAACCGATAAAGGGAATACACCCGTCGTCCACGGTAGCAGTTTCCATCTCCAAGCGCAGATTATGGAAGTTACGCAGCGGCTGGACCAGCGCCTCCAGTTCCTTCATAGTCTGCAGTTCAGCCGGCGGGACGAGTGCCCAAGTTTTACGCAAACGGGAGACGTCGTTAGAAATAAGTGCGATGGCGATCTGGTACATGGTAGCGTAGTTGCGCAGTCGTCGCGCGTGGGTGGCGATGTGTATGTACTTCACGATACATTGTGCGCGCTCCTCGATGTTTTCGGTCAGCACGCACTCCGACACGGCCCATTTGACGACGAGGTTGAAGCGCGCGATGACCACGTCGACGCCCTTTGCTTCCTGCGTTTGTAGATATTGTACCCAGTCGCGGATTTGGGGCGAGGACTGCTTCCAGCGCAGCTCGATGAGCTCTTTCCAGTCTATTTCGTCGAGGGCGTCTTTTTCCACGACGGTGAACTGCTGGGCTAGAAGCTCTGAGTCGTAGGCTAGCACGAAGGGGAGATGGGCAGGCGGGGTTAGTGTCTTGTCGCGGGCGAGGTCTTGCAGCTCGGCCGAGGACTGGAGCTGGCCGGCCTGTACGAATGTCTGGTCGTTGGATCGGAAGGCGTTGGGGGTAAAGCCTGACGTATTCGGTCTGCCCTCGGAAGCAGTCGTACCGGTCATTGGATCCTTGACCAGATGTGCGCTGAGCGGTGGCGTGAGGGGCTGTCGCGCAGAATGCATCGGCAGATCCATTTGCTCCTTATCCAGATCCGCTGGTTCGTCGTCAAAGAAGCTTCTCACGCCATGGCTAGTCTGGTCCGACCTAGCGTCTGTCGTCGTTTCGACATCACTAAGCTCCTCATCTTCGTCAAGAAGAAACGACTCCCGCGTTATCGTAGATGAAGGTTTAGTCCCGCCATGGGGAATCCTCTTCATACTCTCCGTCTCCACCACATACTCGACAGACGAGTTGGCAGAAGCCGTACCCATCGAAGCGTGTGGGTTCACCAACGACGGGAGACTAGTAAAATGCAGGGGCGAGGGTTTTGCTGAAGATCTCATGGTGTCGAGCGTCTGCCTTTGCTGCGTAGCAGTCATAATGCTCAGCCCGCGATCGAGAAGCGGAATCGAAGAGTACGAGTCGTCCGACTCCCCGACAGAATTGACCGCAGGTACGCGGCCGTTGAAGTTTTCCTCCGACGAGCGGTATATGCTTTCGTTAGCTTCAGGCGGCGTGAGTGGTCGGGGTTGAACATTATCCGTCTGAACATATGTGACATACTCCAATGGCTCGTAGACGGTTGGGCTGGGAGCTCCGCTTGGTCGGTAAACAGTTGGTGCGATGGTAGCCAGTGGAGAGGACTCGCTAGGGGACCTCCTCTCATACCGACCTTCCAGCTTCATCAAAGCAGACTCGACCCCACCCTCATCATCCGTATCATCTGGCAGAGCAGCGAGTTTCGCAACTTCGACCTCAAACGAAGGCCTTAGATTAGGTTGTGAGGAGTGTGTGTCCACCATGGAGATTTTCTTCTTCTTCGGAGTCTGTTGGTCATCAACCTCGCCCACTCGCGGACTGCTTTCAGTCTCCGAATCGCCATAACGATCAGAGCGCAGGACAACCGAGTTTGCAATCGAATGTGTGCAATTCGACACCGAACCAGTAGAGTGAGGGCGTTGGATGTACTCGAGATCGTGGACATTACCAGCGGCTCGCAGGTCGCCACCTGGTCTCCGACGAAGTTGGCGTGCGGGGCCTGTTGATTCCTCAGTCCGATGGCGGTCGAGGAAAAAGGGGTCGTTATCCGATGACATGGTCTGGAATGTTGAAATGCTCTCGGGGCCCATCAGTCGGCTCAGTCGGCTCAGTCCACTGTTGTATGACGCGTGCCGCCGTAGAGAGCCGGACCGTGCGATGGAATTCTTGGTCGACCCGCGGCGTCTGAAGGAGTGCATGTGCCCACGCCCCTCGGATATGGACCTCCTCCACCCAGTGACTGAAGGCCGCGTCGTTGCTCGCGATGTGCGCTGCTCTTCCTTCGGCATCTGAGCCTGTAGATCATTGAAGAGTTCCGGATGTGGAGAGATGGGAATATTGCCCTCGGTCATTTTGTCGTCAATAGACGCGTTTCGAGAACAATCTTCCTGTGGCGCACTTTCAACACCTTCTCCATCAGCCTTGGAGGCAGGCAGAGCCCCAGACATGAGCGGGAGAGGCGGAGCCCCCGTATCGTCGTAGATCATGATAGATTTACTGCCACTCGTGATATTGCTGTGGACTCTTGGATTGGGGTTGCGGGACGCATTGATGCGGTCGTCAGGTGTTGGCGCCCGGCGGTTCTCGAATTCAAACTCAAACCCACCCAAGTCAGGCGGGTTGGAACTGTACTGCTGTTCACCCGTGAGCTGTGCCTCGACTGCCTCCTTGAAACTTTCCGCAACCGCGCAAGCCAGAAGATCGATGCGCGTCTGTGGTCTTGACGGGGCAGTGCGCCGTTTGTGCGGCCCCGCAGTGCCAGGCGCGGTGGTACTCGAGTTGGAAGACCGAGCATACGAGGCGTGTCGCTGCTGCCCAACACTCCCTATGTAAGGACTTGCATTGGGTGAGTGCCGAGTGCTCAATGCACGACGTACAGTGCCAAAGATCTTCTTCATTCCTGGCGTCGTCACATGTCCGCTTCGTTCTTGCAGTTCGTGTGCATAAATATCGTCGGTGACCAGCTGAAGCTGCGAGCGTGCGGGACGCGAGCTGCTACGCGGAACCTCCATGTAGGGTGAGTTTGGCTGGAACAGCCCACCGTGGACCAAACTCCCTGGCATATTGGCCAACGCCGAGCTCGCGAGATCTACGGAGGCGTTCTTTGGAATTGCCAGATGTGCTCTACTATCCCTCAGCGCGTCCGAGAAGCTACCACTCCGCTTGTGGTTATGCGTAGGTCGGCCGGACTTTTTGACAGAAATATTCCGTTGCGGACTAGCTGCCAGGCGAGCAGGAGCCACGGCAACAGGATGAGGCACTGGGTGCGGATAGAGAGGCAGATCTGTGCCACGGTCTGCTTTGTACATGCCCTTCCTTGGGATGGAGCATGAGAGGACGTGTATGCTTGCCTCGCTTTCTGGCGACAAAGGCACCCGTGTCGTCTCGTACTCAAGCGAGGACATATACGGCGAGCTGATTGAGTTCTGCGGTGTGTGGCGAGACCTCTGCGCCCAGTCCATGTGTCGGCTCGCGAAGTGGTCGCTTGGATTCGACCCGATGGTCTCTTTGGTGTCACGTGCTGTTTGTCGCTTGGGGCTATTCGGTGTAGCCGGCATGCAGTAGGGCTCTTCAACGGTAAGGTTTGGATCAGCCGGTCCACCGGGCAGCAGTTTTTTGTCTGCGGGGTCCTTCCCAATCCCCTCCTCCGTCTCCCAATACAAGGCGCAAGTACGCCTCCAGCACTTCTTCAGCTCGCCCACAATCTTGATATCGCCCCCCCCTCCATCCTCACGACGCTGCAGATCCTCGTAGAGGCCATTCACGAGATTGCAAAAATAGATGCGCAGAAAGTCGTTTGACGTGAAGTCGTCGACGAAGTAGTTCAGGATCCAGTGACGCAGGGCTACGAAGGTGCGCACACGCACGATGCGGCCAAAGTCATCCTGCCTGTCGACTGCCCACCGTAAGCGGGAGATGAGATACGCCACCAGGTCTCTAGGGCACAAAAAAGCACGGAAAGTGAGGAAGAAGTCGGAGAGGAGCTCGTAGTCGAGGAAGCTCGGCGAGGTGATGTGGGCGACCAGACGCGAGGGGGTGGCTGCGAGCAGCTCGCCCGAGGGGGAGAAGCGCACAACGGTGGTGTCGTCCGGGTCGGTGGTGAGGGCGTCGAACAGCCTGGGCCCAATGGGACTCTGCGACACGCGGGCGGACGAGGGGGCCGAGTTTGGCAGTGGCGGGCGTTCCATTGTGGCGCGGTAGCGGGCGGGCACGGGCGAGTAGGCGTCCGAGTGGGGGCGCGAGGACAGGAACGAGTGGCTGCCGGCGCGCTGGGGGGTCAGCAGCGAATTGGTGAAGTTGTCGGTGCCTGAGGAGCGCGTGTAGCTGGAGCTGCGGAAGTCGAGGGTGCCGCGGGTGCTGAAGCGCGGGGTGCCCAGGCGGTAGTTGGGGATGGGCACCTGCAGCAGGGGGAACGACGACGTGTCGGCCGTCTTGGGGCGGCCAAAGGGCGAGCGCTCAATGACGATCTTGAAGGTGCCCGGCTCGTTTGTGCACGAGGCCGCCGTGTGGTTGTCGGACGTGGAGAAGGAGTGGGCGCGGGCGTGTTGGGCGGGGCGCGTGACCGAGGCCGAGTCTTCTGCTGCAGGCGCGGGTTGCGGGGATGCATCGTCCACGGTCACGGGCTGGGGCAGCGGCGGCGGCGGTGTGGACTCGGCTGACGGGGACCTCGAGCCGTACAGACTGTGCTCCCATTCATTGCTCAGCGAGCGCAGGCGGGAGTCGGCCGTCGCGCTGTCGGGCGGCGTCTGGGGCGGGAAGACAAAGGGATCGGGCAGCGCGTGGGAGCGTTGGTTTCCGGGGCGGACGACGGGCCTGCGAGGTCAGCGATGCAGTGCACGGCGGTTGCTTTTCGCGCGGCGTGGTCGGTGCAGACGAGTGTCGTCGTATAGGCAGATGTATAGACATGAACATACCTCAGGTAGATGACGCCGTTGTGCACGTTGGCAACCGTGTAGGAGCGGCCGGCCGAGGTGCCCGCGCTGGTCGTCGTGTCGATGGTGGCGCTGCTGGCGGCGCGAGTCCTGGAGCGCTGCTTGAGCTGCTCGCGCGAGTCCTTTACGCGGCGCAGACGTCGCGGGTCGTCAGCGCGTCGCTTGGCCGTGTTGTTGTCTGCAGAGGGTGGTAGCAGCAGGCCTGCAGCAGCAGGGGAGCCGGGGGAGCCATGGAGCGAGCCATGATGCAATATCGGTAGGGCCATGCTGCCATAATTTCTGCGCAGCGCACTACGGCCACCGCGGCACAAGGACAGGGCAGACGGTTGCTCCGGTTGTTGATCTTCGTGGTTCGTCGTTGTCGTCGTCGGCGGCGTCGTCAGCGGGATCGAGGGCGGAGCATGGCCAGCGCCCAGGACAATGCAGACATGCTGATAGTATGGTTCTTCTATGGAATGAGGCGGAGAAGAAAGATAGCCACGGCCAGAACAATCGCCCTCAACGCCCTGCCACCCAAAAGTCCACCGAACGCCATCACGTCGGCCTTCACCACTCAGCGTCTGGCTCCCCGCCAAGCACTTCTCTCTTCCTCGGTACACTCCGGGGGCTCCACTGAACCACCAGATTAGATCCCATCACCTGCGCAGCCACAGCCCTCACACAACAAGAGACTGCAAATAGCAGCACCTCCCCTACAGACACTGCCCGCGGATGCCACACCCCCCATCCGCCCGCCATCTACCCGCCCCCAACGCCCACATCTATCCTGATCCTGATCGCATCGTCGCAGCCTCGGCGATCCACCCGATCAGCACCCTGCATTGCGTCTCGCCACCACCACCAATTGCCGTGCGCGAACGGGTGCATTTGCCATCACGAGACTGCACAGGTGGGGTCCCTGCAGCCAGCACTGTCGAGGTTTGATGTCTCCCACCGGTGAACGATAATATAAGAAGTTATCCACCCCCAGGGATCCTTCCCCCCCTTCCATCATCTCGCTTGTCTTCCACCCGACTCGAGCACTACCTGCTGTCGTCGTCATCAGGACCCTTTTTCGACGTTGGCCAAGACGCGATTCGCGTCCATGTCGTGCATGCATGTCTAATCTCAAACTTGGCGTCGTCGTCTAATTTTGAACAACCTTCCATTTCCGATCGCGTTACGAGATGATACCCACGCGTGTTGAGATTTGCAGTGAACTGCCCATGATGAATAAATGACGATTGAGTGATGGTTCTAGGAATAAGAAAGCATTAGCGGAACAATCTAGATAGTGCATCACGGAAGTATAATATGTGGATCCAACTGGGTTGTGTGTGTATATTTGGTTCAAGTACACCGGTAGCGATGACGAGTGTTGTTGACCGGGTAGACTACAATGTGGGGATACTGTATTCAATGTTGACAGCCGTCTACCGGTGTATAGTAGTGCTAGTGGGACGGCGGTGAGGACTAGTCTACGGGAACAATGTGCTATCTGATGTGCGTCCATCTCAAGCAGCTGAGTGTCTTATTGTTGAGGCGACAGAGAAAATATTTCCAACGCGTATGGTTCTGCTGCAAAGACGTGATAGTGTGATGGTCACAGTCCGCATCCGCCTGTATGGAGCATTACCATTCCAACACCAATTGAACATCACTAGCCATCATTCACTGATCGTACTGAGCATCCTCAACTACGCTTTACGTCTGAGTAGACAGTAATCGCCCCACTGCCTCCTATACCGTACCGGAATAAGCGGCGAGTTAGGAATCCAGATCAGGCGCCCGAGTATATGCGTCTGACTGGCGTCGAGAAAGGGCACGCATTTCAGCGTCTCCCATGTCTTCGTATCTGCGATATAATCTGGCTCAAGCTCCGACGGCGAGGATCCAGGGAGGCGCGAGTCGACAAGGAAGTCGCACTGCTTGATATCGACCTGTTGAGTATTAGCATCCGTGAGCTAGAAGAAAAGTGTGAACTTGCGTATTTCCCCATATCCTCCTGGTTCTCGTCGTTCATACCAGCGGGGACAAGCCATGTGCCGGGAAATAGTCCGGGGTTGGTCTTGTCTTCGCTGAACTCGCCGGGGAGCAGGCCGGAGAAATCGCTTTTGATGAACTTGGCATGCACCCCGTCTGGTAGATGGTATGACGAGGGGAAGCGATACCATTCCTTGCCCAGACATACTTTGTCTCCAGGGCTGGTGACACCTGATTGGGACAAAGGTGTGTACACGTTCAGGGGAGCTGCGTAACCAGTGAGTGTGCCGATTGTGCGCAGCATTCCCACGTTAAAGGACGCCAGCAGTGGGAGCATGACAATGACGAGTTTGACCATCGGGGGGATCTTGCTGACGAGGTGGCGAGGGTCGGCCGAGCCAAAGTTCCCAAGCAAAATGTGCAGAGATATGGCTGCATTCAGTGCCAGTGCTGGGTACGCGGGGTACATGAAGCGTTCCTCTTTGTGGGGCTGCAGTGTGAAGATCCCAAGCCAGAGGTAGAAGGGACCGGAAAACACCACGTTACGGAGTATGGTCTGCTTGGAGACGGACTTTTGGACGACGAGGTGCTGCAGCAGAAGCAAGGGCAGGGCACCGAGAGCAAGGAAGAACCAGATGTTGAAGTTGAGAGCGAGGTTGCGGATGTAAAAGTGCCATGGCTCCACGCCGTAGATGTTCGGCCCTTTGCTGCCACCACTGAAGACGTTGTACAGGACTATGTTCAACGGTACACAGGTGAGTTTTTTGTAGAAGAACGAGTCGATACCTGTTTGTGCAGCCTGGCTATATGTAAGCGTCACAGACGTCAATTGTCAATTGTGCTTCAGACTCACCAAAATAATGAAGGATCTGACTGCGCCATCCAGAAGTCGTCGGAAGCATTGTGAGATTTCGCCAGATGCGACTGCTAGAATCAATTCCTCGGCAACAAACGGCAACACCAGAGCGCCTGCAAACGGCCATCCAAGTGAGCTTCCAATGGCGAACCACATGATGCCCTGAGCGGTCTTGAGACCTCCTCTCCAGTCCATAAAGGCCGAGAAGCCCAACATCGTCGTATACATGGCGAAGCTGGACGGGAGATACGCGGGCGCAGCATGATACATGCCTGGACTAAAGACGAGAGCAAACATGAAGTACACGGCCACCCTCTCGTTAATGGTCCGAGATATGACCGAGTAAAAGCGTGTCTGGCACAGTGTACACACAAGCGCGAGGATTACGCGGAGGAAGTAGAACTCCACCGTTTTGGAACTGACAATGAAGAGCATGCGGAATGGGAAGAGTCCAAGCCAGATGATGAGTGAGTGTATGCCACTGTAGGCCCAGCTCCGGATTGCGTACTCGGGCGAGTACTCCCATGTCTGCAGGCCATATTGGTGGTTTAGGTAGTGCGTTGGTTCCCAGTAGTTGAAGACCTCGTCGCAATCCTGGATGGGAGAGAATATGGCAGCTGTGATGTTGGCGCAGGCAAATATGTAGAAAGCGATGCGAGGTTTGAGTTCAGGAGGCTTCTCAGACTGGTTCCTGAGGGAGGTGTTAGCACGTGAAAGTGACGCAGAAAATGTTACTCCCACCTTGTCACTTTCTGTGGCAAAGGCTGTGCTGCAGAAGCTGATTGGTTTGTTGATGAAGACATTTCGCAGATTGCAGACGTCTTGCAACTGTGTGGATAGTTTGAGCAGTTTCAATTCGTTGTGAGGACACGAGACGATGATGAAACTTGAAGTAACGACGGAAGAAGGATATTTGTCCTCGTGCATAAGATAAGAACAACTAGGCAATACTCGGTTCCAAGACGATATTAAAAGCCCGAAGCAGCATCTCAATAACGAAGATGCACCCACAATGCGGTCGAAGTCTCGAAATGCCGTCACCGATTCAACGCGAACGCGAACTCCATGATTCGCAGGGCTGCCAAGAGGCACTAAAACTCAAGCTTGCATCAAAAACAACCCTGACCTCACGTTCTCACCAGACACATCACCACGGCATCTAAGCATACTGGTGCAGGCCGCAGTTGATTCCGCTGCAGCAAAACGCGTGCTTCAAACACTGCAAAGAAGGGCAAACATGTCTGATTCTTTGGAACCGCCAGCAAAGAGAGCGCGGTTGGAGGCGGACGCTCCATACAATGGCGCTTCAGCGCTCGACGCGCCGGGCTCGCCCATCGATGACATGGACGACGACTTCTACGACACAGCACCCGTCAATTCCGCCGTGCACTCTGTAGCTGTGCATGGGCCGTTGTCTGTTGCTGCGGCTGCTCCTGCGCCAACAAGCTTCCAGCTTCCTGGGCTCGGTTGCATGAACGAGACCCCTGCCCATCCAACATCGCAAAAGATTACAGACACCCGTGCAAATGAAGAAGCCTCAGAGGACGGTGAGCTCTCCGACTCAGACGCCTTTTACAACAATGAGAACGCCGCGGAGCCCGCTGCAACTAACACGCAGCTGGCCCTGGGCGCGGCTGCACAGCACGGTAAGCCGTCATATCCCGAGCAGCCTGCTGTGTACCTGACGCCTGTGCAAGATGTCTCTGCACGCGATGCTACTATGCCCGATGTCGACGATGGGGAGCTCGTGACTGAGCTCGATCGGGCTCTCGACGCCCAGACCAAAGCACAAGATATCGCTACCAACCAGCCTACCACTCAAGCTGGCGCTGCGACAGAAGACGATGGCAAAGTCGAGTTTCTTCTCGCGGCAGAAGCGAACAAAGACAACAAGGAAGCCGAGTGGCAGCTGGACTCGGACGCGTCAGACTCTGATTCGTCCTCAGACTCGAGCTCAGACTCCGACTCTGATGAAGGCTCAGACAGCGGCGTGTTGCTTGACCCTGAGGAGCAGGTCCGCCTGTTGATGGCGGAGGTGGCTGATGAGCCCGCCGGCAAAGCAAAGGTCAAGACTCTGAACGAAGTCGAAGAGCAGTACGAGAAGCCAAACATCACCGTCACACAAGACACGAAGATCACCGAGCTTGGCAAGGTTGAGATGATTGTCGAGAACATTGTGGTAATCAAAGCCAGCCTGTCTGGAGACTTTCAGGTACTCGAGTCTGGGTCTGCGCTTTGCCTGCAGAACCGCACAGTCATTGGCAAGATTTCTGAGCAGATCGGACGCGTCGAAGAGCCTAGGTATGCCATGGGCTTTACTGACCCTTCTGAAATCACAACTCTAGGAATCGCAAAAGATACGCTTATCTACTACGTCAACGAACACTCAACATCCATCTTCACAGAGCCCCTGAGAGCGCAGAAGCACACCGACGCATCGAACCTTCACGACGAAGAGACCAACGAGGTCGAGTTCTCAGACGATGAGAAGGAGGCAGAGTTTAAGCGAGACCAGAAGGCTATGAAGAGGGCAAAGATGGAAGCCACTCGCGATCCACAATCGCAGTCGCAGTCACAGCCGCAGGAAATCCCCCAACAACCAAAGGCACACTATGATGCTCCCGCCATCTATCGAACCACCGAGTACCAGGGAGGCGGTCTCAAATACAGTGACGATGAAGACGAGGACTTGGGCATGTACAAGCCTCTCGCCAGGCCAGACCACTTCGAACAGATTGTGGGGCAAGGAGCGCCGCTCGAGGATCGCAGTCACGTACGTAGAGGAAGAGGTGGTTGGGGTGACCGCGGTCGTGGTTTCCGTGGAAGAGGGGATTTCGGTGGTGGACGAGGCAACTTTGGAGGTGGGCGGGGCGATAGAGGAGGATATGGGGGTGCACGAGGCGACCACGGCAACAATCGAGGCGACAGAGGAGGCTTTGGTGGCGGTCGAGGTGATCGGGGAGGGCGGGGTGGTCGCGGCGACCGAGGTGGCGACAGGGGCGGACGTGTCTTCAGGGGCCAGTCGGACAGAGGAAGACCTAACGACCGACACTTCGATCGCCAACAACACGACAACGGGCAAAGGAATGGGTCCGCTACGTCTGCATCGCCTGCTCGGCAGCAAGATCGCGGGCAGTCTCAGCACTCGCAGCCGGCGCAAGCTTCTCCTCGTGGCGGTGGCAAGAACAAGGGTCGGAAGCAGAAGTTGAAAGAGAAGAGGGAGCGAGAACGAGAGCAGAACCAACAGAACCAGCAGAATCAGCAAGGTCAACAGGGACAGCAGGGACAGCAGGGACAGCAGCACGCCTCTCCTGCACCTCCCGCGGCGTCAAATGCTAACTCTTATGCCAACAACAACGCTGGCTGGCCTGCCACATTCCCAGGTCCCTCTGGGCCAGGTGCCACTCAGCCTGTAGCTCCTCCACCCCCACCGGCGGCGGCAGCACCGTACGCGAATCCGTACTATGCCCAGCAAAACGCAGCGCCAGTTCCACAACCGCAACAGCAGCCGCAGCAATCGCAGCAACCGTCACAGGCAAACTGGGCAGCATGGGCTCAATGGTTTCAAGTTGTTGGAGCAATGAGCCAGCAACCGCAACAGCAGCAGCAGGCGCATGTCCAGCCACAAGCGCAAGTGCAAGCAGCACCCCCACCCCCACCGCAGCTCCAGCAGCAGCCTCAAGCCCAGTATGCGTACCCGTATCAGTACCAGCAGAACGCGGCACCGGCAGCCAACCCACCGCAACAGAATGCTCAGGGTGGAGGCCAGTCGCTGCAGGACATTCTCCGGGCACTGGGGGGTGGCGGTGCGGGGCAGTGAGATTGATGGGTGATGATGTATGTGCATTTGTATAATTACATAGCTTCGCGTACTGTTTCCGTCGCAGTACGAGATGCTTTTTTTCTCTCTTGTTGAGCTATCGTGGTACCTTTCTGCGCACATGATGTTCGCGCTCTGTGGACCCTCCCAAGTCATCAGGCGAGGAGGGGGAGTGTGTGACAACCAGACAGGCAGGCAGAGCACTGGGTAGCTAAAACGGAGTTATGGAGCATGGAATATGGGGGCACGTGGAGTAGGTATAAACATAAAGGCAGGTAGGTTACTTTGTAGATGCCAATTCCTTGTGTGGGATTTTAGCAATATGCATGGATTCGTTCTCCTTTTTCTCCCGAGGCGTTTCATTCGTCCGGTTGGGTGGCCTGCAGGCAGGTGTGCCACGCCTTGTTCATCAGCGTGAGCCTTGTTTATCAGCGTTCGCGCAACGGCATACCTGTGTAGGGTTTGCCGTCTCTGGCCGTGTGTGGCTGGGCGATGAGGGTGGGTGGGATGCCTTGGTCGGTTATGTGCGGGTCTGTATCTGTATGCGAGATGAGAGGGCAGAGGGGGATGGTGGATGGTGGAAGTTCCATCAATCACGGCAAAGGTTGGAGTAGGTATGTTGGGGATGCATTATTTCTATTCTAAATTATAGCTCCGAGGTTGACTGTTGGTAAGTGACAGATGATGTGTGGAGGTCAACGTGCTGTCATGTGGATTGGCGGTTTAGACGGAGGGTCGGATGCTGCACGGCGGGAACGCCACACGTGGCTTGTGAGTGAGCGAGCGGGGAACTGCCTGCCTGTTGTCGCATGCAAGCAAGCAAGCAACTCAGCAAGTCGCAGCCTCGCTCGTCTGCACAGTCCAACGTCTGCAACGTGAGACAAGCCCCCAGACGGAACGTTTCAGCGCTTGACGTCGACGGCCAGCATGACTAGCCCGCGTCGCCGAGTGCCGGGAGCTGTTCAAGCACTGCCGGGGGGGCCCACGCACGGCACGGTAGATAGGTATCTAGGTGGATTTGTTGCTGGCGGTTCGTTCTAGATGGGGTCGCGGTGCGTGGATGGGGGCAGGTGGCGCGTCTGGGCTCGAGAGCCCGGTGGGTGGACAGCCGCCGCCCGTCTGGGTTGTGGAGTCGGGCCATGTGGATGGATGGACGGACGGCTTGGAAGCTCGAACCCCAATCCCAATCCTATCCTATCCCATCCCATCCCATACCATCCCATCTTGACGACGTCTGCGAATGCGTCTCGCCCCGCCGCCCTGTGCCGTTGCCTTCACCTTCACGTCCTGCTCTGCTGCTCTGTACCGCCACTGCTGCCCCGCTTCTGAGCTCCCGCTTCTCGCTCTGCCGCGCATCGTCCTGCCCGTGGCCGCCTCGATGAAGCAGCCGTCCTAGTCGTCGACTCTTTGTGCGCCCACCCGCCCACGCCCACGCCGCCGCCGCCGCCGCCCTCACCACGACCCCGCTGCCGCCACGACAATGGTCCGCAACGAGCAGAGCGTCGCCCGCCACGGCTCCATCGAGAGCTCGTGGAGCGCGCGCTCCGGCGACACGATCCGGCCCCACGGCCGCCCGTCGCGCGGCACCCCCGTGACCATCAACACGACCCCGGACCCCAAGCAGCAGTACGTGTGTTGTGGAGTCGTGTCGCAGCCTGCTAACACGCCGACGCAGGCCTGACAAGGAGGCGCCCATCTCGCCCGGCACGCTGCCGCCCGCCCCGCCGCCCAAGGACGTCGTGCACAAGCCGCAGAAGTACACGGCCTGGGAGGGCCCGCAGAGCAGCGACTTCGGCGACTACCGCAAGCAGCTGGCCGTGCTGGAGACGGGCGGCGGCAGAGTGCCCTCCATCTCGCGCAACCCGCCGACCGCGGCGAGCGCCACCTCGCAGACGGCGCCGTGGGGGGCCGCGGGTGCCAATGGGACTGCTATGGCTAATACCGTCTGGAGCAGCTTCTTCAACGACTCGGCCGAGGACGTGGCGCAGCACCCGCCGGGCCTCGCGCGCGCCGGCAGCGGCCAGGAGGACGGCATGGGCTTCCCGCTGCGCGACGACCGGCGGCCGTCTGTCGCGAGCGCCACGACGGTGAGCAGCACCGGCTCCAAGTCGAGCCTGGGCCGCGGCTTCCACAAGCGCCTGCAGAACGTCTTCGGCGAGGACTTCTCCAGCAACCCCACGCCAACCGCCGACCGCCAGCACTCCGACTCCAGCCTGAACTCGCCCTACGTGACCGAGACGCAGTCGCTGCGCGGGAGCAGGCACCGCGGCAACTCGCTCAACAACACCACCACCCTGAGCAGCAGCTACCACTCGCGCTCGGGCTCGCCCATGGGATCGCGCCCGCGCACCCCGCAGGCCTCGTCCGAAGTCACCCCGTGGGAGTTCCAAGACTCGAAGGTTAGTTGTGCCGTGTTGATGTTGATGTTGCTGTTGCTGTTGCTGTTGTTTTTGGTTCCTGGACGCAGTGGCCTCGCCTTCCCCGCCGCACCTCTGCCACTCCTTCCGAAGCCGCTCGCCGCGCTGCCATGCGCCTGCTAGCCCCGTGGAAGCGTCTGTCGCTGACTCGTACAGGAAATCCCGCCCCCCGCTGAGAATGGGCGCCGCTCGTCCGTCGAGCAGCGATCGATCAAGTCGGTGACGCGCTCGCACAAGCTCAGGCTGCCCGGCCATCGCCACCACCGCAGCAAAGAGGAGAAGACGGCGGATGTCATCCAGCCCTACACGCTGCGCCCCGCCACCAGCCGCGACGACTCGGCCTACAGCATTCGCCAGAACCAGCAGTACCCGTCCGCCCTCAGCTCCGCCTTCGCCTCCAAGACAAACCTCACACGCCCGCCCAGTCCCACGCCTAGCTCCTTCTCCGATATGACGCGGGACTCGTCGCAGCAGTCACCTAGTATCAGTAGACCGCACGGCCTCTTTGCACGATTTCGAGGGAAGGATAAGACGTCTGATAATTTGAAGAAGTTGACTGCTTCGGGAGCTACCTCTACTGTGTCGCTGAATCCCTCCATCGCCACGGCGAAGACTGCACGCGCTGAGCCTTCGCCCGCGACGCTGCTGGGGAAGAAGAAAGTCACTACTGAGGGGCAGGAGGATAAGGGGCACGCCACAGGTCGCAAGAGGGAGCACATGCATCCTCGACTGCCCACGTTCAAACGAGACAAGCGCGGCATGGCTTACGACCAGCCAATGGGCAAAGATCCCAACGAAGCAAAGGCAGACCGCGTCGGTAATGAGGCGCTGTGGATGTTGGATAAAAACTTGGACGATATGAGCGGGATTGTCAACACGCAGCAACCCCCCATGACACCCCCCACCGAAGGGCTGAAACCCCCAGCAACTTTTGGCGGGGAAGAAGTCATAACGACGATTGTGGAGAAAGACGACCCCATGGCGGTTTGGGATGCTCCGGATTCCTGGGCTGTTAAGCGGCTGGCGGATGAGAACTTTCTCAGAGACGAAGAGCTCGACGATATCGATGTGCCTGCGAAAGAAGAAAACCATTCCAAGACGTACTGTTTACGGATATTCCGGGTTGATTCTACCTATGCGACGTTGACGGCCACGCTGAGTACGACGGTCCAGGACATTATACAGATTCTGGGTAAGAAGACTGTTTTGCAGGATGAGCTGGACAACTACCACATTGTGATGCGCAAGCATGATGTGTCACGGTCGCTGGACACGCATGAGCGGCCGTTGCTGATTCAGAAACGTCTCCTGGAGCAAGCGGGATACACGGGAGCAGATCGGTTGGAGGATGTCGGGCGGGAAGATAATAGCTACCTATGCAGGTTCACATTCCTGCCTGCCAAGATGAGCGGCTACTCTAGTCTGGAGAGGGATCCCGGGTTTGGCAAGATGCAAAAGTTCAGTCACATCGACCTCCAAGGTCGCAACTTGATCACCATCCCCATCACCCTGTACCAGAAGGCGACTGAAATAATATCTCTCAACCTCTCTCGTAACCTGTCGCTCGACGTTCCAAAGGACTTTATTCAGGCTTGCACAAATCTCAGGGAAATCAAGTATACCAGCAATGATGCGCGTAGGCTGCCGCCCAGTATCAGCTTGGCGAGCCGTCTGACTATGCTTGATATTTCGAACAATCGTCTTCAGTCCCTCGACAAGGCGGAGCTGTACAATCTGGAGAGTCTGCAGGGTCTGCGTCTGTCTAATAACGGGCTGACGCAGTTGCCCCCTTACTTTGGCCAGTACCGCGCCCTCCGCAGCCTCAATCTCAGCTCCAACTCGCTGACCGAATTCCCCGACTTTCTGTGCGAGGTGCGCACGCTGGTCGACCTTGACATTAGCTTCAACTCCATCTCCAGCCTCCCCAAGATAGGCCAGCTGACATGTCTGGAACGCCTCTGGGCCACCAACAACAAACTCGCCTACAGCTTTCCGTCCACGCTGAGCAACCTGGTCAACCTACGCGAGATCGACGTGCGGTTCAACGCCCTGGATAGCATGGACGTCATGTCGCAGCTGCCGCGGCTGGAATACCTCATGATCGGCCACAACTCCATCTCCGTCTTCGAAGGCTACTTCCCCAAGATCCGCGTCCTGCACATGAACCACAACCCCGTCACGCGCTTCGGACTCAGTCAGCCCGTGCCCTCGCTCTCCGTGCTCAATCTCGCGTCGGCCAAGCTGGCGCAGTTGCCGGAGGATCTGTTCGGGAAGATCACGGGCCTGACCAAGCTCATCCTCGATAAGAACCACTTTACCTCGATTTCTAATAATATCGGCAGACTGTTCAGGCTCGAACATCTCAGTATGGCACGCAACTCGCTGGATGAACTTCCAGTTGAGGTGGGCCGGTTGGTCGAGCTGCGGTATCTGGATGTACGGGAGAATAATCTCAGTCGCTTGCCGCCGGAGATTTGGTATGCGCGGCGCCTCGAGACGCTGAATGTGTCGTCGAATGTTCTCGATGCGTTTCCGAAGCCGGGTGCTGCTCCGCCGGCGGTGACGAATGGGGATGTCTCGACGATGGATGGCGCGCCCCCCATGCTGATGCCTAACCTCGGATCGAGCCCGAGTTTTGAGGAGCTGGGCAAGTTGGAAGACTTCCAGAATCGGCGGCCTAGCCAGGCGTCTGGTGGGCAGTATAGCTCCTCGCCGGCGTCGTCGAATCGGAAGGGGTCGGCGGCTTCGTATAGCACGACGAGCACAGCGCGGAAACCGTCGATGCCGACAAGGACGGCTACTGAGGGGACGTTTGCGCCCATGTCCCGCAAGGATTCGAGTCTGTCTAGTCGGTTGGTCACGACGTTTGCAGGGTCGTTGCGGCACTTGTTCCTGGCTGATAATAGGCTCAACGATGATGTTTTCGACGAGCTGTGTCAGCTGCCGGAGCTGAGGATCGTTAATCTCGCGTACAATCTCATCTACGACGTTCCGCCGCGCACAATCAGGAGGTGGCAGCATCTGGCCGAATTGTATCTCTCCGGCAACGATTTGTCGTCTCTGCCGTCGGAGGATTTGGAGGAAGTCGGCTCGCTGAAGGTCCTCCATATCAACAATAATAAGTTCCAGGTGCTTCCGGCGGAACTGGGCAAGGTTGCGCAACTTGCTGTGCTGGACGTCGCTAGCAACTCGCTCAAGTATAACGTGTCGAATTGGCCGTACGATTGGAATTGGAACTGGAACCACAAACTGCGATACCTCAATCTGTCGGGCAACAAACGACTTGAGATCAAACCTAGTGGTTCTTACAGCGGCAGTGGAGCTAATATGCGGGAGGGACGTGACTTGACGGATTTCAGCTCGCTGACCAATCTGCGGGTCTTGGGCCTCATGGATGTCACGATGATGGTGCCATCTGTGCCCGAGCAGTCGGAGAACCGCAGAGTGCGCACTGCGGGGTCTGCCGTTGGGTCCATGGCGTACGGCATGGCGGACAGCCTGGGACGCACCGAGCACATCTCGACTATGGATATGGTGATACCGCGCTTCCGGAGCCATGACGATGAGCAGATCCTAGGACTTTTCGATGCCCAGCCGCTCGCGGGGGGTGGGTCGAAAATCGCAAAATACCTCTACGACCACTTTAAGAACCGGTTCGCGGATGAGTTGGATAAGCTGAGGCCGCAGGAGTCGCCGGTCGATGCGCTGCGGAGGACGTATCTCGGCCTCAATAAGGAGCTCGCGACGGCGGCGTCGCAGACGCTGGAGAAGGCGCCTTTTACGGCGCCGACGCAGGGGCGGTCCGCGGTCCCGGAGATGGCGGATGATGATCTGACGTCGGGGAGTGTGGCGACGGTTCTCTACCTCAAGGAGATGGAACTGTATATCTCGAATGTGGGCGATGCGCAGGCACTTCTTATACGGTCAGAGGGCGGGTATAAAATCCTCACGCGAAAGCATGACCCCGCCGAACCTAGCGAGCGGGCCAGGATACGGGAGGCTGGTGGTTTCGTCTCGCGGCAGGGTAAGTTGAACGACGTGCTCGAGGTGTCGAGGGCGTTTGGCTACGTGCAAATGTCGCCGTCTGTCATTGCTTCTCCGCATATTTTCAACCTCACGCTTGGCGATACCGACGAGATGATACTGGTTGCGTCGCGCGAGCTGTGGGAGTACCTCACTCCTGACTTCGCCGTTGATGTTGCACGATCAGAGCGCAACGACCTCATGCGTGCGGCGCAGAAACTGCGCGACCTGGCTATCGCGTTCGGCGCTACTAACAAGATCATGGTCATGCTGCTGGGTGTCAGCGACCTCAAGAGCAAACAGCGTGCTAGGTGGCGCACGCCCAGCATGTCGATGGGCCCGTCGGGTTCGCCAGACGACTTCTTCTCGCAGCGCAGACCGGGCAAGCGGTCCAAGAACATGGTGGGTGACAGCAAGCTCGCCATTCTCGACAACGAAGTAGACGCACCAACAGGCGAGGTCAGCTTGGTGTTTACCGACATCAAGAGCTCCACGCTGCTATGGGAGACGTACCCAATCGCCATGCGCTCCGCCATCAAAATGCACAACGTGCTCATGCGCCGACAACTACGCATCATCGGCGGCTACGAAGTCAAAACCGAAGGCGACGCCTTCATGGTCGCCTTCCGCACCGTCACCTCCGCCCTCCTCTGGTGCTTCACCATCCAAAGCGAGCTCCTCAACGTGCAATGGCCGCAGGAAATCCTCAACAGCGTCAACGGGCAAGAAGTCGTCGACTCGGACGGCAACGTCATCTTCCGCGGCCTGTCAGTCCGCATGGGCATCCACTGGGGCACCCCCGTGTGCGAAGTCGACCCCGTGACAAAACGCATGGACTACTTCGGCCCCATGGTCAACCGCGCCTCGCGCATCTCCTCCGTCGCGGACGGCGGCCAAATCACAGTCTCCTCGGACTTCATCGCCGAAATCCAACGCCTGCTTGAAACCCACATCGAAGGCGACCGCAGCAACTCCATCGGCTCGGATGACGCCTACGGCGAAGACGCAAACTCCCAGCTCATACGCCAGGAACTCCGCTCCCTCAGCAGCCAAGGCTTCGAAGTCAAAGACCTCGGTGAGCGCCGCCTGAAAGGGCTGGAGAACCCAGAGTACATCTACCTGATGTATCCGCACTCGCTGGCCAGCCGGCTTGCGGTGCAGCGCCAGATGGAAGAGAAGCCGCAGCCGCAGGCGAATGAAGATGGGGCTGGCACCAAGATGCGCGACTCCCAGCTCACGATTGATACCGAGGATGTGTGGGATCTGTGGAATATTAGCCTCAGGCTGGAGATGCTGTGTAGTTCGCTCGAGAATCCGGGGAGTGCGGAACTTAAACCCCCGGAGACGGCGTTGCTGGAGCGTATGAAGAGTCGCGGGGGGGAGATTACGGATCGGTTTTTGGTTAATTTTGTGGAGCATCAGATTAGTAGGATTGAGGTATGTTTTTGCATTTCTTTTCTTTTTTTTTGCTGCCATCCCCTACGCAGCCTTCTTGTTTGACTTGTTGGGATACGTTTGGCTAACAACGTCGATGATAATAGTCCTGCGCAACTACACTCGCCCTCCGCCACCGTATTCGTCCCTTTGGCGCGGCCCCCATTCTGCAACAAGCGTGCCATATGGGCGATATTTTCGCGGAACTGGATGCGAAACTTAAAAGGCTGGAGCAGTATGAGAATGAGGCTATGGAGGGGATGGCGCCTTCTTAGCTGTTCGGGTGGGTGGTAAAGCGTGGGGTAAATGGAGGTAAAGGGGGAAGGGGGGAAGGGGGAGTCGGGATTCGCATTATGAAAGGGTTGGGTTGGGATGGGATGGGAGGCGTTTAAGAGCTCAGTGGTGTTCTGGCGTTTGGGTCGGGTTTCGTTGGGGCTGGTGTGGTGTGGTTTTCTCTCGGTTCTGAGGGTGTTGGGTTGCATCGTTGGTTGGTTGTCTGTCTGTCTGTTGGTTGTTTGGGTGGCTGTACGTATATATTCTTACCATGTCATTCCCTATCGTCTTGGGGAAGAGCGTGGAGTGGAGTGGGGTGGGGTGGAGTGGGATGGGATATAGCTATCTGGTAGTAAAGATATACGGATATGAGGATATACGAGGGGAAGGGATGATGTATCAACTTGATTTGATATATACATCTAAATATCTACCTACTTGTTTGTATATATATCGCAGCTTTTCCAGGTGGGTGTGTTGTCGTGTAGCGGCTGTTGTGCAGGGTAATGGGAAAGAGAGAAACGATTTTTTTTTTGCCTGCGCTTGGCGCGAGGGGAATACAACTTAAACAGATTAGACTGGCTATATATACACACTAACACACGCAGTATATAAAAGTAGGAAACACGCCCTTTCCTTGCTAGTACTCTATATCCCAGCTTAACTCAACTCAACCCAACTCATCCTATCACGACACTAGTACTTACACATAACACTCCATCTTTCTTACTATACCACTCCAGTCAGGAACCCCGCTAGAAGGAAGAAGAAGAAGAAAGCCGAGTTATACACACAACTAAAGATTCCATTACCCATCTCTCCAACCTCCCTATGCTCTCCCTTCTAAACCCAACAAAAAGTTCTTCGAGATTTTGATGTATACAGCATACTAGATAGTAGTGATGAGGAGGGAATTATTTTTAATGGGGTAAATGGATAAATTTACGGACTAGGACTGAGGATGAGGATGAGGAAAGATGGAAGATGGAAGAAAAAAGACAAAAAAGAGAGCAGAAAAGGAGGTAGGTAATAGGTAAGAATTCTACATGACAGCGTGAGATGGGCGAGGCGAAGACGTAGAAAGGCGTTTAAGTAGGAGGAGAGAAAGGGGAAGAAGAGGGAGGTATAATAATAAAATTAATTAGGCGGGTATTCTAATCTTAAATAATTTTGTAAGCTCCTCTCCTCTATTCTTATATCCTTCTCCGGTCTAGATGTCAAGATAGATTGCTGTGTTTCCTAATACAGAAAATCTATTCATCCAATATGTATGTTGCACTGTGCTGTGTACTACTGCGTTCTTGTAACGTTCTGTTTCTGTTTCTGTTTCTGTTTCGGGGGGAAGATAGGATGGGGTGGGATATAATATAGTAGTAGAAGCACAGTACAACTGTTCTGTAGGTTGGGGGTATAACTGTTTGAGCGCTCGACTAGTTAGTAAGACGGGGGGTCTAGTCTTCTTTCTTATGGCATAGCAAAACAGTTATACAATGATTGCATCTGCAACTACCTCAGAAAGCAATAGTGATAATGCAGGGTAGCCATAAAACTTGCGGATTATTTTAATGTTCAAGGTTATATTGAAAGAGCTTATAGAAGCGTAGGTTAGTTTACATGGAGTAAATAACTCACTGCACAACATCCACAAGCCCAACAATCATCACAGATAGATCAACACATACATATCCCATACAACCCTATACCTTCCCAGTTCCCTCCCAACCCGCCTATCCATCCGCACAACCAGAAATCCATCCTACACCTTACACGTCGAATTTCCCAACGCTGTTATACGCTGAAACGCATGCTCTTTACACGCAGCACCACAAGTAAGAAGAACGCAGTGATACCAAAAGAAAGGCGACTTATAAACTCTAGCTACTCCGCGTACCTATCCAAGCACACGTGTTCGAAAGCTCGGATAGCCCTCGACTTTAAGCATAGGCACGTTTTTAATTTGGTGAGTGGGGTTGAGGAGATTACAGACTTGCAAAATATCAACATTCATTGTACTTTAGGCTTCTTGTGCTGTTTTGCTCTAGTAGGTAGGTTATGAGTTTTGTTACAGGACTGGGGGGGGGGGGGGTTTGGCTGCTTTTGATGGAAGTGTATATTGTGTGGTTCTGAGCGGCGGTTTTGGGTAGATGGTTGAATGGATGGGTGCGCTTTTTATGTACGAGCAAGGTGGTGTATATACAACGGTTGGGAAGATGGGATGGGATGGAGATAGCGAGGCGAGGCGGTGTAGCGGGGAGATAGAGTGTATCTGTGCGTTTCTTGTAATATGCGGTTTGAAACAGATAGTCCAAAGTTATGGGGGGTTTGCGGGTGGTGTGGTGTGCTGTGTGGTGTGCTTGGTTGGGGAGATGGATGGAGTGAGGGTGCGAGGCATGATGTTCTGGGGAATGATGGGTTGTGTATGTAGAAGGGGAAGGAGAAAGGGTGGTGTTGTTTAGGTGAGTGGGAGAGGGGGTGGTAAAAGGGAGGGAAAGTGTGGTGGTTTGTGCTTGTTGATATATATCCTTAATGCTATGAGGGTTTTTTGTGAGATGGCATTCAGTGGCGGTGAGAGTTTATTGAGGAATCAGGATGTGTGCGTGTACTTGTCAGAGGTAAGGATGAAAAAGGGCAGCGGATGATTGCGAAGACAGTGAGCGAAAATGTCATGTGAGAAAAAAGAGGCCAGAAATATACGAAAGAACAAGGAAAATCATGTCACAGTCAAGGCAAAATATGAAGAAATGTCTATTCAATCGGCCATGTGGGTATCGAGCCTATCAAATCCCCGACACTCAGAAGGTAAAAAGTACGCCGCGGTCCAGAAACCATAAGAAGAGAACCATGTCATTGTCTTGCCGACCCCTTCCCAACAGCCAGGATCTAGAAACATATGCCAACCGAATTACAAGCCAATAATCCCCCTAGAACTGACAAGCTAATACCTGTCCGTGTCATGATGTAAACCCTAAGATCGTTACCCATGAAGCAATCAATGCCCTTGTAGAAATAGCAGACTCGAAAACCGTCTGATGTTGTCCGTGCAAGACTTCAACAAACTACTCGAAGCTGGCTGTTTACAAGAAAGCAGCGACGGCGCCAATGACAGCGAGCATACCAACACCCATCTGCGCAGCAGCGCCGGTGGACTCGGGAAGAGTGGGCTTGGTGGAGCTGGGGGCACCGGTACCGGTAGCCTTGGGGGGCGTGTACGAGGTGCCGTTGGAGGGGACGGGGTAGTAGGGAACAACGGGGACGGAGCTGGCGCCGGAGGTACCGGTGCTGGCCCAGACGGGCTTGGAAGCGCTGCCAGCGGGAACGTAAGGCATGGAGGAGCTGCCAGCGGCCATGGAGGAGACGGCCTTGGAGGAGCTACCAGCGGCCATGCTGGATGGCATGTAGACAGCGCCGGAGGACTTGGCGGAAGCGTAGACGGGGACAGTGGTCGTGCAGGGCTCCTCGATGATCAACTTGGTGCTCTTGGTGACGGTGTAGGTCTTCTTGTTCCAGGTGACGGTGGTGGGCTCCGGGCAGTCAGTCTCGTACTTGGAGATGACGGTGGTGGAGTAGCCGACGGGGGTCTCGTAGGTGGGGACCTCGGTGGAGGTGGAGTACGAGTCGTAGACGGGGGTGGACGAGGGGTAGCTGTCGTACATGGCCTCGGATGAGGAGGACGCGTAGTAAGCAGCCTCGGTGGAGGAAGCGTAGTAAGCGGCTTCAGTAGAGGAAGCGTAGTAGGCAGCCTCGGTGGAGGACTCGTAATAGGCAGCCTCCGACTCGTAGGGAGTGGCAACGAGGGCGTTGGCAGCGGCGGCGAAGCCAGCAATGACGGCGAAGGAACGCATCTTGATGTTGGTTGGAGAGGTGGTGGTTGGTGGTGGTGGGTGAGGGTTTGGTAGTGGGATTAGGTTATTAGGTATAGAGAGCGAGTTCGTTGGAAACGAGTGTGATCGGTGATAACCGGTTGATTAAAGAATGTAATTGTTTGGATGATTCGAAAAGCAATGCACTGGGAAAGCAACTTTATAGCAAGAAGACCTCGCAGCAAGACAGAGAAGGCTTAGGGGTTTTTGGAATATTGCCTCCATACATCCGCATCTGGAGTGTCTAACTCTATGGGTGGCGCGCTTGGTGGACATTGGTGGACATGACTTGAAATTACGGTTACGGTGCTAGAGAATCGGTAGCTACCTTAGGCTATGAGCTGGCTAGTGATGATTTGCATTGCCCTATCATAGCTCGAGATGTCCCCGAATGGATTGAGGGTCGAGAAGCCAATTTCCCCTGCCAAGGGGCCCCTACTGTGGTATCAGGCAAAAGTAGTGTATGTGGCAGGGGTAGTACAGCCCGGAAATTGCAGTGCGCTAGGATGAAAGGAGAAGATTCTATACACACAAAAGTTATAAATTATTATGCAAATATTAGTATTTTGTATGCCCTCCTTCAGCAGCAATTACTGCCTCGCATCTACCTTTTATACTATCTATCAGAGTTCTAAGGATTTTAATAGAGATAGACTCCTAGGCTTCCTATACAATACTACAAAGTTAATTATATGTACGCTGCTTTCCTGCAGGTAGATCTAGGTAGTAGAGAGCTATCTAATCCTTTATCTTATTCTACACTGCCTTAATAGGGTTAAGATTAGGAGAGAAGGCAGGCTAGTAAATAGAATAGATACCCCTCTCTCTTAGCTCTTCCTGTGTGTAAGCTGCTGCGTGGCTAGGAGCCCTATCTTGCATAAAAGCAAGGGATAGGTACATGCGTAGCTATCTATAAACTAGAGGAACTATCCTCTTACAGTATCTCTCTTTGTTAATAGACCCCCACTCCTTTTTCTAAAAGAGAGATAGACCTTTAGATACACCTAAGAAGCAGCCCTAGAATATCCACCCTCGCTTCTTGTGTACCTTGTCTACAAGGTAAGTACTCTTTAGCTCCTCCCTAGGCATCTGTGTTACCTAAATCCTTCTGTGTCTCCCTCCTGTAACCCAGGTTTTATTACTCTACAGTATCTGCTACCACTGATCTGGGGTCCAATCCATATGGGCTAGAGCCTACTCTAGGCGAATCTTCTTGTTGGCATTAGAGAGAGGAGGTTTAGCAAGAGCTATCCTGCGTATAAATCCTCTCCCTTAGAGGGCGTAGCGGATAGGATATTCAGAGACTCCCTAATAACTAAAAGGCCCGTAGGCAAGGGCCAGATAGCTTATCTATTAGGTAGTACAGCTCTGGTACACATAGTGTACCAGCTTATTAACCTAAGCTTTAGTAAGTTAAGGTAGGCGGCCAGAACGTCGTTGTAGAGTAGGGGGGTAATAAATAGCATATTAAACTTGTTAATACGTAACACTAAGATAGTTAGCTATCTACTATTGCTTATAGCCAGCGTAAGATAGAGTTTGGCAGTTGCGTCTCTAATTACAGGTAAGATAGCAGTAGCGTAGTGTAGATAGTGTAGATAGTGGCATAGCTAGTTAATAATGCTGGAGAGACACGGTAGCAGCAGGAACACAAGATATAATACAAATTACTATGGTTTAGAATGTATTATTGCCTGGTACAACTATTTAGAAACTCCGGCTTGGCACATGAATTATACCCCTGCCACATACACTACTTTTGCCTGATACCACAGTACAGGCCCAACAGATGATTGATCAAGTGATCGTCTGAAGGCTGACTGGAGAGTGATCCATGCACAGCCCGTACTAACCTTGTCGGTGCGACAGTGTAGTTCACCGCTGCGTGCAAGTCGGCAATGCGACGTGTTGCAAAGATCAGCCTCATCCAAGAGCTATTCTGTTTTGTAGACCCGGCAGTTCCGGCCCACGAAGCATTTGTGAGGAGTTGTCCGACGTGTTTGGTGGATGCTCCATCCCTCAACTCAAGCTTGACGGGTATCGCGACGCGAGCAGAAATTCATTGACAGCCACGATTGGACTAGAGCTGGGCGCCTGGGCCAATAGGGGTAGGGTCCAGCCAAATGCTTTTGCTCACTTCGGGAGAGCTGTTGGCTGAGGTGGAGTGGAGACGAACGGGTTCCTGCGTTCACGACTCCTGGATAGAGCTGGTGTGGGGTTAGCGGGGATGGTTGTCTGTGCACCTTTACATCGTTGTTGTTTGTTTACTCCTCTCACTCGCATATTTTCTCTGCGAAAGAAACAGCAGGAGGCTCTGTAATCGGCATAACACAGATTCATCCTGTTCGTTTGTACAAACGCACAACTCATCATGCAGTAGCTGATCTTCCCGGCGCAGCTGAATCGTGGCGGTCTGACCAAAAAAGACTAAGTCAAGCCCTATCTAATCAGTCTCGGGCCATCAACCGGTGTGCAATTTCGCGTAGATATGCTTTAACGCGCTACATGTCACTGCACAACTCGAATAACACAGGCGTAAGCAGGGGTTTGTTTATCGATTGAAAGTCTATCGCCCTAAGACTTCGCGCAACATTGGACTGAACATGTTCTTCAATTCAGAGTTGCGTGCAATCGCTGCGATGGTCGGCCCGCTCGTCGTTCCGATATGCAGCCGGCGAGTCCGCTATTATCACTCGTCTCCCTGAACACACCTCCACCTCACTCAACAGAAGTTGCTAAATACGTCCCGGTTTCAATGCGCTGCTCGTATTCCTGATAACCTATATTCCGCTAAACTAAAGACCCGTTCGGCATCTACTGCAAGTCTCCGAGGGACCGCCACGTACCAATATTCTCACAGAGTGCTTTACCCATCTCAGTTGGACCTCCGCTGTCAACACCAATTCATGCCTCTATCCAAGGTACAGGCAGGCATACCCAAGGAATGGCCAGACCAAACTGTGTACCTACGAACATCTGCATATTCCAAAAAACTTGATCAACACAAGATGGGAGCACTTGTGTTGTCCGCGACAAACTTACCACCTAGCGAGAAGACTTACAAGACAAGCAGTCCCTACACCAACGTCAAGATCACAGCAGTCTCAAATGCCTCCCATCCTGCCTATGGCCAATACGGTCTCTACGCCAACCAGCATCTACCACCTGATTCCTTTATTCTGCCTTACATGGGCTTTGTTCATGATCAGGCAGATACAGACGTAACCTCTGACTACGATTTATCTTTGGATCGCGACTTGGGCGTTGGTGTTGACGCCTCGAAAATGGGAAACGAGGCAAGATTCATCAACGATTATCGTGGTGTTTCCTCCGGACCCAATGCGGAGTTCCGTGACATCTTCGTGGATACTGGGAATGGCAAGGTGGAAAGGAGAGTAGGGGTATTTGTACTCAGTGCTGGCAAGAGTGGGAAAAGAGCAAAGGGGGTCGGTCGTGGACAGGAAATTCTCGTCAGCTATGGCAAGGGTTTCTGGACGGAGCGCCAGCCGGCTGAGGAGTGATCGTTCCCGATGTCACTCATGGCATGACAAGCCACATCGTGTAGCTTGCATCCTGCAATTTGAACGCTCGGCGATACAAGTGTTTCTCCACATAGATTTGCGCACCATGAGTCTTATCAAACGCTCAGGCGAGTTGATACACGAAACTAGTCGTACTTGGTCTCCTACGCCCTGCTACCTACTGCTAAAGACGGGCCCCGCCGACAAAGAAAATGATGTTAGTGAGTGGCCAAGAGTCCCTGCGCAGAACCATTGATCAATAGACTCAATATTGCGCAGATCAAAGTTCTGCTTCGCTTAGCGTTATTACACCCCCACACAGCTCCAGCGCTGGAACAACTTAATGATACATCGTGCAGACGACGAACCCACACGACCACGACGCTGAGGTCTTTACAGCACATCACAGTTTAGCCACGTGCAGTAGTAAGACAAGTGATGGGAGGTCTGGCCTCCGATCTTGTCGCTTCAGAGTCAAGCCACGGTGTGAGGCGTCATGCGGAGGTGTGGGGAATGTCGCGAATGTCGCGAAAGTTGGCCTGTCACTAGGAAGCCAAGTGACGTCGCCCCTCCACTCTGGGCTCAGTTGAGAATTCTAACGTGGCAGAGACATGATGTGCCTGTTTCAGCTGGGCGTCATTCCCTGTTGAGACCACATAGTATATTGCCCTGCTGATGGGATTCTTGAGATTTGGCGATTCAGACGTGGAAGTCTCGCTCACGGAAATAATTTATTTCCCTTAAAGCCTGCTACAAGAGGGATCTGATCCATGGGCAGTTGCACACATGCAGGTACGGTGCACAAAAGATTTTCAGGGTCAAGCGTTTTGTTTAGTATGTAGGGGGATCAGGATCGCGATTCTGCACCGATGCCTGCCTCCCTGTGACGTATGGAGCTTCACTCGGTCAGCCCAAACAAGCTTTCTTTGTCCAATCAACGTGCATACACACCTAAATCCTGGTCAGCCTACCGGTTTGCAAACCTCAAAGGCGTCCGAGCACAGAGACTGGCGGTCTCAGCCGCGCGCAGCCACAACACTCTTCACGGTTCCACGTCATGGCCCAATTTCCAGATTTAATTGACATATGGTACTTAGAAGCGCCCGTTCCTGGGCTATTGACTTACCATCTCCTTACTTCTCGGCAAACAAACTGACCAACACTATTCGAAACTATCCCACCCAACGGCTTGCGCGTCTTTACATCAATACGACGACCGTATCCCACCTTTATCGGATCACTCCACCGAGTTGACGCACCACCTCCAACTTGTGCCGACTCCACAACGCCACACTTCTAGAGCTCCTTGGAAGCCAAGCCCGACAATTCACTGTTTATATTGCTACCGTCCCCGCTTCAAACAATTTCTCATACCACATCTTATAAACCCCACAACCAAATCCCCAACATACTTCGTTCAGATACTATCAACGTCAATCTACAATGGCTCCTATGACAAGACCTGCTTTGAGTAGGGTAAGCAATACCAACAGTTGTTCCTTGGAAACTTGACTAACGTGATCACCAGAACGAGTCGATGCAAAAGTACATGTTGCTATCAGCCCAGAAGGAAGCCCTACAACGGCGAATGTCTCTTCAAATCCCTTCCAACGAACCCATGACGAGTTCCTCGCCAGAATTCCAGTCCTTGTCGTCGTCACCAACCGATTCTCTGAAATTCACTACGCCATTTCCTGCTTCCGAGCCTGTTCCCATGAGGATAGGCATGTCGTCTCGTCACAGCATCGACGACATACATACCGAAGAGTCCCACAAGCTTTTTGAAATCAACCAGCAAATAGTAGCTACTCTGACCGAGTTGCTGAACACCCAATCTGTTCGCTCCGATGACAAGCACCGAGCGTGGATCCAAGAACGGCTCATGGAGGCCGAGCACCAGAGCCGCCGGCAACGACGTCGCCATGGATCCAACAGCGAGAGGGACTTTGCGTCTTCCATTGCGCAGCACCTGGAGCTCAACCTCCATACTGCAAAAACTTGGGCTTGAGTTGGACGCTTCAGCTTTGCTTCTGATGGCTTGTCAAACGATTCGCTGTCGCTTGTTTTCTATCCACTAATTGCATGGAGAGTTGTGTGCGAGGTCATGTTGTTATGAGATCACGTCTCCTCTTATTTTGGCGCAGGGTTGGATATGGCGTAACGGTTGCTTCTGAGATGAAGTGCTCAGATCAGAAATTATTCACCTAATGCATGCATGCCTCACCGTTGAGCGTAATGTTTGTGCTGGACAGGTGATCCCTTCCGCACTTGTAGAGCCTCTAATCGAAACTTGATCTTTACTTCTTTTTACTCGCCCGGGTCAAGGAGTCGAGATAACAGCTGCACCCTGAACTTAGCTAGGCAATTACTTTGGTCTCTGACCTTCCTTATCTGTCCCAGCGTTCTCGCAAGAGACATGTTTGGTACCTTTGATTGTGAGAGCGGCGTAGCATGTTTTAGCACGTCCGCCCGTTCCACGACCCTTGTCGCTTAGCACATGTCGACTTCGCACGCAAGCGCAGGGAAGTGTTTTCTGAAATCACAATGATTTCAGTCCAGATCCTTCGCCCCACACTGTACACGACTCACGCATGGCAAAATCTTGAACTAAGAGCTCTCAAAATAAACCAGCAATCAAACACCTCCAACTCCATTCTCGGCGGACGCCGTAGACTAAATGCACTATCTTCAGTATACCTAAAATGCTCCGATAACCAACGCGACACAAAGAGTTCAGACATCGAACACGACATACATCGCCGATGTTCCGTCGAAATGACATCATACTACCTACACTTCAACGCAGCGCATTCAACAGAAGTCGGCGCGACAACTTCATGCTCTCGAATACGAACACATCGAGCCAGACAAATTCGACCGCTCAAAGAAGATGATTGATGTTACCAATTCAACCCCGCATGTAGTCAGTGATCGACCCACGCCCCTCTTTTCGACATTCAACGCCGTGGAGCCCCCTCTCATGGACACAATGCGGGTGAGCGCAAAACGCACAAGCTGAGTGTTGGACACATGCAGGGTTCTGTATGGAGCCAGAGCTCAACTGTGCCTCCAAGGATGCCTCGGTGAGGCATTTGGGTGCGGTCGGTACGGAATGATGAGGAAGAGAAGGACTGGGCACCCGGTGCTGCCGAAGAACGTACAACTAACAGCGTGATGCGAGGAAACATAACATGCAACATCGGTTTCGTTACTTCACGAACCGACGTCTAAATTGACTTCCAACTAACGGGTCATCCCACAAGATCACGCTTCTCGGGTCGGCTTTGCAAACCGGGGCCACTGCATTTCGCAATCGGCTCTGCGGGGTGCATTAATATCAGACTCCTGTACCCCGCGCCATATCCTTGCGAGATACTTCCGAATCAAACGCGTTGGTATGGTCCTATCCTCTCACGCATATTCAGCATCCCAGTTCCATCCTGGCCTGTTCATCAAGGGCCTTGCGCCGACAGACTGTGTACACGCGAATGAACCGGGGAGTTTCGATCGCGCGGCAGATCTTACTTTATATTCGGGCCGTGGACACACAAGGGTACCGAGGGCTCAACAAGTCTTTCGACCCCGGCAAGAGCCTTTGTCGCAATCGTGACTAGAGAATGGCATGATGGTCTCCAGTTCGCTCGGGTCTGGATCTTTCTCGGTCTTGCGAAGGAAGAAGACGCGTGTTACGATCCCCTCGCTTTACCTGGTACCAACTGGTCACACAGACTCGGCATATCAGCTTGATAGACTCTGCACGATTGGCGACTCTATGCGGCCTTCTCTATCCGATCCTATCGCGGTCGACAACTGGCTGTCTTGCATGAAATCTTGGACAAACCTCGTAACACGTAGACGTTGGTGACCGGTGATAAGTTCATTCGTCCGGCTTGCCACTATCTTGTGTCCAGGTTTTGATGGATGTGTTGGCTCTTGGTGTAGGGCAGTGCTCAGCCCTGTCATGAACGGTAGTTCTTTCGCCGGAACAAGAAGGGGGTGTTAGAAACAAGCTTTTCGATCGCTAACAGCTGCTCTCGTGTAAAACTACCTACGGAGATAAATGGCTCGCGCTTATGCATTGGTCGTACGAGTGCTAGAATGCTGAGGAGTATGCATCTTGAAGCCAGTAAGACGAAGTGCATACTCTCAACTACAAACAGAACAATATATATCTTGCTAATTCTTGTATCACACTCAGTCAATTCCGTGTGGATGTAGACGGTTAAATGTTATGGACAAAGCTTGAAGGTAGTATGCGACGACGCGAAGTCTTGAGATAATCATGCAAAAACCAACGTCCACGTAGGTCAGCTTCTGTTTTTTAAATGTCTGCAAAATACAATCCTAATTGCTGCAACACGTTGCAAGTCACTTGACATCGTCGGAAGACATGTCTTTCAAGCTCAATTCCAAGTCCATACGGAACACCTTACAATGTGTATAAGGAAGTATTGACTCGTTGATTCCGATCCGTAGCTCAAATACAATTTGTAGGTACGTGTGGGCGCTGAGATTAGGGGTAACATGCACGAAATCTGTGGGAAAAGGTATGAGCGATTAACGGGTTTGGGGGACATGGTTTCGAGAGATGTATAGACGCATTTTGAATTGTGATGTTAGAATTTAAGAAACTGTTGGTTTCAGAAGATATGCGTGGGCAAGATGAACTGCTTCTTTCTGCTCAAAACTTTCACCAGATCTTTTTGGTGTTGCAGGAAAAGCTGGATAGGTTCGATATTGTAATGGTGTAGCGGGCCAGTTTACGGCCATGTGAACGTGTATACAAGCGCCAAAAAGGTGCGCTTGGAATGGTAGCTAGACATAGTACACATCAAGGCTGGCGACAAGAGAGATGCATAGGATATGAAGGCAACGCGTGCATAACTACTATGTACAGTTGGGCCCTGTGCAACATGGTGGTCTTCTTTGTAGATGTTCTGCGCCTCGAGTTATGTGTATCGCAACGCCTAGGTTCAACTGCTTTGAAACATGAGGACCAGATAGCCTACGGCATCATCTTTGGACGTAATCTTCGGGTAGTGCAAATCGTCTTGCGTATGTTTTCGAGATGCGCGTGGAGGTTAAGCTTCCCTTCGCCTCGCGTTTTGCTCTAGAAACCTTAGAATGTGATAGAACTGGATACTGTTGAAGTGTATTTGTATGCTCTACACAGTTCGATCTTGACGAGTCGATGAGTCATTTTCGCACGTCCAACAGAGACAGAGTCGAAAGTTTAAAGTCTTTGAGAGCTAGCAAGTGAACTTGATTAATTCTGACTGAGCGTATATTATGAGTGAGAGAAGAAAGTAGCGGATGTAAGCGTTGAGATGTCTAAGTTGGGCAGCTGCGGAGACTTGTTACGCGCCTACCTCACCATCTGGGTTCCCCAGCCTCGCTTCAGCACCATCCCCAACCACCTCATCCGCGGCTAGATCGGCGCCTTCGTTCTAGTGTCGCATAACTATGCCTGATGATATAATTGTCCAAAAATTATGTGTTCCGTCCCAGGTAATACCGTGTCCGACTTGCCATCAGCTTGATGATGCGGCTTCTTCGCTTCTCGCTCGGCAGCCTGAACAGTTCAAGCTTCGTCCCGTAGAGCTTATCTCTGGTCAAACCCTATATGAGCCGGCAGACGATGCCGATGGAATAGACATATGCGTTGGAGAGCAACTCATCGAGAGTTCGAAGAACTGCACAACATGTAGAACTCTAGTAACCGCCATCACGCAAAGACTTCCGGGGCAGTCTCCTGACCCTCCCTTCACCTGGGCGTCTGCCAGAATCTGGCTATTCGGCCCTATGTGTTCTGCAGGGTGCTTTACCCTGCTCTCTCCTGATGTAAGTTTGCAAAGCTGTGCCAAGGCGGCCTTGGAATTTACTGGCTGTAGGTCGAAAGCGACGATGAGGACAACTTGTACGAACTGCGCCTCGTTCCTTCATCACTTGCGAAATCATCAACTGATGGAATCTCACTGGTTGATCTTGATATGATTCGAGGCTGGGTGGAATTATGCGATACGCAGCACAAAGAACAATGCTACTCGTTATCGAACAATCAAAAACGCTGGGCTATCAACTTCCGAATGATAAACGTAGTGGAGGCTTGCTTAGTCCCTTTCACGGATGACGACATCGTACCCCGATATATAGCGCTGAGCTATGTCTGGGGCAGGGCTGAAACACTTCTCTGCACGAAAGCAAATTACAGAGACTTAACAACCCCAGGGAGTCTTAACAAGGCACATTTCTCCTCTAAATTAGCACGAACAATCAGCGACGCCATGGTGTTGACAAAGGGGCTTGGGTTGAGATACCTGTGGGCCGACATGCTTTGTATAACTCAAGATGATCCGTCCGACAAAGTTATCCAGCTCCCCAACATGGCAGCGATATACGGGGATTCATACCTCAACATCTTCGCGGTCGATGGAGCCGATTCTCAAAGCGGTATTCGAGGGATCAGCGATGGGCTGCCTCGCACATTTCAACCTGCTTTGCTGCGTTTGAGTGACCATCTCAGCTTCGCCATCAGGCCCGCGTCGGAGACAACCCGAGAGAAGCTTTGGCACACACGTGCCTGGACAATGCAAGAGCGTGCTTTATCGCATCGAAGTCTGATTTTCCTTGACCAAGCGGTGAGCTGGAGTTGTATGCGGTCCTCTTTTGACGAAATAACATACATTCCAGGGGTGAGTGAAAGCGACGCAACGTGCTACATGTGCCAGGCGGGAAGCTCTGAGGATATCTGCTACGTCAGGAAAACGAAGTACCCTTTTCTTGATAATTACCTCGACCTCGTTCGAATGCTTACAGAGCGCTCGTTGTCATATCCTGAGGATATCCTCAATGCATTCGCGGGGATCCTTACTGAGCTATCTGGTTCATTCCCTCACGGTTTCTACCAAGGCATCCCAGAGTTTTACTTTGATCTCGCGATTTTGTGGTGTAGATATGAGTATGACGAAGTTCGGCGAGCACGCCGTATAACTCGTCGATGCCCAATACCAGGCAAACGGTGGGCATCAAGCAAGTTCGCAAGTTGGTCATGGGCTGGATGGGAAAACTGCCGCGTGGGGTGGTCGACAAATCTTGAGGACTCGCTTGAGGATGCATACAAAGTGGTTCCTATCTTTCCTGTAATAGAATGGGGAAAGACAGATGGTCATCGTGATCTGGGGTTCATCAGGAACGATTTCCATCACTATTGCGAGGCAGCAAAATCATACCCTAACTCGGAGCTGACGAAGGGCTGGGAGAAAGTGTACGAAGCGCCAGATCCAGAATCTACTGAGGATGACAATTTCCACTTCGAACACTCCAGTGTTCCAGATCGAAAGTTCCGTACTCCACTCCCTGTCGAACAAAGTTCCTCAGAGCTACCTACGTTGGACCTGCAGTCAATGTACCTAGTTATTAGCGGCAAGGTCTGTAGCTTCTCCTTCCGTGAAGAAGAGTATGAGTCTTTGTTATTCCATTCGTCAGCATTAGGGTCTCTGTATTCAACAGATGAAGTATGGTCGGGCATTATTTACGACATCCAAAGTCCCACCTCATCCATCGATCTTGAGCCACTCGCATGTCAGGTTCTCGCCATTAGCACTGGATCACTGGAACTGGGAGCTTCGCGACCGGACAAGAGAAAATATCTCATGAGCGCTGAGCAAGACTTTCCAGAGTTGAGTCTCGTACCACACCTCAAAGAAGCCAGAGTATACGAATTTTACAACGTCCTGTGGCTAGCCTGGGAGGATGGGATTGCGTATCGACGCGGCATTGGACGAGTGTGGAAGCCAGTGTGGGAGGGACAGAAGTTGATAGAGATGAAGATTACGCTTGGCTGATGTGGTAACTGAAAGCGGAGCAGAGACTCAATGGGCATATACTACCAAGTGCGAGATTGCATCTTTCAACTTTTTCACATAGTCTGACACTAGCGTCAAGCCTACAAGATGTGCGGTGTTGAATCACCACTGAAGTACTTGTTTGAGAGGGCGAAAGGGTTGCAAACAGAGTAAAGGTTATTACAACCCCAAGACCAAACACTGTCGGCATACAACAGCTGATCTTCTTGTCTAGTGTTCCTACCGAGACCTCTGTCAAATTATGCAATTACGTCATTTTGTCTCTTTTCGGCATTATTGATCTATCATGCGTCAAGCCCAGCGCCACATGTTCCCTTTTGCTGCATGATAACGACAAAGCCTGCCACACGGATTTCTTCAGTTTGGGTTCAGCCTGAACCATGTGTCCGTAACACATGCTGTTAACTTGCGTCCCCCACGCTGCAAGCTGGACATAGAGAACACTCCTGTGGAACATTGTTCCTGTTCGGCGAAAGATTAAGTGTCGAACCAACACTTAACGAGTTCTTATAGAGTAAAGAGCCAGACCAACTGCAAACTTCAGCCTTGCCGGCTTTTAAGTTTGTGTGGCTGAACTAGCTGAGTTTCTGCAAGCATTTGTGCTACAAGGTTGGTATTCTGGAGCCCATCTAGACACTTCGTGTCCCGATAGTGGCTTTCTATGGCTTGCAGTTTGCCAATAGCTTCGCATGAAGCTTCGACTGTTCTTTGCAGATTGACGGAACTGCTTTCTACTTGTGGTAAGCTGTTCAGCTTTCCATGCAATAGTCTGAACTCGACGACCAAGGCTGAAACTCAGCCTTCCACCCAAGAGCTATTAAGGGACACGGACTTCACGTATGCCTGCTACCCGAGAAGACTTATATCCTTCGCAGCTCTCGTTAATTGATCTGCAAGATTTTCCAGTTTCCGTATCGAAATGGCTAACTCAATGTACAGAAAGCCGCCCGATCTGCCTCTTTCGGTACGGCCCCCTTCTTACACGGCAGAAATTCCTGTCATCAGGACTTCCAGATCGGATATGTTCAGGAATGCGGGCCAGCGTGGTGGTTCAGCCTCTGCCAGCATATCTAGAGATACATCAACAAAGGTTCATTCCAAAACCACGCTCCCTAGCCCGCGCGACCATCAAGAAACGAACTTCGAGGACACGCAACTGCAAGTTTGCGACGACTGCAAACTCGAAAAGTCGCCGATATGGGATTGCTCATATTGCGGCATGAGTTTCTGCGACCAGTGTTGGGACGAGCAGGGTCCACACCAGTCAGGTCGGACCGGCCCTGATGGGTTACCACACGAGAAAGCAAACCCGACAATCGTGAAGAGATTGAAGAATATCTTGACACCACCTCAGGCTCACGGCGAACAGCAGACACTTCATGTAGAAGACGAAGATACGACGTGGTTTGGATTAGCCCGGGACAACCAAAATCGCCCCATCTTCCAAGACTATGGTCGTTATTCTGCCATCATGGCAGATAGCAATTCTGGCGAGTATAAGCTTCGGTACCCTCAGCTGGTGTCTTTTATTGGCCAAACTGGTGCGGGGAAAAGTACACTTATCAAGATGCTCATTGATCAACAAGAGAGAAAACACCGCCCTAGCGATTGGAATTTCCCCTCGCCAGTTGCAGGGTCGTTATCCAACGGTAGTGTACCAACATCCGGTGACGTTCACCTGTACAGCGATCCCAGTACATATGCTGCGGAGTATCCCATGCTCTATGCCGACTGTGAGGGTTTGGAGGGCGGCGAAAGTATTCCGATGGCGATGCAGTATCGCAATAGTGCATCGACTCCATCAAAAGAGAAAGGGAAAGACAATCACCCAGTCAGGGAGCATCGCAAACGTCGGAGGGTGACCAAAAGTCTTCATTCCAGACAAATAGACATCAAGTGGGCAAACTCTCCGGACAAACTGAAACGGCAGTATGCCGTTACCGAACTCTACCCCCGTCTACTATACACGTTCTCCGACGTAATCGTGTTTGTCCTGCGCAACCCAAAGTACGTACAAATTTCAGTTGACGTTGCCTTTAGATGTACAGGCAATATGCTGCTGTAACAGATGCTACGGTTTCTATGGGCAGCCCAAGAGTCATTCAACCAATAACGAATAGAAGCGAGGAGATCTTCCGTCAAAAAGCTCCACGCAATCATTCCAACAATTTTGTAAATATGCTGACTCGATTGCCTTAGAACGTTTGAGTCCACAGTCCTATCGTTACTGATTACTTGGGCATCGTCTTCGATTGAGAAGTCGCTCAATCAACCCACACTTCCACATGCTGTGATAGCACTCAACGCAACAGACACAAAGGTAGATCAACAGGAGTGGGATCCTGAACACGCGACGAAACTGCTTATGTCTAATGTTTCAGACGCTGTCAACCGAAATCCGACCTATTGCGAGCTAAGAGAGTACTGGACTAACCAAGGCAAACCCATTCGGACAATGGAAGACCTTTTGAAGTGTTACTATTCCTCCGTTACGGTAGTAAGAATTCCTGGAGAAGGCCGTTATATGATGATCGACGAACAAGTCAAGAAACTCCACGACGTAGTCAGCAAACGGTGCACCGAATCCTTCAATGCTAAACGCAAGTCCCGGATGCTTTCCAACTCAGATGCCCTCAACGTCTATCTGCAATGTGCATTTGACCACTTTGCCCAGGATCTTCATACTCCTTTCAACTTCATGGACATCTCATTCAAGATTAACCCTATACCTCTGGATTTTGGTGGTAATATCCTCAAACTAGCCGTTGCTATGAAGAGTCAATACAACGATCCCACGAGAATCTTCCAGGAACTGAGCTTTATGGTTTCTTCTTGTATACTGCTCGACATTGCCCGTCAGAGCTTAAAAGGTATGTATTCTTCACGTTGGTACACGTTCGAGCTCTTAGTATTACTCGACCACTACTAACTTTAGCTAACACCTATTCCGCAGGACCTACGGAACAGCTTCTGAAAAAGCAATACCTGTACCATTGCGATAGCGCACTCGATGACTTTTGTGCGATCTTTTGGCCATGCACGTTCCGAAACAAACGTGATGATAGATGTGTCAACTTCAAGGAACGTCACACGAAAGGACATCAAAACCAACGCGGAAACATCATTGGTACCGGTCCTTATGAATCAGGATTCACGTTTAACAACTTCGCAGACAGCTGGCTTCGTTATCTCCTCGACTCCCTATCTGGTTTTCAGAAAGATCTTAGTTCCAAGTTGATAACGTCTAAGTCAGCTGATGAAATAGTTATCACCACTAAGCTCCACCATGCCAACGTAAACAACTTCTATCACCACGTAGGTGGTGCTCAAAAGTTTGTTAGCCATACAACCTGCTTTTGCTGTTTGAGAGAGTTGGCTGAACACCCACTCCCTTGCGGGCATGTGCTCTGCGCACCCTGTATCAAGGGTTATGGCAAACCCCATAGTGAGCTTTCGGGCTCATACACAATTGCTTTCTGTCCTCTTCATGAGTACGACACTGTTTTCCCCGCCCCTTGGGAGATCTACTTTAAGCCGCCGCTTGCAGGTGTGCGTGTCTTGTCTCTGGATGGGTAAGTGTATATGTTGAGCAAATTCCAGCCCCTCGCTGATAGTTGTAGGGGCGGCATGAGAGGCATCGTCATTCTTGAAGTGCTTCGGCAAGTTCAGGAGGAACTCGGTGGTCGTATTCCAATCCAAGACTTCTTTGATCTTGTTGTGGGCACCAGGTCAGTAACTCCAACTCACTCTAATGTTGACGTCGTGTCAGATATTCGAAGGACAAATTTAGACTAACCTCAACTATAGTACTGGAGGTATCCTAGCACTTGGCCTTGGGATCAAGAACTGGTCAGTGAACCACTGCATAAGCCTTTTTCTAAGGCTAGTAGAGAAGGCATTCACTCCCAAATTCCTTGGTGGTGTGAGTTTCGGTACTACAAAGTTCCGTACTCAGCCTCTCGAGGAAGCGTTGAGTGAGTGTTTCGGTGACGAAGCCATTTTTGGCGGTGTACCCGAGGCATCTGTTGGCTGCGCACGTAAAGTTGCTGTGACCGCCGCTACCGACACTGGTGAGCAGGCTGTGATTTTCACGAATTACAACCGAGTGGATGATGAACAAAGTAGGCCTCACACTGTGTTCCATGGGTTGCTTTTGCTAATCCTCTTCAAGTTGGCTATCAGTTGGTTCGACCTGATGATCCAAAAAACGACCTCATGATACGAGAAGCGTGAGTTCCTACGGAAAGGTAGTCACTACGAGCATGGTTTAGCTGACTTTGAATTAGTGCTCGGGCAACCTCAGCTGCACCGACGTTTTTCAAACCCTTTAGAAATACACGTACCATGGAGGGCTTCTTGGATGGGGCGGTATTTCACAATAACCCAGTAAGGATAGCCAACTATGAGAGCAAGCTTCTTTGGCCTGAAGCCGAAGAACGTCATCCCGACATTCTGCTCTCGATAGGTACCGGCCGACATGAAGACGATACCGATGGCTTCCTCCATGGTACAAGATCCGATCGTAGACGCTTGCAAGTTCGCGATCAGACCAAGCCCACTACGCAGGATAGGCGCTTCATACCTGGGCTAAGAGCTTTCAATGAGGTTGAGGGCTGGCTCAATATCTTCAAGAAGCGCGTTGAGAGTGTTCTGGACGCTGAGCTGACATGGAAGGAGTTCCGTAAAGATGTTGTTGGAACGTCCTCCCCTGTCGCAGCTGAAAGATACATACGCATCAACCCGACGACGAAGTCTCGCACTCCTAAGATGGATGACAAGACGCAGATTCACATCTTACGAAATGAGATCAAGTCTGATCTACGCACACGTGGCATGCAGATGAATATTGAGAAGATTGCGCATAGGCTTGTTGCCAGTTCATTCTATTTCGAGAAGTCTGGTCCATCGAGAGACGCTGGAGATCACATCATCATACAAGGTGAGTATAAAACACATTAACGTAAGTCTACAAGCTAACATACCTCAGGCACTCTCCAATGCAGATTCGCCGCTGGTTCTGACAATCTACGCAACTTGGGTGACTACATACGCAAACACCAGCGGCCACACTTCCAGCCCTTCTTCCAGGTACAAGAAGTCAAGCACAACCAAAGTGCTCAAAAGATCTACATCACAGCTCATATCGTTCATGAGATGATCGACAGGGGGCTTTTCCACCTGGATTCCATTGTCATGCCCGTGACTTCAGAGGCGTCGTTGTTATCAATAGACTTACACCTGACCGACGATCGAAGAAAGCGACACGTGTGTTATGGGTTTCCTATCAGTGGCTTTCCACGAAGTCTGGCTGACGGCGAGCCCCTGAAGAGAACCGGTAAGCTTTTCTTCCCCAATCCCTCACGAGACTGACTGATCATGATAGCCTCAATCACTTCACCGAATCCTGAGCGTCCAAAGATAGCTAACAAAAGGCACTCCCTCCGTGAGAAACTCAACGCAAAGAGTCGTATCTCGTTAGATCGCCCAGTTAGTGACAGCAACATCACCTACGCGCTACACAACGAGGCTACCACCGCACAGAACAATAGTCTTGGTGTTGTCTTACCTGAGACGCCCGAAGATATAACAGACTGGGCCCGACGCCGTATCGAGACAAGTCGTTGCCCTCCTAAGCCAGTGCAGGTATCAGTAGATTATGAGGTGCGCCGCATTCCGCAGCCGTTTCCGGATGAGCAGCTGCACGAAGTCGATGCTGGACCTGCATTGCCGCTTGATGAGGATGATGAGGCACTTGTGTACGCCTTTACGCTAAGTCAGAAAGACGATATCCTTCCAGTACCGAGAACTATGAGTGAGACCGACGCGGATTTGGCGCGGGCCTTGGAGCGCAGTCAACATGACATGCGTCCGTCGCCAAGAAGGACGACCACAGGAACTGATGAGGATGAGTTGGCCAAGGTGTTGTCGTTGTCTTTGCATGTTCGCTGAGTGCGTGGAGTATGAGAGGTTTCTTCTCCCGGAATCGGATTGTCAATGTCTCTCTCTTTTCTTGATGCATGATGAATCAATACACAAATTCCAGAGCAAAATATCGTCAGCGACGCTGAAACCATCCAGGTTCGCATTCGTCGGTCTTTACATTCATCCATATTTTCCTTCATCCAACAATTCAAACAGAACAACCTTGTCTACCTATTAGCCAGGGCACACTCTTCATCGCATCTGAAGTCACCTCTAAATCCCGTCGTACCTGTTACTGTCACATTCCAAGGCTTGCAGGTTTCGCAGCCATTTCAATCCTCATGGGATAAATGCAAGCGTCCCCACATTACTCAATCAAATCTTCTCAACCAAGTCCATCCACACTATATTGAACTCCAGTGACCGCGTCTCAGTAAGCTGCCAGCCTAAAACTGACCTTCGCGATCCACTCCAGCACAACTGATACCGCATTCTTACATTACGCCCCCAGCGGCTTTGCGTTGCAGAAGACATCTGTAAACGCAAGAGCAGAAGCGGAACAAATGACTACAAATCTTTATAAAACTCAGAACTAAAGACTTACACTTAGATACCAAACTTCCTCGTTAAACTCGGCATCTCAGACGGAAGCTTTCCGTGAATCCCTCCAGACCGCGGAACACTACCCCGCGTCCGAGGAACCATCAAGGTACAAGCCGAGAGGTGGAGATATACTCTACCAAATACATTACCCTGAATTTTGAGATTGAATCTATCCCTCGAGCGATCATGGCAGCCACAAAAGTAGCTCTAATAACAGCCAGTTCGGCGGGCCTAGGCGCCCAAATCGCGCGCGTCTTCGCGCCAGATTTCCGAGTCGTACGTGTGCCACAGCTCGAACCTCACACTCCTTTGAAGTATCAATATGACAAACCTCATCCACTAACACGCCCCAGGTCATAAACTACTCCTCGAACTCAGAGCGTGCGCAATCCCTCCTCAAAGAGCTGTTCTCCCTGCCAGGCAGCTCCTCCCAAGCAAGCCCACGCATCCACGTCATCCAAGCCGACATGTCCTCGAAGCCATCCGTAGAGAATCTCGTCAAAGAAACGCTCAGCGTAATGGGCCGCCTGGACGTTGTCGTGTCGAACGCAGGCTGGACGCGCATGACGACCTTCACGGACATCGAGCAGCAGGTCAACGAGGAGGATTGGGATAGATGCTTCGTCATGAACGTCAAGACACACCTGTGGCTTGCGTACGCGGCGAAAGACGCGCTGGCCGAAACAGAGGGGACGTTTATTTCTACGGCGAGTGTGGCGGGCGTCAAGCCGTCGGGGTCCAGCGTGCCGTATGCGGTTACCAAGGCGGCGCAGATTCATCTCATGAAGAGTTTGGCTGTTATACTCGCGCCGAAGATTAGGGTGAATGCTGTGAGTCCCGGGTTGATGCTGACGGAGTGGGGGCTCAAGTTTCCTGAGGCGAAGAGGAACGCGGCGGTTAATAATACCAAGTTGAAGAGGTTGGCGACGGTGGAGGATGTTGCGGATCAGGTTAGGACGTTGGCGTTGAGTCGAAGTATTACTGGGCAGAATATCTCTATTGATGGGGGGTCGTCGTTGTAGGGTGAATGAGAGACGCATGCCCGTCCGGGGAAGGGGTTGAATATTAGTTAGAAATCAACCCAAAACTTCTGTTCTATCAAAATAGCTATGATACAACATCTTGTCTTCTGTTGTTGCGTTGTCTGATCGCGAGGAAGCCATCTTTGCTTTGGAGGTGACGGAGTTATACTGTTACTACACGTACAAGGAGCGAAAGTGACGCGAACGGCACGACGCTAATGCTTCTTGAGTAAGCGTGAGAATGACGCGACGCGACTTCATTCAGATCTCTTCAGTCCAGGGCGATACCAAACCCCAAAAGAAAAGGTACCAAAAATACGAACTGCTCGAACATCAAGCTACATCGACCAAGCATAACTAATCGTTGCTACCCCAGACCATGCACCAGAACGCCAGGCCTATGAACCCAACCCGACGCAAATCCCAAGGTATCTTAGCCATCATACAAGTTCATTACAAAACAACACAAAACAGATCAAGCCGCCGCGTGAACAACCTTGAACCCATCTGCCACCATCTTCTGAATCTCTTCGTCCTTGTGTTGAAGAAGGCCCAGCGTGTAAGTGACGTCGCTCCACTGTCTCTCGTTCTCTGCCCTCGGCAGTCTGTCAGCGAGCTTCTTGGAGAGCTGTTTGGCGTGTTTGTCCTATAATTTGTTAGCTTGTCGGAGTCTAAGTTTTTTGGTAATGCACAACAACATACCTTCTCGATAAAGCCTGCCAGGAATTTGATAATTTTCTTAAAAGCATCCTCGTTCAATCCAGTGTCGGCGCTCAGGATACTGAACATATCGATGAACTGGTTGTACACTTGGTTGTCCTTGGTCGAAAGCTCCGTGAAGAACATCTTGGCCATGTCTGCGATCTTCCTGTCACTATCTTCGATGCACTTAGCCATCTCTCCCAACTGGCCCTTGACCTTGACTTGACCAGCCAAGATCAGGAAGGTCAGGGTCATGAGACATGTTCGCTTGACGCTTGGATCGCCATCGTTCAGTCGCCGGTAAAGGAAGTCGGTGTTCTCGTCCATGAGATGGTTGAAACAGACCGCCATATCGCCAAGAGCAACAACGAGATTACTGCGGACCACGGCATCCTGACTGCGCTCAAGGATAGTAAGGAGAAGACCCAGGTTTTTCTCGCAGTACTCCGCGCTCACGCACATAAGCTTAGCCAAGCACAGTGCCGCTTGCGCTTGCAGAGTGGGGTGGTTGTATGAGGTGTTGTTTGCACAGATGTCTGACACCAGAGCACCAAAATTGGCGAGGAGAGACTGTGGGCCGTAGAGGAGCTCTTTCTCACGAACATGTGCGATAGCGTCAGTAAAGTCGTCCTCTGTCGTGCCCGCCATGAGGTCCAGTTCGTCCACAGTTTCCTCGGGCGCTGGTGCTTTCTCCTTGGCGGCTCCCCTCTTGCGCCCCTTCTTCATGGGCGTGGGCTCTACCGCTGACGAGCCTGCTGACGGCCGTGGTGTTGGGCCGGTCGTCTTCTCCTTTTCAGACTTTCGGCGCTTGAACTCAAGCTCGCATAGCTCCAGATGTACTATCTGCTTGATAGCGACATGCCCGACAACAAACAACAGTTGTGAGAGTGCCAAAGCTGAGTTCTGTTGCTTTGGCTGAGTGTCATTCACCAAGGGAGCTTCCGGGTCAGCTTCGTCTGTAGGTGGTGTACCAGCCTCGACAGCACTAGAGCTCGATGTAGGCCGCGAGGATCCTTGCGATGCAAAAACACGCTTCGTCACCCGTCGGATGATGTCTGAGCAGAGGACGTCCGGGTGCTTCGAAAGAACATATATCGCACTGATGGCTTGCTCTGCGACTCCGTACCACTCTTTGCTGTCCGAAACGATCTCGGTAATCGCAGCTAGTCTCACCAAGACCGCATGATCGTTGGGAAGTTTGACGACTTGCGTTGGAGTAGCGCCAGCGGACTGCTTCCCTGGAGGAGGACTCATTCGGCGAAGAGCAATGCAAGTATAACGAGCCAAACCCAGATCTCGTCTCCCGAGTTCCCCCAAGCCGATCCGCAAACATGCCTCCATCTCTTGTACAACGATATCTGGGGACGAAAGAGCGAGCATGCCGAGGACGATGATGGCTCCCCGACGTGATTTCTTGGAGATCTCCTTCCTCTGAAATCCGTAAATCTGCCAAAGCTTCTGGATGACTAGGTCGTTGATGAGCCCTTGCTTCATCATGGTGCTGAGAAGTTGCTCAAGGGAGGTAAGCTCCGCGGGCGTGGTGTCGAACGTCAAGCTCATCATGTTCTTCGAGACGAAGTTGGCAACGGCATTCGCGTCAAACCCTGGTGGTGCATCGAAGAACAAGCCCTTGTAGCACTCAATCAGGTGGGTCTGGACGCCTTTGCCCTCGTCGCTGTTGCCCTTTGTCCAAATGAGGCGTAACATTCTCCGAATACCGACCTTCGCGTTCTCAATCTTGTAGGCGTCTATTGTCGTGAAAAAGTCCATAGCTTCGGTGACTTCGCTCTTGTTTTTCGATGCCAGAAGTTGAGTTACGACTATGGCAGCGTCGTTGATAGTGTCTATGAACTCGAGCGCATCCAGCAATAATTTCCGCATCATTTGAGCCTTTTCAAGATTCTGGAGATCCCGAGTTGCCTTTTGAGCCTGTTCAATGGCGGCAGCCCTTTCTTCTTCGGTCATTTCTGAGGGATGCTTCGGTTCAGCGCCTGCGTTTTCGACTTGTGTTGCATCTTGTAGTAACGATTCATCTACAGTCTCATCACCCGGCGCGCGCTCCCGCAGTTCTTCTGGAGGCTGTAATGCGTCAATCTGCTGATCACATTCATCGAGTCTTTTTGTCCACTGCTTGGTCGACAGCAGTCCATTTTCGAAAGCGCTAAATGGGTGTGTTGAGACCAGCTTTGCAAGCAATTTGATGGCCGTTCGACGTGCAGTACTGCTCTTGTCCTCGAGACTGCGTGCAGCAAGTTGAGCGACCTTCAGCCGTCGCTTGGAGTACTTCTGGTCAAGGTCGCAAAGCTTGACATACACCATCATGACTCGAGCTCGACAGTAAGGATTTGTGTCCAGGAACCGCTCCTCGAGCACATCAAAAAATATGTCGATCTGCGCCTCAAGATTTTCACTGCGATCGTCTTGACTTCGTTTGGTCAGCATGACAATCAGGTTCCCGCATACTTCGATAAGTGCGCATCGGAGAGTGTAAGACTATGAACATGTTAGTAGTTGCTTGCACATAGAATCACAATGCCAGTACCTCGCTGTCCAATAAGTTTGCCAGTAGAGTCATTTGCCTGATTATGAGATGCGGGTTCAGTTCGGATATCTTCGTCAGGAACGTTGAGATGGATTTTGGCCCCTTCAAGTCTGTGGCGCTGAACTCCTTGCCGCTGATGTCTTTCAGTACATCCTCGGTCAGCTGAGGGAAGTCGTAGGCGTCGGCCAGAGTGAAAAGGAACTCGGCCATGGGTTCGGCGAGATGCTCAAAGTACGTAAGACACTGGTTGATCGAAGTCTGCGCGGCTGCCATATTGTTAGCCATGAACCTGCAGATTGCCTAGAGACAACGCACTATATGCATGTCCGTGGTGCTTGATCGCAATACACAACACCCTGAAGCAGTGGTTTCGGATGGCGTTGCTCTTGACTCTCGTCTCGTTTTCGAGGATGTGGTACACTGGTTTCGTGAAAAGCCCAATGAACGTGTCTCGTTCCGACGTCGTGACGAAGATGCGACCCAGTTTGAGCTTCAACACTTTGCTCATCCTGTCCAGAGCCGCTTCCAATTGCGCCGAAGGATCCCAGCTAGCATCCTTGCCCCCTCCTGACTTTGCCTTTGCACCCTTACCCCGCGCTTTTACTGGTGCTGAAGCCGACTTCTCCAGCGCTCTCGTCTCGGCTGCTGATATGGTCCACCGGAGAAGGAAGCCATACATCTCCAGGATTTGCTTGTGGTGTGGTATCGCATCTTGCTCTTCTGCCTCGAGGTCTGCGTGGATGATGTCTGCTTGTGTCGATAGTGCGGAAGCTATGAGATCGAGAATCTTGGTGAGGGTCGCGGGAGGGATCTGTGAAGAGTTCCTAGATGGTTGACAAAAGTCAGACTCTGTGCTGTACGTTCTCGAGTGCACGGGATATGCTGAACGCACTTGAGTAGGAACTGCAGTGTGTCAAAGATCGAACTGCGCGTGATTGCATCTGGGCTCTCTGCGATAGCGTCGACCACAGGATTTAGCTCCCTGTTGATCACCGCCGGCGACGACAGCGATTCGGGGTCATCTTCACATTCCTGCAACGCTTTGGGTGCTTCGGGCGTGGGGATGGTGGAGGGGTCGCTGTCGAATAGCTTGATCGCCTCGTTGATGTCAAAATCGACTTGCGCCTCCATGATGCGCAGAGTCGCAGAAAGAAAAGACCAAAGATAACAAGAGACCAAAAGTAGGTCGAGGATGTGTGCGCTGCGTAAAGGTGAATGATGCGGGCACCACGGCAGGCGCGTTCGGTGTTTAGTGTTGACATTTAGCCCCTCTGGGAATAGCGCTATACAACATTCCGCGTACATCGGAACGAAACGCTCGAACAAACGTTCTTCCACAACAAAATATCTCGACAATGGCGAGACCACGCGTATCGCTGCAGCGCCATGTAGAAGACTTCGAAGTCCACGAGGACGCCAAGGAGGAGGACGCTGAGGAGACACTGGACGAGAGCATGGATCCGCTCGAGGAAAGCGGCCCCATAATGGACGACAGCGACGAGGACGTCGAGGAATCCGTCGCAGACGACATGGCGCGCTTTGAAGAGACGTTTGTCGGCATAAACAAGCGGTTTCGACTGATCAACCGCATCGGTGAGGGTATGTTTGAAATTATTAGCATGTTGCATGCAGGGGTAGACTAGACTCACGCGTTCTCTTAGGCACTTTTTCGACGGTGTACAAAGCAGAGGACCTGGAATACGATAAATATGGCAACACCTGGGACATGGACGAGCATGACGACCCCAAATGGGCGACGAAACGACCCGCCAGGCGGCCCCATTATGTTGCTATCAAGAAGATCTATGTCACAAGCAGTCCCATACGCATCTTCAACGAGCTCGAACTACTCCACGACCTGAGAGACTCGGACTCGGTATGTCCGCTGATCACCGCCTTCCGCCATCTGGACCAGGTCGTCGCTGTGTTACCTTACTTCCAACACCACGATTTCCGTGACTACTACCGCGACATGAAGATTCCCGAGATGCGCCTCTACTTCCGCAGCCTGTTTACTGCACTGCGATCAGTGCATGCGAAGAAGATCATCCATCGCGACGTCAAGCCAACCAACTTTCTCTACAATCCCTCCCAGTTGCGCGGCGTCCTTGTCGACTTTGGTCTTGCTGAGCGGGAGGGTACCGACTGGCACCAATGTGCTTGCCATCTGCCAGAGGAGGACCGTCGCTACAAGCTTGCTCATAGTGTCTATGCACAGACTCAATCGGCCGGCCACAATGCCTCCAGCTACCCCAAGAACGACACACGGAACAGCCGTCGGGCGAATCGAGCCGGCACGCGTGGATTCCGAGCGCCCGAGGTGCTGCTCAAATGCACACAGCAGACCTGCTCACTCGACATGTGGAGTGTCGGCGTCATCTTGCTGACGATGCTTTCGCACCGCTTTCCGTTCTTCCACAGCGCGGACGACGTCGACGCACTGCTGGAGATCACGACCATTTTCGGCCGCAAGAAGATGCGGGAGACGTCTCTCCTACACGGCCAGGTCTTCGAGACCAACATACCTAGCTACAGCGAAGGCGGACATACACTGGAAAAGATCATCCTTTGGTGCACGGGACGGACAGGAGACAAGACGCAACCGAAGAAAGAGCTGGAAGACGAAGAGAAGGAGGCAGTGCAGTTCTTGCATCGTCTATTGGAATGCAACCCAGCCAAGCGTATCACAGCCGACGAGGCCCTTCGGCATCCATTCATCGCAAAGGCATGCATGGAGGGCGAGGAGGTCGAGGATATGAATGGTCTGGTTGAGGCGTAAGAGTAAAACAATTGTTATGCGTTAATGAGGCACGTTTATCAGCATGGGAGGCGCATGCATAGTAATTGGAGTTTTTTTGGTCATGTTCTTATCTAGGAATGGCGGTTTGATGAGTTATTGCGATACCCTTCCAACCCGTACGCTATCGTACGCATGGTTACCCTTAGAACTTCAACAATTCTACACAAGACATGGCCTCGGGACGTGATAAATGTCGGGCTAATCATACAGCATCCTCATTCCCTCCATTTCTCCCACACAACACGGGAATATCCTACACCACCATCCAAATCTTATATCGTCTGTTTTCGCGCATCTTTAACCTTCTCTTCCGCTTTCTTCTCATTCTTCGTCTTCACGCCCTCCCTAGCCCTCCTCTGCTTCGCCGTCAACATCTGCCCACTCTGCCCCCTATGCTTCTCCCGCTTCGCGCCCTTGCCCTCACTCTCCCTTCTCACGCGCTCCTCCTCCTCGAACGCGCGCATACTCCGCTCGGCCTCCTCCAGCGACGGGATCTGCAGCCCCTGTTTCCGCGCCAGCGCCAGGCGGTGCACACTTGTCTCGCGGCCCCGCGCGGCGGCCCGCACGTCCTTCAACAAACGGTCCTTGACGCGCTGCTCGTCGAGCTGCGCCTGCGAGAGCACGGGCGGGCGGTTCTCGACCGGCTCGCCGAACGGCGCGACGATCGAGGTCACGACGTGGCGCACGGCGGGGGACGTGCGGTGTCCGGATGTGATGCGGACGACGTCGCCTTCGACGAGGGAGTTGTTGGGGTCGCGGACGAGGTAGGTTTTTGGGGCGGGGAAGTGCTGCGGGGGTGGGTTAGATATATGTGCGGATGTATATATGTTGGGTGTGTGCGGGGAAGTCGTACTTTTCTAAACTGCTTGTTCCATTCTTGCTCTGCTACGCGGACTTTTACCGCCCGCGACATTTTCCCGGCGGAGACTACGACGCCGATGCGCTGGCTGGATATGAAGCTTTGCACGATGGGCGTGGCGGCTCGCGCTGCGGACGCCATCTTGGGTATGTGTGGTTGTGGTTTGGGGGGTTCGTTGAGGGTTGTGGGCGCCCGGGGCGCGTTACGGCGGGGTTTGCGGCGGTCGACTGGATTTTATCTCTGTGGATGCGATTCGGTTGGAGGGATACAGGCGTGAAGGGTCAATTCAATGGTGCTGCTGCGATACACGGCATCGGCTGTCGTTGACGATGTTCCTTGCGGATTTTCAGATGCTCGGCCAAGCTTTACTCCGATTGGTTGCAGCGTTCCGCGTCTCGAGTTGCTATCGTGTCCCGAAGCTACGTTGACTTGACCTGCTCCTCCAAATTCCACACTTGAAGCTGCGCTTCTCACATTTCCCTCCTTTCACCGGGAATTTCGCTCGGGAGTCGCGACTACCTTTATGTAGACTTCTTGCGCAAGGCTTTTCTTCGACTGATCTTTTGCGCTGCGTCCGCTTTCTTTCAACCTCCGGGTGAGATTGAACGAGCAAGATGCTTTTGAGGATAGCGTTGTTTTTTGTCCTGGCACTGCTGGTGCTGGGCGCAGAGGACTACTATAAGGTGCGTGAAACTTGGACACTCCGCCTCCAAACTCTATACATTGATTCAGTCATTCGCAAAGAAAAAGATCACTGACGTAGTGCCATACAGTTACTGGGACTGAAGAAAGATTCCTCTGAGCGCGAGATCAAGAAGGCATACCGAAATCTCAGCAAAAAATACCACCCAGACAAGAATCCGTATGCTCAAGAACCACTGTTTTCGGTCGCAAACACGGCTAACACAATTCAGTGGAGATGAAACAGCAGGAGAGAAATTCGTCCAGGTAGCAGAGGCCTACGAAGTGCTCAGCGACGAGGCGACACGCAAAATCTACGACCAATACGGTCACGAGGGCATCGAGCAACACAAGCAAGGCAAAGGCCCACGCCAGAACAACGACCCCTTCGACCTCTTCTCGCGCTTCTTTGGCGGCTCAGGACACTTTGGACACCATGGCGGGGAACGAAGGGGGCCAAACATGGAAGTCCGCATTGCGCTTCCTCTTCGCGATTTCTACAACGGGCGGAAGACGGAGTTCTCGATAGAGAAGCAGGCGATTTGTTCTGCTTGCGAGGGCTCAGGTTCGGCAGACGGACATGTAGAGCAATGTAACACCTGCGGCGGGCGCGGAGTACGGATACAGAGGCAACAACTGGCACCAGGACTGTTCCAGCAGGTGCAAGTACACTGCGACAAATGTGGCGGAAAGGGAAAGACGATCAAACACCCATGCAAGGTCTGCAGCGGCAGCAGAGTGGTCCGCGAAGCCGAAACCCACGAACTCGAGATCGAAAAGGGAATGCCCAAGGGCGTGCGCATCACCTACGAGAACGAAGCCGACGAGAGCCCCGACTACGTCGCCGGCGACCTGGTTGTCCACCTCGTCGAAGGCGACGCCGCACTCGGCGCCCAAGACTTCGAACGCACAGACGGCACATTCTTCCGCCGTCGCGGCAGGGACCTCTACTGGCGCGAAGTGCTTTCCCTACGCGAAGCCTGGATGGGCGACTGGACACGCAACATCACCCACCTCGACGGCCACATCGTGCAACTCTCGCGTAAGCGCGGCCAAGTCGTTCAACCCAACACTGTCGAAATCATCAAGGACGAGGGCATGCCCGTGTGGCACCAGGAACTCGAGAATAACGAGGGTCTGCAGTGGGGCAGCCTGCATGTCGAGTACATCGTTGTGCTGCCCGATCAGATGCAGAAGGGCATGGAGAAGGAGTTCTGGGGCGTGTGGGACAAGTACAGGAAGAAGAGTGGGGTTAAACTTGATGACGCTTGGGGGAGACCGACGGAGCCTATCAAGATGCCGAATGCGGAGGAGCATAGCGAGTTGTAGGTTCTGGGGGCGGCTATGTGAAATATGAATCTTGCAGAGTGGTGGTTTGGGAGTATGTTGGGGGTCGTGATACCCGTGGGTAGTTTGGCTGGATGGAGTCGAGGAGTTGGTGTGTATGCATTGGTTGCGTGGTCTGGTCTGATCTGGTCGTTGCGTATAGACGATATTGTATAGAGATATGGCTTTTTCTATCACCTTCTGGTCTTTTCTTGTGTACGTCTTCACTGCCGCTTTGGGTGGGCTCTCGACACTCTTTCTCTACTGGCGTATCTTCACTTTGTCGAGACTTAGGCTTGCTACGGGTGGTGTGTCGTGTTCAATATCTTTCTTCTGTGGACAGTGGCTTGTATTGTTGATCGCACTCCAGAGCGTGGGAGCAGTGCACGAGTTTGGGATTCCAAGCTCTGCGTATACATCACAGGCCTTGTCAAGTAACACCCTCGAGAAGTAGAAGAGAGACACTGAACAAACTAACCCAGTTCATAGGATGGGAGCAAGAGTGTAACGTTCTCCAAAGACGTGCGCGCATGAGCTCTCGACAGTGACATGCACCTCTTCAGAATATTGCAGCAGCATAACAGTGTCCATCTGGGCTGCAGAAGGAGTTCCTTAAAAGACTGCTTATCGACGACGTGAGAGTTCTTATCTTCCATGTCGCGACTGCCAGACCGGAATTTCGACGTCACGGGAGGTAAACAAACAGACAAACACGCCTATCTCACCCCGCGACGCTCTCACGTTCTCTCACCTCAACACCACGCTATAGACTCGACGTCCAGCATGACACCGACTACGAGAGCAGTGAACAGGGAGATGCCTCCCTTGCCTTCGACAACGATGGAAGCAGAGTCTATCAAGTTGCAGTCTACCTCGGGGCCTACGCAACCAGAGCTCTCTGTCCTCGAGCAGGTCGAGGTGAAGGTCCACGTCAAGCACGATTCATCACCTCGGCTCAAGCGGTGTTCTTCGCTACCACCTTTTGTTGATTCTCTTTCTCCCTTCATCGACTCTCCGTCCCCCTTCATCGACTCTCCCCTGCCTCTCACTGAGCACTCCTCGGGTGTCTTGGGAGGAAATAGCAACACTGAGCTCCTAGCTGAAGTCACCTCACTATGCCGTAAACACATCCTCAACCCACCTCTCTATATCCTAGCTGACCTGTGCTCAGACGACCTGCAGTTGTCAACTTACGAGTATGCCACCCTCGAAGACCGCTACGGGAAGCTATGGAGCCGACACCTTGAGCTCCGGAAGACAGCTTCTGCATACGATGATATCATTCGAGGCTTTCCTTCCCATGAAGGACAGACCGTCAGTATCGATCAGTTACAATCTGAAGCTGGCCGTGAGGGTCTGCGAGCGAAAGCTCTCGAGGCAGACATTCTCAGGCCCACCATACGAGAGGCTGGTGGATTGCAGGCTCTAGTGTCGCAGGCGAACCTTGTAAACTCGCTGATTGAACAAGCAGGCGGTTTACAAAAGTTGGTAGAGTCATTATCAGAGACGCACACACTTCGAAAGAAAGTGGAAGACATGGCCGAGACGTCTAGGCACGAGTCCCAACAACACACCTCGTTGATGTGCGAACTGGCGGAGGTCAGAACCAAGGCTCAAAAGTACGAGAAACTTCAGCAAGCATTCGCCACGATCCAGAAGGAGCCTGCCGATTCTCACTCTAAACAACAAGGCCTCGCGTATCCAAGCTTGACCGTCGGCCGGGATATGAACCAGTCTCGGAAAGCTTCCATGCTCGCCAGTTCGCAGTCTACGAGAAGCAACGCATCATCTGTGTCTATAACCATGAACCCCGAACGAGCAAGACTGTTGTCTGGTGCCTCCTTCGATAGCGGTTTCGGGCGCGACTTGCACAATACATCACCTCCTCCTGTATTCCAACCTGAGAGAAAGACAGGCGCAAACAGTGTGCCGCTGAGAGCTCCTCTCGGCCTTCCATGGCGGGCCGATTTGAATTACGGACGCCTGAATGCAAAGCGCAAAGAGCCAGGAGAAGCATCAGGAAACGTAGCAAAGCGGCCACGTCTCAATGTTGAGCGAGCTTCGGCTATGGTTCACGGATCATTGGCAGGACAAGCTCAGCCCAACACCAACAACTTCGACTCTCTTCTGAAGCAGCACAGTCGAATCCCTGGTAACACTCCAGAGACACACGCTCGTGTAGACAAGCTGGCGTTCCAATTGTTACCTATGGCTTGGCCTATTTCAATGTCACTGCCAGTGTTGATGTCCCAAAAGGTTGGTGTTGCATCTGATATCAAACCGGGTGGTTGGATTGTCGAGCATGTACCTCGAGTGCATACAATAACGACCGAGCCTATTCAGACCACTTCGACAGAGGAGACTAACGTCAAGTTGGAGGAGGGCGAGTTAGAGGATGACGATCAGAAGCCACAGATTATGGCGCTCTCAAAGTGCCAGTTGTCCGTCCAGGCTGCTATGGGGCTCAAGCGCTATCCTATTGCGTTCTTTCATGGGGCGCCCGATCCAAAGCAAGGTATCTGTAAAGGGCTAAAAGCTGGCAACATTCCTTCTCACGTAGCAGACTTTCTTGCCAATGAATTGTCAAAATTCATCAGCAACTCGAACGTTCACTTGTGGAACTCGATGCCCCCGAACAAGAACATATGTATCCTCAGTTACCTGATCGACGGTCATAGACCTTCAGATCAACCTCAACCACGTAGGGCCTGTTCGGTATGTTCATCTGAAGACCAACAGCCCAGACCATGCGCCATGCTCCAGGACTTCTTCGGTGCTCGGATAGTTATCTTCCTACCGCTACACGAAAAACAAAGGAACAAGATTGGCTGTAAGGACAGAGGGTTTTGGGTATTGGGTGCTCAGTAGGCCAACGGTTGGACGATATTCTTGACTGTGGGATTATCGATGTTGAGCAATTCTTCAGCAAGGATGGGTTTGCTATATCGGCACCAGCTAGATGTTTTGTTGGTCTGGTGCACGATTGCCAGTGGGCTATAGTTCGACTTGCCGTCTGTACCATAGTCGAGACTGCAGATGTCTGCTTTCTGCTCACTTGCGGCCTTACGCTCTACGTAGAAAATGGATACTCGCTTTACGTGCTCGTCTTCTAGCTGGCTACATTCGAGATCACTGTGTGTATGCTCACGATCTCATAAGGCGAAGTCCAATGCCTAACGGGGCCGCAGGGCTTTATTACCTTATTATTGCCTACAAGCAGTGATGGCGAGGATCCACCATCCAACCACTCATCCCACTCCCACCTCTCAAGCCACAACCCCCTCATGTCCCATGTCCCCACCATACTCAGGCCTCTTCAACGCAGCCCCCTCCTTCAAATACAGAATCAACCTAAACGCCGTATTCCCATTCAAATAATACCGATGCAGCCGCTTACTCCGTATAAACCCCAACCTCTCATACAGCTTCAAACTCGCCGTATTGCTGACCTCAGTCTCCAGCACGATCTCGTCCGCGTCGCGCGCTTTCATCGCGTCGATGGCGAGGCGCACGAGCTGTGTTGCGATGCCTTGCCCGCGGTGCGAGGACTGCACGGCTAGCATGGCGATGTAGCCGCGGTTTGTGCCTGAGCGGTGGGGTTCGAGCTTTGAGACTATTACGCCGAGGAGGGAGGGTGGGGTTGTGGAGGGAGGTGAGAGGGCCTGGATAGCTCAGTAGGTGAGATGGGTAGTGGAGGGATAGACACACCATGTAGCATAAATCACCCCATTGGTAGAGGAAATATCTGTACACGTAGATGCTGTATGGTTCCGAGAGGTCTTTTGAGATTAGTTGGCGGATGGCGGGCAGGTATTGCTCTTCTTGTGAGGCGTCGTATTGGATGTAGTGTGGTTGTTGGGGGTCCGTGACCGTGGTTGTAGGGGGTTGTTGCTCGTCAGACATGGTGGTGAGTGGAGTGCTGAGGTGGGTTGTTGCATGCAGCGTCGCGTTGTTCCGAGCGGTTCGGAAATAAAACGCAGCGTAGCGGGGTGACGTGACGCGTTGCGGCGGATCCTAGTCCGAGATCGTCATCACATGCTGGTTACATGTTTTTGAGGTCGGATGGCTGCGGGCTTTTTTTGCGGCTGTGGTAACTGATCCAGTACACACATCCCCTCATTGACAGATTTCTGAAATGTCCTTCTTGAGACGCCGCTTTGGCGCCGCAGAGGACGACTCGTCGGTCGAAGTGTCGCGCGAATCGTCGCCTGCGCCCACGCCTACGTCAGATGAGCCGGCAGACTTGCGCCTCGTCACGGCGGAGCGGCTACAGGCGCTGAAGAAGAAATCAAAGGACAAGCGCGGGAAGAGGAAGACGGCATGGATCTTTGGGCTGGGCGGGCTGTTCGGGCTGTGCGTTGCCGCCTTCTTCGTGGGCAGCAATGAGATGATCGACTTGAAGGCCCTGCAGGACGTCAATCTGGAGAGCGTGTGGGAGGCGCTTCCTACGGCGTTTATACGGGATGCGCAGAAGCTGCAGGTAGGTATCTCTGTGATATGAGGGCGGTTGCGGAGTGCTGATTTGCACGGCTCAGTAGAAGCAAGAACGTGAGGCAGTTAACTACGACTCCTTCATGGTTGGATTGCATGCTCGTAAACAAGGCATCAAGGCCCATCACCCCGTCATCATGATTCCCGGCGTCATCTCTACGGGTCTCGAGTCCTGGAGCACCGAGGAAGGGTCGAGGCAGTACTTCCGCAAGAGGCTTTGGGGCTCGTGGACCATGATGCGCGCCCTCGTGCTGGACAAGGCCGGCTGGAAGAAGCACATCATGCTGGACAAGGCTACAGGACTGGACCCACCTGGGGTGAAACTCAGAGCAGCCCAGGGCTTCGATGCCGCAGACTTTTTTATCACGGGTTATTGGATATGGAACAAGATCCTCGAGAACCTGGCCACCATTGGATACGATCCGGGGAATTCCTTCACCGCGGCGTACGACTGGCGCATGACATACATGAACTACGAGATCCGCGACCAGTACTTCACCCGCCTCAAGGCACACATCGAAGTCGCAGTCCACGTGTCCAACAAGAAAGTCGTCCTCCTCTCGCACTCCATGGGCTCGCAGGTCCTCTACTACTTCTTCCACTGGGTCGAGGCTAAAGGCTACGGTAACGGCGGCACCGGTTGGGTAGACAAGCACGTCGACTCGTGGATCAACATCAGCGGGTGCATGCTGGGCGCGCTGAAAGACATGCCCGCCGTACTCTCCGGCGAGATGAAAGACACCGCCCAGCTCAACGCCTTCGCAGTCTACGGCCTCGAGCGCTTCCTCTCCCGCTACGAGCGCGCGGAGATCTTCCGCGCCATGCCGGGCCTCTCCTCCATGCTGCCCATCGGCGGCAACGCCGTCTGGGGCGACGCAACATGGGCGCCCGACGACAAACCCAACCAAAACGTCTCCTACGGCAGCTTCATCCGCTTCCGCGACGCAAACTCGTCCCTCACCCAGCGAAACCTCACCGTCGAATCCAGCCTCCCCTTCCTCTTCCAGAACAGCGAGCAATGGTTCAAAGACATGATCACATCCTCGTACTCGTACGGCGTCGCCCACACGGCAAAAGACGTAGAGCGCAACCAGCGAATCCCCGCTACGTGGATGAATCCCCTCGAGTCCCGGCTGCCGCTCGCCCCCAACTTTAAAATCTACTGCTTCTACGGCGTGGGTAAAGATACGGAACGCGCGTATTATTATCGGTCTGATGAGGATCCGCTCAGTGGGCTGAATGTCACGCTCGATACGGCGTATATGGCGAATGGCGTTGATCATGGCGTTGTGATGGGTGAGGGCGATGGGACGGTTAATCTGCTGTCCAGTGGGTATATGTGTAATCGTGGGTGGAAGATTAAGAGGTATAATCCCGCGGGCGTGCAGGTTAAGACTTTTGAAATGCTGCATGAGCCGGATCGGTTTAGTCCTCGTGGGGGGCCGAATACTGGTATGTCGTTCCTTTTCTTTATACCTACTTACTTTTCTGTCTCTCCTTTATTTTTGGCATGGGATGGGATGTGGGCTAATTGTATGCAAGCTGATCATGTGGATATCCTGGGCCGCTCGTCACTTAACGATCTTATTTTGCAGGTTGCTGGCGGGAGGGGCGAGCTTATTGAGGAGACGGTTGTTTCGAATATTAGGGAGTATGCGGATAAGGTTAGGATTTATGAGGAGTGAGTGCGTGGGTGGGTTGGCGAGCTGGCGAGCTGACGAGCGGGGTGTGCGGACATGGGGGAAAGGGGGGATGAGAGGAAGTAGCAGGGAAGTGGGTCTTTTTTGGGTGTATAGATTGACCTAATGTGGTTCTTATAGATCTCTTTATCTCGTTGCTGGAACATAGATGGATGGCGGTATTGGGTGGGATGTGATCTTTATGAATTCCATGTTAACCCATGAGTTACGTGTATTCGAGACTGATACGGGTTCGAGCTACTATCTGTTTTCATCTCTAGTCTATGTTGGGATATACTCACTCCTAGACACTTTCCCTTGCGCTGACTTATTAACAAACTTATTCTGTTATATTAGTCTCGTCGTACCAACACTATATTCCCACCTTACTACACTGTTATGCTAACGGGATGGGTTGATGTGAAGAGTATTCTATATTCCACTTCATGCCTTCCTCACATTGCGTAGTAATTTGATGTCATTTAGTCCAATTTGATTGGTATAAACTACCTTATTGTATCTCCACATTCCTGTATGTGTTGCGTGTATATGTAGATTTACACATCCTGTAGCATACAGGAGAGGATTTATACAGCGAGATGTAGTTATTTTTGTTGCGGATTTAGATGCGAAAGGGGAGGAAAGGAGAGTAGAGGAGAGTAGAGGAGAGTAGAGGAGAGATACTGATTGACAGGACGGACATGAAGTGTTTATGCAGGTTTGGATTCGAATAGAGGGTTCTACGTGGTTTGAACAAGTAGGCATGTTGGTTTCCTGTAGCAGTTTCCATATCTGCGTTTGTCTTGCTTATATGTAGATTTCTAGGTAACTTGCAGATACATCATTTGAGCATTTTATCTTATATGACTAGAGCTTCTGTGTTGCTTTGAGAGTGTGGGAGGGTTTTATCAAGTTTTGTTTTGTTGTAGTTTGACGGGGGATGATGGAGGCGAAAAGATGGAAAGATATATAGGATATACAAGTCACGATACTACCGCGTACTCTTACCGATGATTACTGTGTACAAGGCGGTTTGTGTTTTATGTCTCTTATATTACGTTAGAGTATTGGACTTTCTACTGTGTTGTGTCTATTTCCTTCTATGACCTAGAGGAATACGCTGAGGATGAATTAAACCCATAACAAGCAACAACACAAGGCTTGCCTGTACATATTCATACTCGGATCACTCTTCCGTCCAGACATGCACACACACCCCGTGCAACCCCTCCGCATTCACCCAAGAACCCAGAACCCAGCACAACACCACCTTATCAATCACAGCAATGATTTGGAATGCCCCTTCAGCCCATCTTACTAAGACCCATATCTCCCTCTCTCGCCCAACACCCTCGCCGCCGCGCATTTCACATAAAGCCCCACCCCCGACTCGTCGCCCAGGACATGACTTGCCATACCGCCGAGAACAAGCGCCGCCCGACACCACTTATCCATTCGTCCGTTCATCCCTCCACCCATCTATTCACAGCGCCAGGCAATGCCATGCCGAGCCTGTCATGTACTGGTATGTACGTTATTCGGAGGATTCAACGGTCGTACATGCTTGCTTGCTTGCTTGCTTGCATGTACGTCGATCTGTGGCGCTGGTCCACGTAGACCAAGTTCTTACCCACCCAAGACCAAGACTGGGAATAGCTATCGTGTCGTTATCGCATCGTATTGCATCGCGTGAGCATGCAGACAGGCATGTATGTCTTCGTGTGAGAGATTCATGGAGGAATGGGGGTATTGTGGTACCGAGGAGATTTTGTCACGCGGCGAATCCTGCAAAGGTAAGGGTTTGACTTTTTTCTGGTCGTATGATCGCTTGGTTGGGTTGGTGATTTGAGGCGAGTGGTCTGGAAGGAACAATACGAATGTTGCGTGATTGAAGGAGAGGATTAGACGCGACGCACATCGCAGCGCATCGAATCGCATCGCATCCTTCACAGCAACGTGTACGGTAGCTCTGCATGGCGATATCAATATATCTCGGCTGTTAACCGACGACCAAACACAAACCAACGTCTTTCTCTCCACAAGCGACGCGACACGACACGACACAACCTCCACCCATCCCATCCCACCGGTCCACGCCTCACAGTTTCTCCTCGCCCTTGATAACATCGCGCACCAACCGCAGCCCCTCAACAGCAAACCGCACCATATTGGCCTCGCGATCCACACTCCCCGTCTCCACCTCCCTTGTGGCAACCCCCTTGTCACTCGCAACCGCCAGCGCCACATACCCAGGCGTGCGGTTCCTCGTCTGCCCACCGGTCGGCCCAGCAGTGCCACTCTCGCTGACGGTGTACGTGCTGCCGAGCGTCTGGCGAGTGTGCGCCGCCAGCCCGGACACAATGTCCGGCGTCGGGCCTTTGTAGTCCTTGATGGCGTCTTCGGTCCAGCCGGCATACGCAATGCGTGATTGTAGCGTGTAGAGTGTTAGCCCGCCGGAGTAGAAGCCCGATGCGCCTGGGAACGAGAGGAGCGACGCCGAGATGAGTCCGCCTGCTGCCTGGGGGGTGTGAGTGTGGGTCTGGGGTCGGTAGGTTTGGGGGGGTGGGACTTGCTGTTTCTGCGACTGAGATTGTTTCTGAGCGTTCTTTTAGAAGGGTGGCTACTTCTTTTACTATTTCACGGAGCTCTGCGGGGGGGAATGTGGAGGATGACATGTTTGGGGGTTTTGTGGGGGTTGTTGGAATCACAGTGTTAGATGGGACGAAAGTGCTGCTGGTTGGTGAATGGAGCAATATGTTGTCAAGGCCGAAGGAGCTATGCAAAAGGAGCTGTCGTCGCGGGGTAGCTTCTTGACGTGACGTAATGCAGGGATGTGGAAGTGTAATAAAGCATGTACTAAATACAGCATTAACATTATCAAGAACTCTCCAACAATCTATGCTCGCACACCTAACACGAACCAACGATTCTATTCAAAGGTGAACCGTTCTTCACCTCGCCTCACTAGTCGAATTGGGATCGACGTGCCTCTCAACTGCAGCGTGATGATACTCGCCATCTTAGTGTTGATCGCCTCATCTGCCTTGTTCACAGCCTTCATGTACAACTCTTTCCTTTCCGCACCGCCCTTGGGCATCTTCTCCACCACGTCGTCGCTCGCGTAGTCATCAACAGCAAGCTCGACGCTATACTGTGAGAAGATAGCGGCCAGAACGGCAAGGATCTCAACCTGGGCGAAGCGTCGGCCGATGCAAGACCGAGCCCCGTCGCTGAATGGGATGTATGAGCCTTTGACAGGTCGGAAGAGTTTCGCCGACGTGTCCTCGCCCGACGGCCCTCGTAGCTCCTCGTCGTCGTATTTGATGTCCTCGAATGTATCCGCAGTCTTGGTCTGCGCGAGCCAGCGCTCGGGGCGGAATCGACTGACATCCTGGGCTGCTTCGGCCTCTGATACGTTAGCCGGCGCAGGCCAGTACCGGGGGTTTCGGTGGATGGCTGCATTGAGGAATATGTGCGTGCTTCCGGGCATCGTGTACTGTTGCCCGTCCATGGTGAACTGCTGAGATCGACCTGGGGCGGTTGACTTGGGTATGTTGAGGATAGGCTGTAGGAGACGGAGAGTCTCGTTCATGACTGCTGCTGCCATTCCACTGAACAGCTTTGGGAAATCTTCTTCGTAGTCTAATTGTGCGATTGGTCTGCCCTGTACTACCTCATCGATGTCGTCCTGCAATCGCTTTTGTGAGGCCCAGTTCATGGCGAGATAGATTAAAGAGTAGTGAAGCGTATTGGCAGTTGTTTCATGTCCTGCCAGCATGATAACAAAGGCGTTTCCCAGCAAATCACTCTTTTGCAGGCTGCTGTTCTTCTCGTCCAGAACACCGCTGGCGCGAATCATGGCGTTAAAGAGGTCCATGCCTGTTTTGTTCTCTCCGGACATGACTTGAGCCTTTTTGGCCTCATACATCTGATCCATATACTTGCCCCATTCCTTGACTGCTACACCGACAGTGCGATGTACTTTGACTGGAGACCATGCTGGTTGAACAAGTTAGTATCAAGCTGGAAATTAGTGAGATAGTAGACTTACGCAGATACTTTGGTGGTATGACCTGAGTCCACATGATGTTATGGAGCAACTCGCCCAAAGCTTCACGGTAGTTCATCGTATGGCCTGGCGGTACGCTTGAGCCCCCTAGTACTTTCGCTTGACTTTTGCCCTCCAGAATACGTTTTTCCTCCTCATGGGGCCACACAACGCGTACATCAAAGCCAGCACTGCTAATAACGTATAGTGCAAAGTTCATCGCGCCTGCAGCGGGATCAACCACTGTCAGGTTACCATGTCCATCAGGTCCAGCCCACAGCCCGAGCAGAGATTGTGCGTGATGCAGTGTTTCGGTGAAAACCAACTCATTGTTCTTTTCGCCGAAGCTTGGTGCAGCGAGTTTTCGATGCACCCGCCAATCTGCACCTTCAGTCGACACAAGATTCTTTCCGTAGATATCAAGCGCTCCATACATCTCGAGCGGCTTGGGAAAATCATTACGGCGCTGGGTCATCTGGGTCACTGCTTCGGCATTGGCAACAAACGCAATGAGCCCAGATGGGGAAGCAACGATAAAGACATCTGAGCCAAGTTTTGCATATGGCGAATGTCCAATTCTATATGGCCACTCCGGATCTAAAAGACTAAGATCACAGGCGGTCAGCACTGATATGCTGGAAACATCGCGTGAACATACTCTAACCAAACACCTCGAAGAAAGGATGGCAAACACAGGTTCAGCACCGGCGTGAATATGTAATGCGTTGACAACCAGAGCACACTGAAAATATGGACTGGCGTTATTACAACGGGTAGACCCGAGCTCTTCGCCAATGCGATATTGCGTGAGAGGCCACGATATGTGGTAAGGGCAAAATACAGGACAATGGCTGCAACCGCGCTTAGAACGAGTGACGGCATGATGCCTAGCAGGTATGAATGACTCTGTAGCCAAGAGAAACAATAATAGACAACAGGGCGCTGGGATGAAGTTTGTTGTGAATTGGAGAATGTTACGCGTGGGCAATAACGCCACATGAGGCGATGTTGTGACGTCTACATAGCGCGCATCACCGTCCGCGATCGAAGCGGCTCATCGCACATCTTGATCAACTCGCAGATCTGAAAATCCTACCCGAGACATATGAAGTACATCAGGACTATTGCAATGATAGGTTGCGACAGTCTGGAGAAGCCGAAGATCCTAATAGCAAATACTGCAAGTAAGACCGATATATATAGCTTAGTCAGCTACTGCAAGTCATCGATGGACCTCACCCAATGCGGTTGAGTGCACTCAAGGTCGTCTTGCCTGCAACGACCCTCCCAGATGAATGAATTTAACTGCTCACCGCAACAACGGTCAACGCCGAAATCTACAAAACTTACCTACTGCACGCAATCGTCATTATACGCCATCTTTGCACGCGAAGAGAGGGTATCCCTAACACAAGAAAAGGATAGAAGAGATCCCTGCCTCCAATGTCAAAACCAGACAAGCTTCCAAGTTTGTCGTTTCGAGCGCCGCCAGCCAGGACGAAAATCACTCGCGATGGAGAAAATGCTCACCGTCTCCCGCAACTTTACCGCACTCCAGGACATGTGTCAGGTCGCCGCGGAGACGAACTCGGCGAATCATGCAGACAGTACCACTTTCAATCTGACGCGCATTCAGGTGTTCTGACAGAAAGGTCGACCTAATGAATCAATCTCGCGTTGCCCTGTCGCAAGGCGATGCTTCCATGACACTTCCACCCCGTTCGATGGCAATTCAACAATCTAATCGTGAGTCGGCGCAGTATCGACGCTTGGACGTCCAAACCGAGGCGCACTACTTTGGGCGAGTGTTGGCCATTTTATTGGACGCTTCGGAGCCTCGTGGCCGATGATCCACGTGCGAGCCACCGTTTCCTTGAGCACCGCATGTCAGGGGTGTCCGCGGACATCAGGTTTACCAGCAGTGCCAGGAAAGAGTCCTCGCCTTTTAGAGAACCGCCAAGAGGCGTTGCACGACAATGATGAAATTTTCAAGACACACCGCACCCTGGCATGTTTCCAGTAAAAGTGAAGCCGGCAGAGATCGGCTCGTTGTTTGACATTCGACCCGGGACATTAAACTCTTCCAAGGTAGTTGTTATACTTTCCGTGACCGGTTCCGAGGTTAGCATCAACAGATCGCCTGCCTCTTTGGCGAAGGCGAAAGAGAAGCTGACCGCTCCGACACGGCATATGCGTTATCCGTGTTCGGCTGTCTTGCATGTCCTAAGACGCGCAGGAAGGTTCAGCATGGCAGCCAACGACTTGCGTTTGACGTTGACGCCATTCTGGCGGTCTCGAGATGGGGCACGCTAGGTGGATGTCTGAGTTCGGCATTTGTTCGGAGTCACATACCTGGGTGTTCATAATAGTCAGACTCATGGGTGCCACAAGCATTTACACAGGGCGGACAGGGTGCATATAATCTGCTTGCCGCAGCGATACGAATGCGACTCGAGGGTGCAGATCTTGGGCGACAGCCGTTGGCTGCGAAGGGCTGATGCTCTTACAGAGCCGCAGGACCTACATGGCGACATGTGGCAGGGTGGCGGGTGTGAAGAGCGGTGTCGTACTGAATCGTGACAAACGATTCGTAACGAGGAAATGATGGCGAAAGGTTCATGACAAAGAACGTTAACGCTCGGCCACGGTAGCCACCAGAAGCACATCAGTTCCACGGGAGCTTCTCGAAGACGGCGATGCCTCAATGCAGGGGTCGGCCCATCAATCATGTCCAGCGACTGGCCGTGCACCGGTGTCGAGCTAATTGTCCGACACCACCGCCCAAATAGATTGGCGAGACAGTGATGGCCTGTTCCTGCTCATGAACGGAGGTGGCGGAGAAGCGCGCATAGCGACCGAAACAGCAGCGCAGCGCGGGGCTCGCATTCGTGTTCAGTCGTTACGTTACCTCAGCCAGGGCTCTAGTATTCACCAGGCACGCAGCGATAACGCGTGACGGCGGCCTGGGGGGGGTGCAGCTTTACGCGATCGCGTCAGCAGCGGGAACGACGTTTGCTACGCTCGACGGGGCCTTTATACGCGTCCCAGCAGATGGGAGGAGGCATCGAGGTGTTTGATCAGAGGCTGCTCGTCGTCGATGAGATGGCATCTTGCACGGCGCGCCGACCGGCCCTAGTCCAGCCTCTCGGGTTGATGGCTTGCGACTTGCGACCACTGTGCACAAGCGAGCTGCAGAGGCAGCTGGGCAGCCCTGAATCGTGTTCGGCACTTACTTACTCGTCCTTACGTCGTTGAATCACACTGTCCTGCTCCACCAGCGTCCGCTGCACCGCCTAGCCCCCTCTGCTGTCTATCAAACTTTGTGTCGGCGCGTTTTAGCCCTCGAAGGTGCGCCCCGTCCCCAACCTCGACCCTCGTGTCTAGGCAGAGTGCCCACCAGCCAGTGCCGGACCTGCGCCCTCGTTTTTCGCGTGACCTGCGATCTGCTAGCGCTCAGCACGTTCCCAGTCCTTCCTGCCCAGCTACGCCGTTCAAGGAGTGTTGATTGCTTTCGTTCGCACGGCCCGTCTCAACGCCACTTTTTGCCGACGAGCACCAAACGTCAACGCATAGACTGTCCGCGATTCACCCTGACTGGGCCTTGCCTGCTTCGGATAGTTCTCTCCAATCCTACCATAGGGACTTCGTGCTCCAGGCTAGGTTTTCCTCGCGCGGCTTGAGCAAAGCTCCCGTCCTGCATCCCACTCTGGCCTCCGAGCTCTGCCCTGCGACGCTCCCAAACGCTGCTCTCACCTCCCAGGCGATGACGCGGATTGGGCTGTCTTCCGCAAATCCCTCCCAGCCAACCACCTGCTAACGCACTGGTGAATTGGACCCCTTCTGTCCTTGCGACTGCCGAGGCCGCCCTCTGCACCAGCTGCCCCCCGCGACCTGGCTATCGCCGTTTGACGGCGACCCTCGTACGTAGTAGCTCCAGTGCTCTTGTCATACCTAGTAGCCGCATGGTCTGAGCAAATCCTGTCTACCACATGTGAGCATGGCCGATCCGGACGCGCCTGCCCAGAAAAGGCCTCGTTTGGACTCGGGCAACCCAGTGTATAACGGCCACGGCCGACCACCCCCTCCGCCGCCTCACACCCAACAACCTTCTCGTCATCCGTCACACCCCATCCCGGTCCAGGCCTCTTCTCCCCCTCCATCCCGTTACTACCCACCACACAGCCTGCCGCCTCCATCTCAGCCATACGCTCCTCAGCCCCAACCATATCCAGGACCACTACCTTCACCGTCGCTGCCGCCCACTGACATCCGTCTCTTCTCCGACCCAAGGAACATTCCCTCGCCTGGCCATCGCCCTCATGGCGTCGCCGGCCAGCTTCCGGTAACAGTTTCACAAGACAGCATCTCCACCTACCGTGCGCCACCGACTCCACAGTCTACCGCACCACCGGAACCCCAGAGCTCCAGGTCTACCAGTATCAGCGTCGACGTCAGGTCCCAGCTTCCACCTCACGGTATGGAGAATGGCGGGCATCAAAGCCCTTGGCAGATGACCCCAGATCATCGACCCAACGGCATGTCCAATGGCTACGGCCATACCATCAGTCCGCCAAATTCTAACGAGTCTGCCTTTCACCCACCACCTGGCCCGCCGTACAGTCAGCCTGTTGGCGCTTACACGCCTGGTTCTTACATGAGCCAGTACTCAAGCGCAGCACAACAAGTGAGGCGCAAACAGGTTCGCGCCACACAGGCATGTAATCATTGCCGTGCACGCAAACAAAAATGCGACGAAGCCAGGCCTTGCCAGTTCTGCAGAGAGAACAACTTCGACTGTCAATACAAAGATGTCCCGCCACCAAAGTGCGTAACGCCCTTGTTAGAAACGATCTGATACTAACAATTCACAGACAAGATAGAAGCATGATGCAGCTCCAGGATAGCGTCAACTCTATCACTGACGTTCTGAAAGATTTTGTGGGTGAATTTAGCACGTGGAGACAAAGTGTCGAGAGTAGACTCCCGCCAGCGCGAGGTCTCGAACTGACATCAAATCATGCCTCGCCGGAAGCAACTTTCTCTGCTCCTTTGAAAGATCACAGCGCATCGACTTGGCCCACACCGATCCAAGGACGAGGCCAGAATCTTCGAGTTAGCAGCATGAAAATGGAATCTCCTGTTGTCCCGTACTCAACTATGTCGCCTGGTGCCGGCCAAGTTTCGACCCCAGGTAGGCATGAAACTATGCTCGCTCCCCCACAACAGCCAGCAACTCCGGCCGATAGCGTAAGGAGCGATCGTAGTCGCGTCGCAGAAGGAGTTTCGAAAGAGAAAAGTGGTCTACAAAGTGATCACACAACGCCTGCACATAAGCTACTCGAGGAATGGCCATCTATGAACGCCTTCTACAGAAATGTGGACTATCTCAATCGCCTGGTCGAAAATGGCCATGAGGTATCGGATTATCCTATGCAACTCGAACAGAATCGTGGTCTCATCCGTGTCTGGGGTGTTGGGGAGGGTCAAGACTTGAACGATGGTGCGCAAGGCCCCGGTAGCCCAGAAAGCAACGAGTCCGATGCGCCTTCGCCAGCACCTGGTAGAGAAGGCTTATGGGGCCACCCGCCTATCGACCACTCTAGCCCAGCTACCGCTAATGGCGATACACCTCGCGATCATCCAGGATACGATGGTGGGCTCGGACCAGATGGAAGACCCAATTTCCACTCACGCACACTGTGGGAATTGCATGACTCATATATCACGAACATGCATAACTTGCATCCATTTCTGAATCCTAGCAAACTACGAAGGATGATCCGAGAATTCAGCGAGCAGTACAGTCCTGATGTAAAAGCGGCGAACACCTCTTCACCTGCTACTCATCAACTGAATCCAGGCATCAAGAGGAAGCGGTCGGTTAGTGCGTTCAATGAGCCTTATCTGGCTAAAGGCGCAATCGAGCGCTCCCTTCGCAACGCCATCGTTTTGTTAGTTCTTGCGCTTGGAAAGGTTTGCGCGTACAATGAGAAGCTACCTGCACCTCAAAGCGACAAGACACCTTCTGCCAATGGTTCGTGGGGATACACCCGGGATCCCCAGTATTCCAATGCCAGTTTCACAAGTGACATTTCCGATGATAGCCGGCCACGCAACATCGACACCTTGCCTGGTATGGCGTACTTTGCTTACGCCACTGACATTCTCGGCAACCAACAAGGAGGCAACACGGTAGCGCATGCGCAAGCCATGATTCTTGCCGCTCTGTATTTGAGCCAGTATGCTAGGGTTTTGGAGAGTTGGAGCTGGATCAACAATGCCTGTCGCATCACTCTGGTTCTCATCAAAGCGTAAGCTTGTGTTTTCCAACTTCTACTTAGAGCGTACTGACATTTTTCGAACAGCGACTATCACAAGCTTCACCGCGATTTCCATTTTGGCCCAGACAGTGACCAAAACAAACGGTCGTTGTCTCCCAAAGAGCGGTATAGACTGAACTTGGTCATGTGTGTTTACTGGACCTGCCTGCAACTAGAATCGTCAGTTCCCCTCCTTTCAGGTGGTGTTACCTACTGACTGTTCGCGATAGGGATATCCTGGCTGAGATGAGTACTCTTCCAACTAGTGGCATCTCTAGACATCAGAGTGATATCATGTATCCGGAAGGCGTTTACGAGAATGTCCCTGTTGAGAATGGTGACTCTAGGGATGGCAGACAAGAGGAGGACCGTCGGGAAAGCGGGCGCACTGACGATCCAATGCTCATGTACTCAAGTCAGATCTGGCTTCGTGTTATCCTGAACGAGGCCCATAACGCTTTGTACGGGGCTGGTGAGTGCATAGAAGTATTTCCAAGACTTCCCAGCTGACTTGAATCCAGGCGGCCGCAAGGGCTTCGACACCACCAACATCAATGAGGTCACCGAACACGCAAAGAGCCATGTTAACGTTCTGGAGAGTTGGCGACGAGTGCTACCACCTACTTTGGCCTGGTCAGACGACGATCCTCCGGCCACAGATCTCAACATCGCGCGTCTTCGAGCCAAGTACTATGGAGGACTCTACATGATTCTGCGACCCTACCTACGAATTGCAAACCACACTATCGAACTTCCTCCTGCCAGCATGTCCTGGTCTTCTCAGCAAAACTCGCCGGCACCAGATTCCGTTGCTACCCCTACCAGCAGGGGCATGCATTTGGTGGAGTTAACAGAGAGTCAACGAAAAATCATAGCAGTCGCCGCTCAGTGTATCGACTGTGCTTTCCGGAGTACTATCGCCTTCGACCGCATCGGCGCCGCCCCCGAAAGCCCGTACCATGGCTTCAAGAGTACGCGCCAACGCAGACTTGTGGTGACAAATATTTTCGGCACTCTTCACGCGTAAGTCTTGGAACTGATGTGGTAACCATGCAGTCATTGACAAATTCTAGACAATTCGGAAATATGCTTGTTCTCGCTGCCGTCTACAAGTCAAATCTTCACAAGTACCTGCCGAACCAAGCACAGCTCACAAAGGCCAACCTCACCGCCCTCCTCGCACGGACGATCGATATCCTCTCCGAAGTTGAGCCGAACTCACCGATCCTAAAGATGGACTTGGAGATTCTATCCAACGTCCGACGTCAACACAACCTCTACTAAGAGGTTGGTTTAGCTTGGAAGTCTCACCGCATCCTCTGATCTTTGCATCGCCCATCCGTCACGGCTATTCGCGCATCGCAACCTGTTTTTCATATATCCTTCCTGTGCAATCCGGAGCGGTTAGCATCCGAGTGTCACATCCGCACGTAGTGTACTTCCATGTATATCTTTTTCATCCTCGCATCTCTTGGCGTACATTATCCGTTGTTGGCGGTTTTTCCTTGGTATAAGTACATTCGCATAGGGCGGCTAGCACTGGAACTTTTTTCCGCATTTGTCGCCAGCAAGGCTTGACTTTTCCTTTTTCCGCCATTGAATCTATACCCTAGATAGTTGCAAAGCGGGTGCGGCTGATTGAGATCAACCGTTAACACTGTCTGCACAACGCCATGTTTCGGGGCTCGAGCTCCACTTTGGTCGCGTTCGCATTCCCATTTGGTTATGGCTAGCTCTTCCGATTTTTCTGCTAACGGCCGTTTCTCGGTGTATATGCTAAACTTATGCCTTGGACGAGGTAGATGGTTGGCTGTGGATGTCTCAGCTATTATGAGTATCTCACATGTTTCCCGCATATATGTAACTTAATGGAATATGAAAACAGAGCTATCAAACTTGATGACGACGCCTACGAAGGTAGATAACAAACTCAATGTGTTGCTATCAGATCAACAGTACGCGTCCGACTGGCTTAGCAACTGCCGCGCACATGCACCCCAGGTTGTGTTGAGATTGCATTTCACTGTAACGTTCCGGTACATCTGATTTGGCAGTCATACACCTTGTACCAACAACTTCTATTCGTGCGCGTACAACAGCCACGTGCCTGAGCGCGAAGGTTTGAACGAAAACGCTATCACAGCCTGTGGCATTTGCGTAACTTTTCACCGCACATAACCGCGGCACAGTCCGCAGCTAGGTGAAGGAACCTAAATATCCGACACCACCTCAACTAGCCCACACCGTCTTTATCCCGACACGGTATCTTTTGTTCCAAGAAAATGTCATCCTGCTATTATCTTCGTATCGCGGCCCAACCCAAGATAGAGCTCATGGTGCCCTCACCCCTCACACTAGATCGACAACTACGGCGGGGTCTCGAAGGCTGTCAGTTCCTGGATTGTAAGCCACTGCGTGCCCAGCCGCAGCTAGAACTGGGCTCACCCCAGCCCCTGCTCGTACTACCTAATGCATGCCCAGTTGACGTCGTTGATACATGCAAAATGGTTCGACATTGAAGCTGAAGACAGCCCTGCATCGTACGATTGCGGGGGCCCTAATTGTAATTTCTAGCAAGCTGAGACGGAGGCGTAATGACTGGGGTCGGAATAAATTGAGGTCGCAGCTCCGTGATACAGAGTTTACTGCGTGCTGAAGTCTTCTGAGCGTTAGGCACAAGTGCCGTCGATCAGCTGGGGCAGATCGGACTACAACTGGCCCTTGTTGATGATCTTCAATGCATCACGAGGAGACACGCTGCGTAACCGCGTAAAATCGCGTCAGCTCCGGTACAACTCCGGCCCCATCAGATCAACTCTTTATCTGTGCTTGACCACCCTGGGTGCACCTCGGGTTCTAGATCTTGCACACCGTGCACCTGAAACATAGATCGGCCTATTACAGAAATACAGCTCCACAAAAGCAGATTTGATGATTGGCGAGACAGCCGATCGAGAATACACGATTGGCTGGATAACTTAAAACCATATTGGTATAAACCAGCCTCGCAATTGGACGGACGGCACAACGTTTGGCACGTGGGAAACGATGTACATGCACAAAGCTTGATATTCCAGCGCCTAATCGAGTAATACTCTGCAGAGTTTTCGTAATCCCTGCCAGGAAGAATTGGAAGGCGTTGGCAGTGCTCGCTGTTGCTACAACTACAATCAACCTCTTTGAACTTCAAGTTGTGTGAAGCTTGACCAAAGATAGAGCAGTTTTAGTGTTCTGCTAATGTCCGCCGGTTTAAGTCCTAATCCTAGCCCTCAATGATCCACGTGGTTGGGCACCAGCCGACCCAAATTGTTGGGATGAGCGAAGATGGACTAGCGAATGATGTATAACGGCTTTTCCTCCGCCTCATAATAAGCACTAGGACAAGCTGGGACAGTAAGCGAAAAAGTAATATCAAGGACCCGTTCGTGGTTGGCGTGTATCGTATTGTGATCCTTTAATACAATACACCGTGTATTGATCCTTTGGGTTCGAAGCTCTGCGCGCCTTAAACGCTGAATAAATATCATCCCCTACACAGTGGTGATCTCTTTTTATGCGTAGCATTACAATGCTGAGCTGTGGCCTTCTTCAAAGACCATGTTCGATGCTTGGACGTGATTGTTCGGCTCATGATCCGTTATCTTGAGGCATGTACTGCCACACATACCCCAGGCCGTGGGGAGCCCGTTGTCGATGATCCCCCAGGCGCGCGCAATGGCCTGATTTATACATCTTTCAGGATGTCATGAGCGCACCACAGCCAACAACCGCTAAATTTAAAAACTATACACAGTAAAAAATCACGAAAATCACCTGCAGTACGCCTCACTCGGACCTCGCGCGCCTCCTACAATTTATCGCCTCCCCGAGGATCTCTTGCAGATCATGCACCCGGCACCCCAGTCTCAGACGGAATTCCAGAACGACAGGTCAAATCCTGCATCGTACGCGTCCACTGTCGATCATACCACGGCCCCGCGAAACAAGCAAAGTCTATGCAAGATCTAGCCACTCTGTACATCTCCCTCGACCTCTCACCGATGAGATCCTCTGCCGCAACAGTCGGCGTGCAGCCAGCGATCCTGGCGCCTGCAGGCGGTTTGAGGCGACAATCCCTCGGCTCGCTGCAGCATATCCATTACAGACGTCCAGGACCACGTCTACAGGACAGTGAATTGTGCAGATTCAAGGGCAGTGCCGGGGTGCCTGTATCGCGAGGTAAGTTAAAGTGTGACCTGACGCTTTGCTTTTTGTTGGTGGCGCTCCATGTCGACTTTCAAAATTGGAGGAATACGAAAACGACGACGTCACGACTCGCACAAAGTACCGTCAGTACTGTCTCATGATTCTCAAACAAGAACTTGTACGACAAGCGTCGAATACCAGGGTAAAGAGCTGTTTGCGAGGCGAAGAGTCGCTGCCTACGTGAGCTAATATGCGGGAAGCAGAAGACAGTAGGTAGTAGGTACCCGATACGAGCCATTCAGGACGCATTGCATGTTTCAAATGGTAGCAGACATATGAAAACCTTTCACAAGGTACCACAGTGTAACGCAACATGCCGTCTTTTTCTCATTTCCTCCTCTGATCTCTCTCCGCGACGACAGTTCGCTGGCAACTTCCCCATGATGTAAGTTTCCGGTCACACCAACCGTTATTGCGCCATTCCACCACATTTTTTCCCAACACCGTTGAAAATTCTGAACCTTCCAAGCGCATTCGCAAGCCCGTTCACGTTCGGCGCTCAGGACTAATGCAAGAAGGCGTCAGCCTCAATCTGTCAAACTATGTCGTTGGGCTCGTTGGGCTTCGACGACGAACACATAGCCGCGGGGGTTCGCGTGGGCGTTGGACGTTGTGCATAAGTAACATACAACAGCCGTTTGTGACACGTCTGACATGTTTGACACGTCTGACTCGGTGGGAGGCTGAGATTGGGTTCCTAGTGCGAAAGGATACTCTCACGATGATTGAAGTCGTTCATGATGCATAGTCACTTTTTCTTGCGAAGTGCGGTCATTTACTATCTGTTTTTGTCATATTCACGCTACTCTCTCATACAATTGACAGTGAGGCTGTATGTTGGTAACACGCCAAATTCCCAAGAAGACAAGTAACGACTCGATGGTCGAAGAATGGAGAGTATTCTTAAGATCATCAAATAGGAGTCTAGATATAGTATCAGGACAACTTCGACATCGTTGAGTTATTCGAAGGGTACTAGCATGGAATGGAGGTTTGTATAATTGAACACTGTTCATATCAAGACCCAGTCGTACTTCTGTCCCTTCCTCGTTCGAAGGTTTTCACCTCAGCAACTGACCTCATCCTTCCGTACTTCCCTCTCAATTGCAACCGCCTTCCAAACACATGTTGCTCTTTCTCCAGTCTCCTAAGATCGCACGTACGACCCATCAATATGACATGGTTCAGCATTCGCATCCACGCAAAGCGAAGCGCACTGCCGTACAATCGTTCCACGAGCCATGCCTGCCTATGGGCGCCATGTGCTACGATTGAATCTATGGTCGAAGCGCTTCTTATCACTTCTTCAGCAAACACAACTCTCAACCCTATTCCTAGGCCCTAGTTCCCCCTCTGAGCGTCCTTTTCGAGACTTCACGATCCTCTTGATTCAAGCCGAACTCTAACCCTACCTCTGATACGATTCCACTTGTGCCTCTGTCTGCGATACTAAGCACCAATATCCTGCGAAACGATCCCTCGAATTCTGCACAGCGCTCTGGGGTCCTGAGTGAGCGAGCGAGCAAGTGAACATATTGTCTTTGTCGAAACAGCGTCACAAAGGCTCAATGTCCTGTCGTCCGGTCCATGCGGGTTGGAGGCCCTCCGGACACGCGCGTCCAGTTTTACAGCAACCGCATAGCGAATCCACGTACATATCACTTCCTCCTCGCTCGTATCCCACGCACCATCAATCCGATTTCCAAGTTCTACATCCAGCACCCAGTGTTTGGCCACTCACCTCGCTCACAAGAACGCCAACGCGACAGCAGGGCAGCCGTGAGATGGACTCCCGACATGTGCATTTCGACCTCATCCCCCGAGGGAGGACACAATACACCAGACACGACGAAGAGTACACATACCAAAGCAGTCGAGAGGGTGTCTGCGAGGACACCCCCTCCCACCTCCTAACACGGCACTCACATTCACGCGTATCTCCACTTCTCCTCCCCGTGTCCGACTCGCACTCCTCCCAGCCAACAATCTACATAGTAACCTTCAGCAACGTGCAGACACCCACACTCCAGGCGCTAAACCACCTCCTCACAGACCATCTGCCTCACCGCGATCCTCCCATTCCTCACCTATATACCATCGACGCATCGAACATGACGCCTCCGCCGTCCCAGATATGCGCAGCATACTCGGGCTTATCACCCGTTGTGCAAGAATACGTCATGCAGGATGCTCGCGCACGAGAAGCGGTGCGGCGCGCGGTTAAGGAATTGCTTGCGTTTGGAGAGCGGAAGAGAGGGGGAAGGGGAAGAAACGAGGTGGCACTCAGTGTATGCTGTGTTGCAGGGACACATCGCAGTGTGTCTATTGCGGAGCGGATTGCAAGGGAGGTCAATACCGAAGTGCGGAGACTAGGGGGCGGGGATGGAGTGAGGGTTGTGGCAAGACATGTGCATCGTGTCAGGGGGAAGAGGGATCCATTTTAAGGCGTTGAAATGGTTGAGACGAGTCTTCGTTTGAAGAAAAGTAAACTGGAGGACGGAAGTATTTGAATTGACAAGATGGCTAATAGCAACTCCTAACCCATATGATACGCCGTTTGAAGAATCTCAAAAATGCAGAGAGTATCTACCATTTAAACACACACAAACAGTTTTCAAACCCCTCACTCACTCTGCGTCAACTCTTTACACGCAGTTGCTCTGTCCAGCGTGGAACACACCATCCGAGCTCTCGCATCCACACTTGCCGTCATCAGGGCTCTTGATGCACCCCGCTCCCTCGCCGGACGACGCTCCCTGGGAACTCCAGAAGAACGTCCACTTGTCCGTGCTGGCGGTCATCGCCGTTCCAGGAGCACATGAGTACGCCTGGCAGGTTCCGTAGGGCGCACCGTAGACCTTGTCGTACTGGTGGTCTGTCGTGAAGACGGCGAAAGTCTGGCTCGTAACGCGGGTGTTGTGGCTGCACTCGGCGGCTTGGATGGCCTTGGAGGTTTTGCCGGCTGGGTGGATGTTAGTTTGGTGGTTGATGATGGTGAGGGGATGGGATGGGGAGCATACGGGAGCAGGCGAGGGTCGATGGGGCCTTGCCCTTGGTGTTTGAGAGGGCTGGGCTGAGAGTTGCGGAGACGGCTGTCGCGAGGACGAAGACGCTGAGGATGGAGGAGTGGATGTACATGTTGGGCTGTTGGATTTTGATGTTCTTGGTGGTGAATTGGTGTATTGTTTGAAGTAGTGAATCAATGGTAGTGGGCAACGAAGTCTTTTATAGGGAACGTCCTGCACGGTCTCGGCCATTCTTTTCATCTCGCGGAATATGGAGTAGGGCCTGATCTTCACCGCTTGAACCCGCGAAGCCGCGAAGCCGCGTTGCTTGTCAGGCTTGTTTTAGTGCACGGAGATTATTTCGTTTCAGCTTGCGATGTTTCAGAACATGTTGAGCATGGGAATAATGGTATGACGTGAAGCTTGGATCATCCATAGGTACACCTGTCAGTACTTCCATTTCAAGAAGCTCAAGCGACCACAGCGTACTGTGGTGGTACATGTGAGTAGTCGATGTACTTATCCCAGCGATGCCCTAGTAACGTTCAAAACGCAACATACGCCACCAATCAGAACTCCAGATTCTTGGGTGGACAAGCTTTACTTGACGATCATTGTGTGTTTGATGTATAGATATCCATGCTTAGCGACCCACTTTTACTACTACTTCCATTGCAGTACTACCACCTATAATGATCTGCGTTGAAAACATCCACCATTCTTTTGTACTGTGCAACCACAACAGATCCTCTGTGCTGGGAATGTCTGCTGATTAGCCCCGACACGAAGATGCTTGCGTGAAAGTGACGTCCTTTACGATGTGGTCAGATTCCTGCTCGGAGTTGCCGTGATATGCACCCCCCTGATGTTTCCTCAACTCGCCACATTCATGAGCTACTTAGGAGCTATTTACACTAAACGGAAGTGAGAGCTGCAATTGGCGCTTGAGGCTATAAGTGTTCTTCTAATTCGCCGAGACTTGTATACAGACGGTCTGTGCGGAGGACGGCAATTTGGGAAGACATCGGGTGGATACTATAGTATGCACTTAGCAACGAAGGTCCGATTCCTTCTCGAAAGATAGTATACAATCGCACGACAATCCAATTTCTAATGTGCGTGATCCGTCTGCATGCATTCGCGCATCCTCCTTAGACCGGTCGATCCAACGATTTCCTTCAGCGATCTCTCTTGAATTCCTTCTCCGGCTTTGCATTCCACTTTTTTGGTTCGTACTCCACGGCTGCCCCTGAATGGCGTGTGCGACGAGATCGCTCGGAAGGTTCTCTACTGAGAGACGTTTGTGAGCGATTACTGGACGTGAACGCTGGCTTCACACCATCGATGCTAGTACTGTCTGGCAGGCCCGATAAAGAGGCCGAAGTGGCGTTGTGATCCGCATCATGTCTAGCCTTCTTTCTCGGACCCTCATGCGCGTAGGGCGTCGTTGAACTTCCACTTCCATCCATCTCAGCTGTGTTTTCTTTCCTTCCGCGTTTCGAATGTACCGGTACGGGCTTCGAGGACGACGAAAGTGGTGAGACTTCTATCCTTTCGGAGCTTTCTACGCGAGTTCGAGATTGGTGAGCAGTCTGTGGGTTTTCAATGACAGGCTTTTCGAACGGAGTCGAGCATTGTCCACAGCCGCGCAATGGCAATGATACCCCAGGGGCAAGGGAGTCAACTGTACATTTCGGTTCTGCTAACCCTTCGGTCTCAAACTGATGTCCAGAAGGTACTGAAGTTGAGCTTGACTGCGGAATATCGACCGTCTGGTGCGGTGGTATGTATACATCTATACAAGATAGAGTCGAACTAGACTCATAGCCCAGGTCTTCGTTCTGATCAGACACAACTGTGCTGGTCCGGTTGCTCGAAATGGGTGCTTGATCGGAATCATTCGCCATTGCTTTACGTAGAGCAAGTCCCAGCGCAAAAGAGACCTTTCTATCCACCCCATTCCCGACGATTCTCCATTGTTCACAGAGTGATCCAATGATGGGTTCAAAGTCTAGATACCCTTGTGCACGTCTAGCTTCAAGAATACTGAGAGGTCTGTCTTGCGACCAATGTACTATGCTGCCGTTTCGCGCATCTTGCAGATTGACGTAAGTAGTGATGGTTGGAATTAGGCCAGCTGCCTTTATTCGCCGGTAAGATTTCCCTACCTCTCTCTTTTCCCGTTGTAGAGATGGAGGGATAAGACCAAGACGATGAGCTTCTGCATAACCGGACCCGGCTGGAGACTTGGGTATCCTCTCCAGAATACCGCGGTCTCTTGTGTTAGTTGCGCGGCAAATCCGATGGTCGGGAACCTCGACACAGGTTTGATTGTTTCCATTGCCAATGTAAGGCAGATCTGCTGTAACCTCCAATGCGGAAACATGAGCAAATGGCGTTGCGTAATGCTCTCGTTGACCGAATCGCTGTCCGTTTGGAAGTTTGCCGAGGCTGGCTGAGAGTGTGTCCTCTGATCGTTTGCTGTGTGTATGGCAAGGTTGTATGATAGGCGTGCGCCCCGGGGCCGCGATGGTGATGAAGATACGTGACCTTTGTTGGGCGCTACCAACATTCCACGCGTCCGTGATAAACTGGTTAACTTGGTAACCCAGCGAAACGAGACAGGATACTAGTTGCGATAGCACGTTTTGATCTTCGAGGCCTTTACGCGTTGAGGCCATTCTAACGACATTCTCTAGCAGGCCGAACTGTGGACGATATATGTCAACAAAAGAGCAAAACGTGCTGATATGAGATGCGTTTCTCAAAGAGCCGTCGCTGAGGTGGTTTTGCTGCAATGCCGAGAATCCTAAAAAACCTGTAAGCAAGCGCTAAATTTGTATGGACTAATGAACGAGTAAATATACCTGGACATGGAGATCCTGCAGCAATGAACTGCACTTCCCCGACATGCGCGATGAATTTGTCGTTCTGTCCAGAAAGCAACTGGCAGAAATAGTCATCCACCGAACCCTGGTAGAGTTTCATTGTGGCAGGGTTCTGCGCGTTTGCTTTTTGTGTATGCATAGCATGTGCACTGAAGTCGACCACAGTTTTGAACTCAACTGCGCCTCCTTCTTCCAAACCTCGATCGAGATTGCCACCGCCAGAGAAAATACTCAGTCCATTCAGTTTTTCGAATGAAGTCTTAGCATCAAAGTCAGTACCAGGATTGATGCAGTCAGGTAGCTTCTCAACACAAGTCAAATATCGAGAGTTTATCGTACTGGTCAGGCGTGTTGAAAAGAACCAGAAATCTCCACACCCTCTACGATTGTATGGAAAGGGGACGTTTCCGCGAAGTACTTCGCCTTTAGGTACAAATCGGACATTGCATCTTCGTCGAAGTCGCGCTACTGGTATCGCCTCAAACTCGTCGGTGAATACCAGCTCGTTGGGCGCAATCTCATTTCGTTGCATATCTCCCAGCAGATCCTTACAGTCTCGCTCCAGACGTAATAGTTTCCGAACAGTTACTTTTCGAGCCGCTTTGTCAACTTCGTGAATGATAACAGGGTCCAGGAACTCTGACTGCTTTCGTATAGATCGGGTCATATATATCGTATCTCCTGGGTGGTATTTGTCGATAGGATCAACGTTCGCTTGTTGACACGTGCATGTCAAGTGATCTCTGGTCCATGTTACGAAGGCAGTCTTGTCTGCTAGATATGTCTGCCGGATGAAATAGTCCTTCGGCGTGTCGAGCTTGTCAGGCAGCCAATCTACGCTGTACTTCCTGATTATATCTGAGGAGAAGAGACTTGCCGCAGAATCGCAGTTGCAGTGATTTGAGAAGAAAATCTCTTTCTCGAAAGGATATCTTGCTCCACATATGTTGGTGTGCTGTGGTAAATAAAGCCAGGTCACTAACAGTCGCTCTAAGCCGCTGTCTGTCCGCTCAATCTTCTGCACGTAAGCTAGCCATTCCTGGTCCTCTTTGTTCCACAGCGTCGTTTTAGTATCATCAGGGTTTATAGCGACTACATCTCCGACCTTGACTGGCCCAACATTTTCCAGACCCCAAGCGCGTGGTTTCGATCCCAAAGTGATTGGGTCTTCTGGGAACTTAAGCTTCTCCTTTAGAAGCTGTTGTGCTTGTGCCACTGAATTGCATGGATCCATGCTCTTCAACTTACTGCCAAAGTACATATGGCTGAAACAACGATAGACGGCTGGAGTTGCAAGAGTGACCTTTACGACCTCCTTTTGCCGTTTGATGCTTGTTGCCCCCTTGACCATGCAGTCGCCCCATAGAGGATGAGCCAGTAGGCCATCAGAATTGGGTAGATTGGAAGCTTGAAGATGAATAAACTCGATATGAGCGTTGACGATGACTCGAAAGTCGGTTGCACTTCGGACTGCAACATGCCACAGCTTGAATACGTCGTCGCAGAATCGACTCGTGAGCCAAAGATGAAAGTAATGACGAAACACTTCGAGGCCTACCGAGCGTACAGGCTGACTCTCTAGAAAATCGACAACGTGTTTCGCTAGTTGGGCGACCCAGATGGAAGGTTCATGGAATCTTCGGTACAGGCTTGCTGGCTTCTTCAATCGATACCAAATGTCGACCTTTTTGTCTGTGTAGGCGAGCGATGACTGGACAAACAGAGTTACAGACGGGTCTGTGTCATCGCCGTACCCTTCGACAGAAGTATGCTGAATTGAAACTTCCTCAACATAGTGTCTAACGTTGCCCAGAGATACAAAACCGTTGAAACTGAGCTCTGTTACTTTTAGGTTGTGCAGATACAGGCTTGTGAGTTCCAGTGATCGTTTATTATCTTTAAGCAGAGACCTGTAGATTTCGAAATCGTGCAAGTCTGCAATTATGAGTTCTCGATTACTCTTGTAACCTTCGTAGCTTGTCGACTCTCGTGGTATGCGGCACCATTCATCCTGCAGCAATGGTCAGCAACTCTCAAATTCCTCGTATGTCGACGTACTCACCTTAAGGCTCTGGAGGGCATCTAGCTCGCAGGTCACAGACACTGGAGGATTCCAGTTAGCAGCACATGATCGCGGATAATCCGACGGCGAGGGCGCTATCTTCACTGTGCTGACAGAGGACGAAACGATGTTGGATTGGGCGACTGCGATCGTATCGCTCGATGAAACCATTACGTCCAAAAAAGACTGTGAAGATCTCAACCAGCGGTATAGAACGATGAACCTGCGGAAGGCTGCACTTTCAAGGGCGAAAGAAACGATGTTAGAGGATCGTGTGCGTGTAGTGCGAAGCGAGTACAATCGCGAAACTCCTCGTTAGGCGCCTCTCAGGCGGCCATTGCCCAAAGATCCCTGAAGCGAATTCGACGGTGAAAGTGAGTTGTGAAAACCTGTTCTCAATCTTCTCTTTCTGACAACAGCGCGACTTCGCGGTCGAAAACAAGCGAACGCGTCGCGTCGATGTGCCAAGGGGAAATATGAGTCAACATGGACAAAGCCGTCTGAACGAGCGACATATACAACAAAGACTAGCGAAAGTAGAAGACGTTCATATCGTGTCCTGAAAAGTATTGTAGTAGAGATTGACCGCTGTTGTGGTCCGGCACGCGTCAAGCGGAGGTGAGACCAAATGCAGCCTCGCGAAACTCGGGGCCACATTGATGGTCCTAGCCACCTGTATTATGGAAAGTGAGAGAAGGCACTCGAAATAGCGGGCGTTTGTTCCATGGCTCACGAACTCGCAGACCGCCATGTTTGAGCCCAGAAGTACTGCAAGGTAAGAGAAAGGGCGGGGCAACATTCCTAGGGACCATGAGCACGTGCACATCGTAGTAAACGAACAAACGGCATGGAGTGAGAGAAGAACCCCTCCCGCGGGGTAGATCCCAAATATACGCGTGGGGAAGAAAGAGGAACATGTATTGAGTCACTCAGCCTGAGCATGACAGCAAACTCCCAGAGTTGTACAAACAAACAACGATGTGAGAAATTGCATTGAAACGTTGACCGTGTACCAGCATCTAAGCGTTTCTTTTGGTCATACCCCAAAAAGTAATAAACCAATAAGATAAGACGCCCACGAGCCCCCTGCCCAAACGCCAAACATTATGCTCTGCCTTCATGTACCCAGGAAACCTCTATTGATTCCCATGTGGTGCATACTCCCAAATGTGCGAGCTGTCATAAGTCTCCGTTTCCTCCATCCTTGCTTTAGGGTCCTTGCCTCTCTTCATCGCCTCTTGCCTTAATCCTTCCATCTCCATATCCATGGCTCTAATCTCCGTGTTCAGGTCCTGCCTGGCCGTCTTTTCCTCCTCCGTAAAGTCTGGCTCCTTTCCTTCTTCTTTTGCTTTGTCTTCGCGCTTGTTGTATTCGTCCAGCTTCCCGAATTTGGCGTTCCGATCGTCCTGCATCTTGATAAATTCGTCGAACTTTGCGCGTCCGCCGAGGCAGATGCCATAGCCGTCGCAATAACATGTGTTCATTGCAGGGCAGTAAACCTCATGGCCCGTGAAGATGTAGTGCCAAATGTACTCGAAGATGCGGCCGGAGAACTGGTCGTCCATGGCTGTTGTGAGGAGCCATTTCCGGTAATGTATGAATCGCTCGATGGGCACCTGTCTAATCCTGTCTCTTGAAACGGCGAATTGCGCGCAGCAGATTCCCGACAACGAGGGTGGAATGGACGCGCCAGGGTGTATCTCCTCCCATATACTTTTGCGCCAGTAGATTTCCTCGGGCTTGCGGAAGAAGTCAAAGTCGCCGCCGGGGCGGTCCATGTGAATCCAATCGGGACAGCCTGGGTCGTGATGACATCGCACGTTCATATAGCCCATGCGTGCGACTCGCCCGTGGTTCAGGCGGTTGACAATCTGGGCAGCATCGATGCCCATGAGTTGGTTATTGTGCCATGCGTGACGGTGCGAGTGCATGAAGAGCGAGGTGTCGGGGAGGTCGTTGTAGTTGTCGATGATGTATGTGAGGTATACCTGGCGTCTTGATTAGCCTGTGTTGCACCAGCCTGCTGGCTCAACCATACCATTGCCTCGCGACCTTTATTCTTGGGGACCTTGTTCTCAGCCTTGGGATTGTCCACCTCATATACAACTATCGGCGCATGTGGTATCTCCTCCGCCATCCAACTAATATCTTCCTTCATCGTCTTCGGTATCACAATCTTGAAGGTATAATTGTTGCCTTGTGGCTTCGGTTGCCCATCTGTGAATCGTAGCGGTATGCCAAAATCGAGCGGGTCGCCGCGGTATGTTGGTGTCGACTGTAGCGAATTCCCGGGTTGTCGTATTGGAATCGCCGGACCCGTCTGAAGATACCACCATCCTAGAACGAGGATTATGGCGATGAAGACGAGGGGAACGATGCGAGGAGGGCCGCTGAGCATAATGGCGGAGCGAATGGACTCGCGATTAGAGATTGGTGTTGCTCGCCGTGAGGATTGAATCGGTTGGGAAAAGACGCGTGGAAGATGCGGTCATGCTTAGGGAGGGTCGAAAAGCACGTAAGCACGCCTACGCCGTTTCAAGAGACAGGACAGGTACAGAAGCCTAAGTTGTAGATCTAGGGACGCCTGGTTAAGCGATGCCCCGTGGAAAGCTTGATTGGCGGGGTCGCAGCATCTATGCAGGGGTAATGAACACGTATAAATTCATCGTTCAACGCTACGAGATCGGTCTCCTAAGGAAAGGTGATCAAAACGACATTTATTCCCTCTTCACACCGACCTTCCCGATTCCCCTGAGTCCCCACAAAAACAACATACCCGTAGCACAGCTCAGAGCAAACAAATACCAAAACGCAGCGCGAAACCCATCCATAAGTGCCATTGGACTCTCCTTGTCATGGTACCTCGACCGCGCAGTGACACTAGAGGCGATGACAGCACTTGTTGCCAAACCCACACTTTTCCCAATTTGAGCAATTGTGTTGAATACACCACCCGCGATCCCTTGCGTTCGCGACGGAAACACCGACGTGATGACGAGATTCGAGACCGTAAACAGAACATCAGCTCCAATGGCGTTGAGAATACACGCAAAAAATGCTGCGGACCAGTATGTCCATTCTGGCTTCATCACGCACATTAGCAGACCCCCCACGGCACTCAACGATGCACCGATGATAACGGCCCAATTGGCGTGGACTCTATGGACCACCAAGCCCATGATGAGATTGGTGATGGCACCAGCAACGGGAGTAGGCAGGAAGCGGAGTGAGGTCTGAATTGCGGATATCTGCTGGACGTCCTGGAAGAAGAGCGTGAGATAAGACTCCAAGGCATTAAAGACGCCCCATGTGATGAAGACGCCGACGCAAATCACGCTGAAGATTCGGTTACGCCAGAGAGAGTTGGGAATGATGGCTGGTCTTCCGAGCTTCTCTTGCCGCCCCACCCAAAAGACGAAGGATGGTATGAGTGCTACGGCAATGGTTAGGAGAGCGATGGTTTGAGCTTCTTTGATTTTCGCGGTTTCTTCTGAGATCAGACTGGTGGGTTGTCAGCAGTTGCAGCTGTGACCAAGAGGGAGGACTAACGCAAAACAGTACGACAGCAGAGCCAGAGATGCACTTCCCATGGCGATGCCGACCCAGTCGATCTCACTTTTGAGACGAGACAGGATTTGAGTTTTTTTCTTCTCAGATTTAGGCAATCCAATGAAGGCAACAACAAAGACGATGGTGTTGACGGCAGCACTGACGTGGAATCCCCATCTCCACCCTATTGTGTCAGTGAACACACCCCCAAGGACGAGCCCAAGGGAAAACCCGATAGGCTGCCCGCCACCCATCGAGGCGAATGCGATGTTTCTGCTCCTACCTTCAGGAAATGTGCTGGTAATGATACTGACAGCCGAGGGAAGACAGAACGAGATCGCAACTCCAGCGAAAGCACGGAAAACAATCATCTGTGTGCCATTCTGAGCCAGACCGCAAGCCAGTGTGAACCCAGATTGGAGGAAACATCCGATCAAGTACATAGGCCTGGAACCCACAACATCGGCCACGGAGCCGAGAAGAAGGAGAGTACAACCACATGTCAGTGCATAGATTGAGATTGGCCTGAGCTCGTCAGTGTCATTCAAACGACCTCTTCAAGGAGACATATTACCACAAGAGTACGTTGGGCGCTAAAGGTAACTCTCGCGCCATAGTCGGTAACGCAATAGCAACGACTCCAGATAGCATTGTACTGATCATTGTCACACATACTACCGTGACTAACACGATTGCTGTTGTTCCTTTTCCTGGGGTTGGTATGTGTTCAACTGGTATTGTATGGTCCGGCACATCAGTTGGCTGGAGACTCTCATGGTGAGATGGTAAGTCGTTGTCCTTTGCATGAACATGAACACCAGGCGGCTCAGTAAAAGCCAAAGGAGTCGACGGGTATTCCGCAAGTTCAATAGATGTCGAGGTGCGCGACATTTCGAACAATTGGCGAGGATCTGGGGGAGAGATGCAGCAAAGTTAGGGTTGGGGCACAGTGTCTCTTGTATCCTGTATCTACACAAGACGCGATCGTTCCTTAATTGATAAGGCAAGCATGAACTTGCGTTCTATTGGTTTTCCACACAAGCCTTCGAACATGCTGACACCCTCATTGGCGGATTTATGCCTTTCAGGCGCTCAGTAAGATCGACACTAGATGTATAAGGCAGGTTCATTGCGGAACGGAAGCGCGTTCATAATCGGTATATCATGTGTGATTGTGATAATTGATGTCCGATGGGCTTCGAACATGTCTGAATTTCCTGGTGGAGTATGAAACAATGCTCGGAACTCTTCCCCATTGATTAGTCAGGGAAGCGGGAAGTAAGCTGTAGTCAAATCTTGCAAACACCTTGACAACTGCAACCTAGACTATTAGAGGGCTTGTGTGCCTTGGTCACTACTAGTATACGTTAAACATTTATCGTATGTAGCATATATTCTCACGGGTTTGTTGCGTTGTGTATTACGATGAATGCATTCTACTTTCGTCATCAGGTACCCTATCGATAGCGACAGTCTAGACAGGGATCTTGTTCCGAGATTTGGGACACCTTTCGAAAGCGTGGGAACATAGCAGTTTCACAATCGAGACAGTACATTGCTCTTGACGATTTCACCAATATCTTCACGCTTGATGCGTTGATCTTTCAATTCACTTTGGCCGCGTAAAGAGTCATTTCCTTGGCCTGGAGCGAAATGCTATACGTTGCAACCTCTTGATACCTGTTGGAGCTTGCCCTCAGCCCTGGACCCCGAGTACGACCTCCCTTTCCAAGAAACCGAGAATAGGGTAAAAATCCAAGGTATAGCACCGCATCATGCGGGCTTCTGCGTCTTTGTTGAGCGCGAAGACTCTCTTTGCGCTCAGCACACTCAAACACATCGGCGCCCTTGCAAGTCCGAGCATCAACGTTGCTCTCGAAGCTTCGTTTAGTCCAGCACCCTTTCTAGTAGAGCTTTTGTATGTTATATCCACTAAATTACTCCGACCACAGTTGACAGGATGCAGAGAAACTGCCGCAGAAGAGAACGCGACCGCATACTATCCCATCCTCGACCAGCTAGCTCGAGGCTACTTCGACGAGAAAGACACAGACAAGGAGATATATGATGCTTTTGTAGACTTGTTGAAGAACGATGGACACATTACCGATCCCGAGACGTTCGCCTCCTTCGAATTTGCGCTTTCCGTCCATTCGGCCGCACCGCGCATAGAAGCACACTATCAGTTCTACAGGACTTCGGTGGAGCCTTCGTTAGTAGCGGAACAAAAGAAGCAATGCCAGATCTGGGTATCGTTCGGTGGGAAGCAGTACTGCTCGCCGCACTTGGATGAGCCATACGGCGATATCGAGAGCGAACGGTGTGTATTCAACTCAATTGATTGTGAAGAGCCATGCTGACGTATTAACAGCTTAGATGAACTACCTTTTGATCGCATAGCTGGCAACAGCTCTGGCTTACCCTCGATAGTGTATGCTGATATCACTTCGCCTCGTTTCAAAAAGTTCCACAGCACGGTAAGCAGGACAGCCAAGGAAGGCAAGACATCGTACCGAATCCGGCATAAACCGTCACTCAAGGCACCGAAGACCCCACTCGTAGTCAACGGTTATGGTGTCGGGCTCCAATTGAAGCGGACCGACTATATTGTTATCGACGACCGGCAGACCGAACAAACGGACAAGGTTGCTGAACAAAAGCCACTGGGCATGGAGCTTCGTGACGATGAGGAGGTTACAGATCTGAAGCCCTTGTCCAAGGATGAGGTATCAGATCTCGGCCTAAAAGCTGCCAGCTTTGTTATGAAGAGTGAACAGCCGATGGATACGCTCTTGAAGCTCAGCCAGGATTTTCCAAAGTACTCGTCGGTCATCGCTGCTCAAAACACGTCTGAGAAGTTCTTAGAAGAGTACATGATGAATCGCGAACAGCTCCTTCCGTCAGGATCGAGTGTGATTTGGATCAACGGCGTACAGATCCCAGCCCGTGACGTGAACCCGTACTCGCTTTTGGCACATCTGCGTCGCGAGAGGAAGTTGATCAATGGGGTTCGGAGCCAAGGCCTTTCAGCTCCTGATGCTATTTCACTTTTGTCGCACTCGGCCATCACAGATACCCAGGCAGGAGACGAGCCCCAACGCTACGACTTCAGAGATGAGACCGAGGGAGGCAATGTAATCGTTTGGATGAACAACATAGAAAAAGATTCCAGATACCAGCAATGGCCCAATGGGTTGAGATCTGTAAGCACATGCTTCAATTTGTGGTAAGCAAGAGCTAACATTCCTATAGCTCCTCCAGCGGACTTATCCAGGCCAACTACCTCAAGTTCGCCGAGATATTCACAATGCGATCTTATCTGTCGACTTCACTTCCGCGGACGATGTTTCAACCATCATCAACACTGTTCTTGGTCTCATCAAACGCCACATCTCTATACGATGGGGTTTCGTACCCCAGACACTGACTGCAGGAGCCGTAGAGCAAGCGAAGGTTATCTACCATTTGCAAAGCACTTACGGACTGTCTACCGTCATCGCATATCTTGATGCTGTAAGTCCAATGCGCTATACACGCACCGCTCAACTAATCAGAGGCATATAGTCAAAAGAAGCCAAGAAGCTAGCAAAGCCTGACAAGGCCATATTTGATTCGAGCGTTGAAGGCGCCAAGCTCCGCAACGAACGTCAAGCACGCGAGCTGGCAGATGTTTTGAAATCAGAGGACCTTGAAGAGAGAATCGACAGATCCAGGAGATACCTGGGACGCCTGGCAGCAGCTGGATCAAATGCCCCAATCTTCGTCAATGGAGCTCCCATCCCTAAAGGCGATGATTGGTTATCCCCGCTCAGCCAGAGAGTTAGTATGGATCTCCGTCAAATACAGAAAGGCGTCTATGAAGGCGACATCCTCGAAGACAGTTGGGTGCCGTCAAACTTCCTGTCACGGGCCGCCGCCAAGCGCAATCCTCTCATTATTCCAGAAAAAGAGAAAGACATCACGCTCGTGAATATGGCCGAGTTTGAACAGAATCACGGAGAATCGTTCCAGAAGATGCCGCGCATACAGGCAGCAGATTCGGCAAGCAAGAAGGACTGGGTGCATCTCACGATTGTTGGTGATTTCGACTCGGAGTCTGGACTTGAGCTGCTCACATCTGCGGTCAAGTACCGCGAGGAGAACCCAAATGCTGAGATAGTCCTGGTCCATAATCCTCAGACTGGCGCGGACCAGACAAGCACTGCAGAGGAGCTTTTGGACGCGTATATCAAGTCTGGCCGTAAGCTCACAACCGATGCCTTGTTGGCTGTCTTGGCACAGAAGCCAGCGTCCTCTTCAATCCCTTCACGATCCAAGCGTTTCTGGGGAGCTGCAGAGCCACTGGTTGAAGCTCTCGGTTTCAAGTCTGGTCAGTTTGGCGTTGTCATAAATGGCCGAAAGGTGGGACCCATCCCTATGGATCAAATTTTTTCAAAGGTTGATATGGACACTCTCGTGACGTACGAAACGTCCAGACGCATTCAGCCCCTGAACCAAGCTCTCGAGGACCTGGAACTTACAGCAAAAATCGCATCGCCGTTCAGTCTTGCGAAGATCCAGTCTCTTGTGGCACTTTCCACAATTTCTGATGTCCCCGAAGGCATGTTCGAAACAGCATCGACACTGAGGATGAACACGTTCAAGACTTGGGCTGACGAGCATACCGCGATCATCAGAGGAGACAACAGGACGGCCATCTTCCAGGTTGTGGCCTCTATCGATCCAGCTACTGAGCTCGCTCAGAAGTGGATTCCTATCCTGAAGACACTCAGCGATATGAAGGGTGTCCACCTCAAACTGTTTTTGAACCCCGTCCAGAGACTGCAGGAACTGCCGGTCAAGCGCTTCTACAGATACCTCCTTGATTCCAAACCTACGTTCAAGCCTGATGGTTTCGTCGGCAGTCTGGAGGCCCACTTTTCTGGCATTCCCAAAGAGGCTCTGTTGAATTTGGACATGGACGTCCCACCTTCGTGGCTTGTGGCGCCGAAAGAATCCGTTCACGATCTCGACAACATCAAGCTGAGCACTCTGCCAGCCGGTGCCAACATCGATGCCATATACGGACTGGAGAGTATTCTCATCGAAGGTCACTCTCGTGACACGTCTAACAGTGGTCAACCACCTCGCGGCGCGGAGATTGTCCTTGCTACTGAAAAGGATCCCCACTTCGCCGACACCATCATCATGGCCAACCTAGGCTACTTCCAGTTCAAAGCCAACCCCGGCATCTACAACATCCAGCTCAAGAGTGGCCGATCGCATGACATTTTCAGCCTCGACAGCGCAGGCTCGCAAGGCTGGGTACCACAGCCCGGCGACGAGACAACGGAGATTGCGCTCATGAGCTTCCAGGGCGCCACGCTCTTCCCTCGCCTCTCACGCAAGCCCGGCCAGGAAGAAGCCGACGTGCTTGTTGTCGAAGAATCCGCCGCGTCGGAACTCGTAGCCAAAGGCATGCAGAAAGTGAACCAGCTACTCGGTAAAATGGGCATCAACTTCAACAGTGAGAAGATATTCCAAAAGGGCGCCGAGCTCCTCGCCGGCAACAAAGCTGGTGGAAAAAAGACCACCCAAGCCGACATCAACATCTTCTCCGTCGCGTCCGGCCACCTCTACGAGCGCATGCTAAACATCATGATGCTCTCCGTCATGAAGCACACCAACCACAGCGTGAAATTCTGGTTCATAGAGCAATTCCTGTCCCCGTCATTCAAAGCCTTCCTCCCCACCATGGCAGCAGAATACAACTTCACCTACGAAATGGTAACATACAAATGGCCGCACTGGCTGCGCGGGCAAACCGAAAAACAGCGCGAAATCTGGGGCTACAAGATCCTCTTCCTCGACGTCCTGTTCCCCCTCGACCTCCACAAAGTCATCTTCGTCGACGCAGACCAAATCGTCCGCACCGATATGCACGACCTCGTCACGCACGACCTGCACGGCGCACCCTACGGCTTCACCCCCATGGGCGACTCGCGCACAGAAATGGAAGGCTTCCGCTTCTGGAAAACAGGATACTGGGCGAACTTCCTGCGCGGCCGGCCATACCATATATCAGCCCTATACGTCGTCGACCTCGTGCGCTTCCGCCAGCTCGCTGCGGGCGATCGGCTGCGCCAGCAGTACCACAGCTTATCTGCTGATCCGAATAGTCTGTCCAATCTCGACCAGGATCTGCCGAATAATATGCAGTTTAACCTCCCGATTCATAGCCTCCCGAGAGAGTGGCTGTGGTGCGAGACTTGGTGTGCGGATGAGGATTTGGCGGAGGCGAAGACGATTGATCTTTGTAATAATCCGCTTACCAAGGAACCTAAGCTTGAGAGGGCGCGCAGGCAGATTCCGGAGTGGAATTTGTATGATGGGGAGGTTGCGGCGTTGGCGGGGAGGGTGAGGGGGGAGGGAGTTGGGGGTGGGGCGGATGTGCAGGAGGAGGAGCAGGTTAGGGAGAGGGAGAGGGAGAGAAGGGGGAGGAAAGATGAGTTATAGATGGGGGGTTTGCAAGATGGAAGAGTGCTGTGTTGCTTGCCAAGCCAAGCCTTGAAAATGCATTATCAATACCCTTCTCTACACCCATCCATATCCATATCCATACATATTCCTCCCCCCAACGCCCTTGCTCAAACACACCATCACCCATCCCCCTCTTCCCAACCCCTAAAAATCCGTCTTCCCCCCCATAACCTTCGCCGCATTAACCGCCTTCATCTTCTCGACCCAACCCGTCGCCGGCACAATCTTCCTCACCGTCCTGACCTCATCTGACGCATACCCGGGGATACGAATATTATAATTGCGCTCGAGAATGAGCTGCATATCGCGGATATCCAGCTGCGGCGATTCACGGAGTTTGCTAAGTTTACACGCGGAGCTGATGACGTTGTCGACGAAGTCGTCTGCTAGCTGCATTACCGCCTGTTTTATTCGCATAAACATTAGCATAGCTCAGCACAACACATGGGGATAGTATAGTGTAGTTGAAAAGAAAGGAGGGTAATATACATACCTCCTCAACCTCAGGAGTAAGCGCCTCCTCCCCCCCACCCGTAACCTGGCGCACAAGCTCATCCAGTTTCCGTTTACTCAGCACCCTCTCCCCTTCACCCTCGAGTTGAAACGGCGGCGGCCTCGGAATAACAGGCTGCCCCATTGGTCCCGGCGCGCCATTCGTAGGCCCGCTCATCGTAGGTCGCGCGTGGCCCATGTTGACAGGCAGCGGGGCGGCGACGTTGAGGTGCCGCGGGATGGGCATTTTGGGGTTGTTGAGCTGCTCGCGCTCGCGGCTGCCGGGGGCGTGGAAATTGCCTTGTTGCGCGCCGGAGGCCATGGGGGTGTTTGTGCGGGGGCCGCCGTCGGTGTAGGAGCGGTTTGCTGCGCTGACGGCGGCTTGGTGGGAGAGGGGGACTGGGGGGCCGGCGGTGGTGGCGGACTGTGGGTGGGGGGAGTTGTTTTGTGGGTGCTGGTGTGCGTTGTTGGCTTGGTGGGGGTTGATTTGGGGTCGGGGGTGTTGTTGGGGGAGTTGCTGCTGTTGTTGTTGCTGTTGCTGCTGTTGCTGGCCGGGCGCAAACTGCTGGTTCTGGTTTGGCGGCATTTGCTGCGCGTGTGGCGCGGGTGGCTGGCGGGGGAATTGTTGCTGTTGCTGATGCTGTTGTTGGGGGAGTGAATGCGTGGGCGCCTGTTGATGCATATTCTGCTGCTGCTGCATGTTGAATTGCGCCGCGGGCTGTGGTTGCGCGGCCAGGCCGCCCTCGATTTTAATTTGCGGCTCGTCGTTCATCTGGCCCTGCGGCGGCATGACAGGCTGGTTCGGGTGGCGTTGTGGCTGCTGCTGATGTGGTGGTGGTTGCTGCTGCTGTTGTTGTGCCATGTGCTGAGGTGTCGGCTGTTGCGGTTGCGCTTGAGCCTGAGATTGCTGTCCCTGCCCCTGCTGTTGCGCTTCTTTCTGCTCCCGCTCCTCCTTCCACGACTTTTGCATCGCCCGGAACTTGTCCACCTGGTTCTTGGCCTGCGTGTATTCCCGCTCCACGCGCTCTTTTGCGCCAAATAGCTCCTGCGGCACCTCTTGCCCGGCTCTCTGCCGCTCCTGGATCTGCGTGTTGAGCTTGCCCATCTGCGTCGTGAAGTTGGCCGACTTGGCCAGCAGATTCAGGTACATGGACTTGAGCTCCTTCAGCTTGGCCTCGCCCTCTGCTGTGCCCAGGTTCGGTCCGCCCGGTGGCAGCGCAAAGGGGAATTCGTGGACGTGCTTCACAATAGACGGATCGACGTGTGGTGTGGTGTTTGCTGTTGGCGGCCGCGCCTGGCCTTGGTTCTGAGCCTGTTGCCCTTGATTCTGATTCTGCAGAGGCGCGCTGGCATTGTTTGCCATCTGATTGGGAGGCTGTGGCTGTTCCTGCATGGCCGTGTTTGGTTGTGCAGGTTGACTACTCTGACCCGCCTGGCCCTGCGTCTGCTGCTGCTGGGCCCTCATCTTCCCGCGATACTGGCGCTCTCTCGCAATCAGTCGTGTCGAGTACTCGGTCAACTTTTGACGCGCCTGAGCGTATTCGGTGCTACCTTGCGGGTGCTGCTGTGTCATGCCCCACAGGCTCTGCATTACCACACGGTGCTTCTGCTTCTCGTCATCTCCCAGACATTGCAACCGCAGGATATCGTCGGCTCGGAGTAGTTGTTGTGCTTGTTGTTGGGCGCCGCCGGCGGGCTGGGGCTGGGCGTCGCTCATGGTCGAGTACTACGCGGGTATGCGGACTCCCGAAGTCAACAAACTACGTGTCGTGTCGCCTGCGATGACGGTGTGGAAAAAGTAAAAGTAAAGGTAGTTTCAGTCTGATTGCGCTGCGATCGGGTATATGCAGGGCGGGCGGGGTATCGTTTGCAGGCGAGAGAGGAGGGATTGAGGTGGTGAGGCCTGCGTGATTGAGAGATGGGGTCTGGCTGGCCTAAGCGACCCAGCTCCATGTCGCGCCTTTTGTACGATAGCACGTGTCTCACTTGCTGCCGAACATGTCAAGCTATCTTGTGTATTCGTGGCTATACGTTCCTCACATCTGCAACGATGGTTTCCCTTGCTCGGCCAGCGCTCGCGTCCTAGCATTCCTGACCTCCCACTCGAACTCTCTCAGCGCCCTCAACTCACTCCCTACGAACAAGAGCCCCATCAGCCCGTCGATGACACCCACGCTCAATCCAACTGAGCTCAACAGCATGAGCAAGAACGAGACGTAGTTGCGCGGTGCCCACCACACACCTACCATACATCCGATCGACAAAGAAAGCTGGTAGAAAAAGTGGCCTATGCGCAACTTGCGCTGTATCCTCTCACGCACCTCGTACTTGAGAATCGTTGCCAGGATCTGGTCATACGTCTCGATGGGCAAGTACCGGTCTGGCAGCTCCCAGGGATTGACCTGGACGGCTGATGGCGCAGCGGTGCTCCGTGTGAGAGTTGCTTCGACAGAGAAGTGGTCGCTCAGTGAGCAGTGGAGCGTGGGGTGTCGCATCTCCATGCCCACCTTGGTGTCCTGTAGCTCCCATTCCGACGTCTCGTCCCCAGTCTCGGCATCCCGATACTTCCCACTACCGACGAAGATGTAGTCGAGTCGCTTCGCGCTGGGGTCCTCGACGGTAGGCTCGATCTGCACGTTCTCACCTCTCTTGAGGCGCTTCTGGTGTGCTTTGTTCCAGCGCCAGGAATTGAGTGCGCTGTCGCATGTCGCCCCATTCTCCGTCATGTTGAAGTGCGCAGTGGGCATGGCAACACCACGGAGCTGTTCCACTTTGTCTTTGGCAGCACCGACCGAGGAGTCAGGATGTAGTATGCGCCACACATCTCGAACCGGTGCGTGTGTTTCTATTATGCGGTGCGCGAGTGACAACGGGATCATGTTGAAGTCTCCCAGTCCGATGACCAGATGACCACGCTCAGAAGCTGCGCGCATGAGCTTCGTAATCTCCCACGCCTGGGCTGTGCGGTGGCAGATGTAAGAGTCGTGGGGTTCGCGTTCGTACGGGGCGTGCAGCTACATCAATTATATCAGCACACCTCCATCTACGGTGAGAGGTGGAACAGTACATGAGTGCAGAACACCTCAGCGACGTCCCTCTTCGACGGCCCAATGCGTATCCGCGCGCAGGCTACCCCCTTCCCGACAAACCAGTCTCCGCGGTAGAAAGCAGCAGGCCGTCCGTTCAGCGGATAGCGCACCATGTTGCTCTCCTCAATGGGCCATCGCGACAGGATGACGAGCCCGCCGCCGAAGACGCCGCTGTAGTAGAACTTCCCATACGGCAGGATCTTGGCCGTCTTCTCGCGGATGGCCTCGTAGTCCTGCTTCGTCCAGCATTCCTGGAGACCGACAATGTCTGGCGGCGGGTTTATGGCGGCGATCTGGACGCCGATTTCCGTCAGGCGCTCGTTGCGCAGCGCCGAGATGTACTTGAGGCCCCAGCAATTGAGCGAGAGGATCCGCAGGGTGGAGAGCGGGGGCGCTGCATTCGAAGCCATACTTGTTGGTGTTTACGATTTGGTCGAGATGATGCAACCTCGGAATTGGGAGAAAGCGAGCAGGGATCAGGGATACGACTCCACGCTAAAAAACCAGGCGCGTCGTCCCCCATGTCAAGCAAACACGCAACCAACGTTTCTCGCAATCACCAAACCAAACATGGCCGACACAACCACAACCTCCGCCAAGCGCCAGAGACACAACAACCTCGATAATGACGATAATGACGACTACGACGACGACGCCCCCCCGCGCAAACGCTCCACCACAAACTCCCCTCCCCCGTACCCAACCGAAACCGACAACCCCCCCACGCGCCGCTACACCAGACAAGAAAGCTCAGAAGAGCGGCGCTACTACCGATCACAAACGCGCTCACGCTCCCCCACGCAATCCCCACACGCGGCCCCAAACCCCAGTCCGTCAAAACCCACAGCCCTGCACTACAAGCCCACGCTCCTCCTGCACGGCCACAAAAAACCCATATCCTCCATAAAGTTCTCGCCAGACGGCCGCTACCTCGCCACCGCCTCCGCAGACTGCACCATAAAGCTCTGGGACGCCACGACCGGCCACCTCGAACACACGCTAGAAGGCCACCTAGCAGGAATAAACATCATCTCCTGGGCGCCCGACAGCGCCACCCTCGCCTCAGGCAGCGACGACAAAAGCATCCGCCTCTGGGACGTCAGCACGGGTCTCGCGCACCCCACCCCCTTAATCGGACACCACAATTACGTCTACAGCCTCGCCTTCAGCCCGAAGGGCAACATGCTCGTAAGCGGCAGCTACGACGAAGCCGTTTTCCTATGGGACGTGCGCGCAGCGCGCGTCATGCGCAGTTTACCCGCCCATTCCGACCCCGTCAGCGGCGTGGACTTTGTGCGCGACGGCACGCTCATCGTGTCCTGTTCCCACGACGGCTTGATCCGCATCTGGGACACGGCGACGGGGCAATGTCTGCGCACGCTTGTGCATGAGGATAACGCGCCGGTTAGCTCCGTGCGCTTCTCGCCCAATGGGAAGTACGTGCTCGCCTGGACGCTGGATTCTAGTATCCGGCTGTGGAATTATGCTGAGGGGAAGGGCAAGTGCGTTAAGACGTATCAGGGGCATGTGAATACGGTGTACTCGCTTGCGGGCGCGTTTGGGACGTATGGACATGATGAGGCGTGTTTGTGGGCGTTTGTTGCGTCGGGGAGTGAGGATGGGGGGGTCGTGTTGTGGGATGTTAGTTCGAAGGAGGTCCTGCAGAGACTGGATGGGGGGGGTGAGGCGGTGTTGGCGTGTGATACGCATCCCAGGAGGAGGGTGCTGGCTTGTGGGGGGTTGGATCGGACGGTTAGGGTTTGGAGTGCTGAGGGGGAAGGGGGGGATGAAGGGAGGGAAGGGGAAGGGGGGGATGGCGATGTGGAGATGAACGGTACTGGCGATGGGAGTGTGGATAAGAGTGAAACCGCAGATACGAACGGAAATATTAACGCAAACGAATAAATAAAGATACCCCAGTTTTTCTAGCTAGAAAAACCTCACATTTGAAAACTCTCTTCTTCGTATCATGTCTATCATGTCATGTCATATGCATACTATCTACGTCTACACCTCCACCATGGAACTCGTCATATTCATACAAGATTCACCACTCCAATTCTCCTCCCATCTCTCTTTCCTCACATTCCCTTCCCTATCCCCTCCCCTCTTTTCCCCAGCCCAAGTACACATCCCAGCCCATCCCATCCCAACCCATATCATGAACCTACTTCCTCCTCTTCAAAACCTTATTACACATATCTACCAGCCCATCCTTGGCCTCACTATCGGGAAACCCCTCGATAGCCTCAATCGCCTTATCGACGTATTCCTGCGCGAGGGCGCGCGTCTGCTCGAGTCCAGAGCCAGCGAGTACGATTTCGCGAGCCTTTGCATAAAAGATTAGCGTTTCGTTCTTTATCCCATCACCACCTCCCTTCTCCCCCCAGAAGATAATGAAAGAATTCAAAGACTCACCCTCACCACATCCCCCTCCCCCGAAAACTTCCTCCCAACCAGCCTCCCCAAACTCCCCTCCTCCTTCCACGCAAAAAGCAACGGCGCAGTCGCAAGCCCAAGTTCCAAATCCGCACCAGCCGGCTTCCCCAGCTCCTCCCCACTAACCGTATAATCCAGCATATCATCCACGAGCTGAAACGCGAGGCCCAAATTCTTCCCATAAAGGTAACTCTTCTCCACAACCTCCGGGGAACAACCCCCCAGCAGCGCAGCAGCGCGACAACTCTTACTAATCAAAGACGCGGACTTGAGGTACGTCTTCTGCAGATAGTAGACGAGCGCGTCTTCCGTCCAGACGGGGTTTTTCTCGTCCGAGGCTGTGTTTTTGAGCTGCATGAATTCGCCTTCTACTAGATTGGCGATGACGGTGGCGAGCAGCTCGGTGACTTCTGGGTCGCGCAGGCGGGCGAGCGCGACGGAGGCGCGGCCGAGGAGGAAGTCGCCGGCTAGGACGGCCATTTTGTTGCCGAATTCTATGTTTGCCGAGGGTGCGGAGCGGCGGGAGATGGAGTGGTCGATTACGTCGTCGTGGAGGAGGCTGGCTGTGTGGATGAGTTCTGTGATTTCTGCGAGGCGGCGTTGCGAGGGGAGGATGTCGGAGTCGTCGGGGGTGTAGGCAGTGTCGCGCGCTGAGTTGCTGAGGGGGCTTGTGTCTGGGTTTTGGTCTGCGAGGATCGCGGGGGAGGTGAGTGGGGTGTCGACGCTGCCCCCCGCTGCTGTTGCTGTTGCTGATCTTGTGCCCCGCGGTGTGAGGGCCGTGGCGCGACTCATGAGCAGGACGAGCATGGGCCGGACGTATTTCCCCTCGCTCTGCGTGTAGTACTTTGCCACTGTGTCGAGGGTGGGGTGTCCCGAGCCCAGCAGCTGCCGTATGTTGCCAGTCAGGAACTTCATCTCTCGTGCTACCGTCTGGAAGGGGTCCATTTTCAGCGGCGCATCCGGTGGCGGCATGCTCTTGATGTGCTGGGCGACGTTGACGGCGGCCACCCATGACGACTGGTTCCGCCGCCGCGAGGGGTGGTAGAGGGACGAGCTGGAGACGCGCAGTGCGGCGGTGCTATGGTGCGGACATGTAGTAGCGAGGCGTGAGGCCGAGTGGCGCGCAAACCCCGTCGCCATGCTCTTTGCGGTCGCCATGTAGATATTTTTCCTCCCTATGGTCCTGGAACGGGGGAGCACGGGTGCAATTGGTCCTGTCCTGTCCTGTCCTGTCCCTCTGGCGTACTGGGGCGAAGATAGGTGAGAGACGCAGAGCCGCTTGTGGTTATCGGAAGTTTTGTACGATTAATCATGACGTTGCCAAGAGCGAGTCAGCCCTGCACGTCAACACGCTTTCGCGTCTGTCTTTCCGCCCGTCTCCATCTCCACCACCAGCCATGGTGCTCCTCACAATGACCCCGGGCATCGTCCGGGCCGTCGCCAAAGCAGCAGAACTTTCGCCAGACGCCGTCCACCTCGCCGACCCCAAACCAGGGAACCCCATCTCGCACAGCCAGCTGATCTCCCTCTCGAAGCTCCTCAAAGCACAACCACCCACAGACTCCGACGATGACGCCCCCACCCTCGCCGCCCTCCTCCAAAACACAACCCTTTACACCCCACCACCAGCCCCCAAGCCCGCCCAAACCCCCGCCTACACCGCCTTGATGGCCCGCCTGCGCGCCCAAGAGGAAGCCCGCTCCTACGAACGCATGCTGCACCCGCCGCCGACGCGCGAGTCATTCAACCAGCGTTTCCCCAGCGCCCCGCACTTCTCCGTCGGCGCCCTGCACACGTCCACGTCCGAAGAAGACGACGTGTCGTATGAAGAAGTACATCGCCAGATCATCTTGATCATCAATGTCATTGTGTCGATTGTGTGTGTTGCCGTGTTTGTGTGGGTTGCTGCGCGGCATTGGACTGTGGGGAAACGACTGGGTCTGAGTATGGGGAGTAGTGGCGCTGTTGCCATTGCAGAGGTGGTTGTGTACAGTGGCTATGTGCGGAAGGTGCAGGAGGCGAAGAGGCTGGAGAAGAAGAAGCCCGAGATCAAGGAGATTGTCGCTAGTTGGATCTTGGACAAGAGCGGCGAGGTGAAGGATGCAGCAAGTGCAAAGGAGAAAGAGGGGGATGGAGTGAGATTCAGAAAGGGCAAGCACCGCTGAAAGTCGGAAGGAATGGCATGGATTCAATTAACGCCAGTTATGCCTAAAGGACAAATGCTGTGACTCCCGGAATGCACGTCATCTACATACTTGCGCCGAAGCATCACAACCGAAAGGAATACGTATCAATGTCAAGACGCCCAGCCCCCAATACATCACCCCCGACACATCACCCCCGATACACCCACCCCTAAAAGGCCTACTTTTTCTTCCTCCCAGCCACACCACCAGCGAATCGTCCGAGATTGCTGAGACTGGATCTAGGCTTGTGACCTGGCGGAATACTCGGTCCCGCAGGCGAAGGCGGCGGAGGTCGCATTCCTCCCCCGACAGGAATATTACTCCGTAGCCCAGGATGCTTCGGCGGGATTTCGGGAGGCGACTTCTCTTTCTCATGCACCGAGCCAGGGCCCATGGGCATATCGTCACCCATAGTCGCATGTCGCTGCGATCGTCTTGCCTTCTCCTGCGTCGACTTGAATCGATCCAGCAGCTCGACCCACTTGACGCTGCCTTCATCTCTTGCCTTGAGTCTATTGCCGCGTTCGAAGCCTGGCACCGAAGGGCCTTGTGGCGCACTGGACGGACCAACTTCTGAGCTCTTTTGCCTCAAATGGTTTAGGGAACTGGCAGAGGAGGGGACGTACGTGCTCGTTCGCGGCGCAATGTGCAGGTACCCAATAGCCGACACGCTGTTGAGGCGGTTTTTGAGAGCAGCAAAAGCTGACGATTGGGGGAGGAGCATCAGCACCCCGTACATGCATTTGTACAGGTGCGGGTACTTCTCCGGCTCGAGGAGCTGAATTCGAAGGTCTAGACGTTATAGTTAGACTTTGGGGTGGGAAGGGTGGGTTCTTGAGATCCTACAGGTGAAGACGGGTGACTCGAGCAGTTGGACGAGTTTGTCAATCTGGATGAGCATATTGACGGTCATTTCAAGGTCCGCGCTGTGATAGTTAGTAAGATTTCCAGCAGACCTGACACACCATGACATACAAAACTTGGAGAAGTTGGTAAGCCTGCTCGTACGCCTGCGCAAGAAGACAGAGTGAGAATGTGGCTACGGCATTATGGCACCAGGCCTTGAAGAGAACGACGAAAAACGACTGCCCGTCCTAGTACAGTAAGCTTTGAGTAATTCAGCAGCGTGTTCAATACCTACCTTGTTGTCAAGATTCCTAAGTCGTCTCCTTAGATCTGCCAACTCCGGCGCTGTGATGAGGTTGTTGTTGAGGTTCTGAACCATTATGCTCGCAAACTCGACGTCCTAAGCTTGTCAGCATGTTGACTATTATCAACACCGTAAAGTCAATATCTCACCTCATCTTTGGCGAGGCAATCGGCCATCGTACGGTATATCTTCTCCGCACTAAGGGTGTGGCAAAGCTGTCTGATGATAAGATTTCCTCGAGTTTCCAACAGTCCGCGATCTGTACAGAACAATTTCAGAAGGTTAACCATGAAAGAGTTGAAGTAAGTGTCGTCGCTGTGCAACGAGATCTGAGCGAGAAGGAGCAGATCACGAGTAACGACAGCCTCTGAAGGATCTGAGAGCGTCTTAAGCAGCGCAGGAAAGGTGCCATCGTCTACGGTGAGTATCTATCGATAGCCAGTTAGTATATGAGTTGCGCACGTGCTCGGTGATCACTTACTCTGCCTGGTGCCATTCTATGCAACATTATTAGCCAGGCGATAGCCGCGACCCGAGTGGCTTCGTGCTCGTTGAGAAACTGCAAAGTGAGAGCACTGACGGCTGCTTGATAATCGAGCTCAGGTATTGGGCGCGGTGAGGGGCCACGTTCCTCTGCAGGGGTTGGCGACCGCGTGCCTGGTGTCTCTGCTATCGTTGCTTGTTCGCGAACTACTGCTTTCAGCAACCTCCCTGATAGGTTCGAATCTCGTCGATATGTGCCCGTGAGCTCTTTGCCCAATTCTGAGAGCGATGGCGGTAGCTGGATCCCGCCAGACGTGCCTTCCGATCGCCCACTGTCTTCTGATAGAGACATGATGTAGTCCATGAGTGCACCATTGACCTTGATCGCAGCTTGACGAACAGTGTCCACGTCGTGGGACATCCTTGGCAGTACGTTCGACAGAAGACTTGGGACAAAAGGCATGATATCCTCGGGACAAATAGCGAAGAGACTGTCGATCCAGCGGAGTGCTGTCAACAGTATTTCGTTCTGTTCTTCATCCGGATCTATAACGGTAAGCTTGCTGTCGTCCTGGCAAGAAGTTTGAGGCTTACCTGATGGGATACTAAGATAGCCCACAAGAATCTCCAAGATCTTTGGGTGATCAACGACAACGTCTTGACCTGGCACCCAGTCGCCGTCGCCGTTGACAGACTTTTCACTCCCATCAGTGACTGACCCGCTCTGTCCACTTGCGTCTTCGGTCTCGTCGACGGATGCGCGTTGTTCAAGGGGTGTACCACTTCTGGTGTCGCTCTCGAGTCCTTCACTGTGGGAGCTTGCGGTGGAGGGTCTATGGTCGTCTTTGCTATGACTCTTCTTACTATCCGCTATACCCTTCTTGATCCTCGCGATTTTCTTGATCTCGTTAAGGAATCTGTCCAGCGACACTTGGGTCATGGTATACACATCCTGGTTCGAATCGCTAAGAAATTTAAGGAGGCCGCCAAGGAAGCGTGGGAGGTGAGCAATGAGCTCGAGGTCTGGTATCGAGTCCAGCAGAGTTATCCATGCCACCAAGAATGATCGTGTGAAAGCGTTGAGCACATTTATCCGCTCTTCGAGGAGCGGCAGAAATCGCTCGAGGTTGAAGGCGGTGGGCAGGTCTGACGGATGTTGCGCGTGGTCATCGCTGTGGTCTTGATCGGAAGGCGAAGATGTATGCAGTATCGAAACGTAAGAAGCAGCAGACTCGGAAACAATGTCCTTGACCAGTCGGTCCAGCAGCTCTGCTCCATTCTTGACTGACGGTTCAGAGTCGGCAGCAAGCTACACCAGTCGCATTAGTCGTATGTCAAGTCTATGCCCTCGTGGTATTCCGTACCTTGCAAAGCGCATCGAACACTTGGTTAAAGTAGACAAGGACCTCACCCTTCGCGACCTTTGCGATGTTGTACATGCTCTCGCAAGCGTAGTAGCGGACACGAGCATCCTGATCAGCGAAGCAGGCGAGAACGGGAGGCACGATTTCTTCAAGATAGCGGGCTACATCCTGCAACAGAGTAAGCACACACCAGACATATCCTGGCTTTTTGTACACACGGGTCCTAATGCTATCGAGGCTGCCGCCAGCCCAATCAGTCCGCCATTTCTGGCGTGAGGCTGGTGAACCGCGTACGCATATTCGTGGCAGAGTTGGTGCACGATTTTGGCTATCCTGTCGTGGTCCTGCGAATTGAGCGCATCCCTAATCAGTCCCTCGAGCTCGAGGGCTCCACTCTTGCGCTTGTCGTAGAGCTTGTCGTTGAGCGCCTTGGTAATGCTGGGATCCATGTTGAGATAGTGAGTGAGTAAGCAGGCTGTCTCTACATGCTGCGGCGGGCGTATTGTGTTATGTCAAGCGCAGAGCCATGGTGATGTAAGAGAGGTGATATTGCGGCTTCCCAAAACACGACTCGGCGATGTTCTGGCGGCCCGTTCACACGTCATCGCAGCGCGTGAAAGATGATCCCTGCTAACCTGCCGCCGCCGATGGACAAAACACCCAACAACAATCACCACGTCTGCCTCAATGAGCTCTTTAGATTCGCTGCTGCAAGACAGCTTGCTCTCCACATCAACGGAAATATGGGTCATCCTGCTTAGCAGCCACAGCCCATACCAAAATTAGGCAAGCCCCCTCAGCCGTCGCTCGTAACACACCCGGCGAGGTTGACGCTAACCACACCTGCTCGTGCTGGGTCTGGTTCACCCACGGAAAGACGCGATGGAAAAGTTCAAGAACAAAATACTGCACCCTCGCAAATCGTGGCAAGAGAAAGAGACGAAACAGACTCCTGGAAATCGATCTGCAGGCTTCCAACATTGGGCGATAGCTTTGTGAGTGCTTCCATCACTCTCACTGATCAAGGCTGATTCAAAATAGTATTGTTTGCAACTTCAACGTCGACGTAGGGTAGGTGAGAGAAAGATATCTCACAACATGATCCATGCACTGATATCCTGGCGCAGCCCGGAGATTGAGATTCTCTATCCACCAGATGTCCCGTTCACAACTGTAGACCTTAGTGCAATATGCTTCAACAGGTACATTGTACTCTGTTATTCGAATTCAATACAACCTCTAAGATGTGCCTAGCTTTCCCGAGCAACAAAATACCGAAACTGCAGAAGACCTTACCTTCAACTTTGCCATTACCAACAATTCTCCTGATGTCAAACTGAACTCGCCACATGCTCCGCATGGCAGTGCCAGCACTTTCCATGGCTCATGTGTCTTTCGACAGGAATTTGATGGCACAATGAAGAGAAGTTTCAATCAAAGGACCCTCGTTCTGATATCTCATCATAACTTTCCTGCATTCTACAACCGAGTGTTACAAGAAATGACTGCGTCGGGATCGATCAGTGATCCAACGACTCTGGAGACGGCGTACTCACAGGTCGTTTCATGGCCGCCGCCTTCCATCGGACGGCAAGAGCTCCCCTTCATGGGGAAGATGTTGACTCTAGATATCGCGCCGCATCCATCATTTCCACTGCAAGGCCTGCCCGGACCCACTCCCCTGATCTCAGACACACGTTCTTCGATCTATGCCTACGAACCTGTGGGATCGTGGGATACCATCATGCACTTCATGCCCTGCATTACAGATCTTTACGTCCTGTACGAAAAGCTCATTCTTTGCGAAAGCATCATCGTAATCGCCAAGTCACCGCAGCTAGCGAGTGAAGCAATCTCCTCACTCCTCGACCTCATCTGCCCTGTACCATATGCCGGGGTCATCAAGCCATACATGACGATGCAAGCTGACTTCCGAAGCATTGGCATCGACGGCGGAACACCACGCCCGTTCATCGTCGGCGTCACGAACCCCTTCCTCCTCAAGCGCATCGTAGCAGCAGCAGAAAGCAGCCACCGAGCAAGACCGCACATCCTGTATCTCCAAAACTTCGACGGCCCCGTCCCAACAAGACGACGCCACTCCTTACACCACACATCGAGCCGCAACGCGCTCCTAGACCTACCCGGCGGCGGCATAGAAGTCCACACCCCCTCAAAACGCTTCCTGAAATCCGACTCAACCATAGTCTCCCAAATCGAAGCCCTGCTCAAACTCGGCGACCAGACCCGCGAACTGGACCTCATCGTCCGCCGCCACTTCGCAGAGCTCACGGCCCAGTTCGTCGCCCCCATCAACCGCTACCTCGCCACGTCGAATGTCGTCGCGCCAGGAGGCGGCCACCGTCGGTATGCGAGCTTCTCCGCGCCCGACTTCCTCCAGAGCGTGAGCAAGTACGGCACGAGTGTCAAGTTCCGCGTCCAGGTCCCGATACTGCACCATCGTGCGAAGGACGGCTTGTACGAGAGCTTCTGCAACTCGCCGAACTTTTACTCGTGGTTGGAGATGAAGATGTCGCTGGAGAACGAGGCTTCGGCGGGGTCGTTGGGCGCGGGCGTTGCGTCGTCGAGGACGTGAGGTGGGATGTTTCCATCGTCTTATGGGTAGGGCGTTTGATGGTTTTATTTAATGTTTTTGGGATATATTATATTTAGGTCGCATGTTTGTCTGTTGTAATCTAGACACCATTGGGTATCATGGCTTGTTCGAATTGGAAATGATCAATACTTTTGCCATACCTCTGGGTACTTGGAAGCAAAGAGTTTCTGCCTCTGACTTGAATCTGCTTGTTGAAATAACAAATAGGAGCTGCGAAGTATACCATCTGTTGAGCAAAACACGTAGGAGACTGAATACAGCGTTGGATGATACGTGCTTCATTCTCTCAAGCATATTCTATACCGGCTTGGAGATATTTCTTAACATACTTACTCTCCATCAAGTATAAAAGCCATGGTAGCCCTTGATTTCACTCGAGACTCTTCACAGACGAACAACTCACTGCCATCGCACATTTACTTCTGTGTGCACTCTACAAGTCCCTCAATCTCATTGCATAATAGCTCTACAATCCCAAACCATCACTCTTTCATCCCACCCCGTACTCGCACACCAGCCCTCAGCACCAAACATGCACCAATCCACCCCAGTGACGAACTCTGTATGTCGGCCCATCTTCCCCATCTCTCTCCCACCGCCTAACACCATGGGGTCTTCCAGCATGTTCTCCTGCTTTATCGACCCAACGCCCATAGCGCTACCATCTGTCCACACACGACACGTCATGTCGTAACTAGCACTGAGAAGAATGTCCGAAAGATGCGGCGACCATGTTACCTTCCTCACGGCGTACTCGTGGCCCGGTAGTATGGCAATAGGCCCGGCTTGTGGCATGCGGATGTCGAATGTGCGGATTACGCGGTCTACGCCTGCGGTCGCGACGATCGTGTCGCGGTACTTGTTCCAGTCGTGCGTGAGGGCTTCTGAGGGCGGGATGCCGACGGGCGCTGGAGTGCCCATGCGAGGCTTCGGTGGGGTGTGTATGGGTATATTCATAGTGAGGTGATTACTCGCGCTTGCAGGAGTCCTCAGATCAAAAACGCGCAGATGCGAGTCGGAGCTCACACTGCTCAGTATGCTCGGGCTGTGGGGGCTGAATGCGGCCGAGTATGTGCAGGAATGCGTGGGCAGAGTCATTAGACTAGCGCTCGCATTCGGGTTCCAGATCTTTATTGTGCCGTCCCAACTACTCGATAGAAACGTGTCTTTGGAGACGAGGTTCCAGTGCACGGAGAAGACTTCGCGCGCGTGTTCTTGCCATGACTGGACGGGAAATTGGGAGAGCGTGATGTCGAAGAGTTTCACAGAGCCATCGCCGCCTGCGGTGAGAATCTGGTTCTCGTGCGCTTCCGACCACGTCGAGTCGAAGAGAGAGTCTTGCGTGTCGAACCTATCCACGTCTCGTTAGGGCTGGTGACATGTGACAGCGGACGTTATGGTGGAAGGGAAACGGACTCACCACTTCTCGGCCACAATCCCGTTGGCTGTTAGACCTAAGATGTAGAGTCTCCCATTGCCTACCAAACCGAAGTTGGCTGATGCTGCGACGGCTATGCGCGAATCGAAGAAGGGCGAGTACTTGACGCTGTAGCCGTTATAGCCCTGTGTACGGAATTCGAGCATGGTGCACGTCTCTATGGAATAAAAGTCAAGAACTAATGTCTCGGTCTATGGCGCATGCGATGAATGTTGTGTGCAGCGCATCGTCGCCAGTAAAGAGTTGCTGTTGTTGATGTTTGCGCGGCATGTTTGCTGATGACGGTTCGCGATCGTCGGCCGAGGCTGTCTTCCAGCGGGGTGTATTGGCATCACGTGCTAGCGCGTTCTCGCGTTCAATCGCCACTTGAGGCATCCATGTAATCACGCACTCTATCCAACAACATGGACGCGTTTGTGTCCCGCAAAAGGAGACGGGTTGATGGGTTGCAGGCATATACAGTACCACTAAATCTCACACCTGTCCATGAAGCGCCACCTGTAGAGGAGGAATCCACAGACTTCAAATTGGCTTTATTGGCATCCCTCTATCCGAACTTAGATGGAGCAACTCTACTTGAAGCCCTTCTCGTCTCTGACGGCTCAGTTGAGCAAGCGTCAGAATGCCTTACGGGAAGGCAACTTAAACCCCCGCGCAAGCGACCTGCAGCCGCAATAGGATATCAATCATCACTAACTTCGTTCCGCATAACAACCCAAAGTGGAGGACCGGCGAAGAGGCCCATGGTCAAGAAGGGTGCTACACTGCATTTGTACAGCCCAGAAGATATCGAAGCACACACTCCATGTTCGATCATACACAATTTCTTGCCACCCAAGCAAGCCGACGCGCTGCTGTTACAGCTACTTGAAGATGCACCTACCTACCAAAAGTTAGAGTTCAAACTTTTTGACAGAGTTGTTTGGAGTCCTCACACATTCTGCTTTTACGTCAACAGCCTGGCAGAAGCCGAAGAACAGAAGGCCGAGTACATCTATGATGGACGCAAGGTGGAGGTAGGTATATGCAAATTGCATATTGTATGGCTCTACTAACACTATCCAGGATGTCCGCCAGAGCCTGCCAGAGATGCTCAACGCTTGCCCACAAGTCGAAGAAGCTGTGAATCGCGAAATCCAACGGAGAATCCAGGACTTCTATCCGAACGGCAAGAAACTGAAGTATCAGTCTCCTCATCCCTGGAAAGCCAACACTGCCTTTGTAAATTGCTACGACGGGCCTCAGGAAAACGTAGGATACCACGCCGACCAGCTCACCTACCTGGGCCCCCGAGCAGTTATCGGCAGTCTAAGTCTCGGTGTTGCTCGTGAGTTCCGCGTGCGCAGAATCGTAGCAGAAGGCGACGAATATCGCAAAGCAGACGGGAGCCTGGCAGACGCACAGGGCCAGATATCCATCCACCTACCACACAATTCACTCCTGATCATGCACGCTGAGATGCAGGAGGAATGGAAGCACTCCATTGCCCCGGCGCAAGCTATTGATCCGCACCCTTTGGCGAAAAGCAAGCGGCTCAACATCACGTACCGGTTCTATAAGGATAATCTGCACCCAAAGTTTACACCTATGTGCCATTGTAAGGTTCCAACGGTGCTCAGGTGTGCGACCAGGAAAAAGGAGTCGAGAGGCAGGTATATGTGGATGTGTCATACGAACTATGTTCCAGGTCAGGATGGGTGCTCATTCTTTCAATGGGCGGAGTTCGATGACGATGGAGAGCCGCCATGGGCAGAGAAGGTCAAACTTGATGTGGGACAAAAGGAAGACCCAGCAGTGTCGACGAGTGACCAAGCCAAGAAGTGAACTCGAGGGGATGACAAGATCACATGTCGCAACAGCGCGAGCTCTCTCAGGATCAACAGCTTCCCTAACCACGTTAGTTTTTGAGAAGCACGGTGCGCAGTGAGATGAAATGGAGTAAGATCGACGAAGAAGCTTTCTCCAGGCGTAAGAGCGGAAGTGTCTAACGAGCAGCCGGGGCTAGTAGTCAGAGAAAGAGCAAAGACGGAGAAGCGATCAGGCCAGAAGGTGCGATGCACCTGCACTATAACAACTCCATCTGGCCACACCACCACCAAAACCTCACTATCATCACACAACATCAACACCATCAACAGTACAGCCGCGATCAAACACCACCAGCACCGGCAGTCTATCGTTATCACTACCACCACTCAAACATCAACACGCCTACCCGCAAACATAGCCATCCGCTTCCGTCCACCACCAACCCGCCCACCCCACAACACCCACCATGCCAGTCTTCACAACCCACCAAGCCTTCGTCTTCAACCCCACCCACCCAACCATCACCACCACGCTCAACACCTCCCTTAACTCCCTCCTCGCAACCCTCCTCCTATGGGCCTTCCTCTACCTTATATACCTATCGCTACAATTCGGCACGTGGCTAGGCAACAAAGTACAGAAGTTAGTCGTTAACGCATTTGTTAGTCCAGAGGCATATGTGTTAAGCGCTGTAACGACGACAAGCTTAGAGGAGAGGAGCGGCGAGGGCGTGGTGCAGTGGCGGACTGAGCGCGTTGTGAGGATTCGTGTGTTGGGTCGGCTGGGGGGTGAGGAGAGGGTGTTGGAGGGGAGTGTGGAGGTGCGATGGAAGGATGGGGATGGGGGGTTGTCGACGGGGAAAGAGGCCAGGGTGGGTAAGGTCCGGTGTCGCAGCAAGACTATCTGAGGGCTGTGGGGTTTCTGGTCTGTTGGGTTTGTTGGTGGGTAGGCGGATTAGGCGGGTATTGCTATTACACTGTTCATGCGTGGGGAGATTGGGAAGTCTTGGGGGTCTTGCGGTTAGAGGGTATCATTGTTGTAATGGTCTCTACCGTCTTCTCCTTACTTAGGCTTGAGCTTAGGATTTGGAACCAGAAGTCATATTTTCGATCCCGTATTTGACTTTCCTGCAATGTTGTCACTCGTTGTTATGGGTTGGAGAGTGTGCAAGGTATGATTGTGTAGAGAAGATATTTGCACGGCGGCAGATTAAAAGTCTTGGATAGACTCCCCCTCACTTCTACTTGCGATGATCAAGTTTCTCTCTGTAGGGGCCCCGTTTCACGATGTCTCGCCCGGTCGTCCCGAGTATCTCTATCCTTACTGTGCAAAGTGTGTCTATGATTACTCCCCCTATCGCGGTCTCTACTTCGACTCCTACTCCGCCGCCTTTCCCGTCTCCGCCCAGCGTCAAGATCGTGCTTCCTCTCACGGCTGCGACTCCGACTTCTACGACGAGACCTGTGTCTCGACAACACATCCTTATCACCGTGACGATCAGAGTGATGCGACGAAACCTCCGCACCATCGTCTTGTTTCCTCCTCCTTTTATGCTGCCTACTCCGGTCATCCCTCTCCTGCTCGTTTCGCAGCTCCATCAACTCTCGCTTACGCTCCGCGGCCCATCTCTTCTTGTCCTCTTTTGACTTCTTCAGCTGGGATTGCGCTTTCTGCATGAAAGCAAAGGGGTCGTTGGAGCTTATACGAGCTTGTTCCCTGGTTTTACGTAGCGGGTCTTCGTCGCCCCAGACGTTTTTGCTTTCCAAGGCTGCCAGATTCTCGCTTGGTCTGGCGTCTTGCGACGGCTCTTTGTGTGCCGATAAAGAATACCAGGGCTGGGTTGTTCCCCCTCTGCCGGCTGCGTTCGAGAAGCGCATGGTATATTGGTCCTCGAGTGCTTTTCGCTTCTTCTGCTTCTCTCTCTCGAGCTCGGCGTTCTTCTCGCGTTTCATGGCCTCCTTGACGTCCACGGGGAACAGGTTGATGTTGCCGGCGTGGTCGGTGAGCGGGGCGTCGCTGGCTGAGGTGCGGAGCTTCAGGACTTTTGTTCCGTCGTCGTCGTCGACGCCTTTGGGGGCTGTGATAGACGCTGCTAGTCGGATATCCATGTCTGTGTCGTCTTCGCCGGCGAGTTTCCTCCGCTTCTTGTCATGGCCGCGGTCGCGTTTACCGTTTTCCCTTTCTCGTTCAGCGTCCTTTTCTGGATCTGCTTCGGGGAGTGGCGGGGGTGTGAGACCTCGTAGTATGGCGGCGCGTCGTTCTGCGTCGAGGTCTTGCATGCGCTGCTCATCTGCGGCTTCGCGGGCGGCGGCAGCATCTTCGTCGGCCTTGACGCGGGCGATGTTGGCGGGGTTGTAGACGTTCCATGACTGTGGCGGGTTAGCTGTAGGGGTCGAGAACAAATATATAGTCGATGAGGTACCTTTTTGCCTAGTAAATGTCTGTCATGTCGTTAGCTGTGAGTGACTGTATATAGGATTCGCACAAGCGCAAAAGAACTTACAGAGGCATGTTGTGATAAATTCCGAGCGACTCTAGCAGCGGAAACGTCTCTTTGATGTCTGAGTAGTTAGCCTGTCATTGTGGGGAATAGCTCAGCGCCAACTTTGGGGTGAACGGCGGACAATGGGAAAGCGGAACCGAAGCGCGATCAGTGAACCGCGACCTGCATTAGCTTCCCCAGTTTTCGATCGACATGGACATGCGACCTCCAATCTCCCTATCCACATCATCAGATCGTCACTGCCAGCCAGGACCAGGTCCCTTTGCCGTTGTCCTCCTCTTGTCGCGCAAAACAAACTCCGATTCCACATCATTCGCCAACTCATCCGTTGTTTGCCCTCCAATTCGGAGTCCCGTCCGTCGTCAGGTCCGAGGAGGAAAACGGCCCGGCCGCCCGCCAAACGCATATCGTCGAAACCGTTCGTACAATTTCCGAACGCCTGACCTTTGATGTGTGACAATGTGCAACTCCGCCGTAGAAACTTGATAAAGAAGCAAATTGTCCCATGCAAGCAGCTCATTCGACCTACCACTGCATAGGGAGCTGAGCTGACTTAAGAATACGGATCTCACCGAATTGCTTTTTCCCATCCTCGAGCTGTGTGACGAGCTGTTTGCGTTAAACACCCACCCCACGGACGTGCCATCTGTATTCTTCTGGATATTCTCTCAAAAATGCCTACCTGGCTGGTTCACGGCTTTCGATGGCCCCGCACGCAAATTCGCATTCATACCATACTCCAGAATCTCGACGATGTAGCTCCCGAGTGGCTCATGGCGCCGGCGACCTCGGCCTGCATGCTGGAAAACTTCAAGAAGGAGTACCCGAACGAGATGGAACAGATGCCTGATCTCCGTTTCATCGAGCAATATGACCCCGAAGATCTCACTGTCAAGGACCAGCCGTACGCATATGTTTGCGACAAGGTGCGCGAAGTCAAGCTGGGTGCGGACCTGGATGAGGTGCAAAGCGATGGTTTGAAATATGGCCAACAGGCGCCAATCACAGAGCTGAGAGACAAGGTTGCGCCGGGTGAGAAGCTGGGCTGGTTTGTCGTTGTTAATGGAGATGTGGAGAGATGGGCACCACCGCTGGACGACGATGAGGAAGACTACGAGGATGAAGAATACGAACAAGAAGTACAAGAAGTACAAGAAGTAGAAGATGTGGAAGATGAGAGCGCAGAAACAAACACCATCACCGCTTCGAGTCCACGTAGTAGTGCTGCGAGCTCCTTTCCCACACGACCGCCCGAGCAGGAGAGGCCGTCCACGAGCAAGAGCTTCAAAAACTGGTTTGGAGGAAAGGTCAAGAAAGCGCGAAGGTGAGAATCTTGTAAAACGATGTTTAGTGGACTTGCTAACTGATTATCCTATAGTCTGAGAGACCTAAAGGCCGAACTGGTGCGAAACGAGCCGCCTCCACCGCTGCCGCCCATTTCGCCTAGTGCTGCGCTTCAGCCTCCGAAGTCATCAAATGGAAAGAGGCCTGGGCAGTCGGAGAGCAAGAGTATGAGTTTTAGGACGAGGTGGTTGTCCTCCGAGAAGAATCCGGTGAGCACATGAGGCTGCTGAGAGTTTGTGCGATTAGCTGTTTGAGGTATTTTGGGGATTTTCATGGGGCTCAACAGGCGTTTGGTATTGGGACACTCAGGTATGAGTAAGGATATGCTGGAGTCTCGCAGAGAGATATGTATATTAAGTTGAAGAGTACGCAGTGTATGCTTCTATCGTACTAGTTGCACAGTACGATGTGATTGTCCTTGTTACATAGTAGACTGGCGACTCGAGTAAGCCTATTGGTAGTTTAATTTATTCACCTAGTTTTGATCATAAGATAATATGGCACTGAGCTACAGCAGGTCTTGTCGCATACTCGTCATTCGGGTTAGCGTCTCACGTGATACCGTTCTAGGTGGAAACTTCGTCACGGCTGTTCACCGCGTCCTTCGCATTCGCATATACCTCATTACGACCACACTTTGCTACTCGGGACCGCTTGAGCGCGCCAATCGCTACGACACGTCGAACTTGAAGAAGCTGCAACTCGTATCGTTCGACAGCTTGATACTTCGCCGGACGACAGTGAGAGGACCAATAGAGCATCAAGGGCCTCCACAACCCTCCCGGCCTGCAATTATAACCACCCGTTCAACCACATAAACGCGACAATACCGTCAATATGAGTGGCCGTCGCGACTTCTTGTCGATGCCTGCGCCCGAGAACTACGTAGCTGGTCTCGGGCGTGGTGCTACTGGGTTCACAACTCGAAGTGATTTGGGCCCAGCTCGCGAGGGGCCTTCTGAGGAGCAGATGAAGGAGATGCTGGCAAAACGTGCGGCATCTCTAGGGCAGGCAGCTCCTTCCGCGTATGGCGTGACAGAGAAGAAAGAGGAGGAAGAGGACGAGGAGGAGAAGAGGTTCCAAGATCCCGACAATGAAGTCGGTTTATTTTCAAGCGGCATGAACTACGACAAGGAAGATGACGAGGCAGATCGGATATACCAGGATGTAGAGGAGAAGATGGACAGACGGCGACGAATCAGAAGGTTAGTATCCCTTTTTGCTTTCCCCTCTTTGCCCATACTCTCTTGCCCCTCTATCTATGTTGTCGAAGTATTCATTGTATGTTTTTCCACGAACAGATACCGATGTCCGACCTAGGGAAGCTCGCGAGCAACAAGAACGTGACGAATACGAGAAGAACAACCCGAAGATCCAACTACAATTCGCCGACCTGAAGCGTGCGCTCGGTGCCGTGTCCGAAGAAGAGTGGGCCGCGTTGCCTGAAGTAGGAGACATGACGGGAAAAGCGAAGCGCGCGAGAGAGGCTCGCATGGCAAACTCGAGGTCGTACGCGGTGCCGGATAGTGTACTGCAAGCTGCGAGCAAGTCGGGAGAGCTGGACACGTCAATCTCCTCCAACGACGCCGATTCTGGAACTATGACAAATTTCGCTTCCATCGGAGCCGCACAACTGTCAGCCCTTACTGTCCGATTAGACTCGGCGGCCTCAGCTGCTCCTGGCACACAGACGGCGACAACGTCCGGAACAGCGACAACGGTCGATCCGAAAGGCTACATTACTGCATTGGATAGGAAACAGGCAGCGGGTGATGAAGTGCCTGTGGAGGATATCAACCGTGCGCGAGTGCTGCTTGAGTCGGCTGTCAAGACAAACGTCCACAACGGCCCTGGTTATGTCGCTCTTGCACGTCTCGAAGAGGTAGCAGGCAAGATTCACACCGCCAAGAAGGTCATCCAGAAGGGCTGTGAGATGTGTCCCAAGTCGATAGTTGTGTGGGAGGAAGCTATTCGTCTGAATCGAGAGAACATACACAACGCTAAGATCATCGCGGCGAACGGCATCAAACTCAACCCAAAGGCTATCAGACTATGGCAAGCTGCTATCGAATTGGAACAGACGCCCGCAGCTCGGAAGAAGGTTACTCGGCAAGCCCTCGATCACAACGCGCAGTCAGTGGAACTGTGGAAGACATTGATCAACGACACCGAGGAAATTGAAAATGTCAAGCTTCTGTTCGCCAAGGCTACCGATACTATACCTCTATCGGAAGAGCTGTGGATTTCTTACGCACGCGTAAGTGACGCTGATGCAGCTCAGCAGGTGCTGAACAAAGCGCGTAAAGCAATCCCTACGAGCTGGGCGATCTGGATACATGCTTGTAGGTTGCAAGAAGAGCTAGGGAAGGTTGAAATGTGCGACAGGATCATGGAACGAGCCGTGAAGGCATTGATCAAGGAGAACGCCATGATCAAGCGTGAGGAGTGGTTAGCTCAGGCTGAGATCTGCGAAGAGGAGGGCGACAAAGGCACAGCAGCGTCAATTATCAAAGCCACCGTAGGCTGGACTCTCGACGAGGACGACGATCGACGTGACATATGGCTGGAAGATGCCAAGTCTATTTCGAGTCGTGGCCGCTACGAGTCCGCTCGTGCTATCCTTGGCCATACTGTATCGATATTTCCGTATTCGACTACCGTTTGGCACGCGTCTGCTGATCTAGAGAAACACCACGGCACCACCGAATCCCTTCTTAGCGTCCTTGAACGCGCGGTAAATGCCTGTCCCAATTCAGAATCTCTCTGGCTATTGTACGCCCGAGAAATGTGGCACTCGGGAGATCCTGAAGGTGCTCGCAAGGTTCTTGGACGTTCCTTCGAACAGCTACCCGGTAATGAGAACCTCTACACCCGTGCAGTCGACTTCGAGGTCGATGCCGGTAACTACGAGCAGGCGCGTAGTTTCCTGCAGGTCGCTCGAGAGTCTGCTGCCACTGACAGGATCTTCATGAAATCCGCCGTCCTCGAGCGACAACTGGAGAACTACGAAGCAGCAATCGACATCTGTAACCAGGGCCTGCAAAACTGGCCCGGCAGCTGGAAACTACACGCCGTCAAAGGGCAGATATACGAGCAGCTATCCAAGCTCAAGGAAGCCCAAGAAGCACTGAGCGTCGGCACCCGCGCCGCCCCCAAATCGCCAATCCTCTACATCCTGCTATCGCGCATGCAAGAAAAGTCCGGCGCCGTCGTCAAAGCGCGCTCCACGCTCGACCGTGGGCGCCAACAGAACCCAAAGAACCCCGACCTCCTCTGCGAAGCGGTGCGTCTCGAGCGCCGCCAAAACAACGTGCCCGCCGCGCAGAAAATCATGGCCGCCGCACTCCAAGAATGCCCCACGTCGGGCCTGCTCTGGACAGAGAAGATCATGCACCTCGAGGCCCGCACGCAGCGCAAGCCCCGCGCCCTCGAAGCCATCAAGAAAGTCGAAAAAGACCCGCAGCTCTTCGTCGTCGTGGCGCGCATCTTCTGGGCTGAGCGCCGGCTTGATAAGGCCGCTACGTGGTTTACCAAGGCTATTGTGCTCGACTCGGATTATGGCGATGGGTGGGTTTGGTACTATAAGTTCCTCGAGCAGCATGGTACTGAGGAGAAGAAGCAGGAGGTGCTTTCTAAGGCGGCGATGGCGGAGCCGAAGCATGGTGAGGTTTGGCAGGCGGTTGCTAAGGATCCGAAGAATGCGACAAAGGGCGTGGAAGAGATTCTTAAGCTTGCGGCGGCGAAGGCGGAGTAGACTATGCGTTGTCTGGAAGTAGAGTGCGTGGGTGATGTTGGGAGACGTTTGGGTGTTTGGATCGTCTTATCCTCTTTCCTCGATTGAGGAATGTAGCCTCCATGCACTTCTTCTTCTCTCTTTCCAAGCAAAGAATGGGGATGTGAGAACGAGACTTGGTGTATATCATGTGTAAATAGCTGAATAAGAAACAATGATTTTGTACACCTCTCGCCATAAAGGTGCTACACAACTTTGGATAGATGAACTATGAATATGAGTTTCCAAACAGAATACCGACACCAAGTCCCCTCAACAAGCCCGTCCCATCCTCCCGCGCCATTCATCTAAACACGTTGGATACACACGCACGCACATTCGCAAATAGGGTATCATCCCACACCCAAGCCCAAACGCCAAACAAGCCCTCCGGAACGCCAAAAAAATGCATCAACAAACCAACCCCCACAACATTCTCTCACAAGTCCCCCAGGCTCAAAACGTCATCAAGCGCATCATCCAACGCAGCTAAGTCCTGCACGCTGCCGCCCTGCCATCCAAACCCGAACCCCATGCCCATATCGTCATCGAGGAGCATCGGATCGCCAAAGTCGTCAGCAGCGGCGGGGGGGAAATGCAAAAGCGGCATCGCACTCGCACTCCCATTCAGCCCACCATTCAGCCCCCCATTAATCCCCTGTCTCGGCGCAGCAGGCGGCAGATCAAACCCATCCTCCACACCCACAGTATCCAAAAACTTCGTATTCACAATCGCCCCAGCAATAAGCGGTGTCTGACCCAAAAACGAGTCCCCAAGCTCAAGCGCAAGTCTCAAATCCTCCATACAAAGCACCCTCCTCGTCCGCCGCTCCTCCGTCTCAACAGGCAGCTCGCCATTCCCCGCGCGCGCCAGCTCGCCGCGCTCCACGAGGCGTTCCTCGCGGGCAACGCGCTTTTTGAACTCGCCTGTGCGGATGTAGGAGGGGCCGTTTGCGCAGACTTTGCCCAGGAAGGAGGCGAGGGCTTCTTTGATGTAGGTTTCTGTCGCGAGGTTGAGGTAGTCGGGACAGTCTGGGGTGTGGCCCTGGGCGAGGCCGAATTCGTAGCAGATGGGGAGGAGGCGGTGGGAGATTGTTGTTGCGGTGGGGAATTCGTGGGTTTCGGAGAAGAGGGCGGAGGTGTAGCGTTTGCGGATCTCGAGGTCCCAGTCTGGGTGAAGGTGTTAGTAGGGTGTTGAGACTGGGGAGGTGGGGGAACTTACTCGTCTTCGAGTAGCTGCCGCCTTGGATGTTGGTGGGTCCTGTTTCTGGCTGCTTTACTCTGCGCGCGTCGATGTACTCCTGCACTGTCCCGATGCCCACCACGTCGGGCCCGAAATTAAGAGCGTTATCCGGGGGGATAGTTTTTAATCGCTTCCGTTCTCTGCGGCTCAGCTGCATAACCTCGTACTTGAGCCGCTTCTCGCTCTCATCCCCTGCCCCCTTGGCCGTCCCACTGCTCGGCTTATCGCTACTCGACACCCAGCTCGCGATGCCCGCTTCAGGCACATCGCGCCAGCAGTTCGCATAGATGGCCGTGACGAGCGCGTTGTGTGCGCGTTCCAGGGCGGGTGTGGTTAGAATTCTGCCCAGCCGCCATGAGAGCTCCTCCTGGTTCAGTTCGCCGAGCAGGAAATCCGACAGCGACTTCTTGTAGGTGGTCCAGTCGGCGTCGCTCACGGCGCCCTTGACGGCGGCATACAGGGGCTCGACGTCTATCCGGGGGGTGCGTGGGGCGCTGGGCTTCTTTGCGCTGTCTGCGACGGGGAGCGGGTTGGCGGAGAGGATGGGCGTGATGGAGAGGTTGAGTTCGTTGGGCCGCATGGTGGCCATGCTGGCGGCGAGGATGCGCCGTGGGCGCGCTCAGAGCGTGCTGAGACGTGGTGCGGTCGTGGTTGTTGTTTGTGCTGCGGGCCGAAGCGCGTGATGCTTGTGATGCTTGCGCGCTGGCGGAGCAGGCTGCGGAGGTTGAGCCGGGACCGAGGGCGATTGAGGGCGCTGCACGAGGGCAACGGGGCGTCAAATGGATCGCAGGGGCTGTCGGTAATGTCTGGCGATGGACTCGAGACTCGGCGGGTCGGGTGCGGCGCCTGACGTGATGGAACCGTGTGAGGTTGGGGGTTCGCGTCGGAGGTTGCGGAGTTCACGCCAAGTGCTGGAGCATTCATTCTGGGGTAGCCACCAACATTGTCTCTCTCGCCTCTGGAACAGATCGCCGCCGTGTTCCACAATAATCACCAGACTGTCAAGACATGGACGTGTCCAAGTTCAAAGAATCATTAACTAAACATTCATACACTCGTGGTCAAATGCTCCTGTAAATGCATCCTAACCCATGCCCACAACCTCCCAAACAATCGCTTTTGTGTCGTAAGCATCCTTCATGCCCTGCCTGTCTACGAGTCATCACCAAACACATCCTCCAGGTCCACCTTGCCCACACTCCAGATCTCCCTCTCATCCTCCATCTCATCGCTTGACAGGCCAAGCCCACCAGCACCACCCTCGGCCTCCTTCCTCTCACGCGCTTGTCCAGCGAGCCTGAGCGCTACCCTCTTGAAGTAGTCACCCATGCTGCGTTGCTGTCCAGCGGATAAGCTCTTGCCCGCTCCACTCATATACTTGTCAAACACCTCGCTCTCTTCGTCCACTACCGAGAAGATGGTGAGGAACGCTGCTTCGGCAGAGAGCTTGACTGGAATGACAGGATCGCGAACCGATGCAAACACGGCCGGTACAAAAAGCGGGATGTGGGGGCGAACCAAATCGTTGTGCTTTCGGGCAACGGTACGCAGAACCACAAGGGCTAGACGTCTCGTATCTACTGGGTGGCCCGGCTCAATCAGTGGCGCCAGTGCTTCAAACAAAGGCTTCGTATGGTCAAACGTCTTGTTTGTCTCTTCCCCTAGCAGATATTTGCCCGCAGCTAGAATCGAGTTGTCTGAAATGACAGGCTGCGAGTGACCCATACCTTGGCCGATGACAGACACAGTTTCGTCAGCCAAAGATCCCGTTAGTGCACTTGAAGCATCGAGCAATACGGCATTGAGCGCCAACAGTGAAGATTTGCTGAAGTGGGTCGTGAGAACACGAGACTTGATCAGGCTGGCGGCAGCCTCTTCAGGTAGGCAGCCGATGAGGGCACCCAACAGTCGGGCATACGTTATAGACATGGCATCTTGTACAAGTCAGCTGGCCGTTGCACAAAGTTTCAAAAATCTGCCACATGACTTACCATCAGAGTCGTCTTGCTCGTTATCAATGAGACTCAGAATTGCGTTTCTGCTCGCCTCGCTCATGTTCTTACCAGCCTTGCTCACCACCTCGAACAAGGCCTTCAACATGGCGTTCTTGACTGCCTGATCGCTGGTCTTTGACCCAGTCACAAGTTCTGCAATGAGAGGGTCCACCCTTGGTGTCAACTTGATCAATGTACCAAGAGCCTTTGCTGCTCGTGCTCGCAGAAGATCAGACGACGTGTCGGCAAGCGACTTCGCAAACGTTCGCTGAAGCTGAGGCAAAAATGGCTTGAGGAATGTTGGAATCTTCTCCAACAAGTTATTGAGCGTGAGTAGAATAGCCGCCTTGACTTCCGTCGAACGCTCAGTCACCACACGGATGAGAGGACCGGTAATCTGAGTGACAAAGGGCTGTAGTGCTTTGTCGCTAGTACGGTCAATGACATCTGAGATGGCGAGGGCAGCCTGTGTCCGTTGCTCCACCGAACCGTTCATGAGACCTTGCAGGAAGATGGGAAGAATAGCATTGATACCCTTGGGTAAGGAGAAACCGGGGAGATTTGCGCCAGCAACACCCACTTGGTTGAGTGTCTGCCTGGTTGAGATGACAAGAGATTCCATCTCCTCTTTCCGTAGACGTTTCGTGGTGAGTGTACTGAGTGCGGTCCATGCTGCCTTGAGCACTTCCTGGTCACTATCATCAAAGGATATAAGCAATGCCCGAATGAGGTCAGGGTAGTATCTTGAGAAGTCGACATCCGTTTCGGCGAAGAACTTGGCCAAATGCATGTCGGCTCGCGCACGTCGACGCTCATCATCGTGCTTGGCCAATGCGAGCATGGCGCTCATAGCAGTATTGAGACCGTCATATTCATCGACCGACAAAAGCACCTTGTCGAACGATGACTCGAGCTCTGACCTAAGCTCGTCACTCTTGCAAACGATAATGTTATCCATCATGGTGTTGAGGATGTTTGGTAGTCGTCTCGTCATAGCGGAGCTTGCAACCTCAGCAAGCGAGGCGATAGCTCGTGCGTTGAACGCTGACATCGGTGAAGTAAGAAGCGTTGGCAGGAGGTTTGGTAGAATGACGTTGGACCTCGCTTGATCGGTGAGCAAGGTGAGGAGAGCAGATAGTGCGTTCTGAGCATCGTCTTCGCTACGTAGCAAGTTGAGCAGGTATGGCATGACCTGATCGACGGCTCTCTTGCCAAAGATCTGTTGTAGTGCATCGAAGGCTTCTGCAGCAGCTTCTCGCACGTCGCCATCTGAATCCACCAAAGCAGTCCTTACTACCTGGATCAGGGTCTTCTCGTAGTCCTCTAGCTGCTCTGGTGAAGCCGAGGAGATGAGCTCGCGCAGTGCTATGCAGATACCTTGTTTGGCATCAGTATCGGTGGTGTGCAGACCTTCTTCCAGAGTAGGGAGGAGGGTTGCCAGAACACCATCTCCAGCTTTTCGGATGAGCTCTCCAAGAGCGTTCCCAGCAATGACCTTTTGCTCCATGTTCGAGCTCGCTAGGCGACGGATGATGAATTGAGTAAGCGTAGGAATGAGGTCGCGAAGAGTGCGTGGGGTAGCCACCAAGGCCTTCCAGACGTTGATGGCAGCGGTGCGGACAAGGCCGGATGTATCGCACCTACAGATGTAGAGTGCAGACAAGACCTTGTTCCGTTTGTCTTCACCGAGAACCTCGAGCAGCGACTGGCCAGCCTCCTTGGCTCCTTCTTCGACTTCATCCTCCTCAGCCTTGCCGCTGATACCAGTAAGGTTGAACAGCAAGTCTCCCACAAGCTCCACGGAACTGAGACGAATACGATGACTGTCGTCCGCAAGACCCCGCTCGAGCTCGGGAAGGAGAAGGTCGATGGCTTTGGTAGCAAAATTCTTGACCAGGAGACGACCAGCACGCAGAGCAGTGTCTCGAATCGACTCGACATCATCGGCAAGTCCGCCAAGGATGGGCGGGATGATTTTGCTAAGATAGTTTGCAAAGCTGTTTCCGAAACAAGCTGGCAAGAAGATGAAGAGAGACATGAATCCCTCGCGAACCGAGGCCTTGTTGCTGGCCACGTTCTGCAGAATGCTTGGCAGAGTTTCTTCTAGACGGCCAGTTCCAAGACCAGCCAAAACTTCGGAAAGGGCTTGAGCGGAACCCAATCTGTCTCCAGCTCCAGTATCGGACTTGAGAGTGGTCATAAGGCTTGGGATGAGGTCTGGCAGAGCATCCTCTCCAAGCTTTTCCATAAGGGAACCGAGGGCCTTTGAGGCAGTGGCACGAGTAGTTGGCACCGGATCCACGATCGCTACTCGCAAGCCATCAACCAAGATTGGTAGATGTGATAGGACATCTTTGCGCTCTGTGAGATACGCTAAGCTTCCGATGATTTGAGCAGATTTTCGCTTCGTTGCCGACCGATCTCCTAGACCACGCTCGAGGATACGGACCACAAGTGCAAGAGATGGAGCGTCGAGGAAATGAGCAAACTGAATTTTGATAAGTGCATCGAGCGCATCATCTGTGTATTTCGTCGGGTCGCTGAGTGCCTTGAGGAGAACGCTCACAACGCTCTTTATCTCGGGGTTGCTGATTACCTCTCCAAAGCGCTGCAAGCTCCGATTCGCTGATAGTCGAACTTCTTTGTGACTGTCTGTCAACACTGTAGTCAAAGGCGGGATGATGTCTGGTAAGCTTATAGCCAGTTGGTTCGCATCCAAGTATGCCATGGCACCTAGTGAGTCGCAGGCACCCTTCTTACTTCGCCATTGCTGATCATCGAGACCTTCAAGAAGGATAGGCAAGATCTGCTTCACGCCGAAAGAGCTCAGTGTGGAGAAACATGTCTTTGCAGCGTCAAGGCATGCCTCTCGAACATCTGCACTACTGTCGCCAAAACCAGCGAGTAACTGTGACACAAGCTGAATGACGTACGGTTCGAACAGACGACCCAGGATGAGCGAAAGGAGTTCGTATGCTAAGAATGCACCTTGCCTTTGGTTTATGTCTTTCTTGTTCTCCGTAGCGTTCCTGAGGGTAGACATAATGCGGTACTCCTTGAGTACGCTGAGGCCTTTACCCCGAACGATACCCGCAAGACCGTAGGCAGCCCCACGTCTCGAAGCGTATTTCTTTGCTTGGAGCAATTGCTCCATCATCTGATCGATGTACGCGGAAACCTCCTGATCCGACGTTCGAATCAGAGGTGGAAGGCACTGAGCAACGGCATATTGGACTGTCTCAGAAGGTGTACTCAATGTAGCCAACAGCCTCTGAACTACCTTGGGTACGCGCTCATCCCCTGCTGTCAGATGGCGGCCCAGGGCACCATAGAGAATGATGACAGCTTCGTTCACTTGATCGTACATCTCTGACCCGCGATCGGTTCCTTCAAGCGCATTTTCGAACAGTTCCATCAGTGGTTCTACTTCGGACAGCGCTTTAGTGGTGATGATGGATGTAGCCGCTTCGATCATCTCGTCTCGCACGGCAGCGCTTTGGTCACCCAAGGGGCCATCGTAGACCATGAAAGTCAGGAAGTCTACCAGGTCATCGGGCTTGAAACCTGGCGTCATTTCTTTGAACGCAAGTGCAATACCGTCACGGCCTTCCCAGGGATCTCGCAGGTCGACCTTACGTGGCATACCATATTCGTCACGTTCGGGGACCCTTGGTTTGGCCTTTTCCTTGTAAGAATTCTGGAGACTCTTGAGAAGACCATCAAATGTTTCCGGGAATTTCACAATGATCTCACCCATAGAGCGGGCAGCTGCTCTCCTTAACTGTTTGTCGAGCGAATCAAGGTAAGGTTCCATTTGTGTTCCAGCTTCCGCCTTGAGCTCCAGATCGTTGTCTTCCCAAATGGTTTGTGCAAGCTCTACATTCTCAGGGACGTCATCATGGCATGCGAGCCATATTTCTTCACTGAACTTCAAATCGTTCATGTCGAGTTCAGCATCAATGGCTTGTAGAGCTGCCGTACGAACAGCAGTTTCGGGCACAATCGTTCCTCGGAGCAATGCGCCCAGCTCGTTGTTAGTAATGTTAGGGGATAGACCTCTGGAGAGATCCATCAAACAGTCCTTGATCATCTTGTAGTGTTGTTGATAGCGCTGCATGGACCAAATCAGGATGTCGAGTAAGTCTTTTCGTGGAAGACGATCGTCGGTGCCTATAGACAAGTTAGCTCAACAACTGCTGAAGACGGGATAGCAGAGCTCATACAAGAGTTGGTGTGGAATGCCAGGATCTCAAACGCCAGGATGAGTTGTTCGTCGGCTTCTTCTGCGGACGGCCTTCCTATCCCACCTTTCTCAAGCACGAGGAAAATGAGAGGAAAACAATACGCAAGAGATACGGTGTCCAGTGGTCGTTGCTCGCACAAGAATCGAAGCCGATAAAGAATACGTGTGACCAAGTCTCCGATGTTTTCTGCTTCGTACTCGTCAGACAGTTGTATGGAACCAATGGTCCTCAACGTAGCAACGCCAACAAACGGACGCAGTGGTCCAAGTCGGTTGGAGATTCGTTGTGAACATGCAATGAAAGCTGTCGCTGGTAGATCTCCGAGGAGGAGACCAGCGCCCGCTCGAATCGCACGGATAAGGAGATCGACGGCTGGACCCATCCAGCGTTCAGCTTCAGTAGGTGGGCCAGTTGCAAGGCTGTGGATGATGCCGACTCCTCGTCTCATCCTCCGTTCTGTCGCGTTAACGCCTTTTCTGATGGCCGCCTCTTTGGCTAATTGAGCATTGACCTTGGCTTGCTCGTCTGAAGTGAGCTTCTTTGTCTGGCCTTTCTTTTGCGCAAGTTGTGCACGGAGCTCTTCTTCCCACTTCAGCGTGTCGTAATCCTTGGTGTTCTTGTCGATCGTGGTATGGGCCTTCTTGGACAGCACATCGATATAAGCTGTACCTTCTGGCGTGCGGAAGATAGCAGCTTCAGTTGGGCCTATTGATTCAAGCTGACCCGGATCCATATCTAGGCTGAACTGTGTCACAACTGCGGGGAGGGCCGCGTCCGGTGCCACAAAAGCCATATCAGTGTATGCGCTGTACGCTGCAAGGCTGATAGAGAGAAATTGATCGTTCTCCTGGTTCTGGTGAAAAGTTAGTGGGATACTTCGAAGTTAAAGCGGATAGAATCACCTCAGTTGTCTCGTTAATTGTGCTCACGAAGCCACCTAGATTGTCGCGCACCAGCTGGCCTGGGTCCACGCCCATCCGAAGACATAGATCGATCCAAGATGCTCGAGGCATGATTTCTGGTCTTGCTAGCACAACGAGGCTCAATGCTTGTTTGTGCAGACTTTCTTGGTCGATGGTCGATTCGAGCTTCTTCACAGATTCCAGTGGCAAACAAAAGGCGCTCAGGACAGCACTAAGCTCACTTGAACCCGTCTTCGACGCAATTGCTGCACTTTCCTTGTCTTCTCGCTCGCTCGATCTGTACCAAGACCATAGGCCTTCTACTAGGATACCGCTGATTTTCTCAGGCGAAACTTGAAGATATGTCTGTGTCAACGCTTGCTTGGCTGCAGACTTGGCTTTGGCGGACACGTTCTGCGCCACTATGAAAAATATGAACGCTTCTGCCCATGCCTCGCCAACCTCCTTTGAGGATGATTCTTCGATCAGAGATGGTGCGACAGCTGTCAAAGCACGAAGCACAATTCCGACATCGTCTTCAGTAGACAGCTTGGAGTATACTTTTGGGTTGAGAAGAAAGGAGGGTTTTGGTTGAGTTGTGAGGGACTGGGCGAGAACATCGGATTTCTTGTAAATGGCGGCGAGCTTGTCATCTTTCGAGTAGCGTACTCGTGTGATGAGAAGAGCCGCGACATAATAACCTACTGTTACCAAGCCACTCTGTGTTGCGGGAATGGGATTCGCGACAACTTCCTGCCACATCTCCACAAGTTTCGGAAGCGTGGCTTGACAGAATGCGAGGATGTCTGGTTGTGCATGCTGCGTGTCCGAAAGATCCCACCAGATGTCTGCAGCGCGAGTTGCCCAAAGCCGCCGTACGAGTACGCGTTTGTCTGCCATGCCCTTGATGAAAGCATCCGCCACGGTCTTATCAAGAGAAACTTCATTTGACAATCCAAAGGTGAGATGCTTTGTCATTGCTGATACCTCAGCTACCACAGCTGGTTCATTCGGCTCTTTTAGAGCTACAGGAGCAATGTTCGCCGGGATCTTTCTGGACAAGGACTGAGATTCTGGCAACGCCGATAGCATCTGAGCATGTAGAACTTTTTGGTCAACACCCGAAACCTTGCCCTGCTTCAAGGGGTTCAGAATCTCATCTGCGACCTTGCTGATTGTGTCGTCGCTCCGTGAACGCGAAGCTAATGCCTCGAAAGTCCGCAAGGCGCCTGCTCGAATAACGGGATTGCTGGACTTGACATTGGAGAGCAGAGGCTTTAGCAAGTTTCCTAGTAAAATATCGGAGAGATCCATGGATTCAGGCAGAGCTGATATCATAGGCGCAACGAGATCATTCAGAACCACTTCGGGCGCTCTCAGCAGAGCCTTTTCGACGGGTTGTATGACCTCCTTGCGCAGCTCTTCTAGTGTGGGATAGCTGTGGAAGAAGTCGTGCAGCGCATTCGACACATGGTCGGGCAATTGACTCCGCGATCCGATGATTTCTCGAACGTAGAAGGTGTAGTAGTCTTGCTTCCGTTGTTCAAGCCACGGCTTAACGGTCGGTAGTCGCGACGAGACACCGGCAATGACTCCGAGGAAGACAGCATTTCCAGCTGTGGGAGCAGCGCCTTTAGCCGTGAGAGTCGCCACCAGTTTGTCAAGAGCGTCCTGTCCAATCTCCTGCGACCGGAAGACAGCGCGCAGAGCCCGACGTGTCGATACCAAGGCGGAGTCCTGAATACGGACTGCTCGACGGCTGTTGCCTGCGCCCATGCATGTTTCCAGCACCCGCGCGGTCGCGAGTGCTGTGTCCAACCCGTACTTCGACCATCGCTCCGGCGACTTTGCGAGTTCTATGAGGATGTCTGAACACCAGTCCACCAGGACAAATGCATTGACGTGTGCAATACCCTTCTTAAGGCATTCCTGTTTCATAAATTTGACGATTGCGGGCAGAACAATGTCGCCATGTGGGCCGATTATAAGCGACTTCAGCACTGCCTCGACGGCGCGGCGTGATTCGCGGTCCTCGTAGAGTGGATATGTTTCGATGAGCAGCTCGAGGAGAGCTTGGAGATCGGAAGAGAGCAGAGCTGAATGTGGACATGGTGGTCAGCCTATGTTGTCCTGTGCAATGCGCCTTCCCGCATTATTTGTCACTCACACTCGTCGGTGGCCTTTTGCTGTAGCGCAGACAACTCGGTGATTCTGCGCTTCGTAGAGCTTGTCACAAGCCCGTGTCGCAACTCCTCGCGATCAACGGCCTGCGATTTAGCGTCCCCATTCACAGTCATGTCGTCTCGTCCTCATCGGCGTCCGGAAGGCGGGGTGTTGGTGGGGTGTTTGGAGAGGGTCAAAATGTCGACTTGGTCGGTGCAAGGATTTGCCGACCAGATCATGACATCGCATGTGGAGCACGTCGCCCTCCAAACACACCCCACATATAACTCCACCATTCCACGCCGCGATTGACCACCGGCTTGGAGCAAACTGCGCCCTACATGTGTCCTGCCAGCGTCCCTAGCCTTCCCAATCTTGATCTAGTAAAAGATCAAGCGCCAAGATACTCTATACGCTGAGTTTCTCCCCGTTCTCGGAAGCCTTTGTTCGACCTCGCCAAAACCAGGACGGAGACTAGCTCGCCATGGCGAAAAAGAAGAAGCCCATGGGAAACCCCGCTCGGGGGTTTGCGACGACGTCCATAGCAAGCAAACCGAAGCAAGAAAAGGCCGTCGCCGACACTCTTGTCGAGGAGAATATAACAACGCCTTCGAAAGAAGCTGCACCCAACGCTGGACCCTCCTCCCAAGCTCCCAATGCTGCCACACCGCTCAAACAAGAAGCTGCCCAAACCCCAGAGGAGCTAGAAGCCCAGCTAGAGCGAGATGAACTTCAATTGCTCGTCGAGAAGCATGCCTCCAAGGTCCGACGAGAATCTCACAGACAGGTCATCAAGTTCCAAACAGACCGCAGGGTCCTTCGTGGGCAGTCTCATTCCATGACTGTTCACGATTGGCTGTCCGGCGACATCTTGGACAGTATTATCGCACTGGCTCAGGCTGAGTCCAACGACTCGAATCGACAAGGGCAGCAGCCCCTACTCAAGTCCCTGACTGAAGAGGATGCAATGTCCAAACTTTGGACTCTCGACATCACACTGCGTGAACTGGGCTTCTCTAGTGATCATATACAACCTGTGCTGCGATGGCTCTGTGCGACTGCCGCTGGCGTTGATACGTCTGCAAGCATCTGGGGGTTGCAAGAGGCACTTGAATGGCTTGCTCTGAACCAGTGTGACGACCATTCATTTTCATATGAAGAATCGAAGCCAAAGTCTTCGCTACCGGATACTCCTGAACCATCTCGCTCGGGTAAGTGTTTTCAGTTAGATATAATATATGAGTCCTATCGATCCGTTAGAAGAACCTTTTCCCCATTTCAACGAGTGCAGTTCCGTCATTTATCATCATTCCTATAAGTACTCGTTCGTCTCGCATAACGCTGACTCAATTCAGGAACGCCTTTGCCGGAACTTTCAACCAATGATGCTGCAAGCCCTGAGAAGGACACATCAGGGACTCCTGCGCCAGGAGCACCCACGTCAAACGGTATCGTGTCTACCGATTCGGACCATGACGGTATATACGTCAGTGATCTTGACAGTGATATCGAACTTGACGAGCTCGTCCCGACATACCTGAGAATCAAGGGTAAACTGTACGAAATTGATCCCGAACATATTGATGCCAAACAACGTAAGCAGCCGAAAAACAACAAAGGCAAGAAAGCAAGTCCACGAACGACGAATCAATCTCCAGCTGTTCGGAAACTTCTCTCTCAATTGCAGTTGCTTGAATCTGATACTTTATTCGATGAGCGGGAGGCTGAGGCGCTGTGGCCTACCATGCGCAGCCAAATTGCCCAAAAGAAAGCGGCGGACAGGCAGCAACGAGAAGCGGGTTTCAATACTCATCAGCAAGACGAAGAGGACATAGTACCTGACAATGCTGTAGCAACCGAACAAGAGCCAACGCCCTCTACTAATACCATCGACCCACTGGCAGGTGAAGATGACGCCGATCTACTAGGAGATATGTTCTCTGCTATCCCTGACGAACCGACTGAGAGTAAACCTGCCGGGGATGACGCGGACTCCAATATCTTGCTACGCGACTTCGGCAAACACAGTGGCATGAGCCCAAGGCGACTGCTGGAAGAGGCAGTGCGCTCGAGGTAAACAACTCACGCTCTTCAAAGATTAGTATTACAATGATCTAACGGATACAGGGATCCGAATGCGCGGTTGACATACAAGATGATTTCACCCACAGTGTATTCGTGCCGACACTCTTTAACCATAACATGGTCCAAGGCTCACGAAGTCGAGTACGACGAAGACATCGCGGGGGTGCAGTGCTCGGCCCAAAAGACTCAAGCTAGATTTGACGCGACTTCCGTTGCGACTATCTCGGTCGACCAAAGCGAGAGTTACGTCTCTACAGCTGCACTCTTCTCAATCTCCGCGTCTTCACCCAAAGAAGAAAAGGTCTACCTACGATTACCTTCCAATTGGAGAGATCTCTATCGAACCTTTCTGGAACACCGCAAAGCCCGTATAGAAGCGGCTGACTGCGAATCTGTCAAGCACTACCGTTCTATCATCCAGGACCAGATCGAGAACGAGGAATCCGACGGTGTCGTGCTCACAAGTCGATTCAAGATGCGACATCAAGCTGCGGTCAGCTCTAGCACGTTGAACTCTGGCTATAACACTCCAGCTCGTGAGTTGGAAGGCCTTCGAGAGATCTGGATGCAGAAGGCGTCAACGTTGTCCTATCAGCACATGCTTATGGGTCGAGCCAATCTCCCTGTGTACGCGTTCCGCGAGTCCATCCTATCCACCGTGGATAGGAACCAGGTGACACTAATATGCGGTGAAACGGGGTGCGGAAAGAGTACGCAGATACCATCTTTCATCCTTGAACACGAACTTTCTCAAGGCAAAACTTGTAAGATTTTCTGTACAGAGCCTAGACGTATCTCTGCTATATCGCTGGCACAACGCGTCAGTGAAGAATTAGGAGAAGCGCCGAAGGAGCTCGGCACAGCACGTTCGTTAGTCGGATACGCTATTCGCTTGGAGTCAAAGACATCTGCCCAGACCCGACTTGTATATGCAACCGTTGGAGTAGTGCTACGCATGTTAGAATCATCGAGAGGTCTGGAGGAGGTCACGCATTTGGTCATCGATGAAGTGCATGAGCGAAGGTAGGATCTCCATGAAGCATACTCTAGCATTGACTAACTGTGCCCAGTATTGATACCGATTTCCTGCTCATAATCCTTCGTTCATTGATGGAACGCCGCCCCGAGCTGAAGGTCATACTTATGAGTGCGACCGTAGACGCCGCGCGCTTTTCCCGGTACCTCAATGACGCACCGATTCTGACAGTACCTGGCCGTACCTTCCCAGTCCAGACTCGATACTTAGAAGACGCGATTGAGTTGACTCATTATGCAGGATCTTCGGGAGATGCGCAAAATAATGGCAATACCAGTGGTAATGATGATGATGAAATCACGACTGAAAAGTCGGGCATTCCTAGCAAACTTCCTGGGTATAGCCCTGCCACACGCAATGTGCTCTCCAGCTATGATGAGTATGCCATTGACTATAGTCTTGTTGTCCGCTTGATTGAGACGGTCGCATTCAGCCCACAGTTGAGTCGGTTTAGCAGCGCGGTTTTGGTGTTCCTTCCAGGCATCGCTGAAATCCGCCAGCTGAACGACATGTTAGTCAGTCATCCTTCTTTTGACGCCAATTGGCTTGTCTATCCATTACATTCGACTATTTCAAGCGAGGACCAGCAAGCCGCTTTCCTGCTTCCACCACCCGGCGTCCGTAAGATCGTACTTGCTACCAACATCGCAGAAACAGGTGTTACGATCCCTGACATCACTTGTGTCATCGACACAGGCAAACACAAGGAAATGCGTTTTGACGAGCGCAGGCAATTATCTAGATTAACCCAATCTTTCATCTCCAGGGCAAACGCCAAACAACGACGCGGGCGCGCAGGTCGTGTACAGGAAGGGCTATGTTTTCACCTGTTCACCAAATACCGCCATGACAACCTTATGACAGATCAACAGACCCCGGAGATGCTTCGATTGTCGCTTCAGGACCTTGTCATGCGTACGAAAATATGCAAATTAGGTGATATCGAAGCGACCCTTTCTCAAGCACTGGACCCACCCTCTTCAAGGAACATCCGCCGCGCTATTGATGCGCTCATCGAGGTTGATGCGCTGACTTCAGCTGAAGAGTTAACACCCCTCGGTCGCCAGATTGCGAAGCTCCCATTGGATGCGCATCTTGGCAAACTGGTGCTTCTTGCGAGCATGTTCGGCTGTGTTGATGTCGCTATCACAATAGCTGCAGTCTTGTCGTCGAAATCACCATTTTTGACACCGTTTGGCGCGAAGCAACGAGCCGACATAGCACGCTTAGCATACAAGAAAGGCGACTCCGACCTCTTGACTACCTACAACGCGTACAAATCTTGGAGAACAGTGTGTACCACGGCAGGACGCTCCGAAATACAGTTTTGCCACAAAAACTTTCTCAGCGCGCAGAACCTAGGCAACATCGAAGACTTGAAAGCCCAGCTACTCTCCTCGCTCGTTGAAGCTGGTTTCATACAGGTCTCGCAGGACGAACGGCGTGCACTGAGTCGATATCGCAGTACCTCGCGCCATCGTGCGTTCGTTGGCGTACCACCACAATACGACATACACTCGGACAACGATATACTCGTCAATTCTGTTATAGCAACCGCGTTCTATCCCAAGATTCTAACGCGAGAAGGCAAAGGCTGGCGTAACATTTCCAACAACCAGACCGTCAGTCTAGCACCAACATCAGTAAACAAGGGTTCAGCGACTGCCAAGTTCTTGTCTTATTACCACATCATGCAGTCCAGTAACAAGTTTTACAATGCCCACTCGACATCTGCGACATATCCACTCCCTATGGTGCTGATGGTAGCCGCAGACATGGACTTCAAAATGCATGCCGGCGTTATCAGCTTCCCGGGCAGTGTACTACGGTTTGCGGTTCGAGATTGGAGAGCTGCTGTCGCCTTGAAGGTTTTGAGGCGACGCATCAAGGAGATCCTTGCAAATAGCTGGAAGAGTCCGGCGCGCCAGATGAGTGAACGTGAGAAAGAATGGTTGGGACTGTTCCTCCAGATTTTCGCGCAGAAGTTCGAGAAAGAGGAGAGAATTAGAGAACGAGGTGGAGGGAAGGCGAAATGAAAGTCTTTTTGAAGGCATCTGCTGTGGCATGGCAATTTGGAAATGTTCATTCCCTCGGGTGTTAAGATGTGGCTAGAATCGTCTTGCAGGCTAGAAAGATACATGAGTTTCGAAGTGTTCAAGGAATCACTACGCTTTGTTACTAGACTCCAAGACAGACAACTTCCTACGCATAATACCCAACGATGATGAACATTGAAACAACCGATTCGTCGAGAGTATCAGTGTGTGCGCGTACCTTTTGCTCAACCTTGGTTGAAGAAAGACTAGCGCCCCAACTTGCCAAAGTATGGACATCCTGTCCAAGGAATCCCATAAGCACAAGAGCGAAGTACATACAAATACCCAAGCCCTCTCAGCTGTGATAGATTTACAAAATACCTACACGTTCCAGGTCATTCTCACTCAATCATGTATTCAACCCACCTCATGAACGGAGACAACAAGACATACAACAAAGACTTCCCACCACTACCAGCCACCAGCACCAATACAGCAGAACTCTTCACTCAACAGCAAAGGTCCCCAAGAGATTCACCGCCACACCATGGAGCAAGACCCGAAGCTGGCAAATCTGGAAGTCTGCACTGCACGTGTTCGAAAAGTTTGGAAAGCTGCCAGACGAGCTCAAGATTCTGATCATCAGATTCGCAGTTGAGAACTGGGGAACCTCGCAAAGTCACCATCGGCTTCAGCAGTGGCTCCTACTCGGGATGGAGCGAATCCCTGCTCTCGCCTTTTTTCACGGTAAGTCGTTTCTTTCCCACGATCTTGAAGAAAGACATCCCGCCTGCTTTTCGCGATGGGGTTTCCTTCCCTATTGCTCCCAACCACAGATCAAACGACATATACTTTGTTCCGGGTTCCACAGTCCTGTCCCTCGACGTGCGCGGCTGGAAGCTGCCTACAAACTGTATGTCGTACTAGTCGCCCGAGCTAGGGGGAAAGTCAAACACCTCAACCTGGTTCTCCCTGAGGCGATGTATGAGGGTTCTAGAGAGCCTATGTAGTAAGGTGTTTTTCAATATATCGTTAGTGGCAAGTTCTAATTTTCTTGCAGTCTCCTGGGGTTTCAACATACTTTGACATTCATCAGTTTGTACCACTATTGATTAGTTGTGTGTTTGTAGATTTCCAAGCACCATCAAATTCGTAGCTGTGAGTTTGGTGTTGAGACTTGCATCAACACTATCCTATGTACAGCTAGCCTGTTCTCAACCCCATCATCTCCAACCGATGACATCATCTGCTCATTCACCCGCGCCCATAACCTCCCTTCTATCCCCCAAATCAGTCCTTCAAAATCATCCACGTTCCCTGAATCATACAGCCCAAATCTAAACGCCCCATCACAATGTCCACCCCAATCCCCACCCTCCACTCCAAAGCGGCCTACCTAAAAGCCGTCAACCACCCTGGCATCACAATCCTCGAAGGCACAGCAACCTGGTGCAAAAACTGCCACATCATCGCGCCCGAAGTGCAGAAAATGGTCGCCGAGTACCCGGACGTGCATTTCTACACGTATGATGTGGAAGAGTGCGACGATATCGCGCAGGAATTGGGGGTGTCGCAGATGCCGACATTTAGCATCTTTAAGGATGGGGATATTCAGGAGGGGGTTACGGGGGCGAAGCCGAAGGAGATCAGGAAGGCTATTGAGGGGTGTTTGTGAGGTGGGATGTGGGTTCTGAGGGTGGTGAAGGATCGGAAGTAATAGGGAGGCACTTGCGACGGGTGTGAATGATGACATGAGAGTAGCTGACAAGGTCATGAATGTGCATGCACAGCTTACAGACATAGTACTATATATTGCAAATAGATGAATTACCTGTTATGATACAACTGTTGGATTAATTGCTTGAGATCTTCGGTATCTACTCGACCGCTGCTTATGCTTGTGCCCGTTCCATTGTTCCGAATTTCTTCTCTTCACAGCACCTGAATTCCTCAGTAAAAACCTGAAGTTCCGCCAAGGAGCTACAATGAGTCCAAAGCTTACCAAGCTCCTGCCAATCCGTTAAAGATGAGTTTCGAAATATCCCTCTGACCTGCTTCTGAAACCCTTGACGGCTAGTCCTGTCGATCTTGGGATGTGGATACGAGAAGTGTCGCAGTAGAGTATCGATATCCTCACGCAAGCTGTTGTCCACGTCGATCATGTCCACCCAAATGTATCCATGTCGCATGATTCCATCAGTCCTGCCGCCCGATATATTTGCCTTCCAAAGAGGACTATGCTCTATTTCCTGGAAATCAATTCAGCATTGTATACGTGTCTATCGTGATTCGAAAAGCTGCTTACTTGAATATCAAATTTATCGCCTTTGTTAAATGTTATGAGATTTTTTATCCGCGATGTGGGTCGGGTGAAAGTACGGTTAGTGCTGGCTACGAAACTTTTACGGACCTGAAATGCGATTACAACGTTCGTACGGTGGAAGATTCCAGGTGGCGAAAGTTTACCCTTGTGATGGAGAACCTGCCCTGAGTATCGACTGGCATCGATCTTCCTGATGTTCTTAATGTACCAACATTCCTTGAAAGTAAGTTCTTCGGGATTCGCAGCAACATAGTGAACATTGCAGATCGCGCATATGTCAAAAATTCGAAGATTCTTTACCGCCAATGTCATAGCGTTCGATACCCTCATAAGATTAGACACACTGGGGGTGTGTAAGGCCTCGTCATTGGCTGCCTCGCCCTCGATAATCGTGCGCGCATCGTCAAACTCATCGCCTGGGTGGGATACAAGGATACCAGTGAAAGCCTTGGAGTAAACCTTAGAACTCAGAACGACAGATTCGAATCCACCGTCGTTGGAAGGACATGCAATGTCTTCGCTGTCAGCGAGCTTGTTGAATATGCTGTCATTGGTCTTGTCTGTACTGAGTATGGATTCCGGTGCGTCGATCGAATGCGTCCGTCGTAGCAATTGTGTGTTTGCAGCTATTCTACGTAGATGCGCTTCTTGTCTCCTAACGAGTGTTCTGATCTCGGATATAGAGTCTCTGTCGAAGGGATTAGAGGTGGGTACAAAACGATGAATCAAACTCACATTTGCAATAGACCCACCAAGGTGGAGATAGCGCCTTGCTGTGTGTGTAGTTGCTGCGACAACTCTTTGACCTCGTCTTCATTCCACAGTGTCTTGAACTTCATCTTCCAGGTTGATTTCGAACCGTCCAAAATACCCATTGTAATCTTCTGAATGTACTTTTCCAGCCATGTCGAAAGCACCAAGCTTGCCGTCAACGTGGTGTCAAATGTCGCCATCAGGTCCGGTTTATCCATTAGCACACTGTCATCGTTCAGGAGCAGCGACTGAATCTGCGATAGCGATGCGGCAGTGAGCTTCAGCTGCGAACATAGCGATGAGACCGTCACGGGTGCGCGTGTCCACGCACATCGAATATCGTTGAGCTTTTTTGCTGCCTCTACGCTTATCGTGACAATTCTAAGCTATACTACTATTAGTGCAATTATCTCAACAACATGAGGAAGACCGGTTCGGTGTTACCAGCACACGTACGTACCACGCTGGCCGTGATGGACAAGGCTAATGATGCTTCCATATTGCGTTCTCAGCTTCTACGTCAGATAGGTAACAGTTTCCGCAATTCTCAAGAAACATCCGCTTTCCGAATGTCCGAAAGAGTGCCAGATTGGAGAAACAACTTTGTGGGCGATGAACAGAGTGTTGTAGGAACAGTCATTGCACAAGGCTCGAGATGAACAAGCCATGCAGGCGCTCAGCTGCAGGAGCTCGCTCAGCCACCACTTCATCGCAGGCGCGCGGGGCACAGCCTGCGAGTATCAGCCAAGGCAAATTCACAGAGGCTTAAGAATCAAGACGATTGAAGTGTAGAGACAGGTGATGGTGCATCATAGAGGCGAATTGTATGATCAACAAGTTGAGTCGCTTGTCAGATTAGTGCATACAAGATGCTCTTGCCTCACTTGAAGACGGTCAATGTGACATAGCATTGGCGCAGGCTGAAAACCTCGTGGAACGCCCACAGTGAGAAGTCTTGAGTAATTGACAGCCATTCATAGTCTTTACTAGGTGCATGTGTGCAGGGAATTAATTTAGGTGAAGATGAGAGCCCTACCACATAGATATCGCTCAGATACACTATTATGGTGTAATTTTACACGTGCTTGGTCACTCCCAAGGCCTATGCTAATGCTTACCGTTGTCTTCACATTATTGTTACGAGACATATGAACTGATTGAAGGAAACTAAAGACTAGAAATTCGAAATGATGCAGGTACGAAACGGTGTCACTGACCTCAATGACACCAAATTCTTCCCCCAGAACAGCCTTGACATAGCCGAATGCTTGTTGGCTTTTGGCGTTATCGCTGAACCCTATCTGGACAGACTCGGTCGTTCAACCCAGAATCCTCGGCCCGTTGGACTTGCCCTTCTTCTGAACACCTCTTGGGATGAACGCGACTGGGGACGGAACGACGGGAGCGGTACTGGTGGCTTTCGGCTTGTTCGTGTTGTTGTTGTTTTTGTTCTTCCCCTGGTTTCCATGCTTCCCGTGCTTGTCGTCACGCTTTGTGACTGCCTTCACTTCGGATGTTGCTCGCTTGATGAGTACGGGATGACTGCCAATGTACTTGCCCTGCATTTCCTTGGCAGCACGGAAGTAGTCATCTGTATCGGAGAAGCTCACGAAACCGTAACTCTTGCTCTTGGTCGATCGCTTGTCTCGGACGACGCGGGCTTTGGACAGGGAAGGGTATTTAGAGAAAGCTTTGAGGAGCGATTCATCCGTGACCTCACCAGCAAGATTGCCAATAAACAGTCGTGGATGTAGAGGATTCCACTCCAGGAGAGTTTCGTCTTCCCAGTTCTTTCCGCCCCCTTCTCGGACGACCGTCTTCCGCTTGCCATCAGCTGACAAGCCGGCGTTGGCATCGGTAGTGGCGGTCGTCTCGGCACGGGTGCCAACGTTTGCGCTGCCGCCCTTTTTCGCATTTGCGTCGTCCCTGTTGTATGCGCTGTTCCATGCAGCGATCTGGGCTTCTTCTTCTGGATCATATGTACCAGCAAAGCCGCGATTTATGGGCGGTGCAGCTGAATACGACGCAGCAGGAGGAGCGGCAGCAGCATAGGCTGGATACGCGTTGTTGTAGTAAGTATTGCTGGCCGGATAAGCGGTAGCTGGGTACGGAGCGCTCACAGTGGCTTGCGAGTACATGTCTGGTGCAGCAGAGGCCTGTGGAGGGGCGTGAGCTACCACTGCGCGCGGTGTAAACCCAGCAAAGACAGTGGCATTAGCCGGACCTCTCGCGCCAGCATTGTTGGGTCTGGAGGGTGGCGCTGAGTACGTCGAGGGTGGCGGTCGTGCTGGCAGCGAGGGATGTGGGTGCAGGTTAGAATCCCTGTTGGCCATTTTGAGGAAAGGGGTGCGTCAGTTCAGGCAATCTTCAGCGAAGTGATGACTTAACCAGCTGCTGGTTGAGTTTGCGCTCTTGTTGTTGTGGAGTGGCTGGATCGGTGGTTGGTCGGGCACTTGCGCAGCAACGTGAAACTCTGAGGGAGGCGAACGCGTCAAGGTAGTTTGTTATGGCACGGGCGCGGGCGCGGACTTGGGCTTGGATGTGAGGCAGAGTTTGGCAGGGCTGCACGATATGGACCGCGATCTAGCCGTAGGGTGAATGCTACTGGTGAGAGCCTGCTTTGGAACGAAGGCGTGCAGAGACTGGATTACGGTTGCTGACTGTGCAGTCCAAGCGATATTGCGTAAAGCGCGCAGTCAAAGTCCGGTCGGCTTTTGAAGCGAGCAGAGTGGGATGGTGGGTGGGGCCGTCGCGACATGTAACCACTACTGATGCTGCGCCATATGATCTTCTGGTGCTGGGGTTTCTGGATCGTGTTGGGTGATGTTGTTGGTGTGAGGTCGCTGATTGCCTGCTTGACGACCGGAGTCCAGCACACGTGACTCGATGAAGTTGGTCGCGTTGGGAATACAGCATGAGATATTAAATGATATTTGCTCAGCCTTGACATAACCAGCGTATCCATTAATTCAATAAACGGAGTCTGCACAGCCAGGTGAGGTCATCCAGGCGGCCCTGGCGAGCTAATCCCTACCCCGTGCCCCTCCTTCCGATTTTCCATGCGGTAAGGCTGAGACGGAGGGGTTCAAAGAGCGCACTGTTAGAGCATCTTTGGTAGTAGCTTTTCCGCGGGTGCCCGCCGGAGTAACTGCTCATGTCGAGCAAACACTTGGTAGCAGAATACGCACCAGTGGCTGAATTCTTTTGGTGTGTTTTCCCGCGGCCGAAGACATTGTCCGATTGCTATGTGGATTAGACAGAAACTGTAGGGATGTTGACGCAGACATGAGCCCCGCCGACGCAGCCGCTACCACACCATTGCCAAACTCTTAAACTCGGCGAACCCCCACCGTAGCCCGTCATTCCTCTTCACTCATCCTTCACCAGTCTTCGATTACTCTATACAGTTGCGCGCCAGGCCGCTGCGACTCTTACCCGTTGACACTACATACACAAACTCTACATCGACTCTCGCACACCATGTCTGACCCCGTGGGAGATTTCGGGTTAGTACAGTCCGGCTCCAGCGGAACTGACGCATTTACTGACTTGACATGTTCTTCTTAGCCTCATTGGCCTTGCTGTAGGTTTCTTGCAAATAAGAAACAGTGAGATTGGCGCTTACAGTTGATGTCCAGGTTATGGGACAGAACTTGATCCTCAACGCGTAAGTCGCGCCTCACCACTCAACTTGCGTACGAGCATTGCTAACGAGAAGTAGCGCCGATCATGGATTCACAGTACGGATTCTGCTCCAGCACACTGCTAAGATGTGGCACTAACAAACGTGCAGGTCGTTGCGTTCAACAGGACGTAAGAACATCCAGACTAAGCCAGCACCATACACGGACTAATAGACCGGCAGCGTTGCCAAGGTTGACCGATTCCTGGACGATGGTAGGCTTGGTTATATGCGCTTGTGATACATCTGAGCTAATACAAAACAGAGGCCAAGGGCAAGTCCATCGTCGGAGCCCACTCCATCAAGGAGTTCGTTTCGAAGCTCAAGAAGCCCCGCCGCATGATGATGCTCGTCATGGCCGGCAAGCCCGTCGACGACTTCATTGAGCTCCTCTTGACTGAGGGCGGTATCGAGGAGGGTGACATCATCATCGACGGTGGAAACTCCCACTACCCCGACACAAACCGCCGCACCAAATACCTCGCTGACAGGGGCATCCGATTTGTTGGTACCGGTGTTTCCGGAGGAGAGGAGGGTGCTCGTTACGGTCCTAGCATCATGCCCGGTGGTAACGAGGAGGCCTGGCCATACATCAAGGTGGGAGATTCGCAGTTTCTGCTTGAAATTTATATCTAACAACGGAGTAGGACGTCCTCCAATCTATCTCCGCCAAGTCTGACGGCGAGGCCTGCTGCCAATGGGTTGGTGACGAGGGTGCTGGTCACTACGTCAAGATGGTTCACAACGGTATTGAATACGGTGACATGCAGCTGATTTGCGAGGTAAGATTGTGTTTTTGTACTAGGCGAGACGTTCACTGACAAGGTTAGGCCTACGACATCATGAAGCGCGGTATCGGATTGAGCAACAAGGAGATCGGCGACGTCCTGGCCAAGTGGAACACCGGTGTTCTTGACTCTTTCCTAATTGAGATTACCCGCGACATCATGTACAAGAACGACGACGATGGTGTTGCCATTGTCGAGAAGATCTTGGATTCTGCTGGTCAGAAGGGTACCGGCAAGTGGACAGCCATCAACGCTTTGGATCTCGGTATGCCCGTCACTTTGATCGGAGAGGCTGTCTTCGCTCGTTGCCTGAGTTCGCTCAAGTCCGAGCGTGGCCGTGCTGCTGGACTTCTGGAGGGCCCCACCCCCAACTTCTCTGGTGACAAGCAGGAGTTCATCGACAACCTCGAGCAGGCTCTTTACGCTTCCAAGATCATCTCGTACGCCCAGGGCTTCATGCTGATCCAGAATGTAAGTGTATTCAGATTTGAAATGCTGGCTCATGCTAACGTCCGAATAGGCCGCCAAGGAGTACAAGTGGAAGCTGAACAAGCCCGAGATTGCTCTCATGTGGCGTGGTGGCTGCATTATCCGATCTGTTTTCTTGAAGGATATCACCAAGGCGTGAGTGCTGCAGAGCTTCTGGACAGAAAGGACGCTACTGACTAAGATCTAGCTACCGTGCCAACCCCGACCTCGAGAACTTGCTTTTCGACGACTTCTTCAACAAGGCTATCCACAAGGCACAGGCTGGATGGAGAGAGTGAGTGGTCGTCCATGATTTGACGATGCGTGATACTAATGTCCACTAGCATTGTGTCTAAGGGCGCTCTCTGGGGTATCCCCACTCCCGCTTTTAGCACCGCTTTGAGCTTTTACGACGGTTACCGTGCGAAGGACCTGCCCGCCAACCTGTTGCAGGCACAGCGTGATTACTTCGGCGCGCACACCTTCAGGATCAAGCCCGAATTCGCCAACGAGACCTACAAGGAGGGCGAGAACATCCACGTCAACTGGACCGGAAGGGGTGGAAACATCTCCGCTTCGGTAAGTTTCAAACTCGCTGTTCCGAAGAACCAGAACTAACATCGAGGACTAGACTTACAACGCGTGATCTGTGAGTTCTTTGTCGGTTGATAGAGGGGAGCATGCCGCTGCCTAGGATATGCGGGTGAAAATGAATGATATGATAATCAAAGATAGCTGAATCATGACGATAGTCGTTGCATATATTCACAATACTTCTGACAGTGATGCGACTTGGGGATGTGAAGAAATGCTGTTGTCGACTTCCAGACCCTGGAGGCAGATCCCCTGTCAGTTGAATAGACAAAGTAGGACAAGGATGTGATTGGCCGACAGCAAGCGTGCTTGGCATTGGGATCTACCAGCATCCCCTCCCAGTCCCGCATTCACCTTGGGCCACTCTAGTTGCCCGTCGCGCTGCCGCTCCTCGCTCGTGTTTGATCGCGTGCACGTGGTCGCTCTTCTTCTTGTCACTCCTTTCCATTGTTTGTTTGCTGCTTGCATGCCGTTCCGGCGTTGGGCTTGCGGGACCTAACAAGGTCGCACTCAACACAGCTGCGACGCAATCTACGTCGCTTGCAAAACACCAAAGCGAGGAACCCCAAGAGGTGGGAACGGGGATACCGCTATGGCAGAAAATAAACGCCAGAGCATGGCGGGGAAGATTGCTACTCCGAACTTGAAGGTCACTGGTGGAGTGAGCAAGGATGTCGTGGATGCGGATTCGAACTTGTACAAGGCGGTCGGATCACGGTAGGTTTTGCGCGAATCGATTCACTACGTGTAGATGGGAATGCTGACAGCAACAGTATCAAGATCACATGCGCCCCGAACAACAACGTGCTCGAAGGCACCCTCTTCACAGCCTGCAACCTCACCAACGCCATAGCCATCAATACCGCGCCTGCCCCTCCGAACCCCTCCGCTCCTCTCTCTAGCCAGCCCGGCGACTTCCACATCATACCGTTCGCACACATCGTATCATTCGAAATTGTCGGTTCAGGCGAGCGGGCGCCGCAATCCACACCAGGCTTCGATGGGGTACAACCCAGCATTTCGAAGGTGGATATCGCTGCGCTGCATGCGCGAGAAGAGGCGACAATTCGTGAGATGAAGAAGAAGGATGCGCAGAAAGGCAGAGGTGTTAGCAAGGAGGCGCAGGATATGTTCGACTTCATATCGAGGACGTGAGTATCTAGGATCTTTGAACTACACTGGGACATTCAACTAAACCAACCACAGCCTTCCAACTCGCTGGGCCGATGCTCAGATTGTAGTTAACGATGCTGTTCTGATCCAACCTCCCTACACGCTAGACAGCATCAGAGCCCCCGCCGATAAAACACAGAGTGAGGCTCATGTTCGCAAGGTCGTCGAGGCATACTACCAGCGCAAGAAGGCACCAGGTGGAGGAGCTGGTCGCGCTCCAGTCGCAATGCCAATTGCTCCGCGAAAAGGGGGTTAAAGACAACAGTTTAGCTATGGTCTACACTAGGATTCTCTGGGGGAATTCATGCTTCGTGCATGTGGACGATGTACTAAGCTTTAGGCGATGATTTTACTGTTGGCTAAAGACTGCCATAATTATCGTTAGCTTCGAACAGTGACGAGCGTTTCCAAGGCTGGTTCCATGACACGAAGGGAGGTCGGCAGTGGAGAAGCATCGTATGATGCGCTTGCTTGAGGGAGCAGATACGCTGAATAAATCAAAACTTTCAAACTTTGGCTGTGATGTAGTTATTGTTATATGCGGCTTGTTGCAGTCTGGTTCCAACAAGTCCACTGGTTGGTTTGATGAGGGGTTCTCACGTCGTCTATACACAATGGGTTCAAGCTTACAGTTGTTATTTCGGCATTCTTGTTGAAGCAGGAAAAAGGAGCCGCTTTGCGTCACTGCGTTCACTTACTCTCCCTATCTCTCGTTCGAAAATTCAGACACTCTGACAACATTCTAGTACTCCAACCAGCTTCCTCTTAAGCTTCAGGAATGTGTGATTGGACCTGGCTGAGATGATAAGTTCCTCGATCGCACTGTCACAACTAACATCTTTTTTCCACAAAGATCGCTTCCTACAAGATCACATGTTTCCCAGATCAGACCTCTTATCAGCTTTCTTCGAGCCTGATGTCTTCTTGAAAACTTGTTCTGACGGTCTCGTATCATAGCTATTGACAGGGGCGCCCGTACGCTCGTGAATCCGGGGTGGGCTGCTGCTGGTAAACTTGACACATGGAGGACATCCGGTAGAAATTTCGGGAAGCTTAGCCCGTCGACTATTTGAGTATGAACTGAGGTACGCATTGGTGACAAGCATGTGATACTTGACAAAATGAACGCTAACAACTCATAGTCGGCATGTGTATATCAATACCTCCTTGTGTGAATTACCTCTCAAATGTGTATGGAATGCGTGGAACCAGAGATTCTCAAAGAATCACATGCGACTGAAACAGTCTGAAGTGCATTGAATTGCTTACCGGCAAATATACTTCGTATTAAGTAGCCAGTTCTGACGACAGTTCAAGTCATCTATTCATTTGTCGGATTCTTTTCGAGGATCAGCAATGAAAAGCTCAATCAAACCAATCAAACCTCATTCAAACTTGGGACACTTGGCTCTCGACTGGCAATTCAGCGAGCAAGGAGGTCCTACGCGTCTTTGCATGTGCTAGGGATGCGAGCTTCATCCTAGATGCCTAGCTCGCGGAACCTAGTTGTGAACTGCATTAGCTTACATTTCGAGGCGCTTTCACGAGGGAATATTTTCTCAGCGGACATTCTGGAACACGAAACTCCGAACCCAAATATTACAAACAATGTTATCGAGAACAAGCCTTCCTCATGCGGGGTTGTGGGGTCCCTTCACTACGCGACTTATACGTTCACAAAGACCTGGTGTTCTTGCGTTGTGCTCTTTCAACGGAACGAAGCTGGCACGGTCACTACACCACGACCATCTCCTGTCACAACTTCACCCTTCTTCTGCTGCTCCCGGAATGGATATAAACTCAAATTCCTCCAGCTATTCCACAGAACCCAGACAGATACTCACACACATTCAGCAGCAACTTCAACCAGTACGCCAACGAAAACTTCAACTCCAAAATTCAACAGACTGTAGTGTCTTGCCATTCAATTCAACGCACTTCAACATCAGGTCGGTTTCTACAAAAGGCCAAGGTACCAACACAAATCTTGCAAGTAACACACGCACCTACTCGACTCCAACATCCGACTACATCATGGACCCATCTACACCCAACAACAAATCTATGCGCCAACCGATCAACGACGTTGATAGCAGTCCTGAGACTGAGGGCTCCAGCTCCTCAACCCCATTTACCACTCCATCTTCAACTCCTGCGGATCTGATCCGCAAGCTCGCCAAACACGATCTGACCGTGTTCGACTTGCAGGATGTCCATGACCTACTCGTCGAGATCGCCAAGGATGCAGGCAAGATCATGATCCAGGCTGAGCACGAGGTGCTTCAAGCAGCGGGTCAGAAGAACAACTCGAGCGACATCGTCACTAAGTACGACCATGAAATCGAAGTCATGGCAAAGGAGCGCGTCCAATCCGCTTACCCAACCTACGATTTCTTTGGCGAGGAGACCCACAAGGAGGGCACCAAGCTCAGTGACGGGCCAACAGTCGTTTGTGATCCCATCGACGGGACTCTAAACTTTAAGAAGGGTGTGCCCAACTGTGCGATCTCGCTGGGTTTCACTCTCGACAAGAAGCCTGTTGTTGGTGTTGTATACAACCCTTTCCGCGGCGATATGTACACCGCCATCAAGAATCAGGGCGCATTTCTGACAAATGCTACCAACACGCGCATTCGACTTCCCCAACACCCCGTCGCGCCCCCAATGCCTGACCTCCAGTCATGCCTCCTCTGTGTTGAATGGGGCAATGAGCGTAAAGGCCCCAACTGGGAGACACGTCTGCACGTCCACAACAAGCTGCTCACTGACAAGAGCGAAGGCGGCGCCATGTGCAAATCCGTCCGTTCAAACGGATCCGCGGCGCTGGATTTCTGCTACGTCGCCCAGGGGTTTCTTGATGCATTCTGGGAGGGCGGTGTGTACATTTGGGACGTGTGCGCCGGCTGGATCATCCTTGAGGAGGCTGGTGGCATCGTTGCCAGTGCGAATCCGGGCGATTGGGATCCTACGCTGGAGGGCCGTTTGTACTTTGCTGTGCGACAGGCGCGGCGTGAAGAGCAGGAGGGGATTGTGAAGGAACTGTGGACGATCATGGGAGATCGCAAGTTCGTGTATAAGAAGCCTGCAGTCCAGGACGCACAGGTTGAGGACTCGCAAGTTTGAGATATACTGCGCCTAGGACAAGGCGGCTGAGCTTGGATAGAGATTTCACCACTCGAGATGTGTTACTTGCGATGTTGGTGAAGGATTAGGGGCGGCTCTGTTTTTTCTCGTTTCGTTACGGTTTCTATGGAATGTAATGTGTGGCGTTCGTTTATAGAGATAGGGGTTTTGATGCTTTTCAGTATACCCTGTATTTTGGAATGGAGTAGGAGTTTTCGATATGAATTCATGGTGCTGTTTATATGTGACCGAGCCTGCGCTTTGTTTGTGATGATCGCTTGTTCACGCTAGAAACTTCCTGTTTGTATATGAAACACATAGAACTAGTTGGCTCTCATCGCGTCTTACTACATGTGGGCTTCGGGAAGGTGCCATTGAGTTTTCGACCACTGCAGATGTCTTTCAAACGTTCTTTCCAATATCTCTCTCTGACTTGCCAATCCTGACAACTCGCTCCTCCTTACATACGTGACACAGTGAAAGATCGCCAGCCATTTCCCTCTCACTCACGACGAGAGCGAACCAACTATCACCGCACGGCTTCTCCAGAACGCAAACCTATACATCCTCACCGTCAGTACACACTGCAGCATCATTCGCTCATCATACTCATACTCTAACATTGATACCTACCACCGTCGTCACATCCATCAACGAAAATCACTTCATAGACTCCATGTACCACTGAGTACTCAGCGTACATGCTCAAGATTGCCATTCTCGATCGAATACGCTCACGACGCTCTCGCTCGGCCGAAGTCCACAGCCCTAAAGCAGGAGTAGCAACAACACGTCCACAACCTCCACAGCGTAGTAGGGCCTACATTGCGTCCAGAGCATATTCATCGCGATACCACCCATTGCCTAGCAAACTTAAGACTTCCCCAGCACGCAATCCAGATTCGTTTCGATACCACGGTCGTCCTTCCAACACGGGCCAGAGGCACCAACAGGGAGACTCACCTCTGCGAAGAAGAGATACACTGAGGCTTTTTTTCAAGGAAGCCGTGGGACATAAATTTTAAAGCAGGTTTGACCTTCGTACGTAGATATCTCCAGCCCCTTCGCTATCTTCCTTTTCCACGAATTGCAAGGCACTCTTGACTTCTTAGGGTCTCCTCATCAACTTCCTACTGACAAGCATCACGTTCAGGTCTATTAGCAAAGTTCATCATCCATCTCACGCGTATGCCCTGCGGAGCATCAGTAGCAGGTTGCAGTGCAGAACCAGGCGGGTGTACCAGCTCTTGTACAGAAACTTCGATATCACCAGCTGCATCATCTGCTAACACATCTGCTGCCCCCATAGTCAGTGAAACGACTTCAAAGCTCCTTTCACCAGAAGAAGGCGAGATACTCAAGCAGGAGCGAAAGGAACGTCACGACCGCAGAAAAGCGAAGATAACACTGAAGAAAAAGAGCGCGAAACGGCTTCTGAGGAGAGCTAAATTCAAGGCAGTGGGCCTTTTCTTTGGCAAGGTCTGAGGTCTGGGCACGCTCAATACACCACAAGCTCATCAAACTCTCGCTGGCGGCGGTTCAAGATCGACATCGAAACGCGTGATATACTGCCTGGATGGAGAGAGCCCGGTCCTCGAGCAACGCGCAAACACGAGTAGACGAAGATTTCAGTCGCTGGCCAGGCGTTTATGTGCATCCTGGAGAGTTCAAGACAGCCACAGAGCAATTTCGAGATTCGGATGCTTGGGAACGATACTGGGATCGGATAAAGAGACTTAAGGCACGTATCCAAAACCGAAGAGCCAAGGGCTCGTCGAATGCCCACACCTCCTGATGTCGAGGTCAGTAAAGAGAGATTGCCATTACGCGGTTGATTTCACGACTTGGGAGAGTGTTGTGTTGAGCGTCGAGGCAGTGGTTGCGGAGTTGTCGCGGAAGTGACGAGCGCACGGACTGGCTGCCCGCAATATCGCGTTCATCTCACCAACTCAGACGTCACGCGATGCTCACCAACAAGACGCGCACCGCTCTTGCTGCCGCCTCGAAGCGGCCATACATATGTCAGACGTGTCTGCATCGAGCTGGGCCGTCCCAATTGAATGAGGCGCGCTTTCCCTTCCGCATCTCAAATCGATTCCTGCAGACAGAAAGCCCCTCAGCAGTCCAAAACGATGGCACCGCGTTTCGCAAACAGCTCAAGGATGCCGCCAAACAACAGAAGATGAAACGAGAGCCTGGCTCTGGGAAGAAACCGCAAAAGGGCGGCAATGCAAAGCTGGAGAAATGGGAACTCACCGTCGGCATTGAGATACACGCCGAACTGAACACGGCTAGGAAGCTCTTCTCGAGCGCTGCCACTTCAGTCAGCGAGACGCCAAACTCGCACGTGGCCCTGTTCGATGTGGCCTTTCCTGGTAGCCAGCCCCAATTTCAGACAGAAACGCTGATGCCGGCCATCCGCGGCGCCCTCGCCCTCAATTGCTCGATCCAACACAAGAGCAGCTTCGACCGCAAGCACTACTTCTACCAGGACCAACCCGCGGGATATCAGATCACCCAGTACTACGAGCCCTTCGCCCGCGATGGCCATGTCGTCCTCTACCATCACGACTTCCCTGCCGGCACTGCGCCCGCGAACTGTCCCATCACCATTGGCATCAAGCAGGTGCAGATGGAGCAAGACACAGCTAAGACAGTGCAGCAGCCCCCCTCGACCCACCTGCTCGACTTCAACCGCGTCTCCCACCCCCTAATCGAGATCATCACCCTCCCTCAGATACATGATCCTACGGTTGCCGCTGCCTGCGTCCGTAAAATACAAATTATACTCAAGACAGTGAATGCTTGCACTACTGGCATGGAGCTCGGTGGTCTGCGCGCTGATGTCAACGTCTCTGTACGTGAGCGCAGTGGGCAGTCGGAAAGCAGCCACTCGTATCATGGTGTGACTGGCCTAGGGCAGCGGACAGAGATCAAGAACCTGGCCAGTGTGAAAGCGGTGGAAGAGGCCATCATCGCCGAGCGAGACCGCCAAATCGACTTGCTTGAGAGCGGCGGCGCTGTTGAAGGCGAAACGCGCGGATGGACATTGGGGAGTACGACGACCAGACGCCTCAGAGGCAAAGAGGGCGAGATTGATTACCGTTACATGCCCGACCCAGATATTCCCCCGGTCATCGTTGCACCAGTATGTCACCGCCTCTTTGACTATGATCATAACGTTAACCATTCGCAGGAAGTTACCCAATTGCTTCATGAATCCCTCCCCAGTCTTCCCGACGAGACGATAGACAGCCTGGTCCAGATCTACGGCCTCTCCTCGAAGGATGCAGGCACCCTCATCTCTCTCGATGATGGTGACCGTTTGGAATACTTCTTCAATGTCATCGGTCCCCTTGCACAGTCATCTGGAACAGTGAATGATGCTGACAAAATTACCCGTCATGGCAAAATAGCTGGGAACTGGTATGTGCTCGATCAGATCCATCACGAAGCGACTGTTGCTAACCAGAACCAGGGTATTGATGGAGCTCGGAAGCCTCTTCAAAGACACCGAGTGGGACGCGTTGCGTGTGGCCCCCAGTCAACTCATCGCTATTATACGCGCACTGCAATCCAAGCAAATCACCTCCCGCTCCGCTAAAGCTCTTCTTGCCAGAAAATTTGACGGCGACGACCGGGATGTTGAGCAGATCATCGTAGATGAGGATATGGTCCTGAAACCCTTGTCTAGGACCGAGTACGAAAGTCTTGCACAAACTTTACTGGACGAGAAACCAGATATGGTCAGGGATATTGTGGAGAAGGGCCAGAGCAAAAAGGTCAAGTGGTTTGTTGGTCAAATGATGGCGAGGGGTGCGGAGGGGAGTGTGGAACCCGATACAGCGGAAGCGGTTCTGGTGGAGTTGCTCGAGAGGAGATAGTGGGTGGAATGAAGCACGTCCCTATTGTGAACTGAGAATGGCTGATGAGTGAGTCGTGAATTGATTGTGATGGTGAGGGGCTCTTGATGTCTATGGGATTGAGGTATTGGGAGTCGAAGATTATCATCTGGGACGCGCACATGGAAAAGTGGTATAAGAAGGGCATATATCGTGAAAGACTTCTCTTATCATTTGACTCAACTTATACAATCACCTACATAGCCACTCACCACGCTCACCTGGTACTCATATAACGACGCTTGAGGGTCTATATCTCAAGATATGTAGGTAATTATCATCTGACTTCTGTAAAAACTCGCTAATAAATATATGAGTTCAAATTGACAAATCCACACAACTGAAGAACTATCCTACGTAAAATCATTACGTGGCTATCCCTGTTGAAGTGTCGCCCAAAGCCGAGCAGAAGCTTGATGGTCTACCTCGGACCACGGCTCCAGCGAAAAATAATTGTCACGGCCAAACAGGCTGAAAAGATACAGAAGTCGAATGAGCTTGAAAGTGTAAGCCAACGCCTATTTTCTGGTATGAGCTTGAGGAAAAATAACCCAAGTCAGCATTGTGAGGTGTATTATTTGCAATATATTCTAGGGCATTGTGATAGAGATCTCATTGAACTTTGTTTGAAGACGCATCTCTAACATCTACTCAGTCAAAGTCGATTATGACAAACATAGATACTCCACAGCTCAAACTATACTTGTGTCTTATTAGTGATGGACAACGCCGATGATCTCGAAGTTGATCCTAACTTAGTGTTCAGCGTTCCAAAAACTCTGCATCGTTCTTAGATCGTATTCAAAAGTCAAGCTCTAGATCTCCACGGGTAGGGTTCAAGTTTTCGGCGTCCAAGTTTTGATTTCGATGGTCGGAACCGTGGATAAACATGCTAGATGTCAGTACGGTTAGTCTGACCATTTGCAATCAAAACGTGCAGTCACACATGGTACAGAAATCACTTCTCACGTCACAAAGACCATGGACCTTCACGCAGCATAGGCGCTGCGGGATGCTCGAGAAGAGCGACGGCTCCTGACGGAGACCGTTGGGCCAAAGGTTTGTTCAGGAATGGATGTATTCGCTATGAAACACCATTCCTCAGCCACCACGCTGCAAGAGTCACATGTGCGTCCGTAGACAACACAGACCCTAGTGCCCATCATAAGAGTGACTTTTATCCATTTCCTCCCAGACGCCGTATAGTCATGCCTTTCATTCCAGACGTTTATGCGACGAGCTGAACAACACCACCAGCCTCCTTGATCTTCTTCTCGGCCTCGGCGCTGACGTAGCGGGCGCGGACGACGATGGGAACGGGAGGAAGACGGCCCTTGCCGAGGACCTTGGAGTAACCGAACGAGAGGAGGTCGAGAACGGGGGCCTTGTCGGACTTCTTGGTGAGGTACTCATCGCGCTTCTCGGCGGGGATGAGCGACCAGAGCTTGTCAAGATTGATGACGGGCTTCCAGAACTGGTTCTGGAGCTTGTGGACTGGAAAGCGCATTAGCCTTTATGACTGAAGAGATGCTGCGCAGAAAACATACAGTATCTCATTCCGACCTTTCCGAAGTAACCGGGATGGTACTTGTCGATGTTGGTCCTGTGGTGGTGCTGACCACCGGCCATACCACGACCACCGGGATGCTTCCTCTGCACGGGCGTCAATGTATGTTCAGGACTTCCGTGAAGCGTGGGTACTAACGTGCTTTCCGACACGTCCGTGACCGGCAGAAACATGGCCGCGGTGCTTGCGGGTCTTGGTCAACCTACACAGAATGTATTAGTATGGCGCATTGTTTCGTGGGTCGCAATCGGTACGAACCTGGTAGGCATATTGTTGGCTGTGAGGTTGGTTAGTACTGAGGAGTCCCGCTGCACAAATCGAATTTCGAAGTGGTCAACGGGTCTAAGCGAGGACCCACGCGGGCCATTAGTTTCTCCGACAGTCACGTGCACTCGCGTTGCGTTCAAAACACGAGCAGCACACACAACAAGATGGCAATAGACGAGTGAACGTTGTTCATTTTGATTGTATACACATAGTTCTGAAGTAATAGCTCGCTACATTCATCGACCCGCTATGCAATGTCCGCCGTGAACGGTGGCATGACACATTATTTTCACCAATACGGCGTGCGTAACCCAACAAAACTTGAGCCCACGCTGTCTGAATCGTCCTTCTTCCGTTGTCCTGCAAGCTGCGCGTGTATTAGCAGGATACAGCATATTCCAGTCCCAGCCTAACGAACCTCCAATTGTATGTGCCTATGGACATAAACAAGCCAATCAACATAACTCTGTGCCTCATTGTTACGATCCTCGTAAAGTAACCTGGCGAACTCATACTCTGCACCGTCCAGGCCTTGTCGAGCAAGTTGTATTGTTAAAGCCTTGGATCCTCTGGTGCCTTCCAGGTAATGGAGCATGTTCCGCACTTGTGCATTCAAGTGCGTTTCGAGGACTGGAAGTGTTGATTGGAAGGGGTCGAGTGTTTTTAGACTGTTCTGTTCGGGGCCAAAGAGATCCTCCAGCAGATTTGGCGAAACTTGCGAATGCAGCCATAAGAGGCATACTTGACCGTTGTCGATGAGATAGGCACCACCCTCTTCAATCTTGGCGAACGATGCTCGCACACTTTCTGGCATCCTCAAATGACCGTTCTCATTGGCGAACCCATCCCTCTCGTCAAGATTGTGTATGGAGATGATCCGCGGGTATAGATATAGCGATAGTTCCAACGCTCCCATTGACTTGATCATTCTCATGTCATGCACTCTCCTATCAGTTGGTTCTTTGCCTGCCTTGAACGCTCTGGACTTGATCAACCCGAGAATGTACATGCTGAATTCCTTCAGGTTCTCTGGCAAGACAAGCTGTCCTGGGGGATTGTTTCCGGTGAAATTTTTCCTATAGCCCGCAAGGATATCCACAGTCTTTTCGGTAAGAGCTCCTCGGATCTCTTTCAGGTTCTTTTCGGTCATACGAGCGGCGGCTTCTTTGGCAATGATGTTAACGACGGCGTCCTGATCTACAAACTTCATACATTCACCCGCGTTTTGGCCAATGCTCGCAACAATGTTACTACATCGCACTCGACGCTCGCCGCTAGCAGTAGTATAAAGAAGCGCACTTTGGAAGTGAGCATCGAGCTTCGGGTCGAGCTTGCCGTCGTAGCTGAACATGACGCCAATTGCTTTGTCGGCATCAATGACACCAAATTCGAGGTCAGCACCAAAGGTATGGTGGTAGAAGTTGCCGTGGTAAGCGGAGACTTGGAGACCATTCGAGCATCGGACCTTCATCAGCGCTTGATAGCCAGTCTCTCTCATAACCGTGTGTGTAATCTCCTTTGACAGCTTGAGCGTATCTCGGGGTGAGTGGAAATTAGGATAGTAGAAAACTTCTCCACCTGTTGTTGCTGAAATGTGCCCTGTATCGCATTAGCACGCAAGAGTTGCTAGATGAGCTTTGTTCGCCTTACCAATTGTCGCAACATCGAGATAGCCACCGCTGGGTGCTGCCATGAAGAAGTCCACTCCGATTCCACCTTGAACCATTTTTTCGGCGGTTTTCCGGAACCCAGGATGCTCTGTAGTAAGCAGCTTCTTTTCAGCATCGGTACTATGCATGTTGCCATCGTCGCGAAGGATCAGGCGTCCTGGACCCCAAGTTGGCAGTGCTGATAGAGAGCATACAATCTTTCCTCCTGTAGCCGACAGTGCCGCCACTGCTGAGTCCAACGTGGGCAGTAGTGCTGGTTCGGGATTCTTGTGTTCTGAGAACATGCCTGGAAGTTGCGTGAGAAGCGAAGTTATGACAGCCTTGGACTCTACAGGATCGACGAAGACGCCTTCGCTGAAAGGTAGGAAGGGATCCTCGATGTCCGGCATTACCAGCATCTGCGCCGCACTTAGTTTCGAGCTGAGATTGTAAAAATGTATGCTCTTGTCGAAAGTCATGATACCGACTTTCGCGCCTTTCGGAATACGTGTTGTAGAGTCTGTTTCTTCGCTACTGTCGTTAGACCCGCCGTAGAGTGCGCTCACGATGCCTTCACAAAATGCGGCGAGGAAACCCCGATTTACCGCCTCAGCAGTAACGTCGATCAAGAAAAGCCATCGCAAGCCAACAGGTTCTTTAGACCAATATTCCTTGGGCACCATGAAGTCAACGGTACCCAACATCAGCTCGGGGCGTTGAAGTCTGTCCACTCTTACACCGGTTTGATCTGTGGGGGAGAAGTATTCCCCGGGGACGTCATTCGGGAAGTTGCACATGTTGCAGACAAACTTGTTTCCGCCCGCCTTGAACTGCATGAAGGGATTTATGTACGCTCGACATCTCCTGCACCTTGGAGGGCCTGTCTCGCCGAAGTCTAGCACTGGAACGGGTTGCTCTCCTTCCTGCAGAGCAGCCAGTGGCTGCAGGACGAGGCCAAGTGGCAGGGCCGTTGCAGCCAAAGCCTCAGCTGATACCGGGATGCTGTTCAGCGTTAACCTGGCATACTTGGGCGAAGAATTGCCCTGGTCGAAGGCGACATATGGGACAGTCGCGGGAGGCGGCAGGTGATGCTCCATGGTCGGGTATATGTGCTCCAGATAGTATTTAGCAGGGGCATCTCGAGACCTTGCGACGCTGGGTATCTGCTCGGGATCTACACGTCCCTGAGCTGACGAAGCCGCAGCTCCAACGAGCGGTGTGCCTGGGGACCGCGCAGCATGCTGCATAGGCGAGGCCTGGCTTCCAGGATTGAATATCGGTGTCGCTGCAGGGAACTGGCTCATGGCGGGGGTGATCTCGGGCTCGACCCATTGTGGTCCTCCTACTTGGGGCGAGCCCTGACCGAAGTACTGTGTGGGTGTCCCGAGCTGCGGCGTGCCATTGAAGGCCATCGGGCTTCCCCCAGGCCCTTCGATCTGGTGGTATGCGTGCCTGTCCTTCTTCTTGGGCCTGGGTTGCGCCGAAGCGTTGTCCCCTCTCAGCCCCACCGCGCCCATCTGCGAGGCCAGATTGTTCACATCCTGGTACGATGATTGCTGTCGCAGGAGCGGTGGCTGCTGCGGGAAATAGCTCTCGGGCTGGAGAGACGCGGGTTGCTGCGCCGGCGTGCCTAGGTGTTGGTTCGGACCCTGGCCGAGGACGGGAGTGCCAGTCTGCTGGTAGCCTCCGGGGCTGGCTGCAACAGGCGGTCGCCACCTAGTGGGATCATCTTTTCTTTTGGGGGGGCCGTTTGGGTTTGGCGAGCCCTGGCCGAAGGCGTTGTACACAGGGTACTCGGACATGGCGGCGGCGGCGCGGGGGTGCGAGAGGGTACAGCAGAGTCCGAGTCGTGGAACACGTCGTCGCGCCTCACAGTCAAAATGGAAGGTTGCTTGCGCGCGGAGGAATATGGGCGGTGATCATGCCGTGCGAGAAGAGCATGCTGGAGCGAGCTCGACGTGGATGGGCAATTGGAGATCTGGCCCAACCATGGTGCTTTCTATCTGTGGAGGGGGTCCAAGCGTCCATGTGGTCTTCACATGCGCGAGCGTTGGAGACGCGCTCCCGTATGCGGTTCGTCATAGTCGTTTTGGTGCCAAAGTAAGTTTGGGTGTCTTTGGCAGGTCCACGCATATCTACATATCTTCCAGAACAGCCTCCATAGGTGATTAGCAAGCTCACATTTGAATACACGAGGAGCAGGGGTCTGGCCTATGCTGGTGACCGTCCATAAAATACCTAGTATAGACGCATAAATATAACACGAAAGCTCCGCTAGTGGCTTCTATTACCCAAGTCGACAGATATGCCATACGTGATTCCACCACAAGTTCAAGTGCATATCCTAAACTCAGAACTCCACCTTATCGGCTGCTGAAATGGGGGGTCATCGCCTCCTCCATATGTAACTCTGAGCCCAGGCCCAGTGACCGTTGTTATTGTAGCCAATTATTGGTCTGAGGCGTTGCCATAGTTTGTGTCCGCTCCTTCCACAGCGTCCCTTTACTCAACCACTACCCAGTTCACTCCAGCTTATCCAAGTGAGCCAACCGCGTCAAAACAACCTGTTTGCTTGTCTCCTCAATCTCGCCCGCAAGGAACACCTCGTCGAGAATGGCATAGACCTGCACGCTGTTAGTCCTCCGTTCCCTAACCCCTCGCCCATTGTATGCGTCGACCCCTGATCATCTTCCCACTTGCCTTGTAGAAGTTGAACACCAAGTCCAGCTCACACACGTTCCCAAAGAACGCATCCAACACCTCGACAAAAAAGTGTATGGCCTCGAGATACGCCAGCTCGTTGTCGTTTGTGTCTACGCATGCGCAGAAGAATAGTCCAGCGTACCGCCGATACACAATCTTGGACATGTTGCGGAACTCGACGAAGTTGGATTGATGTTTTTGGTCGCGGGGCGCGATGAGGCGGTGGACCTGGTTTGCTTGGTCAAAGGCGGTCGAGGTGGAGCTTCGCGTGGAAGCTGTCGAGTTCGTGGCAAGCAGTAGGGGGACATACCTCGCCCTTCAGCTTGACTTTCTCTTCATCCTGCATAGGTATCAGCAACAAAGTCTCCAGTGCAACACAGAGCAGAGCATCTTACACTGTACGGCGCATACCATTTCGCCAGCCGTGTCTTCCCTCTGCGCAGCCAGATTTGTCAGAAACTGTAAGGGTTATGTTGATTCCAGGTACGTACTGGCGATTCTGTATCAGAATGAAGGAGAGCACCATCTTGCCGGGCGGCTCGTGAACTCGACACGACGCGCAGGAGGTCGTCGCGGTGTCGGCCCGCAGTCACCAGCGTAGGGGCTCCATGCGACTAGCGCGCGTTTGCGCCATCCTGCATGACAGCCGTACTTAGGCCCGCTGTTAACCGTGCATATCATACTCGGAGGCTGAACGCTATGCGTCGTCCATCGTCTTCTAGAACACAGTATAGATTAAATGGAGTCAGAGAGAAGCTATCAGTTCTTGCGTCGAATCAGGAACTAAATATGACAAAGATGACATAGGCAAAGGCAGACATACAATACATACGACTCTTCAATTGTTGTGCACCAGATACCTGCTATCCTGACTCCACATCCTCTCTAATGTTGCATACTCACACAGTGCCGCTTCTGAATCTGTAAGATCTACCTCGTTCTCCTCTTGTACCGTAGTCGACTTGGACATAGTAAGTGTTGGCGTGACACATGTTATTTGTCCATCACTGCCCGATCTGGACGACCGTCGACGTCTCACAGTCTTCCTCCGCATGAGATGCTTGAGCACAACCATAGCCGCAGAACCCGTCAATGAGGTGGAAGAGACGTGGTTTGAAGGTAAAGGACATTTTCCACTGTCTGAATCGACAGTTGTCATGACCACATCGCCATTCTGGTCCATTGTCGGTTCTGCATCCGGTGCCAGAATAGCAAGTGGTGACGAAGCAATAACGTTCGCGCGCCTCCTCGCTGTTGCGCTGAGTGTCTCCCAAAAACCACTCTTCTCTTTACATGCGATAATCTCTTTGCAGTTCTCCGGCTTCAAAACGCCTTCTAATTCCACCGGTGCTGGTAAAGCGGGCGTCGCATCAAACTCGACAGTAGGAAATTCGGTGGCCACTGGTGTGTGGATGCCAAATTTCTTGCCCCATCTGCATTCACTTGGATAAGAGCACATGTTCCAGCAGTCTTGTTTGTTGACTGACCTCTTCTGCCCACTACCCCTCCAGCGACTCCATGTCTTCCATCCTTGATAGTCGAATTCGCTTGTACAAGCCCTGTGTCTCTTGTGCCTCCTCACGCCGACAGGTTTTCTCCATTGCTTGACCGTGGTTGTGCCAGCGCAGAAATGATGGCCATCGTCGAGGCAGCGTCTTGTCACGCCGAGGTGGTAGCTCCTGTGGCACTGATGGCAAGTCCAAACCCAGGCAAGGGGGCTTGACGGTGCTTCCGAAGACGGCGGAACTCGGACTTCCGAAGACAAGTATCGAGTGTGTTTCTGCGCGAGTGGAGGTGGTGTGAGTGGTATCCGTGGTGAAAAAGGGGAAGGCGGAATAGCGAGGAAAGAGGACTTGAAAGGCGTGGGACTGATATGGAGGGACCTCCTCGGCTTGAGTCCAGGCATAGTGCTGATTGCTTCGAATGCGTCGACTGTCGTCAAGAAAAATAATCAGAGACTATACCTGAGAGGTTGTTCACCAGGTTAGACTATCAAATGGAGTGCTTGAGAATTCACTTTCTTCAGAATCAGATTTCGTAATTGGTCGGCCATTTATATGGACAGCACGAAGGTGAAACGGCATCGTAGCAAAAGTACAAACCCAAACTCTCTCTTCAAAGAAACAACTCAGGCTATCTAGGAATATACACATGGCGAGGACACCAACCCGCAGTGCGACTACATAGAATCTTTGTGGATAGCTAGGCGGGTTCGGACAAAGATGGAGTGAAGCAACATTTCGTCCGCATCAGCTCGCCGTAGAACTACTACGGTAATGGATGTTTAGAGATTCTTTGTCTCGTTGCGGAAAGCGAATGGTGTTCATGACCTCATAGCCATTTCTCTCTTTGTTTGAGATCACTGCTGCGCACCTCGATGTTCTCGAAAGATATTCCTTTGATCAACATCGATGCTCTTGGAGTATGAATGCCGCTTGGGAACCTTTACAAGAAAGAAGAGCTATTAGGACGGTGGCGAGACGCACATCTTGAGGAACGGCTTTGTGGCTGGGCGAGGGAGAGCATCACTGGGACCCTGCACTATCGGAAGTATTAATGGCGACGAGTCAACATTTGCAAATGTAAAGACTTTTCGTTGGCCAACGTCTCGTTGTCATGCGAAGCGGACGGCGAATACATTCGACCATGACTGCCAAGCCCAGATCCCCGCGTGAATAGAAGCGCCGATGCTGTGCAGATTAGTATGTGAGAGATGAGCCAATATCTTGGCATGGGGAAGTGCTTGTTGGCAGTGATAACGCTGAACCCTGTACTCGCTCCAGGCGGAGTTTATTCACTCATCACGGCTAAACGAATATCTGGTCTTGAGCACGATCTTCTGATGTGTATTAAGCTGTCAACTTTCCAGACCCTAGGTTGATCCGTCAACGATACGCATTCACCTTAGTCCCATAAGACATTATATGGGATTTGTGATGACCAGATGGTAGTCCGAGATCCAGGGCGGGGAAGCATGTCAAGATCGAGAGATTTCGTTTGTGGAAGAAGATTCGGAAGAGATAAGAAGACGTACTTGGCTGAACGCCACGCGACGGATGTGGAAGCCTGCCATGCTGGCTCTGATAAGGAATTCGCGTAGGTTCTGTGACGAAGGCCTGCCATGTGGTTACGCTTCGTGCATTCTGAGAGCTTCAAGCTCAGACAAGCGGAAAGTGGTGTGTACGTTGAATGATAAATGTGGAACGGAGAATTGAACAATGTTCTGGCAAACGATGTAAATATGTCTGTTGCAATTCGAACCAAAAGCTGAAGAATGTGTTCTTATATTATATATATAGTACAGATGAGAGAGTATCAAGCGGTCTAAAAAAGGGTTTGCTGCAATATGCATACCAAGACGCTCAGCTCCCGATGTAACCAGAAAGACCCAACTCTAGACGCGAATCTGTGCGTTCATCAGAATTGGTCCCGCCAACAAAGAAGACAAGGCGCAGTGGTATCTAGAAACTCCAAACAGGCTAAAGACAGAATTTAAGCAAGAAACAAGCAACCTGACTTCTAGGCGAGGCGCTGCTTCTCATGCTCCGTGCCCATGGCGACAGCGTGTCTGTCACCCGCAATGCCTGTGTGTTCATTGCCAGAGTTCTCGCTGGGAGCCTTGCCCTCCAACATCTGACTGTGTTGAGGAATGCCGTGGCGTTCGCCCTGGGGAACCGAGTGTTCGCTGTCCATAGGCTCGCCCTTGGCCGGCGTCCATGCCAGGTAGTCTCGGCGAACCTCAACGTAATCGTAGGCGAATTCGCCAAGTTGGTCGTCGTCCATGCCCAAAAGCTCAGCTTCCTCGGACGCACGAAGATGAAGACCGGGAATCTTGTTGATCACGAAAGCGAGGATAGCGCTGACAACGAAGGAGTAGGCAGTAACGGCAACGACGTAAGCAATCTGCTTGTAGATAGCCTCAGGAGTTCCAGTGATGGCACCGCCTGCGAGGCCGGCGTTGACGCCGTCGAGTCCGATGATGTAATCGGCAGCAAAGATGCCGTTCATAAAGAGTCCCCACATGCCGGCGACGCCGTGCTCAGCGAACACATCGAGGGAATCGTCGATCTTGATCCAGAACTTGACTAAAAGCCGTTAGTAAAAACATATTCAAGATATATGCAAGCAAACACGTACTCTTGGTGGCAAAATTGCAGACAATGCCAGTGGTGATACCGAGGACAACACTAGCCCATGGAGGTAGGAAACCAGAGCAGGGAGTAGCAGCGACAAGTCCAGAAATGCAACCTGAGCACCAACCGACCATGGACCACTTGCGAGCCAGGCGCCAATCGAGGATAACCCAAGTCATGGCTGCAAACGCGGCAGTGATGTTGCTGTTCCAGCAGGCCATGGCCGCACGTAGGTTCGCGCCGAAAGCAGAGCCTCCGTTGAAGCCCAACCAGCCGAACCACAGAAGGATGGTGCCGAGAGTAATGAGGGAAACGTTGTGAGGACGGAAATTCAACATCATCTTCTCCTGGCGGCGTCCGAGGATCAGGGAGTAGGCCAAGGCGGAGCAACCAGACACAATCTCGACGGGGCCTCCACCTGCGTAGTCGAGGCCTCCCCACACGAAAAACCATCCGTTCGAGTTCCACGCCCAGTACGCGACCGGGCAGTATACGATGGTGGCCCACAGCCAGATGAAGACCATCATGGGAATCAAGCGACCGCGCTCAGCAACACAACCGACGACGATAGCAGCAGTGACAGCGCAGAATTGTAGCTGAAGCCTAAATTAGTGCATGTCAATGCACAGCCTTTACGAGATGACATACCTGGTAGAAGGAATATAGCAATTCGGGGATCAACGGACTGCCAGGGCTAGGAGCACCGAGAACACCCTTGAGACCAAACTTGTCGAGGTTGCCGATGAAGCCATTGGTGGACGGGCCGAAGGCGAGCGAATATCCCCAGAAATACCATTGGAAAGTGATGACGGAAGAGGAGAACATGCAGGCCCAGATGAGAGACAGAGCAGATTTTCTGCGCGCAAGACCCGAGTAGAGGAAGGCGAGGCCCGGGACCATGATCAAGACCATGGCCGAGGCCACGAGGATGTATGCCTGGTCACCCGCATCGTACCATTGGTTCAAGTTCTCCGTTACTGAAGAGTCTCGTCAGCATGGTGAATCGACGGGACGTGGCAGGAATCTGCTCAATTGTGTAGCGCAAAATGGTCATGTTTGCACTCAACGCGTGCTAAGTCACATGGAATAGGGTACTCACGAGAATCTCCGCCGGTGATGGCGTCAGTCCCGTTAAATTCGGTGGGAGCACCGATCCATGAATACGACATGGTGACCGAATCTCTGGGATGTGCGACGAGATGTCGGGTTGAGAAAGGGCGTGTGTAAATGAGGGTTTGGTCCAACGGGCCCAAGAAGTGAATTAAGAAAGAGAGCAGTGGTCGATTGCTGGAACCGGGGCAGTAATATACAACCCGCTATGGGAGAAGTCGGAGCCCTATCGCTGGTTGCGGTAGTTCGGCCGGGGGCTTTATGGGTGAAGCTTCTGTACTACTCTTATCTATCCTGGTCCACGGGCCCAGAGCTTAGGGCAAAATAGACGAGGCACATCACCCACAGCCGCGACGCCGTGGGGTTCGCAGTAGACGGGGAGCCTTGTTCCTTTTCTGCCGGTTCAATTGATGCTGCGTCATCGACGCGGCTTATCTCGCCGCTCGCGGGCCAGGCAGCCTGCGGTTGCAAGATAGGCGCAGAGGGTGGTGCGGACGACCATGTCTATCGGCGTCTTGTAGGGAAGCCCTCGCCGTCGCAAGAGCAGCGCCCCATACGCCGCCAGCAGCCATGCCATACACAGCTCATGAGCACCGTGTTCAGTGTCATGCCAGGCGGGAAGCTTGGCGGCGTGGGGATCGTTGCTAAAGGCTTTTGTCCGATGATAAGTTGGTCGACGCTGACTGGCTGGCCGCGGCAGCGTTCTCCTGAGCACGCCCTCGACCAACGTCTGCCGCCTCGAGGCCATGCGCTCTGAGATTCGTAATTTGCCCTCGACGAGCGATAAGAGCCATGGCTGGTGTGCCAAACACGGCCTGCCGAGACGATGCTTTCCCTTGCCAACTCACCACCTGGGAGCTCACAACAGCCGGGCGAACAGCGGTGCGCCGCCCAGCTTCACCTCTGCATCCTGACGTTGCGCACGGCGCTATTCTTGTCCGCTTGTGGGTGGTGCAGAATGAGGCTTTTTCAACCGCCCATCCGGCCCACCGCGTCTGTCGTTGTCGGGTTGACCGCGGCCACTGGCGTCGACGCCATCCAGATTGTCCCCACCGTCTCCAACAACTAACAACTAGAGCCCACAAGGGTCGTTGGTGGCCACCAAGCGTCCCTGATGTCAGGGAATAACTGCTCAGTTACCATGCAGACGTTAGTGACGCCGTGCAAGCATAGGCCGTCGAAGTCATGTACGACCTGTTCCAGAAGTGAGACGTTCGTCTGCACTCGACACAAGGCCCCCATCGTTGTTAGCCTGACCCCATCAGCTGAGAGTCTTGTACTCTCCGTCTTTCCACATGTGTGAGTATGAGCTTGAGCATGACTGTGTGGGTGTAAGCATCAACGTAGCCATGAGCGTCGTCGTGCGCCACCTGCAGTTGCTTCCCGCAGCCGCCCCGCCCGCTTGGCGAAACTGGTCGTCGCGAAAGCATGTGAGATGGGATGGTCCAGGGCTCCCCAGCTGCGTGGAAGCGAGCCAGTGGGGATAAGCTCGTGGAGGTGTCAACAGTGTTTAGGTACATGTACGACACCGCGTGGGGCATCCAATCATCAATTGTCCGTTTTGTTTTTGGACTGCCTGCCTCGTCTTTGGTTCACCTGGAATCTGCCTCTTATCTGCCCATGTCAAATCTTCTACTGCCCGCCTATCAACACGCGCGTCCGACCTCGGAGCCATGACCGCGCGTTTGAAGTAACCTTCAATACAATATCCTTGTAATCGACCTGCTCCGCCTCACAATACTCAAATCCAAGCTCCTAGCAGGTGCTCATCACTTCTTGTAATGGACCTGGCAATAGGTGGAAATTGGCATGGACTCTACAATGTCATGACTAGGTACTGAGTCGAGTCTAACCACAGTTGCCATGTTTCCACCAGTCAACACGGGTCACGGTTGGAGAAGTGTCGTATAATTCCTTTCTACATCTACACAAATAACTTCACAACCCATTTGGACTTGAACGCCTGGTAAAATGCTGATTTTTGCCACCATAACGCTCCTCAATGCGCCGTCCCAAAAGAGACCATCATTACATCTCACCACCCCCTCCTCTTCCCCATGTGCTCAGCACCCCTTTCCTTCCTTTTCACCCGCTTCACATCATGCCTCCTCCTCTTCTCCTTCTCCCACCTTTCCGGGTCTGCAACTGCCTCTACCTTCCTTTTTCTGCGTCTCTCCTCCCTGCGCTCTCGGACAGCTTTCTGCACATCACTCATCACTTTGAGATACTCTGGTGTGCCCATACGCTTTTGCAGCGTGTTCATCACCTCACGCGCCTTGTCGATGAGGGCCTTGTATACGTCAGTAGGTTCATTGAGCGTAGTGGCTTGCGTAAAAGAGCGCGGGATCGTGGTCGCGGGGTCCACAAGCGTGTTTAGTGTTGTTAGGAGGTGGGGGATGGATGTGGCGAGGGGTTCGAGCGGGAATTTGGCCGTCATTGTTTCGAGCAGACTCAGAGTCGCCGTCTTAGCATTGAGAGAGATCTTGTCGGGGCGGATGAGGCCTGAAAGGCGAGCTACGAGGCGATGGATTGCTGCTGGTGGAGCGGTATCATCGCTCTTTGGCTTCGCCATCTTGGGCGGAGGAGAGAAGCCGCTGAACTCATCGTCGGAAGTCACAATGCCGTTCAGAACATCCTTTCCTTCTGTTGCTACATCTTCCGTTTCATTGTCATCTTCGCTCTTCTGCCACTGCCATTTCGCTCCGTTGACAGCCAAGCATCGTGCCAGGAAAGCAATGTTCTTGACGCTCTGCGTACAAAGCTGTTCGGTAACTTCCGGATTGACCAAATTCTTCAAGAATGCGTTAGTCAAATGAATCATGTTCTGCTCCGCCAACTGCAGACCACCGGATCCTTTTAATGGTAGTGCGTCTAAGCTCGTATCCTTGTTCGAGACGGCAAGATGGGCAAAGTAAGTTCCCATGAGCTCGGCTGATTTGAGCTTGACCCAGGCGTGAGGGTAGGATACGCTGGCCTGGACAGCAGTCCACAAGCTCTCTTTGTTCGAGGAGAACATGCCCTCCGTATACAGCTTGCATGCCTTCGAAAGCAGGATCAACGAGTAATAGAGCAACTCCCAGTCGTCCTCGTCGCGTCGTGACAGGCTCGCGTCGATCGTCGAATCAATGCGATCAAGAACGTACGACAGTTCCTTCGGTACACCGTCTTCGATATCTACTGCTTCAAAGTAGAAGCCCCAGCACTGAATGCCAAGTCGCTTCAACCCTGCGTTGTCGTCCTGTTCTAACCACGACTTCAGATCTGTCGCGAAACTCTGTCGTCGCTTGTCACTTGCATGCTGAAACAGCCTTTTGATAAGCAGACTTGCCAACTCCCTACACTTGCTCGAGTCGTCGTTTGCCAGGGTATTAATCAATGGGAGGAACATCATACCGTAGTACTCATACTGCGCCTTCTCGGGGAACCTTGGAAGGGCTTTCGTGATGATAAGATCCAAGGCTTCCATGACAGACTGTCTGCCCTCCACATGCTCGTACCGCAAGTTCTTGAGTAGGAACTCCATCTGCTTCTTGAACCGTTTCTCACTTTGCGTGTATGATGTTAGGAATTGGAAGTAATGGCTTCGCGCGACATCCCTTGCGGATTTTGTGTGGTTCGTGATCATCATCTCCGCAACCTTGTCCATAGACTCATAGATTTCAGGAACATCGAAGTGGCGATTCATGACGGCCTTGAGAAAACCGAAAGTAACACCTTGGCGATCCGGCTCGTCAAGGTCAGGTTGCATGCGTTTGAGGAGATGCCCAATATCTCGCTCTTTGACTTGTACATTCGGCCTCTCACGAAGCATAGCTGACACTAGCTTCAAAGAAGCCTGTGCAAGCTCAGTGTTGGATGAAGGCGCACCCTTGATAGCACGCATCGCCTCGTCCACATAGACTGGGCAATTCGTGTCGAGCTCCGACATCGGTACTTTGATGATCGTTGTAAGTAGACGGACGGCCGACACTTGCACCTCTTCTTGTCCTTGCACCATGGCGTCTCCAATCACCGGCAAGAAGCCAGCCAGATTCTGCGAAGTTTGGAGATCGTCATGCTTGCGTAATACTGTGCGGAGGATGTCCAGACTGAAGCGAGTAATCTTATAGACGTAAGACGATGTCGAAAGGCGAGCGCCAGACTTTGCAGCTCCCTTGTTGTTTACCAAAAAACGCTTGGTTTTTGGGTCTATCTTTGTCTTCTTGTCCATGCTTGCGCTGGCCTTGTAAACCTCTTGAATCAGCTCGTAGCAAAACACGAGTATGTCCCTGCTATTGACCGTCGGATTCTGGAGAACGCCGAGTCCGATGCGACGGAGCAACTCGTCAATTTTCTGCACCATTCTCGCATTCAGCTTCTCGAGCAGAAGCGACCTGATGGGAATGACAAGTTTGACAAGATGCGCAGGAGTGGTCGAACGGGCGATAATATCCATGGAATCAAAGCTTTTGCTGCTCTTGACCTCTTTCATCTTGCTGATGTACTCCTCTGCGTCCTTTTCTTGTCCAGCGATACCAAAAGTGTCATCCATGACAACATCCACGATGTCCGAAAGGCAGTAGTCCAGATCGCCGGGCTTTAGCTGGTCCGAAAGCTTTACCATGATGTGGTGCAACGTGAACGAGAACACGTGAAGTTGATAACCGCGCTGGAGCGCGGTCCGCAAGGCTTTCAGTATGAAGCCCACATAGCTAGAACCCATAAGCACTGCAATATCGCTAAGTGTATTCCTGGCCATGTCCCGACTTTCCTGAGCACGGCTCTTGAGGATGTAGCAAATATCCAGCAGGACTGCAGGGAGACGTGCTTCGGTTTCGTGTACGGGTAGAACAAGAAGAACCTTTGTCACTGCGATCGCAACCGGGACTCGTAGACTGACAGTTGATTCGTCTTTCTTGTGTAGGAATTCGGTCAATCCAGGTAGAAAGTTATTGATTAGATCGCTAGTAAGCTTCTCTTGCTGTGGTAGAGTCTTCGAAAGGGTGGATACTGGCGAGTCAATTTGCATAGCGTCCGCATCAACCTCTGCTTCGGTTGCGTCATCGTCTGTTGGGGGTACTTGTGTCGTAGTGATATATCCCTTGGCGCGTCCCGCTCGACTTAAACCATCCATCAATCCTCCGATGAGTCTGATAATGGCCTTCTGCATGTCCTCTTTGCTTGTCAGGTAACCAATGTATCTTCTCAGAAGGGAACGGAACTGTGGCCACTCCAATGACTCGGTCAAAGCAGAGAGCGTCTTGACCGTCTCTCCTGCAAGATTGTCAGCGCCTTCGTCATCGGCCTTATTGAACACGAAGTGTTCCAAAAGTGGCATCAAAATGTGATAAACATTGCCACCCCGAAGGTGAGACGCGTTTGCGGCCAGCCGGCGGAGGGCTCTCAGTCGACGATGGCCCTGAATGTGAAGGACGTTGCTGAAGAACGAGGCCTCATCATCATCTGATATGAGGACATACAGATCAGACACAGGGGCCCATTCGCGATGCACCTTCACTAGCTGCTCGAGAACAGCCAGGTACTCTACTCGGACGAGCTCTGATGCTTCGCGCATTCCATTTTGTAGACCAGGAAGGATTGCCGTAGAAATGAATTCCTTGAACTCTTCGCTCTCTGAGATTTCAATGAACCGGCGGAGGGTTAGAGATGCATTAACGCGAATGCTCAGTTCCTCATTGTCTCTGATAAAGTAGAGCATGTTGTACACCAACGGCTTCCACTGCATGAGAGAGTACGAGCGAAACCCACCCTCGTTGATCTCGTTGAATGCCTGCGAACGGCGGTCGAAGTCAGGTTCATCAAGTCGCGATTTTGCGTTGGCGTTGGCATTGTGGCACAGTTTTGCAACTGGTACCAACTCCTCTCTGATATCGGAAAGGTCCTGAATGATATCACACAACACTGTTCTTGACGTCCGGTCATTAAAGAAGGCAAACATAGGGCAGATGGCATCGTAGATGCTGTCGAAAAGCTCGTTCAAACCCTCACTCTCGCAGCGTTGGATAAATTCGTGAAGGATCCTGAGCAATCCCAGCTTTGTACGGGGATTAACCCGCTTTGATGGCTGACGGAGGAGGAAAGTCGCGATCTCAATCATGCTGCGAGATTCAGCAGATCCTACAACATGCGGAGCCAACTCTGCGATAGTCTGTACGCCGGACTCGAGCACCTCCTTGCTAGGGCTTTTGCGAAGAAGATTACCTACACGATTCAGAATGGCAGTGGAAAACGGCTGGACTATGTCTGTTTGTATGCGGTTCCTCAGGATTTTAGCTTCCACGGACGGTGGTTCCTTGGCCACAAGAGAAATGATGTTCCGAAGAATATCATCAAGAACAAATCGCAGAACCTCGTCCTTCGCCGAGGGGATTTCCAAGCAATCAACGATCTTGATCAGAATGTCCGAATTGTGTTCTACTAGGAATGGAGCTGTCGACAGAGATTTCGCCCAGGCCGCAAAGAGTCGAAGGAGCCCAGACACTGACTGAGCGGTTTCAATCGGGAATTGGTCAAGTCGTGGTTCAACGAGTTCTTTTACTATAGAAGCGGTGTACGGTTGCCAGGCGAAGTCAGGACATGTTTCGAACAGCCTGCCCAATGATTGCAGAGCACGCTGGCGGATGGTCTTCAGTAAAGAAACTTGCAATTTTCGACCTTCTTCAGGTTCGTCCTCGCCTGTAGGAGGGACCGTTGATAGATCCCGGGAAGCTTTGACGAGGCAGTACAAGACAGGATCTACGATTGTGACGGTGTATGGCGTAAATGTGGTCTTGAACGTGCTGAGCAGGTCCTCCAACATGTTCAAAAAACCAACTTGCTTGCGCGCATCCATTAGATCTCGCTGGAAGAGGGCTTCGTCCAGTATGCCATCCTGGAGGATTGAGACGTCGCTCAGAGGACCGAGCGCTATCTCCAGAAATTGGCGTACAGCCTCGTCGCCAAACCTGTTCTTCAACCCAACGAAGACGGACTTCCGCTTAGACTCAAGACCTTTCTTGCCGGCTATGACCTTGCCATATAGTAGGCGGAGAACGATCGGAAGAACATGCTCCAGGTCTTCGTCTTGGAGTTTGCCCTCACTGAGGAAAACTGGGAGTTCATCTCGGAAACGAGCATCGTCAAGGAGATTGAGTAGGTCCTCTTGATATGGAGAGATGGCGGGGTCCTTCCAGGTCAGGAGCGCTCTCAACGCTGCTTTTTGTATCTCAAGATCACCGTTGCTCAACAATGCAAGAAAAGCCTCGTGAACTTCGTTTGCTCGGTACAGAACTTTGGGGTTGGTGAATTTCGAGAAGACAGAGAGCATAGCTTTCTGGTCCTTCCTGTTCCAACGGTGCGGCAAGAGATCTTGGGATTCCCCGTTCACAACATCGTCCCAGGGTTCTGGCGTTCGTTGGTCTAAAGCCCAGTCAAGAAGAACAGGAACCAGAAGTCGCGAGCGCTTCTCTGCGAGGTGTGGCAACGAATCGAACAACCTAAGCGCTTGTGTTCTGTTCATCGAATTGCTGAAGGGTATACTGGTGTGCTTATCTTCAAATATCGTCGCAAGTCTTCCCTCGACATCGCTCCACGAGGCCTGCATACTGACTACGAGCTCTTGAAGTTCCATAACATTGGTACATTCGAATTCGGTGGCATATTGTTTTGGTGCAGGATTTGGTGTGGCGGCTGCCGCACTATGTGCAGCATCGTCCTGGCTAGAAGGCTCGCTCAACCATTCCAATGCAATCTTCGTAACAACTCCTTCGCCTTCTTTTGTGCTACACATCGCTTTCAACGCCCGACATGTGTCGTCCCAGGCGGAAGATAATCTCACATGTAGAAGACCAAAACAGAAGGTGGGTATCGCTTCCCCAATCCAATCATCGGAACACAGTGCTGGATAGAGGTTCGCGAGCTGCCCTATGCGCATTGATATGGACCGTTGATTGTCAAGGCCTGGAGGTGTCTGCTCAACCATCATGGCTACAGATATTAAATTCCGTAGCTCTTCGTTCTTCCCAGCTATAATTTCGAGAATGTAAATGGCGATAAGTCTCATGTCGTGCGAAGGCGATCTTAAGCAGAGCATGAGCGCTTGCTTGAGAGGTTCCATGTGTGGGCCTTGCATGAGTAAGTTCGCCTTCTCTCGTTCGACTAGAACAAGTAGTGCACGCCAGAATGACAAGGAATGCCCATAGACAGCTGACGCTTGACACACAGAAGTCCACAGATCCGTTGCGAAGCTACGATCCGCCGTCCTCTCAACGAGCGATAAGAACCCGTTACCAGTGGCAAAAATGTCTACTGTCCGTAGCGGTCGAGGTACTTCGATTCGGACAGAGCGTTTAAATGCTTCTCCAAGGCCATCCCACACAGACTGTGATCGCTCATCGGAAACACCGAGAATGGCTATGACATCTAAGAGAGCGTTACAATGGTAGGTGATCTGGCGCAGCTCCTCGTCTCCCTTGTGTGACCGGGCCAGTTCCAGAAAAGGCTGATCCATGAGGGTCTGCCAACGCTCCGACGGCTGTAAAACACCAGCCGATAGCGTACCGTTCTGGTAGAGTTGGGGTAGAATGGCGCAGAGTTCAGACCCATGATCGTGGGCTTTCTGAGCGACGAACCTGGAAGGGCTGTCAACCACTGTGCTAATGAGGAACAATTTGCAGAGAAAACGTACCTTTTGAAATATGGCAATAACAATGACCTGAATCTCTCTGCACCAAGGTCGGCGAAAAGGTTGCAAAATGGTAAGAAATACTTCTCCCACTGGCCTCGAGCAAGCCCCTCGAGCAGCTTTTCGTGGGGTATTGCAGCGTCCAATGCGCAAGACTGGAATACAACGGACACGGCTGTTAGGATATCCCACGCATCGGATGTGTCGATGTTTGCAGATTCTTTCACAGAGTCGAGCAAACGGCCAAGTGAGTCCAATACGGGTTTCCAGTCTCCTACGCGATCGCCTCTTCGTACGCCACAAGCTACCAACAACAGGCGAGACGATAATCCGACATGACGACTATCGGATGAGGTGGAATCAATGTGCGCGAGGATGACGTCCAAGAGTGGCTTGAAGTTCTCTGCGTCTGTATGGTGGATGCTCGCAGTGACAACGCCCACCAATACTGGCTCGAGCGGTGGGGCACGGAGGGCGACATGCTCGTCGTTGAACGTCTCGGTCAGCAATTCCTGCACTATTGCTGTGGCACTTGAGTGGAAGCCTCGTTGAACGCCTTTTAGAGAATCAGCCAGGAGGAACTTGACGCCCTGCTGGAACGCATGATCTTTTGCGGAGTCTTGTAGCTCCTCCACTTGCGCCGAGATGTGCCTAATGATCAACTTCAACGGCGTCCTGTCTCTGTGGTAGCTAGCGCCCGCCTTGCGGATAAGGAAGCTAAGAGATTCGGCAGCAAAGCGTGAGACAAAGGCTTTTTGCTGTCGTTTCCCTAGCAGAGGCGACATGAGATCGAAGACGGGCCTCAGATCCGGCACGAGCAGTCTGGAGAGGTACTTGAACAGCCAGGCAAGGCACGAGAAGCTCCACTCGATGACCTCGACGGCCGGGTGCGTGGCTGCCAGCTGCGACACGGTCGTAACTGCCTTTTCAAAGTACTTTTCAAACTTCTCGCCCAGGTCGTGCGCCAGGTGGGCCATGAGACTGAGCAGCGGCTCGGCCCCGAACTTGTCGCCCTTGGCGATGTGCTCGACGAGCAGGTCGAGGATGCGGTCGCTGTGGTGGAGGACTTGCGGGAGGCTTTCGCAGAGCGGCGCAACCTTGCGGGCGAAGGCGGTAAAGGCCTCGGCCATGTTGAGTTCGCGCCATTCGACAAAGGCGTCGCGGAAGTAGGAAAAGGTGGTTTCGAGCTCGGCGTCGTCGAGGATGGTGCTGCGCCCACGGCGGATGGGCTCGATCTTGATCTGGGCGACGCGCTGCGAGAAGCCCTTCCATGTGTGGTTGCGGCTCGACGCTGTGCCGCCCTTGACTCTCTTCGGGGCGCGCTGCTTGGAGCTGGGCTTTGTGACTGGACCCCGTGACATGGCTGCCATATCCGATGTGCGTGTTTGTGCGTGTTCGTGGTGAGGGCTCACTTCTCTTCACCTTCTTCTCCACTAAATTTTCCAGCGCCAAGATTTCATTCTGCCGCCTCGGGGGATCCGTGCACGCGCCGACGCGAAAGGAAAGTCAACACCACAGGGCACGTCACGACACCACGACCTTCTCACACCGCCACTGTTATGGCTTCGAAAATGTGCGTCTCACTCCGTCGTCCCCAGAGACAACATGCTAACTAAGCTACAGAGTCGTCATTGGCGATGTGAATGGTCAGTTTCGGACGGTTTTCCAGAAGCTGGGCGCACTCCATGCAAAGAACAACTTCGCCCTGGCTATTGTTGCTGGCAATCTCTTCGCAGACGCCCCAGAAGCCAACGGTGTCAACGATCCTGACGTACAGGCGCTAATCGACGGTCGCATCGACGTCCCACTGCCCATATACTTTGCTCTTGGCAGCCGCTCGCTTCCATCAGCAGTCGTTGATAAACTGGAAACTTCAAGTGACGAACTCTGCCATAATCTGTTCTTTCTCGGCAAGCGCACGACGACGAAAACATCAGAAGGCATCCGCGTCGTAGCATTAGGCGGACAATTAGACGCCAACGTCACCGCAAGTCAATCCAAAGACAAGTACTCACCCGTCTACGGCGAAGTGGATGCGAAGACGCTCAGAGGAGCTACGACAGCCGACATTCTTGTGACTAGTGAATGGCCAGAGGGCATCCACAAGCGTTCCAAGGTAGACTTCAACCCAGAGGTACACCCTCAGGTTCGCCAGTGCGTTGCAGATCTTGACGTGGTCTTGAAGCCCAAGTATCATTTCTCTACGTCTGGCGTCAATTTCTATGAACGAGAACCCTTCTTCCACGCACCAAATGCTGAGACGGACAATCTTTACCCCATGACTCGATTCATTAGTCTTGCAGCTTACGGCAATCCCAACAAGCAGAAGTGGATATACGCCTTTTCGCTCGATCCGTCCGCAAGCAACCCCATCTCACCGCCGACCGGATCTACAGCTTGCCCCGTTACGCTTTCAGAAAAGAAACGACAAGCGCAAGAGCCTCGCGAACAGACGTTAGTCTACGATGACGGAGGTCGCGGAGGCCGACGATCCCACAAGCGGCGCAAAGGTGAGCATCGAGGCCCGATATCAGCGTCTGAATGCTTTTTCTGTCTTGCAAACGAGAACATCGCAACACATCTAGTGACATCAATTGGCGAGAACTCGTACATAACCACAGCAAAAGGACCTCTGTCAACCTCCCAGACCTTCCCGCGGCTCGGCTTTCCTGGCCATATGCTGATAATCCCGTTTTCACATCAACCAACACTCGGCGCAATGGAAGAAGAAGAACGTCGCTGCACGTATGCTGAGATGCAAAAGTATCGTACCTCAATGAATAGCATGCTGAAGGCCGCAGCCGAAGAAGACTATGGTTCGGTTACATGGGAAGTCAGTAAGTCCAGCTTACCACACACCCATTGGCAATACCTACCGGTCACAACGGACCTCATCCGAAAAGGATTAGTCGAGGCAGCTTTCAAGGCCCTGGCTGAGAATTTGCATTGGCCCACGTTCACAAAAGAAGACGTTGGCGATGGATTTGAAGAGACTAGCGACTTTTTTAGGGTCTTGGTCTGGGATCCCAGAGATGACACAGCGAAGCAGTCGAGCTATATCATGCGTTTTGATGAAAAAATCCGATTTCACAATCAGTTTGGCCGAGAAGTACTCGCAAAGTTACTGAGGCTGGATAAAAGGCTTGACTGGCGTGACTGTGGACAAACGCAAGTTGAAGAAGAGCAAGATGTGCAGAGATTCAAGGAGGCATTCAAGGATTTCGATTTCGCCGATTAACGATTATGAATTCCCTACATGCCGTCGGCAGTGTACTATCTCTCATATCTCTTCGGTGTTGTATCAGCCCTGACGGCCCATTCCGAACAATGGTGAGTGTCTCCTTCTACAACGAGTTGCTTTCTGCATCATAATCATGTCTATCTATGCCCCTGTTCGCTATGGTCGCACACATAGTCCCTTTGTTTCAAGGATTTTAATGGCCACGCAGAGCGAACTTCGAGAGCATCTTGTGAACCACATCAGGCGTAGATGCTACTTTGAGGCATGGCTTCCTGCATCGTGTGAAGCTCTATCTACACCCTTGCGTGTGTCGGCGCCTTCCGAATGACAGCGAGCACCACATGTCCTTAGGCAATGCTTTGTCTTCATCTATATTTGCTTTGTCTAATGCACACTTATACGAAACCCTTGTCAGATCGAATAAGTGTGTTGTGGAGTATACGAGACGGTAACTTATCATGTTATTCATTGATTGCAGGACCACAGAGTTAGTTTCTTAAGCTTCGATCTAGCCGTATTTGCACATCTTTCCGTGGACCGAGGTGCTCAGTTTCGTTATTAGAATCCTAGTATCCTCCAAACATACAGAATGCTCCGCTGCGTACTCCACTATCTCTACCGCGTGCCAGGAGATAGAGTTCCGGGCACACGGTCTGTCTGCTACACTGAACACATGCACGGCTCGTGTACGCTTGAATCAGTCGGAATCAAGCCAAGCGATACCTCAAGTTATTTAGCACCACCAAGTAAGCAAACAGCATCGACTGTAAGACAGCTATGTAGAGCAGAAAAGCAACCAAACTAGCTCGTTGGATGTATACTTTACATTCAGATATTGTGTGCGACATTGTTGTGAAGGACGTTGACGGCTGATTACTTCCAGCACTCAAGGATGTACGAGAGCATGCAAAACTAGGCGTGCGGATCGTATTGCCAGATAGTCAACGCGGGGTACGCCCGGTCTCGTCGTGGTGCCAAGAGGGGATCGCTCCAGTGCGCAATATCTGGCTCGGCGCCATTCCTCATTCCAGTTAATACCTGTCCCTACGTTCTCCAACTCTTATCTTTCATTTGCTTCGTTTCCATTTGCTGATGTCGATGACAAGGTAAATTCCTTCCCGAACCGTAGACGACGCCGCCGTTACCGCACGTTTCATCTACATGACCAATGAGGTGAATGATCTACAAGCTACTGAATTAAGCTCCGTCGCCAATCATAATCTACGATACGCGCACCTGAGTGAGCGGAGCTCGCTGTTCGACACATGCATCGTTTGGTCAATCTGCTCTCGCGGCCAGTCAGCACAATGCGACAGGCATGTAGGTCGGTGCCGACTCCTAGTGTGGCAGTTCGACAATGCTGTAGGCTGAAGAAGATATGTTCGTGCAGATGGTCAGGTACACATGGCTCAGTGCGCCCAAGTAGGCAAGTGATATACAGGACGGAGACTCTTGGCTGGTATACCCACCTGCCCAATCTGGCGTCGCGAGAGTACTGGTGCGTTGTGGGACAAGAGTATAGACAGTAATTCCGCGAGTGCGTGGTGCTTATCATTGGTATGTAGGGGTAGGGATACACCTCTAGTGATGGTGGACTCCGAAGGTAGATGAAGACGGTGAATCTGTATAAGAAAGGCTGATATCTTCAACTTGAAGGTCAGACAGAGCAGAGTCACCTTTCCTCCTACATCGGGCAACCTAGGCACGTGTCTTCGAGCTCCTCTCCACCTCGTACCACCTCCTCGACTCAAATATCGTTCTTTCCCCTCGACTTACTCCATATTCATCATGAAGACCACCATCTTGCTCACTTTGGTTGGCCTTGCCGCAGCTGCGCCAGCTCCTCTGGTCTCCCGTGCAAACATTCCCGGTATCCCAACGACTGCGGCTGCCAAAACCCAACTTGCAGGCCTCACCGTCGCTGCCCAAGGCCCTCAAACCGGCTACTCGCGCGATCTATTCCCCCACTGGATCACACAATCTGGCGCTTGCAACACCCGCGAGGTCGTCTTGAAGCGCGACGGAACGAACGTCGTACAAGACTCTTCCTGCGCCGCTACGGTAAGTGCAAGAACCTGGCTGACCTGCTTCAGCCCTGTCTAAAGATTAGGAAAAGCAAGTTGCTGACCCAACAATAGTCCGGAACTTGGTACAGCCCCTTGGATGGCGCCACCTGGACCGCCGCAGCTGACGTCGACATTGATCATCACGTTCCTTTGAGCAATGCCTGGAAGTCTGGAGCTTCAGCCTGGACGACTGCACAGCGTCAGGCCTTCGCCAACGATTTGACAAACCCGCAGCTCAGCGCTGTGACGGACAACGTCAACCAGGCGAAGGGTGACAGTGGACCTGAGGCTTGGAAGCCAGTGAGTTTTGCAATCTCGAGACATGCGACTGAGACAGTAAAGGCTAATGCAATGACAGCCTCTAGCAAGCTACTACTGCACCTACGCAAAGGCGTGGGTCAGGGTCAAGAGCGTCTACAAGTTGACGATTACGAGTGCGGAGAAGACGGCGTTGACGAGCATGATAAACACATGCTGAGGAGGAAATCGATGGAGGAGCCATGTGCGAGTCTGGGTAGCTGAAGTGTATTGGCGTGAGGAAAGTTGATACGCGGTTCACCATTCAAATGAGATTCTTTTACACTCCAAGGCATATGCAAACCTCACTCAAGTCCTGGTTATGTTACAATGTGGTTCACTCGGGTACCGCGCTGAGGTAAAATACACTGGGCCAGGGAAATCCAACTCGCATACGAGGGTAAATCGACAGAGCACAAGTGGGTACTTGGTAATTTCCCATCACTTTTCATTATTGGTATCGCTGTTGTTCGCAACGGCGTTTCTGTGGCCGACTGACAGTGTAATACTGGAAGCATGAATCCTTGCTTGAAATATGAGCTTGAGTATACGCCTACTTACTAGCTCACGGTTAAGTTCACCTACGGTTAAGACAACCCAAAACTAAATCCACTCACGATAGAGCTTACGATTAAGCCTACCTGCGAGCCTGACCACAACCGAACCCATATTTGAGCTGATTTTTATCAAACTGAGGAACGTTGTATATTACTCACTACAGTGCTTATGGTCTTACTACGGTCAAATAAAAAATTAGTGCAAGCTAACATGTCACATGTTTCCGTTTAATAGATATCGAGCATCATCATTGATGAATAATATTTCTGAACAATAATTATCGCATAAACAGGTACATATCTTGAAACTACTAGCCTAAAATCATCTCTAGGATAGTAAAAGCCCCTGTTTACATTTGCGCTAACTGATGCGATTGTGAATCATGGTCCCATTTGAGCGTGTATCTCTGACCCGACTGTGCAAGTTGTTGTTGAAAACTTGCAAGTGAGTTGGCGAGCCGTGCTTGAGCTACCATAAGACCAGGAGCATTGCTTGTTACCCAATCTTCGAATGGCCCTGTAGTTAAGCCGATCTCTTGTTCTGTTTTATAATCTTTGTGTGCTTTGGCCAAGTTTTAATTGTAGTAGGCCAAGGTGGCTTGTAACTCAGGACGTGCCATTTGCACGAGTGGAGATGTTGGCTTGCACAAGCACACGTTAGACTCATTTGTGTACATGCCGGTTCATCGGTAGGTAATATGGGTTTGGCAGACCAGCTGGAAGGATGTAGATGGAATTTTAACGTACAAGACTCTCCTCTTGTAAGAGACTATTGAATGGAAGGTTAGCATATGCCTAAGCCCAGGGGAGAGAGCAGTTGTCTCGTTGTATACACAGTGCAAAACAGGAGAGTTTAGAAGAACGTACAGCTCAGCGAAGCGCTCCGGCGTAGGTCTTGGAATTCCCATATTTTCTTGTATTGCTTGTACACAAAGTATAGCTCGAAGGTAAATAGTGGGTTTTGTTCAATCAATGATGTAGCCTTTAATGTTGGGGAATAAAGAAAAACAATTGATAGTTGCTAGGGGACTTTGGAGAAGAATACTCCAGTGAAAGGCAACGAGACATAAATACTTTCCTTGAAAAGCCCTAGTAAATCATGGCCTGTCTCGTAACGCTTACACGTCACAATGTAGGCTGGAAAATTCCCCTACTTAGGAATAGTTTGTATGAAGATCTCGTTTTAGCTCTTAGACACTAGGTCTTAACTCTAGTAACTAGTACTTCTGGTGACGCTAGGCATCATCATATCCGTCTCACTGAGAGGTTCACGTTTCTAGTATTCGATTTCATTCGTAGCATACTATGTTGACTGGTGGAGAGATGACATGAATGGCTTATTATTTCGCGAAGCATTGGCTAGCTGCTGAATCCACTTACGCAGATCTACAGGACACGCGAGATCTTCAGCTTGGGCCAAGTAGATATGAAGGGATTCACATCCAACCAAGCTCTCCTTGCACGAGAGTATTCGCGTCCCTTACTCGTTAATACCGAAGCCCAAACCGAGAGCATGTTATACGCCTCTACTGATCTACATGATATTTATGCCTCTCTCTGTCCTGAACATGACTGTTACTCATACACCAGAATGACTAGACAGACCAATACAAACCATTGAAGAGCACTCAAATTGTTCCCAACCGTGAATGTGACACGTGGATTAAACGATCCGAGCTGTGAGATGGAGCCGACCGCTTTCGTCGTGGGTTCACCGAGATTGCAGATGCCCATGACTAACAGCCAAAAAGTGGTCAGACCATGCTGCCGAACCGACCAATATATGTGGTTACCAGTCGAAGTTGACTCTTATAACCCCGTCATCGGCTGCCTGGGCTCTCGAATACGCGTCCGCACCGGTACATTGAGCAGCTAGTCGTCAAGAGACGGTGTCTCTCTGTTACTATCACTGTGTACTCTTACTGATTTTTACTGTGTAAAAAGGGGCTGGGTATTAGCTTCTATACTGAGTTACTATATTAGATTCTTACTGTGTTGCGTCTATCTGCTTGTACTTTAAGCATGAATACGCTATAAACCTAAAATAATAACCCCGTCATTGTTTCTGCGTTCTTTCCAGACGTAGATTGATTGATCTACCTCTCTTACATTGAACTACGTTTGCTTCAAACCATCTTCAGGGTCTTGCGCCGACCACAATAGTCCAATCGAATCTCGATACCAAAGTCATGTGACAGCTTCGAGGTGAAGACACTGGAAATTCCTCGAGGATTCCGACATAGTTATAGTAGGAGTTCTTCTCTACAGACACATGTGCTGTCTATCACTCTATGTTCTTCCTCTGTGTTAGTTCCTGCACATGTGTAGTTATCTAAATATGTGTAGTTGTAGATATCTACTTACCTAACGAATACAAGTAATTATGCTGAGTCTCTTTGTAACAGAACATGCTCGATGCAAGTTACATGAGGATCGAAGTAAGTTCATTAGATGCTTTGACCTTTACATTACTCATGCTATTGTTATTAACGACTTTTGATGGAGACTTGGTCTCCCTTGCTTCGTATCATACCTATTGGACACTGCCTCTATATTTCACAGCCCAAGCCCGTGATTATTTCGTTGTAAACGGACTGCATCCCAATTAACCGAGACCCAAGGACAAATGGGATATACAATTGCCAATTTACTACACATGGACAGGAAGATCACTTTTAACATCTCGAACAGCATTGTATACCGCTGCAAGGGCTGCATTCGATGATGAGGTTACTTACAATGAAGGCGTATTGATATTAACGGACTTGTAGCTATGTCACGTTAGTACGGGACTACTCGATTATCATTACCGTGTGCAGACGAGAATATATCAATTAGCACAATATCTACCACTTCTGCCTATGGACCGGATACTAGTCTACAATACTAAAAGACTTTTGCTACTTCGACATTGAGACAAGGTCAGCAAATTGACACTCAAGAACTAAAGTTGCTGTACAGGTCTAAAGCAATTTTTCCTAGCCATTTGCATTTCTTTGCACGTCGATCATTTTTATCAGATACGAAAAACCAATATGTACTTGTGTGTGAATGTTGCAGTATACATTGGAGGATGATAAATAGAGCTGTATTATGTGTCTGCTTGAGTGGATGAGATGTTTCATGGTAATAAATGTATCTTCGTTCAACGTCGGCAACACCTAATAACTACAACAATAAGTACTTTCAAGTCGCAATTAGGCTGTGTATGACAGACACAACTGCCACTGTAGATCGTTTATTTTTGGCCACGACAATAAACTCTGAAGTTATTGATAGTGATGCCCTATGCGTACATGAAACCCGTTGATCTCAGGTTTTGCTTAATATTTATACGAGTCTGCCATAGTATGCGGACGGTTTCCAATCTTTGTCTATCTCGGCGACACATTGTCATGATCAGACCCATCGGCTAGTGAATTGGAGCCAGGAGCACGTTATGAAGCTCAGAGCCCACTACACCCAGTACAACATCTGCAATTGTTAATGTAAGCAAGTATGATATCTACTCGACGTTTGAGTGTAACCATGAGATCTTGATATATGTGTTGTTCGACTTTAATGTTCACTTCTTCAGGACCCATAAGAAGCCAGTATCTCGGACTCTTTGCTCTAACTATCCACTTGACCACATCCAGTCATAGTCTCTAATAAAAAACGACCATGAATCAGACCAGCCGATAGCCTAACCATTCATTACACGCCCATCACTCTATACAGCAGTCAAACCGCCTCAACCAACCCACCCCTACCACCCACCACCCACCACCGCCACTAATACAACTACAACCAGCACCCATCCCCTCACCACCCCCCTCCTAACACCCCCATTACTCTCCCTCGTCCCCTCCACACACTCAAACGTCGCATCATACGGTACTTTCCACTCCCTCCTCCCCCGCGCCACACAGGCATAACTCGGATCCTCCAAAGTGCATGTCTGGACCCTGCACGAAGCGAGGCGAGCGCACGGCGTGTCGTTACGGGAGATATACGTGTTGTCGTAGTCCGGGCAGCAGAGGTGTAGGATGTCGGCTTCGATGCGGGTGCCACCGAGGGCGATGAGGCCTTGAAAGTTGGGGGAGAGAGTGGGCAGCTGAATGGCACAGGTAGCTGGGATGTTGGGGAGTGTGACGCTCATGGTGGCTTGTCGAGGGTTGTCGGCAAGTAGAGTGTTCAGGTAAGGCTCTTCTAGGTCGGCGCTGACGGAATCAGTTGAATTCTGTATGCTGATATAGAAGCTGTGGGTAGATTGTTGGGATCGAGGGTGCGGGAGTGGGTTGGGCATTTGGGATCTGAGGGGTAGATTGGTCGAAGTGAAAGTGAAAAACCGTGCGTTGCAAACGGATCCACCGATCAATAGCGCTCGTGTATTGTACATGACTGGAATAATGTCCGTTCTAGCGCAAAGAAGAATCGGAAGAAGGAGGAAAATACGTGTCTCTTATAGCGGCTCTTGCAGGGCAAATCCATTACATTTCATCTAGAAGCGACATAATCATAAGTCTATCATCCTCATCTGTCTACTTCTGCTTTGTAGCCCCGTCTACCACCTCCTCCTTAGGATCAACAAACATGGTCTCCTGCACACTCCATAGCTCACTATAAAGCCCTGCACGGTCGACAAGCTCTTGATGTGTCCCGCTCTCCGCCACCCCTCCTTCCTTGAGTACAATGATTAAGTCGGAGTCATAGATTGTGCGCAATCGGTGGGCAACGAAGACGGAAGTGCGCTTCTTTTCTCTGACAAGGGAGTTGATGTGTGAGAGTAGAGCGGATTCTGTGTGAGTATCCAGTGCAGATGTCGCTTCGTCAAAGAAGAGAAGCGGAGGATCTTTCAGAATAAGTCTGGAAACGGCAAGTCGCTGCTTCTCGCCTCCTGAGATCATCATTCCCCGCTCACCGACCATGGTACCATATCCATCTGGGAATTGACTGATGCTATCATGCAAACGTGCACGTTTGGCAGCTTCGACGACCTTCTCTGGGCTCGCGTCCAAGTTTCCATAGCGGATGTTGTGTTCGATGGTGTTGTTGAAAAGTGGTGTGTCCTGGGGCACAACTCCGATAGCTTTTCTCAGGCTGTCAAGAGAAACGTCGCGAATGTCCTGACCATCAATCAAGATGCGACCCTCCTGCGCGTCATAGAAGCGGAAAAGCAAGCGCAGTATGGTCGATTTCCCGCATCCACTGGGGCCTACAATGGCTACTTTTTTACCAGCGGGAATGGTCAGGTTGAGATGTTTGATGATGGGTCGGTCGGGACGATAGCCAAAAGATACATTTTCGAACTTGATTTCGCCTTTGGTGAGGACGAGGGCCTTTGTGTCCGGCTTGTCTTTGACGTTGACGTTGACCTTTTGGAGGTTGAAAAGTGTTTCCATGTCTAGCAGACTCTGACGCAGCTCGCGGTAGACGGAACCAAGGAAGTTCAGAGGTACAGACAGCTGGAAAACAAGCTGGTTCACAAAGACGAGATCGCCGACAGTCAACTGGCCGGTTGCGACGCCGTTACATGCGAGGTACATCATGGCAGTCAAAGCAGAAGAGAAGATGATGTTCTGGCCGGAGTTGAGAAAGGCAAGCGATGTAGCGACTTTGATGGAGGCTTTTTCGTAGGCTTGCAGGGATTGGTTGTACCGGCCGACTTCGTACTTTTCATTGTTGAAATACTGCAGGATGGTCAGCAACTGGTGGGTGTGGACAGACTCGTCATGTGCGTACTTTGACTGCTTCGTAGTTGATCAGAGAGTCTACGGCCGTCGTGGCTGCTTTGTTGTCGGCGGCGTTGGCCTGCTTCCTGAACTTTGTTCGCCAGGAGGTGGTCAAGATGGTAAAGGCTGTGTAGGCAGCCATGGTGGCGCTGGTGATGGCGGCGAACTGCCAGCCATATTGGTACGTCTTCAGTCGTCAGCAACGCTGTATGGCCCAGCTGGGCAGTTGCATCTCACCAAAATGCCGCACACGAGGGAGATTTCAAAGGCGGTGGGAAAGATGTGGAAGACCATGGACGTCAGGAGAAAGCTGATGCCCTTTGTTCCGCGATCGATGGCCCGCGTCAAGCCTCCCGTTTGCCTCGCCAGATGGAAGCTGAGGTCAAGGCGCAACAGATGCTCGTAGACGCTGCAGGCAACCTTGCGGATGGCCTTTTGTGCGACGCTCGCGAAGATGGCATTGCGAAGCTCCTGGAAGACGGTGGCGCCGATGCGCGTCATGCCATCTATCTCGTTCAGTCTCAGTCCAGGGCGTCATGGCCACGGCGCTGGTGCAGCTTACATGCGAGGATCATGGAGCCTGCCACGGTGCCGGCGGTGCCGCCCACGGCCACAAAGTCGATGTTCATGGCGTCGACGATGTTCTTGAAGTAGAAGGGGACCTGGACGTTGAGCACTTTGGCGCCGAGCAGCAGGCCGACGCTCAAGCCGACCCTGAAGCGGGTGCCCATGTTGTCCTTGGGCCACAGGTAGCGCGACATCTCCGTGATGATGGCCCAGTCGGCCTTACGCTGGGCCTTGTTGGTGAGCACCTGCTCCTGCAGCAGCGGGTCTGCCCTGGCCGCTTTGGCTTTGGCGGCATCGCCGGCGAGCTTGTCCTTGGCGAGGACAGCTGCAGGCCGCTGGCCGTGGACGTCCTTGCGGTGGAGCGGCGACGAGGTGAAGACGCGCGTGGCGTGGTGGAGCGAGTACAGCGGGCGGAGAGGGTGCGGGCGCGAGAGCGAGAGGGCGTCGAGGCCCGGCCGTCTGGCAGCGCGGGCAAGCGGGGGAATCAGCATGGCGGAGCTTCACATGGTCGAGCCTCTGCAGCTCCAGAGGGGTGAGTAGGCGCACGAGGAAGCTTCAATGGGCGAGGGGACGCTTCCATGGGCGAAGAAGCGTGATTGTGTCATGGGCTGGCGGGATGCCGTAATGACCGCCCGCCGCCCGCATGTTTGCCGTGTTTGTGCTTGCTGGGCGTAGGGCTGCGTCGCCCAGCATCGTCGCACACGCAGGCGCACGCCCAGCTCCACGCCCCAGCTCCCGCTCTTCGCCAGCTCTCAGGCACCGCCATGATGCGCCCGGCTGCCGCGCCCTGGAGGTCCCTTGCCCACCGCACGTCGCCTGCGACTGCGCGGCGAGGCATCAACATGACGGCGACAACCTCCTCCTCCGAACCGCCGCCCGACTCGCTCGCCGTCGCATCGCCAGGTACCCGCCCCGCGCGGCCATTGCCTGCCTCTGCATGTGCTGACCGCACTCAGATGCTCGCTTCGACGTCGTCGGCTCGCCCTTCTCCCTCCTCTCCGTCTCGCTGGCCGCCTCGCAGACGCTGTACACGCGCCGCGGAACCCTCGTCAGTCTGAGCGGCAACCCCGAAAACGTCGTCTCGACCCTCTCCTCCCTCGAGCCCTTCCGTCGCGCGCCCGTCGGCATCCCCTTCCTCTACCAGAAGGTCTCGGCCACCAGCCCCGTCACCGCCCTCGTCTCGACAAAGTCGCCCATCTCCAGCATAGTCTCGGTCAATCTCGATGGCCGCCAGGACTGGGTCATCAGTCAGAGACAGGCCCTGCTTGCCTGGACCGGCCATACGCTCAGCCTGAAGCCGCAGTACAACCTGAAGCTAGGCTTGGCGCATTGGGGCAACACGTACATCACAGGCCGTGGCTTGCTGGCTCTCGCAGGCAGTGGGCAGATCTACCAGGTCCACATCAAGGCTGGAGAGGACTACATTGCACATCCCAGGTATGTCGCCTGCTGTTCTGTCTCTTGCTAGACGCTGACAACTCTCCCAGCAATGTCGTCGCATACACAGCCTCCACCACCCCACCCCTGCCCTTCCGCTTCAAGTCGTCGAACCTCCGCTTCCAGATTCCCGATCTTGGTATCGGGTCCCTTACACAGAATGTCAAGTTCTTCAGAGTCATGGGCGAGACGGCGACATGGCGGACAATGGCGACAGTATACCACACAGTGAAAACATGGCTGCGGCGGACGGTATGGGGCGATCGGGTAAGCTATTCCCCCCAACTCAATTTTCTCCACATCACTGACAACAACAATAGTTGTTTCTCCGATTTGAGGGCCCAGCAACCATGCTCCTACAGTCGCGTGCCTCGCGTCTCAGCGACAGCCTTACCCTGAGAGACGTCAACGAGATTGCCGAGAGCCCGCCCGGTACCGTGCAAGACGCTGTCACGCGCAAGATCAAGGACGAGATCAAACAAATTGCCACAGGCTCTAGTCCCACAACTCCACAAGTTCCACAGAGCTCAGAAGGGACCGTCAAGTATGCAACCATTCGGAGTGGCAAGGCAGAGTTCGAAAAAGAGAAGCCGTCTGCTTGAGACGGATGTACGATTATGTAATATGAGGCCCAAAATGCAAACCAAATATATTCATCTATCTCCATTTTTTGTGGCTTCGTATCGAAACTTGGTACAAAACATACCACGCCATCACATGACAAGTTCCTTACCAAATAACAAGCAACTACCATCGCGGTGCATATTGTTGAACGTTGTTCCAAGGCAGAACATCTCACCGCCAGAATTACCCTGTAAAGCCCTGGTAACGCTTGGCTCACGTCATCATAGAAGGACCAAGAATATGGACCTCCAGACGTTGCGCATCATCTCCTCTGTTCGATTCATTGATCTACATTAGCATTGCCATTCCCGCGCGTCTTACCCTTCGAAGTACACCATCTATTGTAACACCTCACCATATATTTCTCCTCTTGATTAGCTCCATCGGTCCTTCACAGCCTCCCTCACAATCACCAAACAAGAAACAACAACATGTGCATCATGAAGACGTACGAAACTCGCGGCCGAGGCGTTGTAGACCCTCCACCACGTCGCGGAAACTTTACATCCCACCCTCCTGCCGGCACAATGCGCTTGCCACGCGAATGGCGCAGAAGCGAAAGTTACAGCGATGATGGACGCGAGCGAGTCGTCGCGTACAGGTAAGCACACCATCAACAACCAGCAACAACCACCCCGTATTCATGCCCGGTATAGCAGGACTTCACAGCCGCGCGCCATCGAGTACGTGGAGGAACCGAGGCACAGTACGAGGAGTGTATCGCGCGTTTATCATGATGATGCGAGGAAGAGCGTTGATAGGCGGAGGAGCGTGAGTAGGAGGAGGATTACGGATGTGGATATGGTGAGAGATCCGAGGGCGAGTGCCGGCTATGTGGATGAGAGGTCGACGAGGAGGAGCGTAAGTCGCGTTAGGTATTGAGATGCAAGAATTGCCTTTTACCGCGCCCAGGTGTTGTCGCACGAAAATCATTTCCTAGCTCTAGTACTCTACATAATAATCTACTGCGTACATGTACAAGTCGATTTCTGATTTCAGGTACGGGCTAGCCTTTTTTGGAATAGGCACATCACTCATGCGGCGCATCCAAAAACAACCTTCACTCGACCACTCCGAATAAAGCTCGTCCTTACTCTGGCTTGAACCATCATGACTGAAGATCCGCACATCTCCCTTGCAGACCTCCCAGATGGCTCCCAGGTGCACATGGACTTTTTTGATTCCTCGTGGTTCCAGAAACAGAGTCCAACCCGTGCTCTTCCCTCTCCTGAATATGTGCGATCCTTTTCAATACCAGGCCAGCGACTTCGGCCTGTAGTATTCGAGGACTTAGCCCTCATCGTCAAACACGGGCCAAATGTTTCCACGTCGGAAGCCATAAGTCTTTGGGCAATGCGAAAAGTATTTCATGATCAAGTTCCAGTGCCGGAAGTGTACGGCTGGAGAGTAGTTGGAGGGGAGGGAAAGATTCCTGAGGTCTTCATCTATATGCAGCTCATTCATGGTCCTACTCTCGAGCAACGATGGGACTCGATGTCTCACGACGACAAACAAATGGTGTGCGTGGATCTCGATAACATCGTGTCTCAATTCCGCAAACTCAAGCAGAACGGATCGGAGCAAGTCATTGGTTAGTGTGCTGATTTGAGGGGTATGCCGTCCCTAATCCTTGACAGGATCACTATCTCAAGGCGCTGCCCCAGATCGATGCTTAGAGTTTCTACCACTGCTCAGGCCTTTTTCTACTCGTGCCGTTTTTCACGACTGGCTCTCCTGGTTGTGGCGACGGCACGTTCCTGATCCACAGAGTATTGAGGATCCTTGGAGGAATCTACTTCCAGATGATGGGCCTATAGTATTCACACATGGAGACCTCCGTCCAGCTAATATCATCGTCAGCGCTACGAGTCCTGCTAGGGTCGTGGCGATAGTTGACTGGGAGCAGGCTGGCTGGTATCCTGACTATTGGGAGTACTGTAAGGCCAGTTTCACTGCGGTATACAACGGAGAATGGCGTGCATGGATTGGTTCATTCGTTGTACCACATGAAGATGCGTTGGAGGCTTTTGATTTTTATACTAATACTTTGGGCATATTTTGATCAGCAGAGCGATGTATATAGTCAATCGGTGAATGGCTCACATCACGGGACACGGAGGTGGACTCCACCCGTAATAGCGACCTTTACTTGAGTAGATTACCACTAAAATTGCATATCCTGATATTTGGACTGGCTGTGTGCCTTACTGTATCTAGCTCACTCCCGCTACGCTCCCTTTACTCAATCCTAATCTCTGTATCGAGCGTGCTCGAGGTTCATAATCCGCTCACTGCCAACAGGATTGAAAAGTTCTGGATCTTAACGCTGCACCGACTTTAAACACGGTTTACCGACTGTCGAATACCAGGCAAACCGAAAAATAAATTGAGGGGTCGTCGAATTTCTGATTTTGGGTCAATGTCGATCCCCATAAAAACGTCTCGTCCTTTTGGCTAAGAATTTCAAGACTACAACATAGCTTCAATGAAACTCGACTGTGGAATCGATGGGCTGACGTGGAAAGGCGCACGAACAGTATGCCACCAGAATGCTTGAAACCATAGACATGTCGCTGGCGTAGAGCGTGATCTAGAACGATAAGTAGTTGCCCATCAATGGCTATTCATCCAATGCACTGTTAAGCAGAAGTAATCTATAACATCCTCACTAGGTTCTATGGGCGCTTTCTTGTAGCCAGCAAAGCTTCTCAAGCTGCGAGGTCTAGAATATGAACCACCAATAGGACTCTGCTACGCTGGTCCACCAATATTTCATGAATCAGCGGCCGGGTCCGGCTGAGTTTGACACAGACGCTAAGCATCATTGAGCTGACCTACCATCTAGCGCACAACTTGATTTGCTAGCTAACAGTATAATCGCAGAGCTAATCCAGCTATAGCGTCCGGGGGAAGGAACTTCATGCTCTAGTATCGCTACTTTATCTGAGTCAGAGTTTTTAGCACATACCACATATCTACCTCTTTGTTCTCTTGACTGAGTCTTTTTTTAATTTACATACTGTGGTATCCAGGGTAAGTTTTAGCACTTTGCCACCCTACGCATAGGCTGTCCAGTAAGTCTCTGCAAAAGTGGCGAAGTGATAAAACTTACCCTGGGTACCACAGTAGTCAAATGAAATCTTGACATGGTTTCTTTTTGATCACTTACTAACATGTCACAGTTTTCATAACGACGTAGTTCTTTTGGTAAGGTACACTTCAGAAGTACTTATATTGTATAAGAAAGGTGAGAAGATAAGAAAAGATTCTTTCTTGACACTAATTATATGATCTAGTATCTCAGCCTTATTTTAACCTTTCATTATTTAATCTCTCCTCTTAACAAGGCATTCTACAGCTGAAATTAGGTCCGGATTGTTGTTAGTCTGTTGTAGCGGACACATTTCCTAGCAAAAAGTGAACACGCCAACTTGAAATAGAACGTTACCAAGCTTGATTTTATTTTCCCTCAGACACTCCGCAAAAGCTTTTGCCTCGGATGATGTGACTAATGTCCGAGCGGTATAGAGATAGTGGCGTTGATCTAGAGCTTGAAATGGCCTTAGAGAAGGCGCTTGTAGAGGATCTGATTCATGGGATAAGTCCACCATGCATAATCCCAGGAACAAACATCACTCATGCGGGATACTGTTGGGGACCGGTTGAAACAAGAGGAACTTCGAGTGTATAAAGGTTGATTGGTTGCTTCAGAATCCCATGGGCCTTCCACCTTGTCCAAAACTACGTCCTCCCAGTATTGCAACTACAAACCGACCAATATGAGCTCCGTCCACACAACATATTTACCACTCACGACCACCTTTACGGCTCCAGCGGATTGCTTGAACGGCCCATGGATCTATCAAAATGTTCCCACCACGTGGTGGAAGCAGGGCGGTGATAATGTTGCGAGCTGCTTCCCCCCAGCTTTTCCTTTCTCCAACTCGCGCATCATTTACTCGCCTGGGATTTGTCCAGCAGGGTGGACGAGCGCGTGCGATCGAGTCATCACGACAAGTGGAACTGCAACAAATGTCGTATCTTGCTGCCCGGCGTATGTAACTCACTCGGGTGCATGAGTTTGATCAGGGCATGACTAACTTATATGTCAACCGTAGATCCTTTCAATGCGCATCAACAAGCAGCGCGGTGCACGACTGGGAAGATCAGTTTGGTTGTGCATCGCCATATTCCGTCGACACCGTGGCATGGGATATGAGTTCAGATGCGTCGTTCGTTAGTAGCATATATCAACTGCAAGTCATGATTGTTGAAGCAACTGTAAGAATCCTCTTATGCTTGTTTATCCTTCAAGATTGTTCTAAGCATCATCTAGCCAACCACCATCTCATCGATCGCTTCCTCGACTCCAGCGTCAGTACCGAGCCCTGCTTCCACACTTGCGTCTACCTCTGCGCCGACGGCTAGTAACACGGTGTCGCCAACGTCGACATCCACAAGCAATGGAGGGCTGTCGAAAGGGGCGATCGCAGGAATAGCGGTTGGATCAGTGGTGGGTGTGGCTATCATTGCCTTATTTGCATACATTACATGGAATGTTCGTAGGAAGCATCGGGCGGTTGATACAGGTCTGCCGCCAAATCCGCAATACTCGGAATACCCCTCGAACGTACCACATGAGGCATCACATTACTATAAGACTGAACCGGCCGAATTGGATACATCAACACAGCCAGCACCTGTGTATGAGTTGAGAGCACCTTGAAAAATATTATTCACTACGTTCCATATGACGTGCACTGCTTGTGTCCGATCTCATTGATCTATCTATTAGCAACTTGCTGATATGCTGCTGAATCTACTGTGGAGTGGCATGTGGCGGTTGTGAACGCCGTTGTAGACGAAAAGCAGCTGGGCGTAGTCCAATGCCAAAATCCGGTGCGTCTCGTTTCGACTGTACAATTCCGATCGCCGATTCATCGAGATAGTGTAGGTCAACAAGGCGGCGAACAAAGTCCATGGTCCACTCTTGGCACCGCCGATTTGTTGTCTTTCACTGTGAGCAGATTTGCGAAAAGGATATGTGGAAGACGTTACGTCATTTACTGGCGCCATGAAGTCCTTGCTGGCGCGAGGTGGCTGTATTTCAGCGGCCACATGTTCGAGATCACTTGTTGGGGTTGTGTCCACACCCCTGTTGCCCTCAAATGTGTGAACATGTTGCGCGTTTATCAGCCCAATTGGGACCAACACATGAGCGCGTGCAGTCTGCTTTGGAGCGTATCTTCGTTTGAATTGTAGCGCGAATCCCGACATCGGGGATCCAACGACATGAATAACCGTTCCGACGTCACCGCCTTCATCGTCAGCGAGCCATATCGCAAAGTGGGAACGTTGACCAGCCTGCCCAAGGTAGACGAGGAGGTATAGTGTAAAAGTAGACATCATTTGGAAGTGGTGCTACAAGAGACGTATTATTGTCACTGAGGTACAAAATCGGGTGGATTACCCCGCAGCTTTAGGGTGTAAGAAACACAAAAGAAAGACCGTTTTTACGCCGCATTGCGAAGGAAAAGGTAAGGTAAGTAGATATAGATATATAAAGTACGATACTAATCTTGAACTTAATGCCTCAGCTTATAAACAGTCTATGGATATAATTTATTAATTTTGTGCTCTCTTTAAAATGTCTATAACTAGCGCAGAAACTTTCCATACTAAGCTTAAGCTCTACAACTGTAATACGCGGACCTATATAATAGACTACGATAACAATGTACCTATTAACTGTATTATTATTATTATTAAACTAAATTATACTTCGTAGCAGTTATTAACCTCCTAGGTATAGAACTAAGTTTATTAGTAAGGCTTAAGCTGGTATTATAGTATCTAAGCTAAAAGATAAGTTCTAGTAGAAACAAATTAAAACTAGTAATTTAATTTAAGTAACTATCTATTACCTTACTACTTACAAGGCTTTTTATAGTAGATTTATTCTAATTTTATTAAACTTTAGTAGAAAATAGCTCTATAGACTAGTATACACTAATATTAAGATTTACTATATAGAATATACCAGCCTATTAGTATTCTATTAACTTAAAAAAGCTCTATTAAAATTACTTTATAAATAAATCTAATTTAAATCAAATAGCTAGGCCTACGCTAGTAAATAGGTTAGAGTTAGGTAGGGGTTAGGTCTTATATAAGCATAACCTAACTCCTACCTAACCTTAACCTAACGTATAGTCTACCCTAACCTAACTCTAACCTAATATTTTAATGCTAGTATTAGGTTAGAGTTAGGTTAGAGTTACATAGACCCTAGGTAGGAGTTAGGTTATATTATATCTACCCTAAAATATTTCTAGTAATTAGAATTTTATATTATATAGGTAAGTATTTTAGTAAGTATTAGATTAGGGACAGTAGTTATTATAGTTATTTATTATAGCTTATAGAAGGTTTTATTTAAACTATAAATCTAAGTATTCTTATATAGAGAAAGCTAATTATATAAACCTATTTATTTACCTAGAATCTTATTATACTAAACCTACTATAGTAACGTTTTACTAGTACTAAGTCCTTCTACTAAATAGTAACCTATTTAGTATAAATAGTATTAATATTACAGTCTTTTATAGTAAGTATAGTGCTAGTAGTAGTAGAGAGAAATTAACTATACCTTTAAAATAACTAATAAGGAATAACTTAGTTACCTCTTAAAGGGCTTTAAGTATAGTTTTCTAATAGTATATACTTATACTCTTTAGTAAGGCTTTAGTAATCTTATAAATAAGGTAAGAAAATAGTAACTTATAAATAAGAAGCTTAGTAGACTTCTAATACTTCTTAATATCTCTTAGGGCTACAGCTAAGTATTATTAGTATCTATCTATAATTAAAAAATATAATAATATACTATCTTACTTAAATTAGTATTTCTTCTTTACTAGTATCTACTTTCTACTAGTTATTTTCCTTATAGTAGTCTTTTGCGTAGCTTTAGTAGCTAAATCTTTCTTTAGCTGCTTAGTAGTAGTAGCATTTAGCTTAGGTTTTCTTATTCTAGCTATTATAGTAGAGTAAACTTTAGATAATATAATTAAAGTATATAATAATTAAGTATTATTAAAAGTATAATAATAGTAGGATAAGCTTATTAAAGTTTTAAGAATAATAAGCAGTAAAGGTAAGTAAAAATTTACTATTTATACTAAGTAGGTAATATATATATATAGGCTACCTATACTCTTTTACCTTAAGTTTTCTATCTAAAACCTACTACTTACTTTAACTTAATAACTATACCTATACTACGTTATTACAGACGTTAATTATATAATATATAATAAACACTATTAAGAAAGAGCTTAATAATATCCTAGAGAGCCTACTACTAGCCCTAGAAAATAACTCTCTAATAGGTTTTAAGTATTAGGAGTAGTTTAATCTAACTAAGGTATTAAATATATTTATTTATTACAGTAAATACTTACTTATATTAGAGTTTAATTATAAGAAGTATAAAGTCTAAAATATCTTTATATAACACAGTTAAGCTAGTACTTAAAAAGGTTACCTAATAAATTTTAGAAAACTATTTATAGGTAATCTTAGTAATAGTAATTATACTATTACCTAGAGAGACTAAACTACTCTACTTAGTAAAGAAGGAAAAGCGCTTCTTACTGCTAAAGCTATAGATTATACTATAAAGTATTAGCTTAACTAGTAACTTAAAAAGATAGATTAATACATAGCTATAAGTAAAAATAAGTAGGTAAAGTATTTTAAGGGAAAACTTAAGGAGCTAGCGTAAGATTACTTTAATAATTAGAAAAGTAGTAAGTTAATACAGATATTTATTATATAATCTTACTAATAAACTCTAGCTAAGTAGTTAGAGACTAAGCTTAATAAAGTCTATAAGAAATAGAAAGATCTATACTAGGAAGTTAATATATACTAATATTAATAAGTTCTGTAAAAGGTTACTTAAGTAGGCTAAAGTAGCATAAGTACTAAACCTTAATCTTATACCTAACTACACCTATTTAGTACTAGTAGTACCTTTAAATAGATTTTGTACAACACCTATAAAGAAGAATTAGTAAAGTTAAATAGCTAATCTTTTAAGAGTAAGAGTATAAAAGAAGAGTAGTAAGCCTTTATTACTAGGCTTATAGTAGAAGAATTAGTAATAGTAACTAGTAAAGATTAGTTATAAGTTTAATATATACCTTTATTATATTTACGTACTAATAGTAATAGGTAACTTAAACCTATGCCTGTTTATAAACTTCTAGGCGTAAATATCTCTACTTTATATAGTAATCTCTTATATATTTAAGAGAATAATAGTAATAAGTATAAAGAGGAGGTTAATATTAATTTAGAAATTAATAAATACTATAACTAGGGTAAAAATAAGTATAAGGGTATTAATAAGTATAATAATAAGACTAATTTTAAAGGCTTTACAAATTTTAAAGGCTTTTTAGATAATAATACTAAGGTTAAAAGCTTAGGTTAGATAGTAGCAATATTAGCTAATAGTTACGTATAATAATATAACTTAAAACCTACAATATTCTTTAAATAGTAACTTAGATAAAATAACCTAATAGTAAAGTAGATATAAAGCACTAGCTATAAGGTATTTAACTTAGTATTTTACTAACTTCTAGTAATTAGTTTAACTTCCTTAGTATATATTATTATTAGAGTAAAGACTTAGAGTTTTATAGTTAAAGTAAGAATTATATATAATAGTAAGATTACTATAAGTTTATCCTAGTTTTTATTATAGCTTTCTATTACAGTTCTCCCTTACTATATTAATTAATACTACTAGATATATAATTAACCTATTGCCTAAGCCTATTTAAGAAGTCTAATAATCCTATAAGCTACTACCTAGCCTTTATATATTAAGGTTAACTACTCCCTAGATTATTAAAGGTAGAGAAAAATTAAACCTAGAACTTATTAAATACCTACCTATAGTAATAGAGCAGAATAATAATAATAAAAATATACTTTTAACCTAGAATAAGTAGTAGAGTAGGACTAAATAGGCTGTTAACCCTATAACTAGTTATCTATATTAAAACTCTACTATACGCTATAGTTAAGTATAGCTATATTTTAGCAAGGCTATAGACTCTATAAATAGTTATCTATATATATACTACTTTAACTATAACCTTATACTTTAATACCTATTAGCTAAAAAGACTATTAGAATAAAACACCTACTTAACTATCTAAACTTAAGGAGCTGTAAGTCTACTATTATTTTTATATACTTACACCTATTAACGCTTCTTAATTAGTCTACCCTACTTAGTAAAAAAAGAACTTATAATCCTTCTCCTCTATATTCTACTTTAGACTTTAAGAAAGAGCTTATATAGCTAGTTATTAACAGCAATTTATCCTTCTAAATAATTAAACAGCTATTATTTAATTACTTTATTTAATTTCTATAACTAGAGGCTGTAATAATTAGCTATTATAAATTCTAGCGTAACTTCTATAATTAATACTATAAAGTAAGGACATCTATTCTCTATAATCTTAGTATAATAACTAAAATCTTAATTATATTAGATAGGTAGTCTATAAGTAATTACCTTAGTTTTCTAGCTATTAAAGAGTACTATATTAATACTAATTAGAAACTTTAAAAGAAGCTACTAGATTTTATTCTAATACATAGTAGGTATACTAGTATTTCTATAGTAGAAGAAGTAGGTAAAGTACTTTCTAAAACTAGTACTAAGTATAGGCTTCTTACTATTACCTATAATAACGCTAGTAATAATACTACACTTACTTAGGCAGTTAAAGCAAACTTATAAAATAACAAAATTACCTAGAGCTTATAAGAAAATACTATTCTATACCTTACCTACATTATTAACCTTATTATTTAGGATATTATCTAGCATCTAAAACTAGCTACTCCTACTAAGGTTATTAATACTCTATAAAGGCGCTACATCTAGAATATTAAAGCATAGATATTAGTTCTAAACTTACTTTGTAAGGAATATACCCTTTTATTATATATATTAATTATATACTAATTAACTACTAGCTTAGAGCTATTTATATTATAATTAATATCTTACTACAGCATTATAAGCGCTTTGTATTAATACAGCTACACCTCTTAGTAAAAAATTAGCTATCTATTATTTATAATATAAAGATAAGATAGAATTCTACCTATAATATATACAAGCATGCAATTAAGCTGTAGAGATATATTAATAAATAGCTAAAGCAAGAGATTGTCCTTAAGGCTAGTGTAGGTACTTATACTAGTAGTATTTTAGCTAAAAATAATACTAGTAAGGTAGACTTTTATAATCTAAAACGCCTTTAACTATCTTCTATTAAGTAGTATTACCTTAAGCTAATAATAAAGATACTTAAGTAATTTAAAAACATAACTAGCTTCCTAAGCAAGAACTAGAAGCTATAGATCTAGTATATATAGCTTATATATAATTAACTATTTAACTTTTTAGACTAGATAATAGAAGACCTTAATAAGGATGTTATAAATTAAGAGAATACTAATTAGCTAGCTATAGTATAAGCTACAGCTAGAAGAGGTTAGGTAAAATTAAGTAAGTACTACTTAAAAACTAACACAGAGCATAGGTTCTTATTTAACTGCATAATAATCCTTAACCTAACTTAGAAACTTACAACATATAAGGTCTATTTATTACAGTTACTTATTACAGCTGTATACTAACTAAGTACGTAAAATAAATTATAGAATTCTTAGAATAAATATATATATTATATATAATTTCTTAATTACCTTAGCTGCTATAACTAAGAGGAGCAAAGTAAATCTACACTAGGCTTAACCCTTTATCTATAAAAATAATAAGGTAGTAAATAGTTTTAGAAGCCTTCTACCTCTCTATTACAACTAAGTAGTTTTTCTACCTTAAGTTAAAGTTTCTAAACTTAAGAAGCTAATAATCCTAATAGCTAAACTATTTAAGAAGAAGAAGCCTACCTTAGCACTATATATATAATAGGTAATAGCTCCTTTAACGTTTTAGAGTAGTAGAAGGCTAATAAAGGTATATATCCTTAACTAGCCTAGGTTACAAAGAATATATTAGTAATACTAATTACCTAAGTTAGTGTTAAGCGCGTTTTTAACATTACTAAGGATATAATTAGTAATTAAAGGCATTGCTTATCTAGTTAAATAATTTAGTAAATTATAATTCTTAAGAATTTAATTTCTTAAAAGGTAGACTAGCTAATAAACCTTTTAGATAGAGATATAGGCGTATATAAGGATTCTTATAATAAGGCTAATAATCTATTAGATCTTCTAGCTTTAGTAGAGTAGATAGGTAACCTATATAAAGTTATTATTAAAGAAAAGGATATTAAACAAGAGGAGGATATAGAGAGCCTATTAACACGTCTAGCACGTAAGCGTGTCCGCCCTGCCTATTACTATAATTAATAGTTATAATTAAATAGTTTAAATAATATTTTTATATTTTCTATATAATACTAACCTACATTATTATTATAATATATATCTACATCTTTATATAATATATATACATATTTTTATAGGCAACCTACGTAGGTACCTTCTACCTAACCCTAACCTAAGCTTTAACTACTCCTACCTAACTCTAACCCTAAGCTTTAACCACCCCTACCTAACCCTAACCTAAAGCTTTAACTACCCCTACCTAACTACAACCCTAAGCTTAGACCACCCTAACCTAACCCCAACCCAGAGTCCGTGCAACCCTAACCCAACCCTAACCCGTTGTTGAGTACTCCGAACCCATTTACCAGCGTAGCTAGGCCTAGTAAAACCTTAGTAAATATAGCCTTAGAGTTTAGTTAGCTAAATTCTAAATACTAATACTACTACTATTATACTAGAAGTTCTTTATATACTACTAAAAGAAGTATAAGTAGTAGAATCCTAGTACTATAGATCTTTAATAAATTTATCTAACTTATATTAGTAATAATATTTTAAGTTAGCTTTGTATATCTAAATTTTACTTATTTAACTACTTTAGGTAATAGAAAAGATCTTTAAAGCTACTAGTAATATATTTATAAATAGAAAGATTATAGTTACTAAACTAAAAGTAAAGGTATTATAGCTAGTAGAAAAAGGCTATAAATAAGAAGTAAGAAAAATATACTTTTAAACTCTATCTAAAAAAGACTTATAATTTAAGGGTTATAGCGTATTTTAATTTATTAAATAAGCAGATAGATATAATTTAGTAAGACTATAGTATTATAACTGTACTTAAAACCTAATACCTAGCCTCTTTATATATAGTAAATATTAGTAAGATTATAATATAATAGTATTAAAACATAAATAAATAAACTATCTTTTAGTAATATTCTGCTTAATATACTAGTATAGACGTATATTTAAGAGCCTAGGTAGCTATTAGTTAGAGTTTAGTATAGTTATAACCCTTAGTTTATATTATAAACTATAGCTAGGTTATAAAAAGTTATTATTTAACTAGTAATTTTAAATATATAACTAACGCAGCTTTACAGGGGGTATAGGTAATAATAATTATATAAATAAGCCTATATATAAATATTTTTTGTACCTTAAGAGTTAATATCCTTATCTATTTATCTATTTATCTATTTATCTATTTATTGTATCTTTCTCTATAACTAAAATTATACCTTACTTATAATCTAATTTTATTAGTATAGCCTAAGAGTTTCTATATTATATTTTGTAGTAAACTGATAATTAAAACATTAAAGTAAGTAATTATTAGTATAGTATTGTAATCTAGATATCTTTAGTAAAAGTTTAAAAAACTAATTTAGATAGTAGAAGAAATTAGAGGGTATTAGTTAGTATAATAGTAATACCTTATATTTAATAGATATAGATATTTTATAGTACCTTAAGCTAAATAAGAGACTTAAGGTATAGCTTTATAAAGTTAGAGTTTAGCTCTTTCTAAAATAAGTTTTTAAAACTAATAAGGCTTTCTTTAATATATAGCCTTTTTAACTAAATAGCTATACTACTAAGTAGTGTAATAATACTATTTTTATTAAGTATAAAAGGTATTTTTAGTAAACTTCTAAAAACTCTAGGTATACTACTTAGAAAAAGAATCTTATAAAAGTAATTTAGAAGGTATACAACCTTACTACAGAACTATAGAATTAATATAGAATAAGGATAAAGCAAGCTAATTTTATTAGAAGGTAGTAGTAATAGTAATAGTAATCGTAATAGTAATAGTAATAGAAAGAAGAGAGTTATAACTAGGTTAAACTTTAGCTACTATAGTTAGTAAAGAAATATAATAACGACTAATTAGCAATTTAAAAGCGTGCGTAACTAAAATATAATAATAACATAACATAATTATCCCTGTCTATTAGGAAAAGAAAACTTATATAAATTAGAAATATTCTAAAACTAAAGCTGGTTTCTTAAAGTTTTTAGAAGATGAATAATAGATAATAAAGTTTATAAATTCTTTTTCCTACTAGCTAGCTTTAAGTTTTAAGTAGCTAGTAAATTAATTATTATTAAACCTAATTAATCTTTCTTACTAATATAGCTATATTAAATCTTTTCTAAACTAAATTTTTAGTTTAATGTTTTAAAGAATAGTTTACTACTCCTACTTACTTCTACTAAGTAGAAGATATAGTAATTAGTAAAATTTTAATTTTAACTAAAAGTAGTCTTAGAATTTATCCTTTCTATAGTACTTTCCAAAGCTTATTTATAAACGTTTTTACAATACTAGATTTCAGCTATTTACATAGTAATTACAAAAAGACTATATATATTAAACACTTAAATAAAGGTTTACTATTAGTGTTATATTTAGAAGCTAGATAAGAAATTAGATATAGCTTTTTTAAGATTAAATTCTTTACTATCTATATTACTTTTTTTATTAACAAGCTCTATAAAAATGAGGCAGGCACTATTTATTATAGTTAGGATTCTATTTAGTGTAGTAATACCTCTTACTAAGACTTATAAGTAAATTTATCTGTGTATATAGTAATTAATAGTTTTTAGTACCTTCTAAATAATAAAGCTACGGCGCTAAGTAATTAACTTACCCTTAGTTATTTTAAAGCTTTAGACTCTAGCTTATCTAATAGGACTACTCCTTTACCTACTAACGTAGTTATAATGTTAAACTCTAATACTACAGAATAAATCTATTAGACTAATCTATATAATTCGAGTATTTTATTAAACTGCTTAGCTACTTAGTAATTTCAATAAAATCTGTAAAGGTGTTACTTAGCCCATTCTAGTTTTATTAAAAAAGTTTAAGGACATAGCTATGCGTTATACAGCCTACCTCTACTAATAATATTAATGATTTTAATAACTTTACTAGCTGCAATGCCCTAGCTTTTTGAAATTAGTACTATAGGTATATTTTAATAGTTTAAAAATTTTATATACTAATATTAGAATTTTATATGCTTATCTTATAATTTATTTACTATTTCTTTATCTAACTTTTATCTACTTTGCCTACTAAGTATACTATTTATATTTAAGATTTTAAACTTTATTAAGCTACCTGCTCTAAGTATAAAGTATTACGCTAGCTATATTATAGTCTTCTATACTTACTAAGTTTCTTAAGGTTTCTTTTTAATACTTTACTATAAATCTTTCTTTATTAAAAAAGGTATATAACCTTTATTATTTATTTATTTAATCAAATCTAAAGAAACTAATAAAGGCTTTTATTAGTAGTACAGTATATATAAGTCTATTGTATAGCAAAAGCTAAGCCTAATTTATATTATATTTAGCTTATTTATATATACCTAAATAGCTTTATATTAAGTTATTATTAATCTATATCTAATATACTTAGTATAATCATAGAACTGCTCTAAGTCAATAAAGGATAGTACTAAGTATATAAAAGACTTTTCTAGTAAATATTTAGTATAACTTATTAATTAATTATACCTTATAGTATAACTATTTAAGCTAGCTATTTCTAGGTTATACAGTACTGCGTAAGGTAAAATACTTAAAATATAAAATACTAATTAGTTTAAATAGTGCCTATAACCTTTAGCCTAATACTATCTTTTCTTTACTAATAGGGTATCTTTTGCATACTTCTATATTATTACTAAGCAGTCTTTAGCGTAAATTAGGCTACTACTAATATTAAGCTGCCTATACTATTACTAACAATACTTTTAGTAGGTATACTTAGTAGTTTAAGTAGTTAATACCTTATACTTTAAGCTCTCTACTATTTATACTAAAGTACCTAGGCTCTATAAATAGTATAAAATAGGTATAACTTAAGTAAGGTTAAAGTATTTATATAGTAAGTACTTAATTATAAGGCGTTAAGCTTTAACTTATTAAATAGTATAAAGCTTAACTTAAGATAGTTCTAGTAGTAAGGTAGCCTATAAAGGCGTCTTTAAAGCCTTACTAGGCTTAACCTAAAACTATAGTAGTAGTATATATATCTAGTTATAGGTCTTATAGGTACTTAGCTTACTTAAAGTAAACTCTATTTTAACCTTTATAAGCTTTTAGTAAAGCGTAGTAGGCTTACTATAATTAATAAGCTTACTATTAAGGTTTCTTTTATTACTGCTAATATCCTTATACTACTTAAGTTAGCCTATTACTATATTTAAATCTTATAGGTATAAGCCTATATACTACTACTTACTTTAGATAGCCTTAAATTTAAAAGTTATATACTATATACCTGCTATTATAGCTAAAAGATATGCCTTATTAATATTAGTAGTACTAGTATAGGTAGTATAGTTTAGGTCCTTACTATAATACTATTTAAAAGGTTAAAAACAGCCTATATTAAGTAGCTAAAGAATATACATTATATATAAACTAAGTATAAATAGTAAAATTTTATAAGTAGCTATATAGACTGTAAATTTATAAGTAAAGTATAAGCTATAGCTGTTAAGTAATTAGAGTAGCTACTTACCTTACTAATATAAGTAGATTATTTTATTTAAGTACTAGAGCTACTATAGGCTTATATTTATATTACTATAGCTACTTTTAGTAATACTTATAAGATACTATTTAGGTAAGTCCTATACCTAGTGCTTAAGCAGTGTTATAGCTTTAATAATAATTATTAGCTTTACTATATTTCTAGTAGCAGAAACAGCCTCTATAAGGGTAATAAGCTTATGATTTTTAGTATAAAGTTAAATAACTTACTTATAATTATATATATAAACGTACTAATTTTTTAAAACACTAATATAGTAGCTAGTTTTATTTATATTTTTTATATTCTTTAACGTAATAGACTTATTATCTATAATATTACATAGCTTTATAAACTATTTATAAATAGCTTAAAGTTATTAGGTAAGATTATACTTAATCTTTATTAAAAATACTTTACTATACTAGTATCTTAAATATTTTTAAAGCTAATATATAGCCTAGTTTTTACTAATAGTTAAAGTATATTTATAATTGCTAGTCTATACTTTAGTAGGAAGGGTATTAGCCTACGCAGTAATAAAGTTTTAATAAATACTAAAGCTAATAGTATTAATAGTATTAAAAATTGTATAAAAGTAGGACACTGCTTTTCTTATAGCTTTTACTAGGTAATAAGTTATATAAAATTGCTATTACTACTATTATAGGCATAGAAAATATATTAGTAGGGGAGTTTATAGACAGCGTAGTAAGTTTTAATATATAGGTTAGTTATTCTATAAAGTATACTAGCAGCTTAAGTAATACTTACTCTAGAATTTTATAGATTTATTATTTACTTATACAAGAAAGCTCTATTGCAGTAAGTTAGCTAGGTTAGAAATAAAAAATACGTTATAGTTATAAAGTTTAGGTTATATAGCAAATTTTAAAATTGTTAGAGTTATTAAAATTGTTTGTGTAGGTAGGCCGTGTAACGCACAGCTGGATTTATTAAATCCCGAGCTCTGCGAGCTGGTAGGGGCCAAGTACTACTACTTATTATATTAATACCTCGGTAATAGGTATTGCTACACTAAATAGAATTTTAACTACACTAAATAGTGCCTGCCTAAAAAAATACTTTGGATAACCTATTAGTATTACTAAATACGTAATTTCTGAATGACGTATATACTAAGAAAGCTTAGGAATTACGTTTAACTTTGGAGTAAAAAAAGCTCTTTGTATAGTATTTAAATATTAAACTTATTAGACTAATCTTAAATTTAAAATAGAAGTAAAGTTACAATAATTATAAATAATATACCTGAATACTTAACAACCTATCCTATAGAGCTTATTAACTTTCTAAAGGTAGTAAGTTACTAAACTAGCTAGCTACTAGTAATTTTATTATTACTTTTTAAAGAAAAATCTTTTTAAAGCTACAATTTAGTCTACCTTTTCTCTATCTAAAACCTTTTAATAGAGAAAATAGAGATTAATGTATAATCTTATTATAATATTTTTGTATTTACGTTTTAACTTATAGTTCGTTTTTATTATCTATACCAATTAAAGTAGCTATAATTAAACCTAGCTATAAGTTATTAGCCCTCTACTTCTTTTTACTATTACTATTGCTATTACTATTACTATTACTATTACTATTACTATAACTTCTCTCTTTATTCTTCTTCTATATTAATTATAAAAGATAGCTTTGTAGTAAGGAATTATACTATCTAGATTACTAATATAATGCTTTTTTTGTATAGAGTATACTTAAGATCTATAAAAGCTTACTTAAAGTAGCTCTTTTCTTTAGTTAAAGTATTATTTTTATACTATATAGTAGTAAGCTTATTAAGTAAGAAAAGCTTAATATTAATAGAAGCTCTATTAGTCTAATAAGCTTATATAGAATAGAGCTAACCTCTAACTCTATAAAGCTATACTTTAAGCATTTTATTAAGTTTAAACTATACTAAGATATCTCTCTCTACTAGAAAGGAGGTATTACTATTAAACTAATTAATACTTTCTATTATTCTTTACTACTTAGCTCGGTTTTTAAAAATCTTACTAAAGATATCTAAAGTACTATAGAGTACTTAATTATGTAGCGAAAGGTATTACCTACTAAAAGATTAAGCTAAGGTTGAACTTACTAAACGCCTATACCTATAAATTTAACACAACGCTCTAAAATTTAATTATAAGATATTTATTTAAGAGCCTAGTTTATATAATATATATCTAACCTAAGAATAGGCTGAAATTTGTAGTTATTAAGCTTCTATACGCTGCCTTAGCTGCTACTATAGGCAGTAGTATAACTATTCTAAGTTATTACTATATAACGTAAGCTTACTTCCTAATAGTTTACTTAAAATATATAGTAAAATATAGTATATAGTTACCTAGCTTTAGCTAGATTAATAATAGCAAACTTAGATTAAGCTACCTCTACTTTTAGTATATAAACTCTATTTTTATAAGCTCTTTTAGTACTTAAAGTAGCTAGTAAAACTCTTTTATTTCCTTCTTTATTTTAATTTCAATTATATCTACCTCTTTAAAGAGTTGCCTAGTAGCTTAGAGGCGGTTATTACTAGCTTTATCTACCTTATATAGCTAAAACTTCTAAAGTTTTATTATAGTAATTAAAAGCTTTATATTAATTATATAGAAAGCCTTTATAAGCTTAAAAAGGTGTTAGGTAGCTAAAGTAAACTATAACTTAGTATAAATTAGCTTAAATTATATAAATTTAAGCTTAGCTGGCTTAGTTAAAGTTTATAGCTATTTTAGTTACTATTTAAAGTAATATTATACTTAGCGTTATAGTATTATATAGTAACTTATACAGGGTTTTAGGCTTAATTAATATCTATATATATGCTATTTTTAATAGTAACAGCGTTAAAATACAGCTTAAATAGGTATACTAATAGAGGCTATAATCTTATAGCCTTTTAGGCACTCTTAATATTAGCTTAAGTAAGGGCTTTATTTTAAGTAAGTAAGTAAAATAATAGAATTAGCTATTTATTAACTTTTACTACGTTACCCTACCTTTTTGTGTTTAAGATAAACACTAAGTAGTACTTCTGTAAAAGGGAGAATAAGCTAATATCTAGCAGCTAAAAAAAATAAGTATAGTAAGGTAAAAATATAATAAGTATAATCTAGTAATTAAAGCAGTATTATAAGAACTTTAGAGTAATATAAGAGTTATAATTATTAATAAAAAGTATATAATAGACTAGAGCTTAAGTAAGTATTAAAACACTATAAGGGCAGCTTTTAAGCTTAAAAATCTTTAGTTAGGTAAGCCTAAGATTATTATTAATTTATTCTTTAGCTAATATAATATATATCTACTACTTGCGCTTACTATTAGAGCTAAGCTAGTTCTATTAATAGTAAGTAGCTTTAAATATAAGGAGTAGTATAAGTAAGCTACCTATAGTATTAATACACTTAATAGTAGTAGCTAACTCCTTTAAGCCTAGCTATTATATAGAGGCTTTATAGCTGTTATAGTAGGATTATAGCGCTAGTATAATAATATAAGCTGCCTATACCTAGCTAAGTAAAACACCCTTCTTATTTATATTCTATATATACTCTAGCAGCACCTTATATTTACTAATAGTATTATAAGTAAGGCTAATAAATGCTTTAAGCATTTGCTTATTATAGATATAGGTACAATTTTAATTAAGTATAGTTATAAAGATAGAGGTTAAAGGTAAGTATTATATAAAGCGCTATACCTAGTATATACCTAATAAGTAGCTAGTAAGCTCCTTAGCAAGCTCCTTAACGTAATAGTGCTTAATTAGGAGGCCTTAATTAGTACACTTTATAATAGTATTAATATGTTATTATTATTATTTAGGTAATACAGTGCCTTATTAGAGATAGGCTGTTTAGTAGAAGGGGTAGCTATTATAGTAATAGTAAGCTGTTTTATATACAGTACTAACAGCACTGTAAGCGCGCTAAAGGGACTAATAACTACTATTTTTAAATAATTCAATAGCTTTAATAATAAGGTTCTTACTATGTAAATTATAATTAAAGTATTATAGGTATATAGGTAGTAGGTAGAGCTGTATTTAGGACTGTTATTTATAGTATTCCTATCCTAAGTTTGTATAACGTATTAGCTACAACTTTAGCTATATAAAAATATTTACAATAATTTTAAAGATAGTGCAATAAATAACGCTTTACAAGATAGTTTATTTAAGAATCTAATATTATGTTATAGTATTAAGATACAGAGGCTTAAAATGTAGTAGTTAGGGTAGTTAGGGATCTTTTAGTAGGTAATAACTTTCGCTACATAATCGAGTACTCTACAAGTACTAGTAATTACTTATATTAGTCTTTAAATAATTAGTTTACAGAAGATATAGCATAGGGAATCGTAAACTAGACTAATAAAATAATACTATTTATTAGGTATAAATTTAGTATTAAAGAAAGATAAAATAACATAAATATATTAATAGATAAGGTATTTTGATTTTAATTTCTAAGGTGTAAAGGATATTTATATACTAGCTAATTAATATATACTATTAATACCTAGTTATATACTTAAAATTACTATTTAATTAACTTTTCCTAACTAAATAATAGTCTATAAGCTTAAGCTAAACTAAGCTTTAATTATTATAGCTACCTAAGCTTAAAGAATCATATTAATATTAGTATATTTAGTAGCTAGTTTATAAGAAATAGCTAGTTACTTCTCTATTACCTTTACTATATACCTATACTAATATTTACTATATTAAAAGAGGCTAGGTATTAGATATTATACTAAGTTACTATATTAGATTGTACTTGTACTATATTAATTTACCTAGACTATAAGCATAAAAACGCTATAAACCTACTATATTAAGAGACTTTTGAATTTACTCTATTTACTGAAACTTCTTTAAAACTTATTTTTGCTTAATAACTAAAGTAATAGAAAAGACTTAAAGTAAGGCTAAATAATCTATAACAGATAGGTACTCTTTCTTTTAACAAGAGAATCTATACTTATCTTATAAATTTAGATTAAAAGTGTATTAATGCTTATTATATTATCGGGAAAACGTAACTAAGTAAGATTATTATTTTATAACTTAGTCTAAAAGTAATTACCTAGCTCTTTTATATTTAGTAAATATTAGTAAAAGTGTGTAAGGATAGTATATATAAAGTTAAGGCATTAACTATCTTTTTATAATACTTGACTTAATAGACTAGTGCAGAGGCGTATTTAAGAGCCAAGTTAGCTGTTAGTTAAAGACAAAAATTAGTTATAAACATTAACTATTCTGAAAACTAAAGAAACTTTAAAGTATAGAGATTAAGGTATTATCTTGTTACTGTGTTTTAGTTACGCACGAGTTTAAATTGCTAAATAGGTAAATTTCAGCTAAAGTTAAACCTAGTTAGAGCCTCTCTTTCTTATTTCCTCTCTACTATCTATTAGTATATCTATAAGTATTACGATTACTATTACCTTTACTATAACCTCTTAGTAAATATAGCTAGCTTTGTTATTACTCTATATTAAATATATACTTCTTTTAGAAAAATAAATACCTTTTCAATTAGTTGTATAATTATCTATTTTGAGGTAGTAAACCTAGAATCTATTTAAGCTTACATAAAGTAACTTCTTTTTAAAGTTAGAATAGTATTATTTAACCTATTAGAAGTAAGGTTATTAAGATAAAAAAGCTAAGTATTTATAAAAGTATTAATAAGTTTTTGAACTTCTATTAAAATAAGCTTAATACTTACTATATAAACTATACTATAAGTCTTTTATTAAAACTTAAGTAATATATATAATTATTTTATTTTTAGTTGATTAAATTACTTTTAGACTTAGTAACACTCTATTTAAATTCTAACTACCTAACTGTGTTAAAAACTATCTTACTAGAGCTTTCTTAATACTATATTAGTACTAGCATTTACTTACTTTAACTCTTTAATTAATAGCTTACTATAAATCATAGCAAAAGAACTTCTAAGCTATAATAGAAAAGTAATATTATTAGTTAGCTAAAATTATAGTAATTAAGGAAAAGAAAGTTAATAAGTAAAGACTTCTAAAGTGTTAAGAAAGCATATATTCTAGCTTATCTATATAATCTATTATTACCTATATCTCTTCTAAAGCTGCTTTAGTAATATATTTAAGATTACTAGTTATAAAAAACTTTTATATAACTTAGCTTTAGTTTATAACATAATCTTAGCTTTATAACTAAACTAAACTTAAACTTATACATTTCTAAGCTATTAAATATAGGTCTTCACCCCTAGAGAACGGAGATTAATGTATAATCTTATTATTATACTTGTATATACGCGTTATTTTTATTTATTAGTTCTTATTATTCATACTTACTAAAGTAGCTAGAGCTTTACTTAGTTATAAGCTATTAGGTCTTTACTCTCTATTACTATTACTAATACTTTTACTATTTCTTTTACTATTACTATTATTATTACTATTACTATTACTATTACTCTTACTGTTACTATTACTATTACTATTACTATTACTATTACTATTACTATTATTATTACTTTTTCTGTTACTATTACTATTACTATTACTTTTACTATTTCTTTTACTATTACTAATATTTTTACTATTACTATTACTATTACTCTTACTGTTACTATTACTATTACTATTACTATTACTATTACTATTATTATTACTTTTACTGTTACTATTACTATTACTATTACTTTTACTTTTATTATTACTATTACTATTACTATTACTGTTCCTATTACTATTACTATTACTGTTACTGTTACTGTTACTATTACTATTACTATTACTGTTACTATTACTATTACTATTACTATTACTATTACTCTTACTAATACTTTTACTATTACTTTTACTATTACACTTAATTCTAGCTTTATCCTAATTCTTTTCTAATTATTTAAGATCTATAGTAAGGTATTATACCTCCTAGATCCCTAGAGGACTGGAATTAATATATTACGAAATAATTGTGTCTTAGTTATGCACGTATTTTACTTACTTACTTGTTTTTTATTAGCTAAACTTTAACGTATTTATAAGTTATTAACCCTTTACTTCCTACTACTATTACTATTACTATTGCTATTACTATTACTATTACTACTACTACTACCTCTAGCTTTAACTCTATTCTATATAAGCTATCTCTATAGTTAGGTCTTTTACGTTTTAAACTACTTTTATAATTCTCTTTTCTTAGATAGTATACCTAAGATTACATAAAGCTTACTTAAATTACCGTTTATATAAAGTTAAACTAGTATTATAATACTACTTAGGAGTAAGTTTATAAAGTTAGAATAGCTTAGTACTACAGAAAGCTATATTAATCTTATAAACTTTTATAAAAAATAGCTAGACTTTAACTTTATAGAGCTACCTCTAAGTCTTTTATTAAGCTTAAAGTACTATAAGATATCTTTATTTTTTAGGTAAAAAGTACTACTATCTACTAAGTAATACTTTCTATTTCTTTTTACAACCTAACTAGGTTATTAGAAATCTTACTAAAGAAATCTAAAATATAATACTAGTACTAGAGTCTACTTACTGTAATTCTTTACTTATTATCTTACTATAAGAAATAGTATATAAATACCTAGGCTGTACTAAGATAGTTATATTATTAGTTGTTATAGTTCTAGCTATTAATAAAGATTAAATAGAGAGATAAAGGTTTTAACTTCTAAGGTATAAAAGATAATTTTATACTAGCTAATCTATATAAACTATTATTACCTATAATCTTACTAATTCTATTCTTATTATCTTTTTAAAATTACTATTTAATTTATAAGTTTTTATAACTTAGTAATTGTTTAGAATTAAATATAAGGTTTCTAACTATTTTAAACCTAAACTAACGGCTACCTAGACTATTAAATATATATCTATACTAGTATATTAAGTAAAATATTGCTAAGAGATTTTTTATTAATCTACTATCTTATACTATTATTATATACTCTTACTTATATTTACTATATCTAAAGAGGATATATATCAGCTTCTATACTAAGTTACTATACTATAGTCTTACTATATTGCGTATATCTGCTAATATAACAAGTCTTAAAACGCTAAAAACCTAAAATAATACCTCCTAGATAACTACACAATTTTTTTTTTGGTAGTATACCTGGAATCTATATAAGGTTACTTAAAGTAACTCTTACTTTTAGTCAGAAAAGTACTGTAATACTGCTTTATAGGAAGCTTATTAAGTTAGAAAAGCTAAGTTTCTAAGAAAGTTTAATTAGTTTTCTAAACTTACACAAAATAATACTAAATTCTTATCTTATAACGCTTTATTTTAAGTCTTTTATAGACTTTTAAGTACTTTAAAATACTTTTATCTTTTAGGTAAAAGGTATTACTTTTATATTAAGTTATATTTGTTTATTTTTATTTACTATTTAACTACGTTAACGAAATTTTACTAAACATATATTAAGTAGTATACTAATACTAGTAATTACTTATATTTAATTTTTGATTTCTAAAATACTGTAAAATATAATATAGAAAGTCTTAGACAATACTAATTAGATTCTTATATAAATTAGGAATAATCTTAGTAGTAAAGAAAGATAAGATTAGATAAATTAATAAATTAATAAAGTATTTAAATTTAAACTTTTAAGATATACAATATTTCTATATACTAGCTTTTTTATACTAACTATTATTACTTAGTTATATACTTAAGACTTCTAGATTATTAGATAGTTTTTTTAACTTAACTATAGTTAATAATTAAAAGCTAAACTAAACTTTATTTAGTATAGCTACTTAAGCTTTTAAATGTATTTCTATATTAGTATATTTAGTAGTTAGTTATTAAGAGATAGCTAATTAGCTTACTATTGCATTAAATATATACTTCTACTAATATTTACTATATAAAAATAAGCTAAGTTTAACTTCTATACTAAGTTACTATATTAGATTCTTTCTATATTATACCTATTTACCTAACCTATAAACATGAATTCGCTATAAACCTAAAATAATAGGTCTATACTAGTATATTTAGTAGCTAGTATTGAGGAAATAGCTAAATAGCTCTATATAACTATTACTATCTACTCTTTCTAAGTATAACTAGGTAAAGAACGGCTAGGTACTAGCTTCTATACTAAATTAATATATTTATTTCTTTCTATAAAATATCTGCCTGCTTATACTTTAAGCAAAGATACGCTCTAACCTAGAATAGTAGTCTAAGGTTAAGTCCTAAAAACCTCTTTATTTACTATTAAAGCTAAGTCTAGAACAAGTAGCTTTAGATAAACTAAAGATAATAATTATTTTTATCTAGAAGTAAGTTTTTAAAGATCTATTTATCCTATTAATTTTTTTTTTATTTTTTTGTTACCTAATGTTCTATCTATTTTCTTAAGATTATTTACTAATAGTTTAATTTTTGTACTAAAGCCTTAATATTTAAGTACTATAGTCTTTAGTGCTCTAATAAGATAAGGACTACTATGTATTATTACTTATACTACTTTAATACTTTAGGTATCTATTATAAGATTTCTAAGAACTAAACTAGATAGAAAAGTAAGATATAAAGTATTACTTAGTATAGTTATAATAAAAACTTTAAAAAGGTTCTATAGATTAAGTAATCCTTTAAAATAATAAAAAGGTATAAAGTAAGTATATATAGAATTATAGTTTAGCTCTAATCTATGTAAGTCTATAGAACTTACAAGGCTTTGTTAAATACTTAGCTTTTCTAACTAAATAGACTTACTAATTATTTGTAGATTAATACTACTCTTACCTTAGATTAGAGTTAATAAAGGTAAGCTCTTAAAGACTTTACGTAATAAACTTAGAAAATTTAATTAATAGAGATAATTTAGTAGGTATTACCCTTCTATATACTATTAGCTCTATTAGAAGTAATCAAAATTAAAAAAGTAAAGAGTAACTATTGTAAATAATAAAAGTTAATAATTTTCAACTAGGTAAAGCTTTAGCTAAAAAAATACTAATACATTATGATATTATATACCTAGAAATACAAAATAAGATTAAATATTTATCTTTATCTTCTAAAGATACTTCTATAGAAAAACTATAAGTACTATACTAATAAGTACCTTTGTATTTTAGGTTTATTATTTTTTTTATTTAGGTTTATAGCGTATTTATGCTTAAAGTACAAGTACATAGACATAATATAGTAAGAGTCTAATATAGTAACTTAAGATAAAAGCTAATACCTAGCCTCTTTTAATATATTAAAAATTAGTAAGAGTATAAATTAATAGTAATAGACAGCTTATTAGTAGACTATTTCTTAATAATAAACTACTTAATTTACTAGTGCAGACACGTATATAAGAGCCTAGGTAGCTATTAATTAAAGTTTAGTTTAGTTATTAACCCTAAATTATTTTATAAACTATAGCTAGGTTATAAAAGCTCTTTATATAGGTAAGCTAGCATATTAATATTCTTTTCGCCTTAAGAGTTAAGATCTAAACACTTTATCTATCTATCTATCTATCTATTTTATCTTATCTTTCTTTATTACTATAATTATAGCTAACTAAAAATATAACATTATTAGTTTAGCCTAAGAGTTCCTATACTATATTATAAAGTTAGCTAATAAGGAAATAATTAAAGTAAGTAATCTCTAGTACTTATATAGTACTCTAAATATCTCTAGTAAAATCTCTAAAGACCTAGTTAGGTAGTAAAAGAAGTTAAGGGGTATAACTTAGTGTAATAGTAATACCTTTTACCTAGTAGATATAAATATCTTACAGTACCTAAAGCTTAATTTAAGACTTAGAGTATAGCTTTATAAAGTTAAAGTTTAGCTTTTTTTTATAGAAGTCTAAAAAACTAATAGGATTCTTAAATACTTAGTTTTTTTAACTTAATAAGCTTACTACTAAGTAGTGTAATAATACTACTACAACTAAAGATAAAAGCTGCTCTTAGTAAGCTCTTATATATCCTAAGTATACTGCTTATAAAAAAAATTATAGTAGTAATCTAAGAGGTGTAATACCTTACTATAGAGATAATTTATTTATAATAAGAATAGAGCTAGAGGTAGTAGTAATAGAAATGTTAATAGTAATAGCAATAGCAATAGTAATAGAAAGTAGTGGGTTAGAACTAGGTTAAATCGTAGCTACTATTATTAGTGTAAAAAAAAACTATTAACTAATTAAACTATATAAATAAAAATCTAATAATTAGATTACATATTAATCTCTGTCTTTAAGAAATAATAGTGTTATAACATGCTTAAGTAATTTAGATAGTAAGAAGTACTTTAAACTTAATTACAGTATAGAGATCGTACTCTATAAGCATAACTACGCTATAAAGATAATAGAGTATTATTTTCTATATAGGTTTTTTAACTAAAATAGCTTACTACTAAGTAGTTAAAAAATACTACTTTAACTGTAAAAATAAAATACTTTAAGTAAGCTTATAAAGTTTTTAAGTATTACAATAAGAAAGATTAATTAGTAGAGAGAATTAGGTAGGTACAAAACCTATATATAAAATAAGCAGTATAGATACTAGTAACTAGTAAAGAAATAGTAATTGCAATAGTAATAGTAATAGGAACAGCAATATAAAGTAGAGAATAAGAACTAGGTTTAAACTTTAGCTTAGATACTAAGAACTAATATAAAATTACAAAAATATGCGTAACTAATAAATATTAATAACTTATAATATTAATATCTACTATTTAAAGTAAGAAGTAGCTACTAAGGTACTAGTAATAGTAGCAGTAATAGAATTACTTAAAATATAAAATAGTAGAATTAGATAAAGGCTAATTACTTAGAAGTCCTTTTAACTTAGGTACTATAGATAGTATTAATACTAAACACTAATTATGAGAAATTAACTGTATATAGAAATAAAATAGTGGGTAATATATACTTTAATTAATGTTCTTCTAGAAGTTAGGTTAAATACTTATAGTCTTACAAAGTAGATTAATAAACTACTCTAGGTTCTAATATTTTACTTAATCTATTTATTAAGACGTGCTTTTAGTAGCTTTTAGGCTATTATTTAAAGTTAAGTTTCGTTATAAACTCTTGATTACAATAAGCACTACAGCTTAGTTATAAAAACGCTTAATATTACTAGTATTTCTTAATGTATTACTAGAGCAGCTTTAGTAACGGTATTAGTAAAGCTACTATATAAAATTAAGCTAGTAGATAGAAATCGTCTATACCCCAAAAAATACAATATCTTTATTTATTAATTATATTTTCACGAAAAGTAATTAATCTAGCTTAATAATTTAAATAACTCTATTAATTTAGCTTAGTGCCTATTATTCTACGTCTTAGAGTAAGCTAATAAGTTAAAATTTCAAAAAGAACTTCTAAGCTAGATCTATAATACTTTAATTTCTATAGTAAGATCTAAAAAGAGCTTATTAAATACTAATAAAATTCTAAAAGTAATACTTAGTAAAATATTAGAATAAGAAAGCTAAGAACTTCGTAGAGCTTAAGACAACTTTAAAACTTTTCTTTCAATAGGTTAATCTCTAACTTTAAGAAGTTATTCTAAAAGTTTACTACTAAGGTAAAATTACTTTCTAGCCTTTTAACTTAGTGTGTAGTAGATTTATTAGTTAATTTAAATCTTCTGACTTTCTTAACTACCTAACTAGGCCTTTGAATATCTAACTTAAGAACATTAGTAGGTAATATTAGTACTACTAATAACTTTAATAGTTCTTTATTTATTTATAAACTAAAAGATATATAAAACAAGTTTCTAAGCTATATTATTTAAATTATGTTATAAACTAAGTTGTTAAGAATTTTCAGAGAACATAACGAAAAAAAAGAGAAGAAGATAGTTAGATAGATAGATAGAAAGTTAAGTAATAACTTTATAATTATATTAAACATAGACGTACTAGCTTTTCTAAATAATCTATTATTATCTATATTATATCTACCTAGCTGCTTAGCTTTAGATCTACTATTATTAATCAATACAATAATTCTTATTAAAACTACATTTTTAAACTTAAAGCTTAATTTAACTTCAATTACTACTTAGACTTTTAAAGATTTCTCTGTAAACTCTATTAGGTAACTAGTTCAAAATAGATAGCTACCTAGCGCTCTGTTTCTATTAATATTTACTATAACAATTATTTATAATATTAGAAGAAGCTAGATATTAGCTTCTTTACTAACTAACTAAGATAAATCTCTACTCTTTTAAGTCTATATTACATTACTAGAGGTAACAATACGCTAAAAACCTAGATAGTAAGACTAAAAGTATTTATAATAGTAACAAAAGGTATAGGCTAAAAGACTTTGCAATGAAATTCGCTTAAGCTAAACTGTAAGTCTAGATAAATAATATTGTGTACCTGTTAATATTATAATTATATATATTTCCAAAATAGTGCAAGAGTTACTTAATCTAATAGTAATAAAACAAGTAAATCTAATAATACTAGATATATTATATTATTATGCAAAGTTAAATTTACAAAGCTCTATAAATAGGTTAATCTTTTGTAAATAATAACTAATAGTATTAATAGGCTTATATATAACTGGGAATGTAATATAGTAAATAAATTGCTATTCTTAAAAGTATATTACTAATAGAAAAATATTCCTTTAAAATAGAGTCTAGCTTTAGCTAATTCTTATAGATAGCAGAAAGAAATTTTAATAATATATAAGAAAGGTATCTAACACCTTACTTACAATATAGGTAAGTTCTTGCAAAAAATACTATGTAGTATACTAGGAGTAATTAAGATTCTTTATTGTTTTAGACTTATAGCGTACTTTTGCTAATAGTATATGTATATAAACGAAATATAGCAAGAACCTAATATAGTAACTCTAGGTAGAAAATAATACTTATCTCTATTTTATATAGTAAATAATAATAGAAATGCAGTAAAAGTTATATAGAGCTAATTAGTAATAATTTTATAACTATATACTTATTCTATCTATATAGAGAAACCTTTTTAAGTATAGATGAACAAAAAAGTGTTTTTTAGCATAACGTTACTAACTAAATTTAAGTTAAGAAAACCCTTAGATATACTTATTATTATAAACCTATTGTTTAGTTGTAATTGTTTATAAAAGAAGCTAAGAGTATATTTATTATTTAAAAAATATAAGCAGTAATTCCAAGACTCTTTATCTATTATATATATATTAATTTATCTTGTATTTCTTTTCTTATTCCTAAGATCATACGTAATAAATCATTAGCTTCTACAAATAGAGCTTAGGAAAATCCACACTTTTTCTAATATTATACTTATGCTTAATTAAAAGAATACTTACTTTAAGTACTTATGGAATACTTTAGATATCTTTAGTAAAATTATGTAAAGACTAAGTAAAGTAGTAAAAAAGAAAGAAAAAGTATTTTCTAGATTAATAGTAATACTTTATATATATATATCAAAGAGATTATATAATACGTTAAGATAAAAGAATTAAAATTCAGCTTAATAAATAAGAAGGATTAGCTAGTTCTTATATAAGTTTTGAAATCTAATAAATCTTCTATAAACAGTATATTTTACTAACTAAACAAGCTTACTACTTAGAGATAGAATTATACTAGTTTAGTTCAGTATTGTACTTACTTTAAGTAAGCTTAATAGGTACTAGGTAAGATTGTACAGAACGAGAAATTACTAAAGTAATCTATAAGGCATAGAACGTTTTAGTGAAAAAAATTGATTTAATAAAATATAAAGATATAGCTGGTGAAAATAGTAAAGGTAATAGTTAATAGAATATTATTAGTAAATGTAGAAGTAATAGTAATAGTAATATTATAAGTTCTAGTAATAGTAATAGTAATAGATAGTATAAGACTATAACAAGGTTATACTTAAGCTACTATAGTAGGTCTAAGTAATAAAGACAGATTAATAACCAAAACGCATTTAAAGAGATGTTAGTAATCTAATATATCTATAGTAACTATTAAAGTACAAATTCTTTATAACAAGATTAACTTTAGTACAGAAAGCTTTACGCTAGTATCTAAGTATAAATAACTTTTAAAAACTAAATAAGAGATATAAAAACTATTAAACTCTTAAAGCTATAGCAGGAGAGTTATACGAAACCTAAAGTAAAGAAAATTAAAGTATTATTATACATTCTAGAAAAAGGTTAATTGAAATTATTAACAAATAATAAAGGTAAAAAGGAAAATTTAATTATATTTCTATTTATAAGCCTAATATAACAACTAGGCTTAAATAAGTAAGATTTAGTAGAATAATAAATTTTAATATAGAAAAATATATAAATACATTAAAACCACCTTAGCTTAAGAAATTAGTAGGACCTACCTGGCTTTACAGTTTCAGTTCCTAAATAAGCAACGTAATAAATCAAAATCATTATCGATAATATAGTATTATAATACACCAGTAACGACAATGTATTAAACAAAATTCAAGTCTGTATAAGATATTAATAAATAGATTTAAATAGCTATTAAACTAACTAAGTTTATAAAACCCTTTTCTCTAATAATTATTACTAAGAACTAATACTAGTGTTTACCGTTTAAATAGAGGCTAGGTATTAAACTCTATACTATGTTACTAAATTAGATTAAAGCTTTCTTAATTTTATTTGCCTTTACTTTAAGTATAAATATGTAATTAACCTAAATTATAGAAATTATATAGCTAATAATAAGAGTAATACTAAACAGCAAGCTTTTAATAGGTTTAAACATTAATATTATAAACCCTAATTTATATTTTTTTAAGTATAGTATTATAATCTACAACTACTATTTTTATTAAGGTATTTTTATAGACGTCTCTAGATTTAAAACTATACTACTTAAATAAGTTTTAAATTATTAAGAGAACTACTTGAAATACGTTTAATATTTTAGGTTTATAGTATATTTATACTTCTTGTACAGGCAGATAGACGTAATATAGTAATATTAGTAAAGTAGATTTTCTATCTACTATAGCTGCTATATAATAAGATACCTTTTAGTTATTTACTATTAATAGTAGGTAGTAGTATACTAGGTTATACTTATTTATTTTATAGCTTATTATTAACTAGATAAGGGAATAGAAGGAGGTAAGTAAGAATAAAAGTAAGCTAATAGCTTTATTATAGCTAACTATAACTCTTACCTGCTTATATATACCTAAGCTTAGGTTATTAGATATTAAAGCTAAGCCTACTTTAAGTAAAATAAAGATTAAATAAAGTAAGAACTATACTACTATTATACTAAGATTTATAGCTACTTTTAGTAATAATAAGTAGCTAGCTATAAATAATAAGCTACCTACTATAAGCTAGAATAAGTTAAGTATAGTTTAGTAAGTTAAGCTATAGCAGCTTACTATTATAAATATACTACGTAAATACCTTTTATATAAGCTTATTATACTTATCTAATACTATCTTAAAGGCCTTAAAGTACTTACTTATATAATTAAAGGTCTTAAGTAAAAGCTGCTTATTATATAGGTAGCTAAGTAAGCTTATAATAAGTACTACTAGTATAAGCAGTAATAAATTAATATTAGTAGTAGGCCTATCTACGCTAAAGACTGTTACGCTATAATATAGTAATATAAAAAGGATAAAATTATAGTAGCTAAGTAATAGTTAGCTATAAAAAAGCTATAGAAGGTTATAACTAAAATTAACGTATAAAAAAGATACTATTTTACTATATATAGTAATACGCGTAGGATAGCTAAATACGTACTTAATAACATCCTAGCTATACCTAGTTATAGTAAGTCTCTATCTAGCGTAGCTTTATATTATAGCTACTATTCTTTAGTAATACCTTTAGCTTACTATTAAGTATCCTTATAATATACGTTCTAGATTATAAGTAAGCTAATTATAATAAGGTAGTACTTTAGTAATACCTATACTAATAGTAATAAGCTTACTATTACTATGTTATAGCTTAAGATCTAGTATAAGGTTAACTAATATATACTTTACTACTGTAATAAACCTCTCCTTAATCTAAGCAATTTAAATAAAAGTAAAACTAAAGAACCTATATAGTAAAATAATAGTATATAAGCCCCTCTAAAGCTACCTATAAAAGAAGAAACACAGCTAGCTTAAAAAATAATAACGTAATTAGAGTAACGTTTACAGCTTTAAGCATAGCCTAATTTAATTAATAACAGCATTATAGGCAACCTAAAGAATATAGATAAAATCTAAGTTTTAGAATACTATTAGGCTATAATACAGCATTTATAGTAACTTTAAAATATTAATTTTATATAGTTATAAGTATACAAATTTTAATATTCTAAGCTTAAAATTGTTAGTACTATAATTATTATTAGTATAGGAGGCCTGTACTACGTATAGGAAATCTCTTAAAAATTTTCAACAAAACTGTTAGGGCTAAGTACTTCCTATAGCTACTACTATTACTATTACTATTGCTATATATTACCTTAACAGTTACTAGTCCTTATAGTGCTAACAGTATATAAAGGTTCTATATCTACTTAATTACCTCTGCTAATTATATTTTTTATTTATAATACTTAATATTTATAGAATATAACCTGAAGTAGCTTTTATTTAAGGTTAAAGTAGTATTATTATACTACTTTATAGTAAGCTAGTTTAGTTAAAAAAGCTAGGTATTTAAAAAAAGCCCTATTAGGTTTATAAACTTATATTAAAAAACATAAAACTCTAACTTTGTAAAGCTTTACCTAAAGCCTTTTATTAACCTTAAGGTACTATAAGATATGTAGATCTTTTATATAAAATAAACTACTATTATACTAAGTAATACCTTCTACTTCTTTTTATTATCTAGTTAGGTCCTTAGAAATATTACTATAAATATCTAGAGTACTGTAATAGTATTAGAGACTATATATAGTTATTTATACCTTATTAGAGTACTATAAGATATAGTACTTTAATATCTAGGCTTTAGTAATAGTAATAAATAATAGGTATATAATATTACTTATAGTAAAATATAATTAAAGATAGAATAAAAATAAGTTTAAAAGCCTTAAGGTATAAAATATCTTTATATACTAGCTTACCTATATAAACTATTTAGACCTAAATCTTTCTTAAAGCTGCCTATTATATCTTTAAGATTACTAGTTAATTAGAGAATTTTTATTACCTAGCTATAGTCTATAATTTAATTTAAAGTTTATAATTAAACTATACTTTTACTAATTGTTATCTACGGACTTATATATTTATTAATACTAGTATATAAAGTAGCTAGTTTCTAATAGTTAGTATAGTAATTAGCTTTTTATTACTATTACTATATATTCTTGTTTCTTTTTACTATATAGTAAGAGTTTAAAAATTAGCTTCTTTACTAAGCTATTTTAATAGATTTTTACTATATAATATTTATCTGCTTATATTTTGATTATAAATACGCTGAAAAACCTAAAATAAAAAGATAATAGACTAGCCTTATAGTTAAACTGTAGTAAGCGTTAATAATAGTATTATTCTTGCTAAGGAGTAGGGAAGAATCCTATATATATATATATCCTCCCAGTCCTGCAAAGCCAAGACTAAGGCACAGGCAAAGCCTAATCCCGGTATAGGTTTAAATAAAAAATTAATTAATTCGTAAGTTAAGACTTTCTAGTACCTTGGAAATTGTATTAAGTTTATATGTCCTTATTTTAATTCTTTATTTGTTAAATAGTAGAAAAAAACGAAATTTTATTCTTTACTTATCCTAATTAAAATTAACTTCTAAGTAATACTATTTAATAGAATATAGTATATTATACTACTATTAGAACTTTCAAAGCTATATTTTAGGTATTAATCTATGTTTATTAAATAGGTTTTATCTAATAAAAGTAATTAAACTTTAGAAGATTACTAAGTAATTAGCTTTTAGCTTAGTCTTACCCTTACTATTATTATTAGAATTACATTACTCTACCTATTACTATTACTATTAATATTACTATTACTATTACTATTACTATTACTATTACTATTACTATTACTATTACTATTCCTATTACTATTACTATTACTATTAGTATTGCTATTAGTACTAGTATTACTATTACTATTACTGTTTATACAAATATTATTAATCCTACTATCTTTACCTATACTCTTATGTTATATAAATTATATAGTCTTATTATATAGTTTTCTACTTTTAAGTATACTTTTATAATTATATATTCGTAAATAGTAACCCTATATTTTGTTTTACTTACTAGGAGCAGCTTTTATTTTAGAGTTATAGCGTATTAATACTTATTTTATTAGAATATAGACAAGAGATTATAAAACTATAGTATAGTAACTAAGTGTAGAAGCTAATACCTAGTATCTTAATATTAAGTATATATTAATAGAAGTATATAAATTATAATATTAGAATAGTAGAATAACTATCCTTTAGTAACGTTCTACTTTAATATACTATAAAGAAAAAATGTTTAAACACCTAAAAAGCTATTATTTCTAATCAGGTTTAGCTAAAAAGTCTAGTTTTTATTAATTACTCTAGCTTTATTATTACAACTCTTTTGAAAACTAATATTACTATATTCGAAATAGGTAATTATAGAAGAAGTCTAGTTGCTACCTTCTGCTATAAGTAAGCTAGTAGATAAGGGGTCTTATAACTCAAAATCTTTAAACTTATGTCTAAGTTATTCTCTATTACTTATTTTACTTTAACTAAGATTTTCTATTAATAATATATTACTATAACAAAACGCTAGAGTATATAGTATAATTATTTATACTACTTTATAACTATAGACTACTTTAGATAGTTCTTAGTAGAACAAGAGTACTTTAGATTCCTATAGTAAGATTCCTAAGAACTTAACTAAATAAAAAATAAGAAATAACGTAAAACATAGTTTAATAGTAATATATAAGTTAAGAAGTAACTAAATACTATATAGTACCTTATATTAAAGAAGAGGTCTAGAATAGAGCTCTAGAAAGTTTGCGTTTAGCTTCTTTTTAATTAATTCTATCTATAAAGAATAGAGATTAATATATTCTATTATTTTTCTATTCTAGTTATACACGCGTTGTATTTAATTTTTATTTTTTATTTAGCTTCAGATTAACCTAGTTGTAACTTATCTACTCTCTACTTTCTATTACTATTACTATTACTATTACTGTTACTAGTTATATTACTACGACCTCTTACTTAATCTTTATTCTATATTAATAATTTCTATAGTAAGTTCTAACACCTTCTATATTACTTTTGTAAGTCTTCTTTTCTAAGTAGTATACCTATAGTCTATTTTTTAGGGTTTTTAGTGTTTTTATTCTTATAGTATAAATTGATAGACCTAATACAGTAAGAATCTAATATGGTAACTTAGTATAGAAGCTAATAGCTAGCCCTTTTTTATATAGTAAAGGTAGTAGAAAGCTAATAAGCAATCTCTTAATAACTACCTACTTAATATACTAACATAGATACGTGTTTAAGTGCCTAGGTAGTAATTAAAGTTTAGTTTAGTTTTAGGTTATTTAAGTTTATAGCGTGTTTATACTTATAGTATAGGCAGATTAACGTAATATAGTAAGATTCTAAAATAGTAGCTTAGTATAGAAGCTATTACTTAGCCCTTTTTTGCATAGTAAATATTAGTATAAGTATAGAGTATAGCTAGTAAAACGCTAACTAGCTATCTCTTAATATCTAGCTACTTAATATACTAATTTAGATATATATTTAAAAGCCTAGGTAGTATTTAAAGTTTAGATTAGTATTAGGTTATAAACTATAATTAGGTTAAAAACACTCTTTTATTAACTAGTAATCTAAAACTTATAACTACGTAATAGAAGTTTTTTTATTTAAGGTATATAGCGTATTCACGCTTCTAATATAAGAAGAGAATAATAATACAGTAGAAATCTAATATAATAACTTTATACAGAAGCTAATACCTAGCCTTTTTTATATATAGTAAATATTAGTTAAAGTATATAGTAATAGTAATAGAGAGCTAATAAGTACACTGTCTCTTAAAAACTTACTACTTACTATACTAGTATAGATATAAATTTAAAAGCTTAGATAGCTACATTAGTTAAAGTTTAGTTTTACTATAGGTTATAAACTTTAGATTAGTATAGAGAATTCTTTAATTAACTAGTAATACTAAGTATATAACTAGAGCAGCTTTAGAGAAAGTATTAGTAATAATGGTTTATATTAATAAGCTAGTATATAAGTATCTTTAATACCTTAGAAGTCTTTATCTTTCTATCTTATCTATCTTTATAAATTAAATTATAGCTAAGTAATAATATAACTCTATTAGTATAGCCTATAGGTTTTTAGACTCTATCTTATAGAAAGCTAATAATTAAAAAATTAAAGTAAGTAGTTACTAGTAAAAGTATAGTACTTTAGAAATTTCTAGTAAGATCTTTAAGTACCTAGTTACGTAGTAAGAAGAAATAAATAGTATTACTTAGTATAATAGTTATACTTTCTACTTAAAAGATAACGATATTTAAAAGTACTTTTAAGTTAGTATAAGACTTAAAGTATAACTTAGTAAAGTTAAAGTCTAGCTTTATCTAATATAAGTTTATAAAATTAATAAAGGTTCTATTAATACTTAGCTTCTTTAAGTAAATAAGCCTACTACTTAGTAGTATAAAAATACTATTTTAACTAAATAAGAAATCTACTCTAAGTAAGCTTTTATAAATTCTAGGTATACTACCTAGAAAAAAAGAATTATAGTAGTAAACTTAAAGGTAAAATACCTTACTATAGAGCTATATATTAAATATAAAATTAAGACAAAGCTAGAAGTAGTAGTAATAGATATAGTAAAAGTATAGTAATAGTAATAGTAGTAGAAAGTAGAGAGTTATAACTAAAATAAACTTTAGCTATAAGAAAACTAATTAATAATTAAAACACGTGTAAAAAAAAATTTTAAGATTATAAATTAATCTCTATTCTCTAGAGATTAGAGTGGAAATAGTAATATAGAGTAATATTAACATTAATAAAGCATTATAAAAAATAGTACTAAATTCCCTAAACTATAATAATAGCGCTATAAAAATTAGTATCTAGTTTTAATAATACTAATAAAAAGGTTAAGTTAAGATAGAATATAAATAAAAGACTTTAATAGTATAAAGATTTATTATATAGTACCTTACTTATAAAATTCATTCTTACTTAGTACTTCTTAAAGTCTACCTATTATTTACTTAGTAGTATAAGTAAGTTTTAAGATTTCTAGAAGTTAGAAATATTTTTTAATTTAATATAAAGTATATAACTAAACTAATCCTTATTAAGTAGTTACCTATACTTTTATCGATTTCTATAGTAGTATACTTAGTGAAATCTTACTAAATAGATAGTATATCTACTTTGAGGAAATAGTTTTATATACTTAAACTAATATTTACTAAATATAAAAGTACTAGATATTAGCTAATATATTGAGTTTCTTTCCTATAGTTTTATTATAATATAATAATTTACCTAGATTATTCGTGCAAATAGGCTATAACTTTAAAGATAAAGAAAGATACTTTTTATACCTAGCTGTTTTAACTTAATAATATTCCTAGAAATTTAAAGAATATTTTAATAAAGTAGTAAAAGACAGCTGCTAAGTTATATAATATAGATATATTAAGCCTAGATAAGAGCTAAGTTAAGTAGGTTTTAATATCTCTTCTATATTACGTATAGAAAAAGAATAGAAGAAGTTTTTATTAAGGTAAAAAGTTTAATAATATATAAGCACTATAAAAAAAAGCTAGAAAGGTAGTAATAATAATAAGGTTATAAAGCGTTATAGTAGTAGTTCAGTAATAGTAATACAAATAGTAATATAGTAGAGTAATAGAAAAAGTATTTAAAAAGAAGTATTTAAGTAGAATTATATAATAATTTTTCTAAAATCTAGAATTAGTTTCTAGAGATTATATTTTAAGTAGAAACTTAAGAGAGAACTAGATTATAGTTTCCTTATCTTACTAGTTCTTTAGCTATAGGTACCTAACTAGCTATTAAAGACTTCTTCTCTATAGTAATAAAGAGTAAAAAGTAAAGAACTTATAGCTAAGTTAAACTATAGCTACTATAGCTAATTTAAGTAATAGATACTATTAAGCAACTAAATTGCCTATATAACTAAGATAGAATATTTATATAAGACTTTAATCTATAGTTTCTATAGCTTCTTTACTTTATAGCTTTTCTCTTTACTTAGAAACGTCTTGGTAGGAGTATATAAATATTATATAAAAAAGATATAATAATAGGTTTTTATAATTCAACCTTTAAGATAGCCTCCTTTTTTTTTTTTTTTTTTTTACAAAAACATTGTAGTTTAAGATTTAGACAAATTAAATTATTAAATAAAAACCCTTTAATAAATATATTTCTAGAACCTTAATAAATTATTTATTAATAATTTAGTATCTAAATTAGTTTCTTAATATAGTGTTTAGGTTTTTAGTACTATTATCTTTTAGCTTATATAAAAAATACTATATTTCCTATTTATTAAGTTTAAACATAAGATTTTTTGTATTATAACTCTTAGTAGTTTCTAAATCTTATAACTTGTAACTAACAATTTTAAAGGTATGTTTTACAACTTTTTCTTACTTTGTACTACTTACTCTACTTAAATGCACTATTCCTAGTATTTTCTTACTTCTGGCACCTCGGTTTACCAGTTTCGAACCGCCTTCAACTTCCTCCACCAGTCGCGCAGCATCCAAGCATCGAACTCGGTGATCTCCATCGCGCTACCAGCCATCATGATGAAACTAGACTGGTCTTTAGGCTCCCAATCATAGAAGTCTGTGAGATTGTTAGTTACATTGGAGCTGCTTATGAACCCGATAGAACGAGAATGACATACCAAGCAGACCGAATCCGTGGCCCATCTCGTGCAACAAGATATGTATGTTGTCGTTGTTGATGTTGTCGAAGAAGTAGTCCGGACCAATCTCTTCACCCCAGTTGTAGCCGTAACCGCCTACCTCACCGCTCCCAAGGCTCTTGTCGAGCCACAAACTGATATCGTAGTGACGACTTGTGCCACCAGGGCATTCGCTCATATCACCATCAAGATGCGCACCGCGATAGCAGCGCACATCGCACTCGGGCACACCATCGGCATCAGCCGTGGTGTAGACATCAAGCCCAGTTGTGTCACCCTGGATCAGACTCTTATCCTTGACTGCGTAACCAACAACATTGACGTTCAGCTTGGTCAAGGGGAAGCCCTCAAAACCCACAAGTGTGTCGAACCACTTCTGCATAGAACGCTGTAGAGCCGTTACAGTCGAGGCACGCGTGGTAGCATTGCTCTTGCCAGAATGATTCCATCGTACGCAATAGTTAAGGCTGCCGTTGCTGGCCATCAGCTGATCGATGATCCAATTTTCGTCCTTGAGGCCATCTGGATTCTCTTTCATTGTTTGATTCCATACCTTTATTATTTACGTTAGTCCTAGGATATCACTTTTGAAGACTTTCATCTTACCTGGTCAAGCGCGGTCACCATTGTCGATGGCGGATTCCAGGCGGTCGCCTTAGGTATACTCGCAGAGGAAGTCGAATCAGCGCGAGCCAAAATACGGGTCTCCTCATGAGGACAGAAGCGTCTGTCAATGTGCTTGATGGTGCGAGCTTCGAAGGGATGTGCCAGCGCACCCGCTCCGAAGGCCATATAGGCCAGAAAAGAGTCGATCTTGACCATGATAGAAGATAAAACGAGTGACTGAATCAAAGTACAAAACGGACAAGACTGTGAAACGAATGAACGGTCTGGTTTGAATATGGCTTTAGTATGGATCAACAACCTGTTATATATGCTTGTCACAGTTCAGGGTATGTATTAACGTACGACTCTCCAGCCTTACCGCACTCCAAAAATCCTTGGGTGGGTTGACTCCGACATTCGCAATATCAATACAGGCGACAAGGCCGCATCATGGCCTGTGTAGCGAATCTCGCAGCGGGCTAGAGCTAGGTGTGTCAGGCAGATGAAAGGACAGGTCCTAGCGTGAGAGCGATGAATCCGAAGTGGTGCGTGCCACGGGTTCGGCTGTGGATTGAGCTTCTTAATATAATGGTTAAAATTATCACTAGCGTACGCATTGATTGTCTCTGTCAGCCGAAATACAATACGCCGAATCTCCGCGACAAAGGAGCACATGAAACAGCCCTAATCTCGCCTTATTCTCGCCGTATCTTCAGAGACATGATGGATCACGACTGGTCGTGACCTTGGAATTGCTATTCCCATGCATCCGTACTGCCTGATTATGTACTGAATGCGGTTTTCCTATGATCCGAAACAGACGATGCAGTCTTTGAAAGACACATCAAAAACGTGATTCAGTGAAACACTGATCGTGTTTTGTGATAAGCGTCTTGATGTATTTCTTGAGGCTCAACCCTAGGTTCACGACAAAAGGCCATTGAGTATTTCCCTGGAAAAATCGACACCAGATGTTGAGAACACACAAGCCGAGAGCAAACGTGTCATTGGGCACGATCAGCTCACCTTCGGATTCTTCTGCATCATCAAAGTCAACGACAGCATATGCTTCTTTGACGATGCATCGAATCCAGTGAAGAATACGGTGCTCTGATCCTGAACAAGATACTTTCGTCAGCAGAAGCTAAACCCAGGGTTCAGGAGATGCTCACGAGACAACGATTCTTCCAGTAAAGGACTTGGAATTGAGCAGAGCCATTTGCCCAGGAAAATGGCGCATTCAAAGCTTGAGATAGCATGCTGAACACTCCAGAAGAAAGCTTGACTCCTCGCAACCCTATCGATTCCCAATCTTACAGGGATACTCAGTGCGTGTGTTGAGTACAACAAGCCAGATAGAAGATTGTCATTGCGCTCGATTTCAGGCAACTGACTAAGGCCATTAGCTATCACATCAGGGTCGCGCGACTCCAGATATCGATGTTGGCCAATATCCAGCGATAGACGGACATACGCCACGACCAAGAGGGCACTGGACGTAAAGGGAATGGGACCGCTTTCGTTGTTGGGATCTAGCGTCGATTCCGGGGTTTGTTGCCATAACGAGGTCCAAGAGCGGAGAGCGCAACTTCACATGGTATAAGATCAGTTATTTGCGGAATAGTTGGGCTGACTAATCGAACGCACCTAAGTGTTTGTAATTCCGATGTGGAGATAGTCGCTGGAGACGTGGCCGGAGACGAGAGCTCGCGAACAACATGTATACGTTGTATCAGTGCGTGAAGAAGAATATAATTTCCAATTGGACTCGGTATTGGTAGTACCGATCCCAGATCTGTTGTTCCTTGGAGAAGAATCGACAATGCTTGCTGGAAGGGCATTTGTTCTTCCTTTCCCTCACGCTGTAGTGCAGTCCATTGCGTGGCACTGGGAGCCTGCCAAGTCAAAGTGCAACAAGGAAGTCTTAAGTGTAACTCGCTACTCCAGAGAAGTGGATGAGTGTTGTACGCAATACTGTGAACGTTGATGTAACAGTAAGCTACTAACTTGGTACGTCGGGTTGATTCTCGTTGCACCCATTCATCCCACTTCGCTGACCGTGATGTTGAGCCGCCGCTATTGTGGTCATCCTCTTTGAGGCCGATGTCCCGAAGAATCTGTACAAGAAGACCTCGGAGTGCAAATGCTTGTTGAAGCAGATCTTCTTTTTCCCATGTAGCAAATCCTACGAGGATAAGTAGGGTTTTGGCCAAATCCAAAGGTAGCCATGGTCCCCAATGCCTTGACACAGTGGCGCTTTCCTGTGGAATAATGTCAGTTGAGGCGGTAAAGGCCAGAATTTGCGACCCGAAATACACCTGTTTCTGCCTTAGTCTCTCCAGCACGATTGCTTTTGCTATGCGAAATAAACGTTCTGAGCTTCTTCGCTCAAAGCAATACTGTGCTCCGGCTGCACACATTGATAGTGTCAGCTCTAGAGGGGAAGATGATGGCTTGTATGTTGGCGCATGTATAAATGGAAAATGAGAATGGAATCCTCCAAAGAAAGCCGTGATGTATCGTGTCAAAGTATGACGAGAGGGTATTTCAAATTTTGAAATCGGCGAAGGTAAGCTCTCAAGCAACAAGATCATAAAATTTCGATGTTCTTCTGTCACATTATAGGTTCCGTTGTTGGCTCTCTTTTCGCGAATCTCTAGAATGATAGATTTAGTAAACCAGATGGATGATGGCAATGTAGGAGACCGTGAAGTCGACTCACTCTCTTCGGGCTCGGTGCGAAGATGAACCTGATCATCGGCCGGCGCCGAGGGCAACCATGTACTGAATGGCGTACCGATGTCCTCGACTTCTGGCGAATGCAAGGAGTCTGGCTCTCGAGAATTTTGTCGTGATTCCTGGTGCTGCTCACCAGCTCGCAGCCAGTTGAAGTCATATTCTGGTGTCCATTGGGCCGACAATCCTACGCCGTCGATAAAGTTGACGAAATCTCGGAACTCTTCGAACCCTTCGTCCTGACAGTTATCTCCGTGCAAGGCTATGAAAATGGTAAGTCACAACTACGAGACTTGATATCGAAACAAGATTATCATACAGATATTTACCCACCTTGAGAATCATTCTGTCTATGCACCTCGCTGGGAACCGTAGTAGGATCGTCAATCCTGAAGCGGGCTTGGGTGTTCTGAGAAGTATGTATATTACTTCCCACACTTGTACTCGCACCCGCAACATGAAGTCCATCGGAGGAAAGATTGTTGAAATTTGATGTAACTTCCTGGGTATCAGGTATTGCTCCAGCTTCCATCGAAACAGTAGTGCCAGTGTTTTCACCATGCTGGGATAAGCGCCAATGTCGAGTCAAAAGATCTCGACGCGTGAAGGCCGCCCCGCAGTGACATGAGTATGGCTTTTCTCTTGTATCTACAGCGATGATCAGCTAGATTCTATTTATGGATTTCGGTAGGTGGTGGAGCACGGGTACGAAGATGCCGCGTGAGATGCTCTGCGCGTTTGAAACTCCGAGAGCAATGGCTGCACGTGTGAGTAAGTCTGTGCATGTGGTCTCCCCGTTGCGGAATTCGGAATCGCAGTTGGAGGTGAAGTTGGAGGTGAAAGGCGGGGGGCATGATGTTGTGAAGATCAGTATCGGCGATTCGGGGAAACTTGGCCAATACAGGCTACTCCAAATTGTTACCGCTATCACGGAAGTATGTGCAATCCAAAACACAGGAGTTACTGCTTATATCAAATATAATCCCAGCTAAACGCCATCTTGCCGTCTGCTTCCTCAAGCCAGAGGCTTTGCGGACCAGGTTTTTATTCGAGACTTTTCGATCATGGCAGCAACTGCCGAACAGCTTCTGGGTGTAGCCGTAGTCACTGGTGCTGGCGGTACAGGTCAGTTTATTTGATTATTCATGTATGAGCCATCACAAGCGTTGACTTCTCATAGGCATCGGTGCCGCTGTGGCCAAAGGCTTCGCTCGTTCAGGATGTACAAGCATTGCTATCACGGACATCAATTTGCATAGCCTTGCCCAGACCAAAGGTGCTATCCTTGCTATCAACCCGGACATCAGAGTGTTTGATAAGATTGGGGACATATCCAATGAGAGTTTCGTTGATTCGTTCATCGATGGAGTCTTCGCGGAATTTTCAAGGCTCGACTACGCAGTGAATTGTGCAGGAATATTAGGGGCCAACATGATCAAGGCGGTGGACATGACGACCGATGCGTTTGATCGACTGAACAACATCAATTACAGAGGATCATGGCTCAGTTGTCGAGCCCAACTCAGGAACATGTTGAAACAAGAACCGCTTTCAGAGTCACCGAAGCAAAGAGGAGCTATCGTTAACATTGCGAGTCAACTTGGAGTTGTCGCAAGACCAGGCGCAGGTAAGGTGGCTGCTTCTATGGCTCTCAAAAGATCTTAACTAATATGACTCGCACAGCGGCGTATTGCGCCTCAAAAGCTGCTATCATCAACATGACCCGAGCAAACGCTATTGATTATTCCGATGTTCAGATTAGAGTGAACTGCGTTTGTCCCGGTGTCATTGAGACCCCCATGACTATGTCTTCCAAAGAGATGGTAGAAGCGTTGAAACCTGCCATCGATATCGCTCCCATGAGAAGGATGGGAACTCCAGACGAAGTTGCAGATGCAGTCTTGTTTTTGTGTTCCCCTCGGGCTTCATTTATTCAAGGACACGCGCTCGTCGTAGATGGCGGGTATACCATCAATTAGATCAAACATCGAATAATGTGAGAAATAGTCAGGCTTGAAGACAAAAAGAGCACATATAGTCACTAAAGCAATTTTGTCTCTGCTCAACAAAGCTGTCTTAACAAGGGTAATTAATTTTAGCATTTACTTGTTTGATTCGGCATTATGGTAATATCAAAAAGTCACATGCTATGGAGCCAGGGGGACGAAAGGACTTTTAGCCACCAAATCATGATTAGGCGAGGATTACACCTTCAATGGTATACCTCAATCTGGTAAGTCAAGAGTCGTAGGCCTTCTCGAGTCGGTCCAAGCAAACTTCGATACTGAAAACGGCCTCATCCTTCAACTCCATAGGGTTGTGCTGCATCCCAAAATGGTATCATGCATGTGGTAATCGGCCCACATCCGTGTATTGAAGTAAGCATATATCTCAATGCTAAGATGTATTCGCAATCCCAGCGATGCCCCTTGAACCAGTTTTATTTCTGCTCAATTCTCCTTCTCACCTTCTGGTGCCATACCCCAGCGAACGTAAAATTCAAATTCAAATTGTATAGAATTAATTACGAGTAAATCGCGAAGTGATTGTCCATATATTATCCGTTATGACATTCGTATTACCAGTCTCCCTCTCATTGACTTATCCAGATACATCTCAACCACGCTGGGTATTTGATCGAAATCGAGAAGTGTGACGTGGGAGGAAATGCCATTCTCTGCCACTATTTGAAGCATCGATTCAACATCCTTTGTGCTGGCAACATAGCTGCCTTTGATAGTAAGCTCTCGAAAAACCATGGCCTCTGAATCAAACTGCCACTTGTCTTTGGGTAATCCGAGAGGCACCAATATCCCCTTATTGCCTAGCTGTTGAAGACTCCACGAGGTCGCCTGTATTGAGTCGGTGCAGACTATAATACCTGCAAGTCCTTCACCGGAAGTGATCTTCAATATCTGCTCATCGGCATTGTTAGCCGCTGAGTCAATAACCAGATCTGGTCTTAGATGTTCGGAGACTTCGAGCGCCAATTGGCGACCGACAGGGCGATTGTCGATGGCTACAGTTCGGTATCCCATCTGTTTCGCAAATTGTATAGCCAGGTGACCAACACCACCTATACCAACAACAGCAATCGCCTCACCAGGCTTGACGTCTGATCTTATCTTTTGCAACGCTCCCCAAGCTGTCGCCTTTGACGTCGTTAGTGCTTACGTGGCAAAATTCGAAGAATGGAAAACTCACGCCGGCACACATCAGTGGTGCCCCTTGCTCAAAGGAAACTTCATCGGGCAGATGGACAGTCGTCTCAGGATCCGCCAACATGAAATTTGCAAAAGCGCCATCGTGTTTGAAGCCAGCCATCTCTCGCTTCTCGCAGAAGCGCGGGTCAGTGCGACTTGATCTTCGCGTGCACTGTCGACAACCTACACAATCTCCGCAAGCGTTCTTGAAATTCAGTACTCCAACACGGTCCCCAACCTTCCATCCGCCACGGACTTGAGCACCAACCTGTACAATCTTGCCAGCAGGCTCATGAGAAGGTACCATTGGAAGGCTCGCTGCAAATTGGCCCTGCAGTACCTGAAGATCTGAGTGGCAGAAGCCTGCAGCGTGTATTTCGATAAGGAGGTCTGTATCTCCACATATAGGGATCGCTCGCTCGCAGAGCTCATACGGCTTCTCATACTGCATCCAGAGTTAGCGAATTGCAGTGACGTTGATTTCCCACTTACCTCTACGATCTGCGCCGCTCTCATCAGACGGTTCATGTTGGCGATTTTGTTTCAAACTCACTTCTACAAGCAGTATCTTCGCGATTGAAACATGGCATGTCAAGTTGGTCAGTTTCGGAGGATGCCAATCGGCGATTGGGGTAATCCTTTGTTGAGTTGGAGATGGCTGATAAGATAAGAGTCTACTCCAATTGTGGGGGCGTTGAACCTTGCCCATCATGACGGCAACTGCCAAGTCGGCCGTCGGCCTCACGTTCGATCAGTTACCAGAGGTTTTGCGATTGCTCAATGTCGTTGAAAAAGACAAATGCTGAAAAACATCTTAGTGGATCAAGCATATCATCAGTACTTCAGCTTCACAGTTTCAGTCTCTTCCAGGAAGCAATCGACCTCTACATTTGACAATACTGATCCTTTTGTCAGGAATGGTGGAGAGTAATCGCTTTTGTACTCTCCAAGGCAGTGGTATTGATAATGTTATCAGGAGGTATAAGACTACATGACGGAAAGATAATAGCAGTTACACAAACCGAGTTTCCTTCGCCAGCGACGTGAGAGTACGCAGTGTGTTCTTAGATCAGTCAGAGGAAAAATGACATCGAGGGCAACTTGATCTGTCCTTAGCACCAGTTGAAACATCTCCCAAAGGTTGCGGCAAGATTGCACATTGCCAGGGACGTATTCAGACTGCTTGAATATAGCTACAAAGTTCCAGTGGATGTAACCATCGAGCAGCAGGCAGATGCTCTAGATGGCACTGGTCGCACGTTGCAAGCTTGAGCGGACAAACTTTTGTATATATTTTAGTCCGATGATCTGATTGGTGTTTCTCAAATAGCTGATAACAAATTGGGACAAACCAGGATGGGACTGAGCCAACATTGTTATATAACAATGACTACGATTGGTTTGCGAAGTGCCATGAACCTGTACAAGAGGTATAGGTTCAATTTCTGGCAGTATAACCCAGTCTTCGGCAAATAAAATTTACTTCAAATTTTCGATCTTGCATTGTATTAATCGAGAACCACATCCTCGGTCCCACAGCGCATTACATTTAGTGCAACAGTTCAGAAGGCATGATTGTATCGCTTAGAGAAGTGTGCATGTCTTCGACTGGGGACATCATTGGACCGCCTCATACCCTTGAATCGTATCACGGTTGGAGTAAGTAGCGCACGGTTCATGAGTCTTTATCCTGACACAAGATAAAGGCAAACCTCCAAATCAATGGGGCTGTGGAGCTTAGCCCGCAATCCCCAGATTCCAAGATAGCGCGTGTCATATCTGCGCAATGATCAGATACCCCGTTGCGACCGGTACATATATATACGACCCAGCCGGATTACAGTCCTCGCAAAGTTGTTGCTATCCTGTCTATAGCCAATTGCTCTTCCACTCATCTCTCCATCATGGATACAACCAACGAGAAGCATCAGGACTTGATTGAGCCCGTCCAAAGCAGCAGTAACAGCATCGATATCGGCAAGGTTGACCTAGATGATGGCGAGATTTTCAGGAAGGGAGATGGCAACATCGACTTTCGAACGGTGTCATGGATTCATACATCTGTGATCTTTCTGAAACGTAAGTACCGCCACAATGTTCAGTCAAGAAAATCGTGCTCACCATGGAACTTCCAGTCATTTTCGCAACAGGGGTCTTGACAATTCCGTCTGCCATGTTCACCCTTGGCGCGTTCCCAGGAGCTATCAACGTTCTTGGATGGCAGTTTCTCAACACTTACTGCGCTCTTGTACAAGGCAAATTTCGCAACAACCATCCAGGCTGTCATAGTATCGCCGATATGGGACAGCTCGTGGGGGGAAGAGTTGTGAAGGAGGTCACTGGCATCCTCTTCCTCGTCGCATTCATTATCGTCGGTGCATCCGGCATGGTCGGTGTCTCGACTGCACTCAACGCGCTGTCCAACCACGCTCTTTGCACAAACTACTTCTCCATAATCGCTGCCATTATGGTTGGCATATGTGCGAGTGTTCGCAAATTCGAGAAAATCGCTTGGATAACTTGGGCTGGCTTCGCTTCGGTCTTCATAGCTGTTTTCATCGTTGTGTAAGCATACTCAAGTTATTCGGAGAGAGATATGGACTGACTTGGAATAGTGTTGGAGTCACCACACTTGATCGCCCCGCTGCCGCTCCGCAAACCGGGCCATACGACTTCGGTTACCACGTGATCGGGCACCCTACCTTCGCCGCCGGTATTACTGCGGCTAGTACGATCTTCTGCTCGGGTGCCGGAACATCCGCCTTTTTGCCCGTAATGTCGGAGATGAGGAATCCGAGGGAATACAGCAAAGCTGTCAAATTGTGCATGGGCATAGTCACAGCGGCTTACCTGTCCTTTAGCCTTGTGGTCTACAGATGGTGCGGCAAATGGGTTGCATCACCGTCACTCGGAAGTGCTGGACCAACCGTCAAGAAGATTTCATACGGTGTAGGGCTGATTGGGCTATGCGTCAGCGGTGCGCTGTTTGTGCATGTCAGTGCAAAGTACATCTTTGTTCGAATTCTGAGGAACTCGAAGCATCTCCAAACCAACTCCATTGTTCATTGGAGCACCTGGCTAGGTTGCATTTCTGGAATAACTATCGTCAGCTTCTTGATTGCGTCAGGTGTGCCGATCTTCAATTACCTGCTCAGTCTCGCTGGAAGCATCGCATTTGCGCCTCTAGCGTTGGGTCTACCAGGATGGCTTTGGATCTACGACCACGCCGATTACTGGAAGGGTAGTGTTTGGCAAAGGACACTGTATATGTTGCATGTCATACTGATCCTGATCTCGGTATTCCTCACGATTGGAGGGACATACGGTGTGATTGCGCAGATCATGGACGCGTATAAAGACGGTACTATCAGCTCTGCTTTTTCGTGCGCGGACAACAGCAACTCAACTTAATTAGCGTCATAGAGTGTTCGTACCGTCTAGAGAATTGACTCAAGTTATCTATATGCGGTCTACTGTGAGGATGCGAAGCTGGGTGCCCCACCGTCTTGATGTGGTTAGCTGCATCCACGTGAACACGCGACGCGTTTCAATCTCCTCAACCTCCATACATTACCTACTATGGACGACAATTCCAACGAGCGGAACTTTCACCATCCGTACGAGCCTTACGATATCCAGAAAGAGTTTATGAATGCTGTCTACAAATGCTTAGAAGATGGCAAAGTTGGCATATTCGAATCACCGACGGGGACTGGCAAATCCCTCAGTCTGATCTGCGGTTCTTTGACCTGGCTACGCGATCATCATCGACGAACTTTTGAGCGCGGCTTTGAAGTTGGCCCAAACGATAGTGATGAGCCTTCATGGATTCTCGAGCACGCGCAGAAGCAACGCAGACTTGAAGCCCTTTCTCGCAAACAAGAATTTGACGACCGCATCGCGAAGATCAAGGCAAAGGAAAAGAGAGCGAAAGACCTCTACGAAAATGGAGAGCCACGGTTCAAAAGACAGAAGCTGACGTTAAGCGAAGTGAGTGGGAATGGAAACGAAGCACAGTTTGTTCTAGACGATTATGAGAGCGACAAAGACTCAGTCGATAGGGCGAATACCGGTGTATTCGACGACTCTGGACTCTCCGCAGAAACTCAAGCACTTATGGAAAATCTTGGGTACTCTTCAGGCATGCCAAAAACAGAAGACGGCGAGGTGTTGGATGGAACGAAGATCTTCTTCTGTTCACGGACCCACTCTCAATTGACACAGTTCTCGAGCGAGCTTGCGCGTGTCAAATTGCCATCTGCCGTTACTCTAGACGAAGATTCCGAAGCCAGCGGTGACTCTCTTCTGGTAGAAGACATCAAACACTTAACTCTGGGCTCCCGAAAAAACCTCTGTATCAACAGCAAAGTACGCAACCTCGGTAATGCTACCGCCATCAACGAGCGATGTCTTGAGCTACAGCAGGCTAGTGGTGGCGCAGAAAAGAAATGCCCACATATGCCAACGAAAGAAAGTGAAGTCTTGGTAAATGAATTTCGAGATCATGCCCTTGCGAAGATCAGGGACATTGAAGACCTGGGAGCGTTGGGGAAAAGACTAGGCGTCTGCGCCTACTATGCCTCGAGACCGGCGACGAAGTACTGCGAGGCAAGCAACGAAGTCCCGCCCTCCAATCATGTTATTATGCTGATTGTTGCAGATCGTTACTTTGCCGTACCCTTTACTGCTTCAAAAGTCCGCTCGTGAAGCACTCGGACTTTCACTCAAAGAGCACGTAGTCATCATTGACGAAGCACATAACTTGATGGACGCGATAGCTGGTATCTACTCTGTGTCCATGACACTTGGCCAGGTACAACAGGCACGCGCACAGCTTACCGTTTACCTTCAAAAGTTCAAACATAGACTCAAGGGCAAAAACCGTGTTTACATTGCTCAGACACTTCGGATCATGGACTCCATCATATCTTATTTGTCATCGATTAACGACGATGGTAAGCTCACCGATGGCTTGGTCGATATGGTGTCCATAATGGCTGGCAAAGGCGTCGACCAGATCAATCTTTACAAGCTCAATACCTATCTTCAGGACAGCAGACTTGCCCGGAAGGTCGATGGATATACCGTCTATTCCGACCTGACAACCCAGCCTGATATAGAGCCGGCGACAAAGAAGAAAGACACGCGAACGCCAAAAAATAGTGTGCCAGTCTTGATGCATGTTCAGACTTTTCTGCTGTCGCTGATGAACCCCTCAAACGAAGGTCGCTTCTTCTACTCCAAAGAGGTCGATACTGGGGTGAACCTACGATATATGCTCCTGGATCCGACATTCCATTTCAAGGACATCGTAGAGGAAGCGAGAGCAGTTGTGTTGGCAGGGGGCACCATGTCTCCGGTGAGTAAACGAGTCCTTCAAGGCAGATATACATCATTCTAACATAACGTAGATGAGTGATTACGAGCAGCATCTACTATCATACCTAGATCCTTCAAAGATAATGACATTGTCCTGCGGTCACGTCATCCCATCATCCAGTCTACTCGCGATACCCGTTACGCAGACCATGACGAGCGCTGAATTTGACTTCACGTTTGCGAATCGTAACAAAGATCAGACGATAGCCGATCTCGGACACGCCTTAGTCGGCATTGCCCAACACATCCCCGACGGCGTGGTCGTCTTCTTCCCTAGCTATTCGTATCTTGACAATTGCATTGCGGCGTGGAAGCGTATGCCTGTTTCTTTATTAAAGTGTACTTTCTGGGAACAGCTCGCTCAAATCAAACCTGTGTATCTCGAACAGCGCAGTGAGCAACGTACTCCAGACCAACCCTTGGCAGCTAGAGATGCGGTAGTGGACTCAGTTCTTAGCGCCTATAGTGCTGCCGTCGCCCACGGAAACGGTCGTGGAGCTTTGCTGTTCGCTGTCATAGGTGGTACCCTCTCTGAAGGCATCAACTTTAGCGACGCGCTCGGTCGTGGCGTGGTAGTCGTCGGCTTGCCGTTTCCAAACCCACACTCAGCGGAATGGAAGGCCAAGATGCAGTACATCTCTTCCAAGGGGACCAAACAAGGAGGGGATGGGAAAGCGGTGGCGAGAGACTATTACGAAAACGCATGTATGCGCGCGGTCAACCAATGTGTGGGTAGAGCGATACGACACAAAGGAGACTACGCGGCTATCCTGATGCTCGACAAACGGTATGGGAGCCATCGTATTCAGAGTAAATTACCCAAATGGATTAGAGGAAGTCTGGTGGGCGAGATGGGAGTCACGGGTATCGAGCAAAAGCTGGATGAGTTCTTTGCTAATAAGCAGTGATATGCTACAGCTTATAACTAGAAAGAAACACTCGTCAATGCGATGTGTTTGTAAATCAATCAAGAATTCTAGCATAAGCACTTCGCAGAGATCTTTACAGTGTAGAAACGCGCCGGCTATTGAGGTGTTTTGGACTCCAAATCCGGCTAGACCCATACGAGGTCCGGTCGAACTCCGCGAACGCGTGTCGTGGCTTCAACACCACAATATTGATCTGCAGGCTTGGGTCGATGTAGATTCTACAACCAGATTTCAAAATACACCTAACCTAGTTTTCGAATTTCTACCCTTCACAGACCTTTTCAGTGGGTGGCTCGACTTGGACGAGCTGCTCAAGAGTGGAAGACCCGAATATGATGTCTGAAGCCGAGCCTACATTCTAAGAAAAAAGACACTGCATTCGTATAGGTAGCTCTCATTTTGTCTGTGGAGGGCGCAGTAGAACATGTCTTCAGCATGGCGCTCACAAAGCGGCGAGGAACGCGGCGCGTACGCGACTGTGGCACAGACCGAAGACGCGAGCGCAGAATCAAGAATACATGAGGATAAGCATGACCACGGAGATGGGGAAAATCAGGGCCCGGAAAGTGTACACTTCGACGACTCACAACCTACATCAGAAGATCTTGCTTTGTTACCGCGGGTGGCCGACAAACTCCCTTACGGCGTCTTCCTCGTCGCCATAGTCGAACTCTGCGAACGCTTCGCCTATTACGGCCTATCCGGACCATTCCAGAACTATATCGCCAATGGATACCACGATGCCAATGGACTTCCGGGAGCCCTCGGCCTTGGACAATCCGGTGCAACCGCTTTGACAAATCTCTTCCAATGCTGGTGTTATGTCACGCCAATTGCAGGAGCTATTGTCGCTGATCAGTATCTCGGAAAATACGTCACCATCAAGTGGTTCAGCGTGGTATACATGGTCGGCATTATGATTCTGTTCGTTACGAGTTTGCCATGGGGTATTGAGAACGGGATAGCGTTTCCAGGACTCATCACGGCCATGACGGTCATTGGCTTCGGGACAGGTGGCATCAAGAGTAATGTGAGTCCTTTGATCGCAGAGCAAGTGCGCAGTACGAAGCCCTTTGTCAAGACTTTACGTGGCGGCCAACGGGTCATTGTAGATCCAGAGGTAACCATTCAGCGCATCTACATGATCTTCTACATGTGCATCAATCTCGGTTCCGTCTCAGCGATTGCTACGACGATGCTCGAGTTGCATATTGGGTTCTGGAGCGCGTATCTCTTGCCTTTGATGATGTTCTGCGTTGGCTATGGCGTCTTGGTATCGGGCAAGAAGAGATATGTGATAAAGCCGCCCCAGGGCGGTGTCATTGGAAACTGTTTCAAAGCCGTCTGGATTGCAATGCGGAATGGTGGGGATTTGGAAAAAGCGAAGCCCTCCTACCAACAATCTGTGTCGAGGAAGCATCGAATATCGTGGGATGACGAATTTGTCGATGAGCTTAAAAGCGCATTGGTTGCTTGCAAGGTCTTCTTGTTCTTTCCAATCTACTGGGTCACATATTCGCAAATGATGAACAATTTCATCTCACAAGGTACGGAATAGTACTGATAACAGCTATTCGAAACTTCGTTTACTAACGTTACCTCAACAGCCGGTCAGATGCAACTCCATGGCCTCCCCAACGACATACTGCAGAACATTGATCCGGTCACAATTATACTCCTCATCCCGCTGCTTGACCGTATTGTCTATCCTTTCATCCGCACTCGCCTTCATGTTGCATTTACGCCGATGACACGCATCACCCTTGGGTTCTTCATTGCCGCGCTCGCCATGCTCTATGCTGGGGTCTTGCAATCTTTCATCTACTCGGCACCACCATGTTATTCCAACCCCTCTGAATGTAACGCTGGACAGCTCAGCGAAGGCAAATTCAAGCCAAACGAGGTTCACGTGGCGTGGCAAACGCCAGCCTATGCACTGATCGCGTTGAGCGAAATTCTCGCCTCGATTACAGGCTTGGAGCTGGCGTATGCACGGGCTCCCGAGAATATGAAGAGCTTCATCATGAGTTTGTTTCTGTTGACTAGCGCGGGAGGCAGTGCACTGGGTATTGTTATTGCTCCTCTGGCTCGAGATCCGTACCTGCAATGGCTCTACTTTGGACTGGCGGCTGCGGCTGCAGTCACAGGATATGTTTTTCATCGTATGTTTAAAGATGTAGATGTCGATTCCCAGATAGCAGTAGAGAGTACAGATGATATCGAGTTAGCTGGAAGAGGATAGAAAATGACATCGGATGAGTGCAGCAAATCAATCATGAGATGTGTGGATTGTTTGATTGCCTCATGATTCGTGGACAAATGCGCGGTGGAGAAGTCATTACTAAGACATGTCAGTGACTGCTTGGCACCATGTTTACTATTTTGCTGCATACGACTTGCAGACACAAGTTCACTCTTGGTCGCAAAAATAAAAGAGAGGGGCTGTAAGCCATTTTTTCCTTCGTGCAGAAATAGGGGTGGAAATAGGAAGGAGCGGAGCATTGGGTTGGAAGCAAATGGCCAAGGTACTTGGCCATGGAATACATTAGCATAACGGACCAAGCCGCTTGGTCTGTATGATTGCTGTCAACGGCGCTGATCAGCTTCCTGCAAGCGTTGGGGCATCCCGTCTCACGACGCTAAACACGGCGGTGCGCGCGTCGTTGAGGGAAGGTTTGCAAAAGGATCGGACGCTACATTGCTTGGCCTACTCTAAATCCTCACCCTTGGAGACTTTCCGGGGTACAAGGATACGATGGTGCGGCACTATCTTTGCATCATTTCCACTTCTGAGCCGCAGTTTGTCCGGGACAGAAACAGGCACAGGTGAATGCTATCTTGCGTTTGATTCGATTGTATTTCAACAAATGCAGCGCCATGTGTAGTCATGTCTTACAAATCAGCATGGGGTTTCAAGTCCTGGACAGGCTTGCGCACTGGCTGACGCGGCCATCATTGCAGTGAGTGAGAATTGCGACAGGAAACTCGTGTCCGTTACTTGGCGAGCTGAAGAGTGAGGTGCGCCAATGAAGCACGACTCGGGCCTTTGTCATTCTGGCTGAGGCTCAGATTGCAAGTTACGATGGACTCCTATTGACTAGCTCGATAGCCATACTGGCTTGGGCAGTTTCTAACGAGTGTGTGCGTCCGGCTAGAAAGACGGCTAGCTAGCTAGGCGAATTTACAGTGGACACAATGTCTGCCTGCGTCGTACGACAATTATGGTCGACATTTGGTCACTTGCCGAGACGTACGGAATGCTGCGGAGGGCAAAGCCGCCGTCAAGAGAGCAGGTAGCAAGAATACATTCTTCCGAAGCGGGTCAGTGATTAGCAAGCTATTGGCCTATCACAGCATGTGCGTGGAGAGGAAACAACGGGTACCTCGTGGCACGAGGTAAGCTTAGAAGACGGGTACCAAGCTTAATCCATCGGCCGGCCGAGATCCCAAGCCATGGCTGATGGAAGGCGAGGAGTCGATTGGGTTGGCGTGGAGCTGGGCGCGATGTGAGCGATTACTTCCACGTAGACGATAACGTTTGCAGGCGGATGTTGCTCTATACGAGGTATGCGAAGTGGGTTGGACGCAGCAGTCAGCACAGGCATGTTGAAATAGAGATGAGTTTTGTTGCATGCTTGTTCGTGGCGAGTAGTGATGTGTGAGGCAGTGTAGGTGTCGTTTTGTTTCTTGGTTCCAAGCGGGCTGAGGAGAATGTGGAGAGACGCCCAGATGCCAAGCCATGCCAGGACAAGCGATGTTTGTCGTCTTTGCAGCCCTTGCTCAACCTTGGTGACATGATGCAACCGTGGCCACTCGAGGACGCAGCCGAGCAGTACAAGACGGCCGAGCAGAGTGGTGGGCGCACACGGCGAGGGCTGTGGGGTGTCTGGAGGCGGTCACGGGCCCAGCCAAGCGAGGGAAGCTTGACAGTTTTAACCATATATTTTGAGTTGATTAGTGTTGATTAGAGTTATTGAGCTACGCAAAGCTTGGCCGAGCGCGGCGGCGGACTGGGCAGCTGGGCACGCGGTGATGAAGAGCCATGGCGACGACAGAAGGCCCGCAAATACACTGCTTTTGAGCCGAATGGAGCAGAGGGAGTTGTTTTTGCAGCTGCACACGGGTGCGGCAGTGGCCTCTGTCGCACATGACGCGAAAGGGGCTGCTGGGTACGTAGGCAGGCTTGGGGAGTGGCCCGCTAGGATGGACGGTGTCGGGGGTGGCAGTCAACGGCGTCGAAACAAAGCTTGTCCCGGCCGCTTGTAGGCCTTATTTCGCTATCAAACGCCACTACCAGGCTGGGCGGCGATCACGAAGCAGGCGCGCAGCCCATACGCCCCGCTGAGTGGTAGCTACATCAAGGGAGCATGCCGCCGTCCATGGAGCACTCTTGAGCCTCTGGTCCCCTGCCTACGACCACCTCGGACGCACACGTGCCCTGACCCAACGCCCGCCGCTTCACATTGCATCACCGGTCCACCCTGCCCTTTCCCCCCCCGATCCCCGATCCGCCATGGAGACGTACCACGGCCACGTGCGCACGCCCAACGACGCCATTGTGCTGTTCGAGGCCTGTCGCATTGGCATCCTGCCGCGGGTGCAGCGCCGCCTCTCGGAGAAGGAGCGCCAGCAGATCAAGTCGGGCTCGGTGTTTGTGTGGGACGAGCGCGAGGCGGGCATGCGGCGCTGGACCGACGGCAAGTCGTGGAGCGCCAGCCGCGTGTCGGGCAGCTTCCTGACGTACCGCGAGATGGAGGGCAAGCGCGGCGGCAGCGCAGTGCCCACGGCGCCGGCGGTCAAGCGCGCCAGCGCAAAGTCGCCCGACGACTCGGCGACGGGCGACTCGGACGGCGAGGGCCCGGACGGCTACCGCTACAAGGCCGACGGGCTGATGAAGCAGTCGTTCAGCATCACCACGTCGGGCGGCCAGCACCTGCACCTGATCAGCTACTACTCGCGCTCCAACTCGCTCAACCTGGCCCAGCCCACCAACGACGCCCAGCTGCGACACATCCGCCCGCCCAAGAACATGTACCCGGAGGCCTCCATCAACGAGGTCCACGCCGTGCCGCCCGTCACCCGCGGGCCCATGCCGCCCTCGCCCTACAGCGCCCCCGCACACAGCCTGACGCCGACGTCGCCCTATGCTCGCCCCGGCCCCGGCCCAGCACCCGCACCTGGCCATGGACACGCACACTCGCACGCCCATGCCCACGCCCACGCACATGCGCCAACACCGCCCATGTACGCCGTGCCCGTCTACCCGCCCACGCCCCCCAACGGCACGCCCCCGCTGCACGCCTACTACACGCACAACCCCTACTTCTACAGCCCCATCATCTACGCCCAGCCGCCCTACCACCACCCCCAGGCCCATGCCCACGCCTACGACCGCCCGCCGCCCGCCATCGCCAGTCCTCCCGGCCACCCCATGCTCGCCCACCACGCCCACGCCGCCTACGCTGCACACGCCGCCCACGCCGCAGCCTACCAGTCGCCGCAGTACATGCAAACTCCCCCGGCCCGCGCGCCTTCGACCGCCGAGCTGGCCCAGCACCAGTCCGCCCCACCACCCCCACACTCTGCGCCCCCGTTCCCCGAGCAGGGCCCCCAGCTGCCCGCCATCAACGGCTCCGCTGCTGCAGACAAGCCGCCCACGCCAGAACCGGACAAGTCGCACCCTCAACCCACCGCCGATGCGCCGACACCCCGCCCGCTCCCCACGCTGGGCTCCCTCCTCAACGGCGACGGCGCGGACAAGGAGGCCCAGAACACCAGTCGCTCAGGCAGCCGCAGTCCCAACACCGCCACACGATTCCCCCGCGATCTGGCGCCGGAGCGACTGGCCAAGAACAGCTCGGCAGCGGATAGCAACGCGTTGAATAAGCTCAACAGCGTCTTTGTGCGGTCGTGAGATGGCTGGCATTTTGCCAGAAAGCCCTTCCTTCTTCGGTATATAAGTTACTGCCGTGATATGTTTCCAGCACAGCGTTTTTTTTTCAGATTTATGACCTGCATATGGGCGGCGTTATGGGAATCTTGGCTATTTTGTTCTTCTTCTATGTCTTCGTCCATGTCTTCTTTGGGGGCACAAAGAGCCAAGCATGGCCTGGAGTTTGTGGTGCATTTCACCGGTCATGCGAGGGAGCATCTGTTGGTTGGGGTATTTAGTGCTTCAATGCATTGCGAAACAGTGATGGGACTCGGCTGTAGTCACTCGTTGCTACACAATAGAAGATCATTGACTTGTTACCCTGCTTCCTTTGATATGATCATCCATGTGAGGCGTTGTTTCAATAACGCCCAGCTTGACCATAACGCCCAGCAATATCACTCTTTCAGAACCTGCGACCGGAACGCCAAAACTCCTTCGCAAGACACGATGCCAATCCCACATCATATCGACTCTCCCGTCTCGGCCCTCGGCCTCATCCCCCCAGGCGTAAACGTCCACCCTCTCCCCTCTGTAGGCGTCATCGCCCTCCTCTTCTCCACCGGACTCCAGTCCATGCCGGGAGCCGGCAGTCTCGCAATAGCCGCGTCATCCCTGGCTCGTTGTCTCTCGCCTCCGCCCTGCATCAGGCCATCCTGATCAGTGACGAGCCGCACACCCGCGGTCCTCTGTCGTTCCCGCAACGCCAACTCCCTCTTGTCTTCTGCCTTTTTCTTCTCAAACTCGATGATGAGTGTCTTGAAGTAGGCTTCCGCCGCCACTGTCGCCGAGTAATGCACCGGTGTCCACGAGTATGCGTTGGACGCGAGCGGATTCGCGCCATATTGGAGGAGCATGCGAAGGGCTTTTAGTTCGCCGGCCGCTGAGGCGTGGTGGAGTGCTGTGTTGCCTGATGTATCGGCGTTGGTGAGAATGGACGGACCGTGCAGGATGAGAGTGGGGATGAGGTGAAGGGTTCCTGCGCCGGAGCGACAGGCGAGCATGAGCTGCGACGCGATCAGCAAAGAGCAAGACGGGCGTGTTCAGAGGAGAAAATACAGCGTCAAGTCCTGACTTGGTCTGCCAGGCTACACAGTCTGGAAACCGTTTTGCGAGCATGACTCCGACCTCCTCCTTGCCCGCCATAGCAGCAAGCATCAACGGGGTTTCCCAGTCGTTGTTTCTGCTGGCCATTTCATCTTCATGGCCTTGGTCGATCAGAAATTCAGCGATCGCTGTGAATCCATGCTTGGCCGCCAGGTGCAGGCTCGTGTTGCTCTTATCCTCAAAGTCTGGGTTTCGCAACCATCGTGGATTGTTCTCCACGATGCGCTTCACAAGCGACAGGTCATTGAGAAGAATGGCGCGGCGAAGGCGCCTGGATACGTCAATCCTGCCATCGTTAGCGACCCGTCGACACTTGAGTTTACCCCACAGACACGAACAACTCACATGATGACTTTGAAGCATGGCTGCACAGCGTTCGAAACAAAGTGTTGTTGAGTACCGACTTGATGCGGGGACATGTCATGAGCTGATGACGCCTGCGGAGGCTAATCGACGGATTTCGCTGCAGCCGGTTAGTCCAGGTGCGATCGTCACAGGGATCTAGCTGTCTCAACGTAGCGCCGTTCTTATTTCATCTTCACGGTTCACCATGTACGTAATCAATGCTTTGTGAATCCTCTGTCTGATTCGTCCTAATCATGCTTCGTGAATATGATCTGACACGCTAGTCTATGATGCACGCCAGAAAGTGACCATCTCACATATCGAAGAACCATCCTCCACCTCTACAAGCCCTCAAAGTCACCGCCCGAATCGTCATCGTCAATGTCACCGTCCTGAATCTCCTTGGCAAGCTCCCGTTCCCGCTCCCTAGCCTCCTGTGCATTCTTAAGCTCCAAGCGGTGTTGGTTCATGGGGTATCGCATAGCCTTGACACACTCGTCGTGCAGCGTCAAGCAGGCTCGAATACGCTCGTGGAATGCCTCGCCGGGTTCACGAGTCGCGTAGATGTCTCCAGCCACCTTAGTCTGCATGAAGCCCTTCTCGTGGTCGATCGAGGCTTCTATTACGCCGTCACGAATGGCCTTGGCTACGATGTACTCGGCCGACTCCTCGCTCTCCAGGCCAAGGCGGATGCAGATGTCGCGGAGAGAGATGCGCGAGTAGGACAGGGACAACATGCGGATGCCCGTCTTGATGACGTTTTGTCGCAGACGGAGAATCAGCGTGTAGGTGCCGTCGCGGTGGAATGTGGAGGAAAAGGTGTTGACGATCTTCAGGAAGCCCTGCAGATCGCCGACGCGGACTGCCTGAACAAGGCGGAAGTAGGGCTCCAGAGCACGCTCAAGACGGGGCTGGCTGAAGACGTCGCGCTCGGGGATGTCGCCCATCAACAGCTCGACGACGATCAGCAGCTTCATGGAGGCCTGGTAGAAGCCCGTGGCGACGCCGGCAGACGGGGCCTTGCGGGTGGCGCTGACGAGGTGCTCGTGGGCCTCGGTGTAGGACAGCTGGATGGCGCGTATGCGGCCCAGGTAGTAGAGGTAGCGGGCGACCTGGTTGTTGGGGGCGTTGGGCGGGAACTGCGTCTGGGCGACGAGCAGATCGGCTTGTGTGATGTCGGCGGTGGAGAGGTAGTTGCGCAGCAGCAGGGTGGTGACGGAGGCCTGCGTGTCCGGGTCTTTGCGCAGGACGGCGCTGCGCAGGGCGGCGAGCAGCTTGCCCCGGATGGCGATGACGGGCGACTGCTTCGAGGGCGGCTTGGGGTCCATCTCCTCGTGGAAGAGGGCGAAGTAGAAGTAGGCCTTGGCGGCCAGCGAGTCGAGGGTGCGGCGGTTCAGCTCGCGGATCTTGTCGACGAGCTTCTCGGAGAACTCTGAGCCCTCGTCGTGGTCCTTCTGGTCGTACAGGTAGACCTGGATGAGGATGGCGATGTAGACGTCGATCTCGGGCATGGGCTCCTTTGTGCTGGTCTTGTTGGCCTGCACCTCGTCCTTGTACTGGGCCACGACGCTCTGGATGGCCTGGCCGTCCATGCCGATGTACTCGATGAAGGTGCGGGCCGTGGCATTGTTGGGCGAGTAGCTGAGGATGATGACGGAGCACAGCACGCGGTCCGTCAGGCGCTTGCGCAGCGACGAGATGGAGCGCAGGGCGCGCAGGGTGAAGCGCGAGTCGAACTGGGCCACGGCGCGCTCGAGCAGCACGAAGTTGGCGCGGATGTCTACCGTGGTTGGGTCAGCGCGGCGGTCCAGGTACTTGCACGACGCCATGTCGGTGGCAAGGAGGTGGCCGGCACACATCCTGCCCGCCGCCCGCGACGTCGAGCAGGCGGGGCAGGGACACGTCGAGGTGAAGGGCATTGTATGGGCATACAGCAGGGGGACGGCACTCACCCGCGATGGTCTTCTGCTCGACGCTCTCCGGCTGGGGCTGCTCGCCCTCGCTGACGACGCCTTCCATGCCCTCGGCCATGGCTGTCGCTGCTGGGGGGATGCGCGGGGGGAGAGGAAGGTACGGACGGGGGGTGTGGCCGTGTAGTGTGGTGTGGACGGGCGGGCGGTGTGTTGGTGCTGGGCGTGTGCTGAGTGCGGTGCGTCGTGAGTCTGGCGGCGGAAGCTACAAGCTGCTTCACCGTCATGGTCCCGCGGCTTGGCGGCTTTGTTTACTCAGGCACGCACCCTCCGCTGTCCACGCCCTCCACGCCGCCCACGTCCGCCATGTCGCTGCTCGACGCCCACCTCGAGCAGATCTCGCTCTGTGCCGCCTCCATCTCCGACCTGCCGTGCGTCCACTGCGCCCTCCACGCGTCCCCCAGCTAAACTCGCCGCAGCTTTGCCCCGCCCAAGATCTTCACCAATGCCCTGCTGCAGAACCACGACATCACCTCGCTGATACGCGACACGGAGCTGCATGAGCGCGCCCTCTTCTCCGTCCCCCCGCCCCCGGCCGCCCCCAAGGCCTCCGACCTGCCTGCAGCCACCAACCGCCGCAACACCATCTTCAACCCCAATGGCGCCGCCGGCTCGAACATCTCAGGCGGAGGTGCGAATGCCGTCCGCGCCCCTCGTCGCAACACGGCAGTCGCAGCCGTCTTGGGTACAGAGCTGGTAGAACGCATTCGGCGAGGCGGCGGTGGAGGGGCTGGCTCAGGCTTGGGCTACCGCACCTACGATGCGGGCAACAGGAACGAAGTCGACGTGGAGTCGCTGCTGGAGGGGGCTGAGAAGCTGCTCGGCGTCTAGTGCGTCACACCGACTCTCACATCATCCATCCAAACTGACAGAGCAGCCCAATACCAGGTGCGCAGGAGAGAATCGCCGCCATGCGTCAGCGACACGCCCGACTCGAATCCTCGGTCGAGTTCTACGAAGCACGCCTCGCAGAACAGACCACCCAGTTGAACCGATTGAACCGGTCTCGCGACTACGTAGACGACGAAGCAGAAGAGCCCGACGAGGAGCCACAGGACGACGTGCCTTTGAGCGCAGAGGACCTGCGTCGAGAAGAGGAGGAAGTACGCCAGCTGGAAAAGAAAAAGAGAGGTCTGGAAGATCGCGTCAATTCCATGGGAAGGGATATCTCCGGACTACGCTGATCGTTTACATTCAACCTTCGAGAGGGGGTCGCGATAGCTGTTTGTGACGTCTCAGGACTTGCACATACTTGATCTTTGGCGCCTTCAACCCCTACGTCCCTGCCCAGAACCAGAGAAAGGTTGTCTATCACTTGCTTCACTATGGCAGAAGTCAAACGCAGCCCCTGGACAACCGCACTGTTGCTCTAGTATACGTCACCAGGCACGACCCTTCTCGTTGTACAAGTCAACAATAAATTGACATACACCGCGCTCGCTGCATCGACCATCGTCACCCATTTGGCAAACTGTCTATTACATCAAGGCTTTTGATACCTCGCAAGAATGTGAGCTATTTCGACATCTGAGCACTCGCAATCAAGACAGCTCGTCATTGAGATGAAAGTCCGGTGTCCTGCTCGATCCAACGAGCAATTTATACTCTACTCTCGACAGGTGCACGCTTGTGGAAGTCATGAACTGGTTACGCTGGGAGGTACCTATCCCACTGATCATCGATACGATTTCTGGGTCAACGACCAATTCTGGAAGAATAAAGTCGTGGCGGAAAAGTCGAATCATGCGCTTCTCACGGGTGTTGATGTTTCTTGGTCAGATTTAGGTTGTCAAGCTGCTTTTCGCACAGTCCTTGGGCTATACAGGGTTAGAATATCCCTGTGAGCAACCAAATCATGGAATCACGCCGACATTCCTCATGTGTTGGTTGCAATTTGTCCGTTAGCCATGGACTTCAAGATCAAGCAATTTGCTCAAGCAGGCAATATACACGTTCGTCTATACTCTTAACTTTTTCTTCTGCGTGAGACTTGGCCCTGATGGTCGGAAGTATTAATTTCCCATTGGACCTGGCAAGACTTCTTGTGCGCGGGTAAAACAAATAATAAGGAGAATGATACGTCTCAGACAGGAGAAAAGCATAACTCATGAGTTTAGTGTCTTGGAATCTTCACTCGAATAAGACGGGTCCAAAAGTTCAACACAGTCTGACTGGTTTCCAACAATGCCTCAAAGCGCCGCTTATCAACCCAAAACCTCTGCATAGAGTAATTTAGACCTTCGCACAACTTAACCCCAGGCATGACAACGAGGGACCAGGAAATGTCTTGGGAATCGGATCGTCCTGCCGACGGGCTGCCTGTTGAGGTACCGATCTTCACCGCCAAGTGCTAAGCTTATTGACCTCTCGGTCAACCGCAAGATGCTGAAGCAAGCTACATTGAAATATTGGAACATCTTAACTGCTGTAAACAAAGTTAGGGTTATGATTTTGCTTTCTTAACTTTACATTTTTCCACTAAACTGGATATTTACATACATCTTGTTCCTGTACTTTCACATCGTTTTGACTTCCACACTTAGCCAAGGATCAACATAGTTACTACCGTCGTTTTACCGATCTCATCCGATGCTGAATACCGAGTTGCTGCATCCCGCAACTGACTAGACCTCTACTGAATGCAAGGCCTCCCAAACTCCTCGCTCGGCATTCCGCTGCCAAGAAAGAAACCTCTCCGCCCAGACGACAGATACCCACTATGACATCGTAGTGCTTGATATGAGACCAGATGATAAGCTTGGCAAGGGCACTCCGCTGCTTGACGACAATGTGTGGTTACGTCTGCCATCGCGCTAAACCATGGAGAGATCGATGGGGGTACGGTTACCCCATGGCACTTCGACCCGCCGAATGCTGGAGAGGAAAGTGAGCACTATCATAGTGCGCCGAGTCCCCGCATATCAACTATCATTGGTTCATCGCCCTTAAGAAGCTCTTCTTACTGGCTGAGGGTCGTGTGTGGGTATCTATACCTGTGGCAAGTTGAACAGATATCAACGAATACCTCAGTGGCTGGGTATATAATACGTTGCACCATGCCTCGCAATCTCCAACACCTACCTCTTTCGCAGAGCCGGAGGGGTATCTCCTTGGCACTCAATTCAATATCATCGAGCAATCACAATGCCTCCTCAAAAGCTCGACATCGAGGCCACTGAGCCAACCATATCTTCCCCAGGAAACAGCAGCAAGTCCGATCTTGGGTTTACAGATCACATAGACGATGCCAGTCGCCGGCCCTCTCAAGCACAGCAGCCATCCGTGGCCACCAAACTTCGCAATCCTCTCGCTGGTCTGAGCGAGCAGGCAGTCATTGCCGATGTGGATACCTGGTGTGTTGAGAAAGGACTGCAAGAGTATCAAGACGTGTTCCGCAAAGGCGCGTTGATAGCTCGTGTGGGCCAACGTGACGATGGATTCGAGTATGTTGGTCAGCTGAGCGCCGAGGAGAAGGATCTCTTGCGACATGAAGTGACGCATCGTTGGTCGCAACCGAAGATGTTGTACTTTTTGGTTGTTCTCTGTGCTGGGTCGGCCATCGTACAGGGCATGGATCAGACGGCCGTGAACGGTGCTCAAGTGAGTTTGATTGGCATCTGGTCATACTACATGATTCATAGTACTAATCCCCTCTTAGCTTTACTACTTTGAGGAGTTCGGTATTGGGGAGGAACAGGTGTGGCTTCGTGGATTGTGCGTAACGCCCGGGTGACGATCGCACGGCATCAATACTAACTGTGGATTTAGACTAAATGGAGCGCCATATCTCTGCTCTTGTCTCATCGGATGCTGGTCTAATGCACCACTTAACAGGTATTTTGGTCGTCGAGGGACTATCTTCATCTCTTGCATCATTTCCTTCGTCACTGGAATCTGGATGGCTTGCGCAAACAAGTAAGTCGATGTCGTTGTGGATTATCTGGGATTCTCTTACTCACTATGTCGATAGCTGGCCTAATCTTCTCTGTGCTCGATTCGCTCTAGGATTCGCCGTCGGTGCCAAATCATCCACCACACCAGTCTACGCAGCCGAGTCCGCAGCTAAGGTAACATATTCCCCTCCAAAGCGTTAAGACAAGTTCTAATCTCAAATTAGACAATTCGCGGTGCCCTTACTATGATGTGGCAAATGTGGACAGCATTTGGAATCATGCTGGGATTCATCGTCTCCGTTGCCTTTGAAAACGTAACCATCCTCGGTAGACTGTCTCCCTGGCGATGGATGCTTGCTTCTACAAGTATCCCACCGCTCATCGTTTGTGTGCAGGTGTACTTTTGCCCTGAATCACCACGATGGTAAATCACTGTCTCCATACACCTTCACATGAGATTCTGACCCCTTTTAGGTATATGGAGAAAGGAAAGTTCGACAAGGCCTTCAACGCTCTGTGTCGTCTTCGCAAGCACAAGATCCAGGCTGCCCGCGATATGTACTATGCGTACAAACTTCTTGAAATCGAGCAGGCCGAACGCCAAGGCAAAAGCCTATGGAAGGAGTTCTTCTTCGTCCGTCGTAACCGCCGCGCTGCACAGAGCTCCTTCTTTGTTATGACTTTACAACAGTACTGTGGTGTAAATGTAATTGCGTACTACTCGTCGTCTATCTTCGAACAGGCTGGGTTCTCCCGTTCTGAGGCCCTGCTTACGTCCATGGGCACTGGTGTGACAAACTTTCTCTTCGCTATCCCTGCTGTGAGTTCCGAACATCATTAATTTATCTTGAGCTCTTGTTTTCAGGCTCTAGAGATAATGGCTGCTGATTCCTGTGTCAGGTTTACACAATTGATACCTTCGGCCGTCGAAACCTGCTCCTCACCACGTTCCCACTTATGGGTCTTTGTCTCATCTGGTGCGGCATGTCATTCTTCATGCCGGAGCTTGATTCCAATGGCCAGCCTTCCCAGGCACGTCTGGGAAGTATTGCCGCTGCAATTTACACCTTCATGGCTGTATATTCCCCCGGCGAAGGCCCCGTCCCATTCACGTACTCCGCCGAGGCCTTCCCACTACACCTACGCGACATTGGCATGTCATTTGCCACAGCCACATGCTGGGGCTTCAACTTCATCCTCTCGCTGACCTGGCCTGCGCTCGTGGACGCCTTCACGCCACAAGGCGCGTTCGGGTGGTACGCGGCGTGGAATTTCTTCGGCTGGATATACTGCTACTTCCTCCTTCCTGAGACCAAGGCCCTAACGCTTGAAGAGCTCGACACCGTGTTCGATGTCGGGAATCGCGAGTTTTCCGCTTACTACCGCAAGAAGCTGCCGTGGTATTTCAAGAAGAACATCCTGAGGCAGAATGTTGAGCCTATGCCCCCACTCTATGAACTCTTCGATAATGGACCAGAGCCGCAGCATACTGGCCAGTCTTTCGATGGGGAAAAGGTGACGGAGGATGTGCATGTGGAGAAGAATCTAACAGCACGGGTCTAGACGACGCGATGGAACTTAAAGTGTTGGAAAAACGTTGCAAATAAAGGGGGAAGGAGAGGGAAGGCTTGAATAGAGTATGTGCAAATCGACTCGAAGCTATATACCCATTCGACTGTACTTTGTCACACTCGCAAGATGTCGGAGCCTTGTATTGAATCCACAATTAGAGTCTATTGCAGGTGTTACTCAGGCTCACAACGAACGAATACATGCTCTTATCTTGTGCGGGGCTGGTTTGATTTGGTTTCACGCAAAGTTCAACACGAAAATTCTATGCACAAATTTCATATTCTGATGGTGTCTTCTAACGCCGCCCGCATGATTTCTAACAGTTCGAAAAATGAAGGTGCGTTAGATAACGGTCTTCAACTAAGTAAACTCCTTCAACGCTAAAACAATAGTCATCATGCTCATCAACCAAGCTTGAAACAAAGCAAATCCCCATCTTGAAAGTGAAGTCATAACAAAAACGCCGAGGGTATTTGTACGCCAAAGAACACCGTGAGCAATGCAAACGTATGGCTCCAAAATGTCGGTCTATGTGGAGCCGGAGGTCTATCCAAAGGTAACAGTTGGTGCCTCACATTATCAATGTCGTCGACGGCGAGTCTTGCGCTGTACTTGGTCGTCCGAAAGGCTTTCATCGTCGTCGTCATCTTCCTCCTCATCCTCTTCATCCTCGTCAGGCATGGTCATTTTACGTTTTCTACCCACCTTCTTGTGCTGGTTGCGAATGTGTTCCTTCATTTTATCCTTCCTTCCCCCAAAGCTGCGTCTCTTGCTCTTCCCTCCAGACGGCTTTGCCGAACGTTGGCATCCTGCAAAGGGACAGAAATGCTCGATTTTCAGTGAAACATGCTTCTCGTTGTAGTGACGGCGAAAATCAGCTTGGCGATTAAATGTTGACCCGGCGCACTCGGGGCTCGAACATGAAAATTTCTTGGACGCGAGAACATGACCGATAATAGGATCGGGAGCAGCATCTGACGGCGGCGAGCTTTTCTCCTGATAGCGAGGCAATTGCTGAGAGCTAGGTGAGGGTTTATGAATCGGTGAAAGTGGTGGAGCAGATTGAGTAGCGACGGTGTCGATGTCCGGTGTTGGCGACGCGAGTCTTGGAAGTGTATTTAGTAAAGAGAACTATGTTGACTGCAGAGTTGGGCAACTTACAACTGCTTTTGGTGCGCAATTTGGTGACCAAACAACTCCAAATTTGGATAAGACGGAAGAGAGACAGCCGGAAAATTCATGTCACTGATGATGCTTTCGTTAGAACATGTCCTGATGATCGCGTACCAAAATCTGAATTCATATCGCTGAAAGGATTCCAATGCGGCATTCATAAGTGCTATTGTCATGAGTTGTAGATTTTGACGATACATGGAATCAGGACCGCATGCGAATACCTCTCCGGTTTGAGCTCCCAGTGGATGGTAGCAGACGCTCAGAACACAGTGAGGGTCCTAAGTCTCGAGGATAATACAGGCAAAAGCTTGGGTAGCTGAGCACTCGTGTGGGTGAACAATGTTTCATCCAAGGTAAAAGTGGAAGATCGGTATCTCCACTGGCACGGGTGGCCATTCATCCAACCGAATACAGAAACAGGCGCACGGCAAGAGTGGATCTCGACGGCGTGATCTGTGGTTCAAACATGGACAAACAAATCCGGATGTACCATTAGCATCGATGAAAACACGGAACGCAAAGATGATATCCGGATATGACAAAGTCCACGAAGTTCGACACATCCTTGAGGAATGAGATAGTATCGATGATTTTTCGGCTATTTGCGGCTACGTCTTGAGTTCCTCCAAATCTTCGATGAGTTGATTGCATGTGATAAAAGAACTTGATAAGAGGAATATATCAAACCCACCTTGCTTAGCAGAGGCCGTGGGGCTTCGCTCTAAAAGTCCTTGGTATGCTGGTTCGAATATGGGGCCTAACGCGCTATTAAAAATATAAACATCCATATGGTTCAGTCCTTGGCGATGCTCAGATCCGGTCCAACCTTATAGATTCCGAAACCATATGTAGGTCCTTGCATTGGACAACAGCGGGCATACACGGTATTCTATTATCCGCACTGGTACCCTGAGGATTGGATATGTGACTGGTTATTGTTCGAGGGCGAAAGTCTACAAATCTGGCGAAGGTAAAGGATGGAAAACATATCACTCCGTGCGTGAGGATGGAAGGAGCTCGCCGTGTCCAGTCCGACAATCAAATCAGATGCGTAAAGAAGCTTTTTGTTAGTCCGCTGTCACTAGACCACACGTGGTGCGATGTGATGTAGGACCAGTCCAGAGACTCATTCGGACTCTTGCGGATCAAAATCATCTTCCAGTGGTCAAACGTGGGGATTCAAGGCGGCTGATTGAACCAAACAGTCGGGTTGGTGCTCAAAACGTTGTGGTCACCCGGAAGCACACTATCCTCGGCTTTGATTCCACTGACGAGGATTCAGTTGTTACAACCACGGAAGTGTCCATGATATGGCAAGCGTTGCGGTACTCGGGCGAGCATGACCATACCAAGAGTATCCATTATGGACAATGATGGTCTTTCCAGAGTCCAAACTTGAGGTCGAGTACAGATGTAAACTGCGCAAATGGTTGATCGTCTCATTGATAGCAAGGATGGTACTTACTCTGTAGATGTGACTTCCTGACCCAATGCCATACTCCCATTTGTCATCAGCCGCCTCCTAAATGTACCACTTGCGTCAAAGTCGAATGATGGGTCGATTGCCTCTGTTACAGCCAGATTGTAATGATTGTTCATTGGTTGTGACCCGTAGTAGCTCGGGACGATTGGACGAGACTGAGATCCATGAAATTGATGTTCGTTCTGGGTGGACGAGGAGTCCGAGATTTGTGAGACCGAAGGTGACATAACGACTGCCCCTGTATGCGAACCGTTGTTGAAGGAACCGCGTGGCGTACGATATTGACCAGCACTCTGATGTTGGCCAGCTTGAGTCCAAGAGTTATACGAAGTAGATCGTGACATGTTGGCAGGATGTGGTGGGACTCCATTGATAAGATGCGGATTCGACAGCGCGGTGGTATAGGTCGGAGACACGGCCGGATGCTGTGTAATTCTTTGGCCTGGTATCATCGACAACGAGTATCGAGGCGTAGTGTTGTAAGGCTGATGTGTGTTCGATGATTCAGGATACGGATGGCTGATCTGCTGTGGGACAAATCGCTCTTGCCCAATGGAGTTGACATTGTCGTTCGCGAGATGAAAGTCCAGATCTTGGCTATTCGGGAAGCGGCGCATATTGACGTTGCCGCTCCCGTTGGGATACGCATAGTCTTCCATCAGGCCAAAGCAGACAGGAGGAGTGTAAGATGAGCGGAAGCTAGAACTAAGGCTGAATAGCTGCTGATGTGCGGCACTAACTGGATAGTAGAGAGGAGAGCAAGAGAAACGGGGGAAACCACGCAAATGATGGATCCGAGGCAGCCATATAACGTGCAGCTTGAGATAGGGCGTGACGCCCCGTTGGCTGGTCCTGTTGCAGGACCCTCCTTGGCTGCATACTTTCAGCCTCAATCCGTTAATCGCGCATAGGAAGCAGACGTCGTCAAAAAGAAGGCAAACAAGGCAACTGGCCAACGCACGTAACCCAAAAGCAGCGGGGAACGCGAGAAATGACAGCCTGACTCTAGCGAGCAATAGTCAATACAGTTGTCCTTAGATTCCAGAGTTAGCCTCGACCAGAGCATGAGACCTGATTCTGATGAAGATGCAGTTTTATTCTGCGGACGCGTAACCGACAAAGATTGAATGGAATGAAGTGTGAGATGTAGAAACAAGCCTATATGAAATGACGCATTGATTGGATAGAACACAATAATACGACGAAACACGAACATGGAAGCAGGACCGGAAAGTACACTGATGATCTCCGCACAAGCCCAGACCTATCGCCTTGGTCCGCCTCATCCTTTGTAAATTTTCTAGGGTTGTTCGTCGGCTCTGGGATGAATGCAGCTTATCTGCTCGGTGAATGTGCAGATACGAGTATGAGACGACAGCATTAGGCCACCGGCATTTATACCAAGATCTATCAGATGCCTGCATATCTGCATGTCACAAGATCAAAGATTATATTGCCTTGTTACGCAACTGTCGCTTACTTGAGAAGAAGCCTAAATACCGTTTTTAATGGCTTAGTCCTTCACAATCCATACCTTGATGCTTGCATCACCCCCAGCTGAGATGACCTTCCCAGCCTTCTCCCACGCCACACCCGAAACACCATCCTTATGAGCGTTGAGTGCCTTGATCCGCTTTCCTGGATCCTCAGTGCTCCAGACCATGACATTCGTGTCCAGGCTCCCGCTTGCGGCGTATTTTCCACTCGCATCCCAGGCCAGACACGTGATACGCGCGGTATGCGCACTCCATCGATCTGTGATAAGCTTCCAGTCCGCCACCTCAAAAGCGTAAATTTTACCGTTGCTTGTGCCAAACGCGATCTTATCGCCTGATGATGAAAACGCTACTGCGGATATGGGCGACGTAGCGCGGCGAAGCACCGTTTCCGTGTCTTTCAAATCTGTGCCAGAAAGGGTATAAATATGTACGAGCTTATCGTCTCCGCCGACGGCGACAGTAGATCCATAAGCTGCGATAGCCGTGGGTGCATATTTGACTGAGAGTGAGTTCTTCTGCACGCCGTTGGAGTATACGGCTATAGACTCGGACGATGCAACCAGTACTACGCCCGATGTCGCAGCGATACCCTTCGGCTGGAACTTCAGTTCACTTGCCTCCCCAGTGAAGATCTTACTAGAAATGGAAATGGATCGCAGGGTATCGTCCCAGCCTACACTGTAAAGTTCTGCCTCGCCCTTGGATTCGGTGGCAGTGATGCCTGCCACGTAGTTGGAGTGTGCTGCACCTTCGATTTTATCTGCGAGTCCTGTGGAAACGTCCCACGCAAGAACGCGCCCCTCGTAACTTCCCGTGGCGAAGGTTGATCCTGAGATGCTGGCTGACGTGATGTTCTTCTGATGACCGCGTACGACTCGCGTTGGTTTTGGGTTACCGTCGACCAGGTAGTTCAAGTTTCCTTCCAGATCAACACTCACGATCAACCCGTCGCTACGGCCCGTCGGCCAGACCACACCCACTTGCTGGTCAGGCACGCTGACGACGCCCTCTTCGCCCATTCTCCACGTCTGGATGGCTTTGCCCGCCTCTGGGTCCCAAATCCGGACGGTCTGGTCTGCACTGGCCGTGACGAACTTGTTTGAGTCTTTCGACCAAGAGATGCCAAAGATACTGCCGGTGTGAACTCCATCTCCAATCTGGCCCTTTGCCTCGCCAGTCTTTCCATCGTACAGCCATATGCGCTTGTCAGCGCCTACGCTAGCGAAGACCGAACCGTCTGGGGCAAAGGCGCTGCCATAGACGAAGCGGTTGTGTTGCCCTCTGAGGCTGGTGTTGAACTTGAATGGTGCGCCATGGTAAAAGACCAAGCTAGTATCATCCGAGCCGGTTACGGCGCGTAGAGGCCGTTGTTGGCGGATAGACACGCAGTTGATCTGCGAAGAGTGCCCTGCGATCTCTCCTACGCTGTTGCCGCTGTCTGCCGTGATGCAGTGTCCAAAGCGTTCTTTGCCGTCGCCTACTGCAATGATACGCTGCGAGTCGCCATCCCAAGCAATGTCGTTGATTCGTCCGGCGATGATGTGGTAGTCGCCTGCATGCCCCGTCAGCTTCACTTTCCCCAGATCGTGTCCAGGCACCACACACCTTTCGTCGCGCCCTCTCCCGCACAGTCCCACACCTTTACTGTCCCCGAAACATCTCCACTGGCGACATAGAAGCCGGAGGGCGAAAAGCGCGCGACCGTGGTCTGGGTCGTGTGCTGCGTGTACTGTTTACTGACGGCGGGGTCGTCGATGGAGCGGAGGAAGACTGATTTGCCCGACTGGAGGTACACCAGTTAGCCCGCAGATGGCTGAGTCAACCACCGGGTACATACTGCATATGCTATCCGCTCGCCCTTGGGGTCCGAGGACAGAGGAGTCGGCTGTCCTCGGGTGGTGGTAGGGGATGCGGCCCAAATAGCGTCTGTCTGGTCAGCTGCTGTCACGAGAATAACGCAGAGCTCGCACCTGAAATGAGAGACATTTTGGAGTCGATTGTCTCTTGTAGAGAGGATCGAAGAAGGATGATATGGCAAGAGTTGCTCTGCTGTCTTGGTGCCTGAGCTGTCGTTTCCTGGCGGGTCCTGCCAGCATCATGCCGTTGCGGAGAGGTGGGGCTGCTTCATTCAATCGATCCGACCTGGAACCTGGAACCTCTCTCTCCGCCCCTATAGAAATGCGACACGAGTTTGGTTCCACATGCGAGAACTAGACTTTGGCGTTCTTCGTTCGCTGTGTACAAACTCAGACGTCACTCGAATTTGTTGTTCCCGACCCCTCGTTTACCAACATGTTCAATCAGGCATCGCCAGAGCCAATCCCATGGCACCACAGTGACAAGACAAGTCCGTATTGGAGACAATGCACCCAGATTGAAAAATCTGTTCAGTTCATCCGTAAGTAAGAACAAGGGATTTAATGGTAACTTCTCGGACTTTTGGGACGGCTCGCAAGGATCTCTACACAAGAAAGGTTTCAAGGAAACTGTGCATTGTATGCTTTAGATGAGAACAGGAGGGCAACATGAAACAAGACGAAGAAAACAACTCAATAAGAAAGACAGTCGCAAGAATGTCCTGATAATATTGCTACGACTCTGCCACGTTCTCATCAGACATATTAACTCAACTAATGAGCCCCAACGAGCAATGTTGAGTGCTATTACACACCACATCGACGTTTGCATCATGGAAAGAAGCCTAGGATAGCTATTTGTATTACTTGTTGAGCTGTGCGACATCGTCACTCAATCCCCTCAATTCTGGACTCACGCTCTCCCTACTCCTCAAACTCAATGCTGCAGCCTTTTGAGCAAAATCGACAACGTGCTGTACCTTTACGCCGCTTGCTATTCCGACAGCCAAGGCCCCACAGAATGTATCGCCTATGCCATTTACACTGACCACCTCTTCGGGCGATAGAACTCTCTCTGGTGGGAATAAGCGTACATAAAGCCCCCCGATCTTCTCATCCCCATTTCCACTCCTAGCGAGAACGTACTGTCTCTCGGCATCGGCATGCAGCTCTGGAGCATCAGTAGTGAGTAGTTTGACCAGCAGAACGCCCTGCGAACCGAGTTTGGCCAGTACAGTCGGGAAGAAAGGAAGTAACTTTATGGCCTGTTGCGGGATTCCCTGGTCCACGATCTCAGATGTTGTCATGTAGGTCAGGGGAACGCGGAGACCAGTTGAAGGAATACCGAGTGCGTCGATTACGGAGAACCAGGCGGGGCTTTCGAATAGCGAAGATGCATGAGCAAAGCTGTGGAGGGCGATGAGCTCGTAGGTGTTTGGTGTTATGATGTCAACTAGGTGGTTGGGGAACACCTGTGTTTCGTTTGTGGTGGACTTGGGCGGGAAGATACGAAGTGCTTTTGCGGTGGAAACCGGCTCAAAGATGGTTGTTGTAGAGGGATGTCGTGCGGCTTGAAGATAGGTGTGCAGGGCTTCGGATGACCAATTTGCGTCTGCTACAAAGACCTTCGGACGGGTTGAGGAATTACTGAAAAGTGTAGTCGCGAGTTTCCCGGTTGCTTCTTTAGGTATAGTTTCCAAGATCGACATGTCTGCCATTGCGAGCGCAAGATCTTTGCTTGCGTTGTTGACTGCAACATACTGCGCTGTTCGTGCTGGCTTGGGGAGTGTCTCAATGCCAGATGTCGACATGCCCTCGTCTTGTAGTTGGCCAAACGCTGCGCGGCCGCTAAGATCATCACCGACCGCGCTGTGAAGACGGACGGTAGATCCGAGAAAATGGGCAGCTTTGGCAATGTTGTGAGCTACACCGCCCAGGGTCTGGTTGATGATTGCTGGATTCGAAGTATGCGGCAATGGATCTGTTTGGCTAGAGGATGTGGAGAATGGAGCGTAATCACAGGAGAAATCAACCGCAAGAGCACCTGCCACAAGGATCTCAACATCTGGTGGAGCCTCAGAGATGGAAGAAGCAGTGGTGGAAGCCGTAGATGAAAGATCGAACGTCGATAAAGATGAATTACTCATTAGTCCCTCCGCAGTAGCCGCAGGACTAGACTGAACAGGAGTGAAGTAATATGAGCCCCGTCTACGTACTTACGATCAGCGCCCAGTTCTACGATGGAGCAGCAAGAGTGTCTGGCTCACCCTTCTTGCTTTGCATCCAAGATGGCAAGCTCTCGGGCTACAATGGCAGCTCGCTTGACGTTCGACTCTATAAGGGCTCTGTTGGCAGTGATGGATTTTGCCTTGGTTAACTCCTTAATCTTATTTAGGACAAAAGGCGTATTGTCTTTGCCCGATGCACCTGAAGCGTTGGCTTGTCGTAGGGCTTCCTCGATGACAACCTCCATCTCGTCCTTTGGAATGGCAAAGTCTGCGGGTACGGGGTTTGCGAAGAGAAGGCCGGATGAGATTTTGAGAGCGTGCTGCGCGTCTGCAGTCGGTCAGTATGTGGATGTGAAGTGATTCCCATACCAAGACTCACGTATTATTGCAGCAGCTTCAATTTCATCCGCGATTGTAGTCGGGCTCTTCACTCCACTGTCTCTCGACCAGAAGGCCGGGAAGTCTACACTCCCTGTGCGCCCATCCGCAAATGTACCGACACTCACACCCTCGGTCTCCAGATATTCGAGGGTTCTGGGGATGTCAAGGAAGCTCTTGCAACCACTTGAGATGACTGCAACTGGTGTTCTGCCCAGCTCGGTCAAATCAGCGGAGATATCCATGCTAGACTCAGCACCGCGATGGACACCACCAAGACCACCAGTACCAAATATCTTTATACCAGCCAACTCGGCGAGCAACATGGTACTCGCTATCGTAGTCCCACCAGTAAACTTTTTGCCAGCCAGTCGCAGACCACACACGTAACTCAGATCCCGTCTTGAAAGCTTCAATGTGTTTGCATTTCCAGCCGACGCAGTGAGCCTTATGAGTTCCTCAGGGTCCAACCCTACTCGTGCTACACCGTCTATGATTCCAATCGTAGCGGGGACTCCACCGTTAGTTCGCACTACGCTCTCGAGGAGGGATGCAAGGGCCACATTCTCGGGGTAAGGAAAGCCTGGTGGGGACATTAACACCACAATCGAGGAGCAGAATTGGGAAGTGCGCACCATGTGTGTATATGGTCGTCTCAAGCGCGACGACAGGCTTCTTCGAGTTCAGAGCTTCGCGCACTTCCTCTGAGACGCGGAAGAAGCCATTGTTGGTCAGATGGCGCCTTCCCAGTGTCGCGTGAGGTCGAGCATTTCGCAGAGCTATGTTGGGTCTCCCAATCGCCCTGGAAAGAAGCGTCATGGTGAGGTAAGTAGGCTGGGTAGCGACAATGGTGGGGTGAAGCTTGAGCTTCGTTGCGGCGGGAAGCTTAGCGCATGGAGCGAAAGTCGGCCGAAGTGAACACGACGCATCAGCGCGCGTACGCCAGCACCAGCTCGTCGTCAGGAACTGCCCAACCGCACAACACCACCCATCCCTTTTCCATCCGCCTCGTAGATGACTGGGTAACTTGGCTGCTACCCAGAATGAGGTCCACCGCTTTCTTCGCAAGCTGCCTGGCAGCGCTTTCGGGCTTCACATGCGCCGAACTCAACCAGTCGAAGCCATTGCTGTCCAAGCAGGTGCTGTCCGGCACCTTCAAGCCCCCACAGGTCTTCAAGAACACCAATCTGGTCCGCACAACAAACCTCGACAAGGCATACCCGCGAGAGACCATCAACGTCGTGATTGAGAACATCGACTCGAAGCCGCAGTCCGAGTACTATCTGCCGTTCGAGACGAGCCTGATCGCAAAGGTCGGCGGGCTGGAAGTGAGGGACAAGCAGGCAGCGGCGAAGGGCACGTTCCAGGTCGACGTCGTGGGACTGGACGCTGAGAGGTAGCTAGCAATGACAGCCAGACCATGTGACCGAGGCTAATCAATGGCATGCAGCTCCACGGAATTCTACCTCATCCACCTGCCCCAGCCGCTCGCCCCCAAGGCCCAGCAAACGCTCGCCATCTCCTACTCGCTCCTCTCTTCCCTCTCGCCCGTCCCCGCCGACATCGCCCAGACTGCGAAGCAGTACCTGCAATACACTTTCAGCGCATACACGCCCTCGGCCTACACCACCGAGAAGCAGAGGACCAAAGTCAAGTTCCCCAGCACCGATGTCCCCGACTTCACCACCCTCCCCGCCGATCTCAATGCCGAGGGCAAGACGGACCCGCAGAAGCAGGGCTCGACCTTCACCTACGGGCCCTTCAACAACGTGCCCGCAGGCGCAGAGCAGCTGGTGAGCGTGCGCTACGAATACACCAGGCCCGTCATGCACGCCACCGTTCTGGAGCGCGACATCGAGGTCTCTCACTGGGGCGGCAATCTCGCCTCCGAGGAACGCTACTGGCTCGTCAACCAGGGCGCCGCCCTCAAGAACCACTTCTCGCGCGTCGAGTGGCAGAAGCAGTCGTACATGAACCCACCCACCTTTGCCCTGAAAGGCCTGAACCTGCCGCTGCACCCAGGAGCCGTGGACCCGTACTTCACCGACGACATCGGCAATGTGTCGACATCGCGTTTCCGCCCGGGCAAGAAGGAGGGCCTGCTGGAGCTGAAGCCTCGCTACCCCATCTTTGGGGCTTGGAAGTACAGCTTCCGCGTTGGATGGAACGCCGATCTGTCAAGCTACCTGCGTAAGCTGGCGACTGGCGAGACATACGTGCTCAAGGTGCCGTTCCTCGAGGGTCCCCGCTCAGCCGAGGGCATCACATACGGCCGCGTGAACCTGCGCGTCATTCTACCAGAGGGTGCCACAAACATCAAGTTCTCAACTACCGTTCCCATCGTAGACCACTCAACAAGCTTGCACAAGACCTTCATGGACACTGTTGGCCGCTCAACTCTGAGCTTGACGGCCATCAATCTCGTTGACGAGTTCAGAGATCGGGACCTCATTGTCACATACGACTACCCCTGGGCTGCTGGATACAGGAAGCCTGTCGTCATCACACTGGGTGTGTTTGCAGTCTTTTCGGTCGTGTGGCTGTTGAGCTCCATCGACACGAGCATTGGAAAAAAGAAGACAGCGTAAGAGATGCGTGTTCGATCAAGTCAGTGAAGAAGGCAGAGAGGAAGAACAAGTGCAGAAAAGTCATGTTGTTGGAGTCACGGTCTGGCTGAATCCGAGGTCAGTGCATTGGACAGTAGTATATTGCGAGCGAAATTTTCCTTGATGTAGAACAATTGATATCACGTCACTTTTGTCAACAGACACCACTCATCGCTATGCATTGTACAAGAGTACGAAGAGTTTGGTACTGTAATTCTGAACATGATATCGTTTCGCATTTTGTTGTGATACAGGAGCGGAGTACACACTCCGCCTAATCTGATCCCCTCTCATGACACATGCCTACTCCTTCAGGCTCAGCTGCGCGACACACCCGCCCGTTGCACCAAGATGCCCCGATACACTGTCTAACCGTCTAGGCTTGTATGCTATCAAGTACCTCTCAACATCAAACCTCGCTCAACCAACAAGTCTAAGCCCACTCGCTGGCGCACCAAGCTGGCAAACCTCGCAAACTTTGCAAACAGTTCCCTTGTACTTTCCATGATACTTCGACCCATCATACGGACAAGCCACGCTGGGGCTGCCTCCGTAGATCGGTGTATGACTCGCTGCACAAATCTCAAAGTCTGCAAATTGATCAAAGTCGATTTCAATGCCATCTGCAGGGTTCCTCTCCGCAACAGTCTTGACGCGCTTGGCCGATTCCTTCATCTTCGCGTTGCCAGTGCGGTCGAGCAGGGCGTTGGCAAAGTTGAGTGCCGTGTTGAGTTGTCTGTTCTTGTGGGCGAAGTTCATGGCGGCAGAGAGGGGAATCGACTTGTGCGGGCCTTCTAGCTCGGGGATGGTGAAGTAGGCAGACAGTTCAAGAACACGCTTCTTGTTGTCATCCGAAAGGCCAGAGACATCGGTAGCGCCGCCGAGCAGTGCACGGCGCTCGAGTTCAATAGACATTGCGAGCGTATATTGGGCGGCGGTGTGGATTGCCTTCTTAGCCTGCATAGATTGTCAGCGCTTCATAGTTGGGAAGGCGAGATATGAAATTACCTCAGAAAGTTCTGCTTGTGAAGCTACAACGTTGACGATCAAGAGGTGTAATAACCTCTTGAAAGCGGCGACGCCTTCCTCTAGTTTGTTCTTCACCAGTGATTGTTTTCCAGTTGTTAGATCAGCTGCCAAGACAGACTCCAAATCTCGCGGAATGATGGGCAGAATCTTTCGTGAGTCTGTCTCATCGACTGTTCTCCGCACATAGTTGACGATTGAGGGCATGTTGGGTGTCGCAGGCAAAAATGTTCGCGTAGCCTGGTAGATCTCCTGGAACCGCTCCTCAAGCGGAGCAAAATTGACAGCGCCAATCTGCCTGTTGAGGAGCTGCATGGCGGTTTCGAACGAACCTGCAGCGACATGGTCTGCCGCCAAAGGTGAGTTGCGTGCCCAGATGTCAGCTTCACTGCTACCCGCGCCTGCTTCAGCACCCTCAACTTCGACAAAGTCATCTTCTGCTTCCACATCACCGTCGTCACCCATATCCCAACCACCTACATCATCTTCCTCGTCACCGCCTCCAAGCTCAGCGGCAGCACCTGGAGCTTCCGGCTCGCCAAGCAGGTCTTCATCCCCATAACCATTAGCCGCTGGTTCTTCACCGCCAACATCTTCTCCAAGCAAAGCCTTCTCGAATACGGTCGATGATGCCGCGCGAGTTGGCCAGTTCGCCTTGTGGGTCGGTGCGATGGGTTTGGCTGGCGAGAGAGCGTTGCCTATGGAAGGAACGCTGATCTGGTCTTCTGTAACACCGGCTGCCTCCATAATGGACTGAGCCTGCTCGTCGAGACCATGTGCTTTAGCTGTGGCATAGGCTAACGGGTAGAGATCGATCTCCTGGAACATGTCGATCCGGTTTTGCACGTCGCCTAAGTAGAGCGCATTTTGGAAACGTGCAGTCATGTCCCCACGATGCTCAGCAATCTTAGCCATACGCTTCAATTTGTCTTGATCGCCTGTTGCCAGGTACAAGAAGGAAAGCTTGTCAAAGTTGCGTAGCTTTTGGTAGGTCATCTCTACTATTTGATGGTTACCGTGTGCCAGCGCTTCATTGCTGAGACGTTGCCAGAGCTTCGGGCGATCGAGTTGTTTGGCCATCTCCACAGCTACCTCAAGGTTGCCGCATTCGATGGCAAGCTCAAACCGTGTCTGGGGATCCTGAACGAATTGGAGAGCGATCTCAGGATAACCTTTCTTTTGCAGGTACGAAATGATGCTTTGACCGACAAGGCTTGAATTCTTGATGATGTTCAGCATCTCGTCGTAGTTCCGCTTGACGAGAGCCAGCTTGAACCGGTATTCCGTGGGGTCGATCTGTAGTATCTTGGGCTTCGCTGCTCGATCCAGGCAGTATATATTACGTCCTTTAACCCTAACGAGGTACACTGTATGTTCCAGAGTACGGACGATGCCGTTGTCTCCGTTCATCAAGCTGTACTTGACGTGGTTCAAGGTGGAGTAGAGAAGAACGCCAGTATCGTCCCATGTTGCGCTCTTGATGCGGATGGTCTCATGCAAAGTACTGATTTGCTCAAGGTTCTTCGAAGCGATAGTGACATTGTGCTTGCTCAGAAGGGCTACGTGTAGCCCATCGGTTGACCAGACTACGTATTTAACACCATTGACGGAGAGCTCGGCGAGATTCTTCTTGGCCTGAATGTCGTAGAGAACGACGGAGGTCGGGGTGATCAAAAGGAGATTACCAGTACCACCAAAGTAAATGTCGGTGGTACCATGCGGAGGTTTGATCGTCTTTGTAGTAGAGTTGCTGAGGTCCTTGATGTCGATCTGCTGATTAGCCTGTGTGAAAACTGCGAATCTGTTCCTGGCCACGAAGACTGCAGAGTTACCCGAGCCACGCTTCGTGTCTGTAGGCTCCACGGCGCCTGAAGCATCGCGTGGGAGACTTATCAGCTCATAGGTACCGCTGTCGGCGGGAGATGTTACGAGAATCGAACGTTCGGCGGCGTTGTAGGACAGAGTCCGTGGAGGCACCCATGCGCTTCCAAGCTTCTTCAGAGAAAGCATCGATGGCGACTCGATGTTCTTCTGGAAATCGTATGATCGCACATGCTTCTCTTTGGTGATGTAGAAAAGATTATTCTGGTAGACGGCGGACGCAGGACGTTCGCGCTCCAGCTTGAAAACCATGACTCCATTATCGTGTCCAGCCGCGAAAAGGTTGATCTCGGGATGCGCCGCAATCACCCAAAATCTATCGTTTTCCCTCTTGAAAGACTGGACGGATGTCCGCCTGTTGAGATCCCACACGCGGATGGTCTTGTCTTCGCCCACAGAGAGAATCAGATCCTGATGAGGGTGGAATAGACACGCGGATGCGTTCTGGAAGTGTCCTCGACATGTATCCACCTCCCAGGCCTTTGTTTCTGACATCCTCCACAGCTTCACCAAGCGGTCATCACCGGCAGAAACGATCAGTGGGAGTGTGGGGTGGAACGCGACCCAGTTCACGCCGCGGTCGTGGCCCTCCAGGACAAACTTGACGACAGCGTCCGTGTTGCCAAACATATCTGCCTGATTCTGGTTCGTGCGTGCCATCTGGTCTTCGAAGTTCATAGACGTCGGGGCGGAGTGCTTCTTCCTCAGCCCGGAGATGTCCCAGACACGGACGGACTGGTCGAGCGAGGCGGAGACGATGAGGTCTTCTTTGGGGTGGAACTGTGCGCACATGGTGTAGTGGTTGTGGCCAGTCATGGTGCAGACTTGGGATGGTTAGGTGAGGCGGCGGTGGGAGCAACACGGGGACTTACTCAATGAGCCTGCGCACGTTAGCTTGGGATAGGGAGGGGAAGCGGAGTCACTTACGGTTCTGCCAGTTCCAGATGCGGATGGTCTCTGAGGCCTGTTAGCGATTGCGCTGCCCGCGCGTGTTGCGAGCTTACGGTCGTCGGAGCTGCTCAATATCCACGGCAGCTCGTGGTGGAAGAAGACGGTGCGGACATAGTCCAAGTGGCCGTTGAGTGTGAACAAGCATCGTCGGGTCTGGTAGGACCAGACCTTGATCTTGTAGTCGTCGCCGCCAGAGACGAACCTGCCCTTGTCTCAGTATACGGCTCTGTGTGGCCCTCGCGAGTCGTGGTGGATGCTCACAATGGCTGCGTCTTGTGGAAGTCGACGCCGCGGACCGGCCCGTCATGCTCTTCGAAGCGGTCGATCAGGGTGCCCATGCGGTAGTCCCATAGCTGGATGGTGGACGAGTGTAGCGAGACGAGGATCCAGGGCCTGGGGGCAGTCAGCGGTCAGCGGGGAGCGTGGGCGTGGGCGTGCAGGGCGGGCGCAGCTACCTCTTGGGGTGGAAGGCAATGCCCTTGGCCCTCGACGACTTGGACTCGAACTGGGTGCGGTCAGCATGCTAGCACGGCGCATGGGCGAGAGGCGGCCTGCCTTGGTCAACATGCTCGGGGTGGAAGACATGGTGGGATTGGGGACGAAGCCGCAGCTTCACGGGTGCCGGGAGTGCTCTCAGTGCAGGCGACGGCGGCAGCAGAGGGGGACGGGTCGGGGGAGGCGCGGGAGAGGTGTTGTGGTGCGAATTGCTCTGGGGAAGCTGCCTGCGCAAGCTGCCACGGCCAATGTTCACTCAATGTGTCCACTGTCGAGATCTCGAGGAGACTGCGCTTGTCCGCATTTGGTCTAGTGTCGACTCTCGCCCCGCATAAACCAACTGTGTACATTCTCTCCGTCTTGTAAAGCGTGAGTGAGCTGCAATTGATGTAGCTCTTCCCATCCGCAGAACTACACGATTGAAATCTACAAAAGCTCACATTAGGGGCATACTACTTGGAATTCCAGCATAACATTTCTACACTAAACTTAGTTTTAGTTGTCAGGTTGTTGCATGATTTCGCTGCATCTTGGTTCCTGCTATTTCGATTGATCGAAACTGTCTGGGGGCTCATTTTCATTCTGTGACACAGGCTTGATGGCAGAACACGATCTGTGCACTTGCCAGGTACATCTCGGTGCAATTGACTACTTCACCATCGACGATGCTTGACCATACCTGAAGCCCATCGATATGGTTAAACAACGAAAGCTGTGTGCTGTGGCTGTTGACAGCTGCGAGGTGTGTCTTCTGTGTGGCCCATGCAGTTACACACCACAGACGAGCTCCCAAGTGCACCGCTCCAAGTCTCCTCCGAACTGCCAGCCTGCAAGTCCGAGGAGGCCCACATGGCGAAATTCCACGTCGTCGAGCCCTCGCAATCTCGCCAGCAGAGCCGCATTCCGCCGGAGCCGCTTCCATTCTGCTCGCTGCTGCGTGGGCCCAGCTGCTTCTGGCGTGGCCTCATGCATCCATGCCCCGCTGCACCCTCTCACCAACAGTCGTCTTCGTGTGCCAGCGCAACCCACCCGCCATGCGCGTCGCAATTTGGCACGCTGCCGCCATTGGCTGCGTGGCACTCGACTTTGCCAGTTCACGCTGCAACTAATCGTCCGCGACCACATATCGTGGCCAGCATCGGGCACCATGGCGAGCAAGCACTTCTGCAAGCTGCTGCATCCGCACCGCGGCCGCCTGTTCACCACGCAAACCTAGGTGGATAATTGGCGACGTCCCGCACAGGGAATTGTGACCACCCCAGGCCTGCCTTCTCCAATTCTCCTCGTCTCGCACCCGTCTCCATTCGACAACACCGCACCACTGCTCCCGAACTGACCTGCGCTCCGTGGCTTCTTCGTCCTGCGAGCTACCCTCCCTGCATTGCTGCCTATAAGATCCTCTCTTGACCTGCACGATAAGCCCAGGGCGTTGCAGGGTCTGACTTGTAACCTCTCCATCTCGCCGCACATCCCACGCTGCTCAGCTCTCGCAGTTAAGCACTTCCAATCGCCTCCAGAATGATATTGTCTGCAAAGCCCTTTTTCCGCATTTTCAAAACCAGACTCGACCGTCGGACTTTGATACCTTGAGATCAGCAGAATAAAATTCAGATCATCATTGGCTCCCTCACGCCCGTCTGACGCAACTTACCCGATAAACATCACGACATCACCCACCCCATGGCAACGCACGAGCAGCCACCGGCTATGCTCGAAACTCACCTCACCTCACCGCCCATGACGCCCGGCATCCGCTCCCATGCGCGCTTTCCGTCTCAGGCGAGCAACACATCGCCGCTCTCCAGCCGCATGAGCGCTCTAAAATTCACCCACACTCCACCATTGGAGTTCATTGAACCGACTGGCCAAGGTCATCATTTCAAATTCACCCGTCCTCAGTCGTTCGAGCCGTCCTCGCGCCTTTCCACCGACTCTGGGCGGGTTTATGCAACAACCTTGCAAGATTCCGATGATGACGATGAGGATATAATTGAGATCGAGATTGACGACGACGACGAGGACGAAATTGAGATTGACGATGAATCTGAACAAGACAGCGACCAGGAGGAGGAAACACCCATGCGTCGCGTAGAAGAGGCCGACTTTATACTCGAAGAGCTCGATAGCGACTCAGACTGTGACTGCAACATAGAGGTCGTGCAGCCAGACTACTTTGAAGATGCAAAGAGTGAGAAAAGTGGGAAAAAACTAGAAGTCATCAATAAGCTGAAAGAATTGATTCTGGAGGAAACGTCTTCAGATGAGGAGGCGAGAGAACGCATATATAGGCAAAAGAAGAAGAGGTGGAGTGCAGGCGTCTTCAAGCGAACCCATAGTCAGAGCGTCGAAGGCGACAGCAGCTACTCTGACAACGACCCTATGGACGACGTCGACCCAAATGCTCGTCGACTTCGCCGCCGTGTACGCGGAACCTTTGAGAGGAGGGGATCGCTCACCTTCGAAGATAGAGGTTTTTCAAATACCAACAATATTTTGGAAGTCGAAGAGCCGGAGGAAGGGACTGTTATGCATTCGAAAGGCCCGCCGTCTATCCTCAGTGACGACGCTTTTACCTTGGATGAGCTTCCCTTCTGGAGGGGGTCGGAGGACTCGATGGATGTCGAATTCGACTCTGACTAGTATATTTGGCTATGGTTGTTTGCTTTGCATATACGTCGCATCGTCTTGTTTCTCTACTTCCATTACGTCCATTGGGATTGCTGAGTACTGCTCAGCAGGCCTATTCAACTCGCGTCTGTAGCGCTAAGCGTCTGTTTGTTTTTAGCCCTCAAACTTGAGCCCTCCGTAATAATATCTCTATCCATTTGTACCATTTCCGAGTGCCTCACAGTCATAGCGAGGCTGTGCATCAATGCTGCCGTGTTGGTAGTTGAGTTGTTTGTTTGTAATTCGTTCTATTTTGGGTGACAAGCCTCCTCGCCAAGTTTGAGGCGCCAACCGTTCTGTCGACCTCACACGACAACCAACCAAAAAACATCCAACACACCACATGGGAACAAAGCTTGTGCTGTGCCTGTTGGTAAATCACTCGCCCGATGTTTCTCGGCTTGGTGAACGACACTTGGATATGGGAATCATATCAACTGACCGTTCTGGCCAGCTCAGCATTACGCCCGTAGAGACTAAGCACCCCAGATTTGGGCTATTCTTACTACCTTCTTATACCAGGAGTTCACAACGCCCTGCTAACACGCACCATCTACAGGGCCTGTCAATTCTGAATGCATGGGTGATTGAGGGGAATGCGTTACGAGTCTCATGTACACTTGCTTCGCCCGTTTTCGAGTGAGCTGTGCTTATTCTTGCTGGCGACAGCAAGCGATGACTTTGGCTGCGGTATCCGGATGGTAAGCCTTCCGACCAGAACATACTGACAAGGGGTGATGTTGGCTTCCAAGTATAAAGAGAACACCGTGGGATGTCCTTGGAGAACTCATCTCATAGCTTACATCTCAAAAACCATACTTACTTCCATATCTCTTTATCTCTTTTCATATATCTCTTTGGTTATTCGGCTATCTTAGCTTCTTCATCAGTAATCATGCTCTCCTTCACAAGGGTCCTCATCGCCGGCCTGGCAACTCTCGGTGCCGTTCAGGCCCTCCCGCAGGCTGTTCCTGTCTCAACTTCCGTCGTGCCTACTCCTGTTCCTGCTCCAACCCCCGCTACGCCTGCCCCTGCACCAGACCAGACCCAACTCTTCCGCGACCTTTTCACAGCTCCCACAGCGATCAAGCGTTTCCAACGGCTTCTTACTCAGGGCGGAACTCTCCTCACTGGCGAAGCTCTGCAGAAGCTCATAGTCTTCAACTTCAACGGTGCTACACCTGCGAATGGCGCGAAAGGAGGCGCTACAAAGGCAGCTGTATGTCGCATACACTCCCCTACGTCTCTGTTATCATTCGACTAACATCAAACAGAACATCGAGACCTTTCCCATCCTCACTGGCCTCGGCATCTCCACCACCCTCGGCTTCCTCGAGGCCTGCGGTATCAACACTCCCCATGTTCACCCCCGCGCCACCGAGTTCCTGACTCTCGTCTCCGGCTCCAACCTGAAGTTTGGCTACGTCCTCGAGAACGGCCTCGTGGCTTCTCCCCAATCACCCGAGATCGCCGGCGTTCTAGACCAGTTTCAAGGCACTGTCTTCCCCATGGGTTCGATTCACTTCCAGTTCAACGACGCGTGTGAGAATGCTACCTTTGTTGCATCGCTGAACAACGAAGACCCCGGCACGAGCCAGGTCGCGCAGAACTTTTTTGCGCTGAATGCGGGCGTTGTGAACGCAACCTTGGGCTTCCCGAAGACGATTGATGGAAAGAACATTGAGGAGTTCAGGAAGATGATCCCAGCCAACCTTGCACAGGATGTGGACAACTGCCTTGCCAAGTGCAAGAGCTATTAAGTTTGAGGCAGAGATGTAGGGGCTACAGATGGAGACTTGGTCGGATTTGATTTTTGGCACGGCGACGGCGTTGGCATGATTACTTTTGTGGCTGGTGGCTATTGCTACTGATCCTTCTTCTACGATTTTGCGCTATTTGCTTTGATTTTTGTGCGAAGCTTCGGCTCTACATTAGACTAACATAACTTCTTATTCACTCCTTAATGATACTTTTGTTTTTCCATACATGGGTTGTTCGAAGCCATGTGCGCGGAATTGGTTTAAATGTTCCTATGGTCCACCGTATCGACAAGACAGCTTGTTCTATGCGGCGTACAGCCAAGCGCCCAGTAGAAGTCAGCCCAGCCCTAGAGATACGGCGTGCATTTGAGCTAACATCGGCGTGTCTGTTGTGGACGAGAGGCTGACGGCCCAAGGAACTGCATCTCGACGGTTAAGGAATCTTCAAATTCAACTCAGAACGACCAAAACAAAGTAATCCACTGTAAAAGAAAGGCATTCTTCAAAAACTCATCATTTGGTTGTATGTGGACACAAAGTAGCAAGCAATAGTCAGATTTACCGTATTCTCCGGACCCTTGTTTTTAGCTCCTGAACCCTGACATCTGGACTGGTGCAGCCCCACGAAGACTCATTCAGCTCGCCTCTGAATCACCCGCTGACAAGACTACTTGTTCAGCTGAGCTTGGGGGACAAGCATATATATCTGCCCTCGTCCATCGTTCCGGTACTAAAAGCTCAATACAACTGAATTTCCCGCGTTCGCTCCATTGGCATAAATTATCCCCCCGCTACCCCACCATGGCGGACTCAACCTCAATCCACGACGAGATCGCGGGAATTGAGAAGAAAATCACAGAGCTGCAGGCACAGCTGCAAGATGCAAGGTCGAGGTTAGAAAAGAGCCAGGTGGAAGCGTCTGCACACGATGCGGCGGCCAAGATGTCAGGCGAGGAGAAGATGGCCCTCATCAAGGTCAACCTGCAGGAGGTGCTGAATCCAGAGATCATGGACGCGGCCATAAAAGAGAGTGGGACGCTCAAGATCTACTGGGGCACTGCGACGACAGGCAGACCGCACTGCGGATACGTATGTCATCTTCTACGGGTAGATTGGTCTGGTGTGTTGTACTGACTGTAGTGTAGTTTGTCCCCATCCTCAAGATCGCACAATTCCTCGCTGCAGGCTGCCACGTCAAGATCCTGCTCGCCGACATCCACGGCTTCCTCGACAACCTCAAGGCGCCCATCGAGCTTGTCAAGTTCCGCGCAGAATACTACCGCTACACCATCACCGCATTGCTCAAGGCCGTCAACGTCCCCATCAACAAGCTCGAGTTCGTGCTAGGGTCGTCCTTCGAACTGACGCCAGAATACATGATGGATGTCCTGCGCCTGGCCTCCGTAACGAGTGAACGCGACGCGAAGAAGGCAGGCGCCGAAGTCGTGAAGCAGACGGAGAACGCGCCGCTGAGCGGACTTCTCTACCCGCTCATGCAAGCCCTCGACGAGCAGTACCTCGACGTCGACGTGCAGTTCGGCGGCGTCGACCAGCGCAAGATCTTCGCCCTGGCCAAAGACGTCCTGCCCAAGCTCGGCTACAAGGAACGCGCCCACCTGATGAACCCCATGGTCCCCGGTCTGCAAGGCGGCAAGATGAGCGCCTCGGACCCCGACTCGAAGATCGATGTGCTTGACAACGCCGACGCCGTAAAGAAGAAGCTGAAGAAAGCCTTCGCGCCGCCCAAGCAAGTCGAAGAGAACGGCGTGCTGAGCTTCGTAGAATACGTGCTCCTCCCCGCCGGCGTCCTCAAGCACGGCGAGCCGAAATTCGTCGTCGAGCGCCGCGACGAGGAACCCCTCATCTACACCAACATCAAGCAGATGCAAGACGACTACGTCAACGACATCCTGAAACCTCAGGACCTCAAGCCGGCTGTCACTGCGGCGCTGAACACACTGCTCGAGCCCGTTCAGGCTGAGTTCCAGGCGAATGAACAGTGGAGGGAGATTGAGACCAAGGCTTACCCACCACCACCCGCGCCTCCGAAGAAGGAGAAGAAAAAGAAGGACAAGGGGTCTTACCACCCGGGACGCAAGGTCGAGGCTCAACCTGACGGGCATGTAGAGGGAGAGGACAAGGCGAAGGTGGACATTGGCGCTGAAGGGGGCGCGAAGACAATTGAAGGGTTGACGCTGGAGGAGAACTGAGACTCGAACTCTATTCTAAGATATCAGGATACACAGTGATACTCCCACAAAAGTAGAAGTCTGCTATGGTTCGTGTGATGCTGGGATGTATTGTGATTCCTATTGAGTGCTTGTCCATGTTATTCTCATAAACTCATGCATACCAGTCGCCACATAAACATTTGAATCCAACACGAGATAGGTGCGGTGGGAGTAATAGTGCTCATAGAGGTATCGTATTTTCATGATACAGCTATCATAGACTACTCGGAAGAGAAGACTTATTAAGTACAGACATTAAACAGAAGAGGTATCCATACGCGACCCATAATCACTGGGAGCTCAAAGCATTTCGTCCGTAGCACCATCATAGGGCTTGATTCCACGCTTACAATCTCAACAATAATCACCAAAGCGCCACATGTCCAACGCCAATTGCAATCGTATCACTCATTCATATGTCAGGTTCGCTACCTCAATGCGTCCCGATGTGATGAACTCGTATCATCGACTTCTCAAACTCCGTTGTAGGTCTTGCCTGGTGGCGGACCCGGAGGAGGTGCATACATGTTCTGTCCTGCGCCGCCGTATGTCTGTTGCGGTTGCTGAAGCTCGACATTGCTCTGCGGCTGGTTGCCGTAGTAGCCTTGGTTTGAGGTGGTGGCCGAGTACGGAGGAGCAGCGTTGCCTTGCGTGTTGTTGTTGTTATTGTAGTAGGGTTGCGTGCCCTGTGTCTCGCCGTACGCAGGAGGACGGGCGGCCCAACCGGTGCCGTAGTATGGCTGGTGACCGGCCTTGCGACGCTTGCGCGCGGTCAAGCAGCTAGGTTTACATTAGTGGCTGGTTCATTGATATGAAGGACGCGACTGGATTCATCTTACCTGCAAATGAAAAAGAGCATGAGAAAGGCGAGCACAATAACACCTAGGACGACCCAGCGGGCCCATGTATTCCATGCGGAAGTTTTGTAGCAGACATATTGATTATATCTGTTGTAACCACACCTGCGAGCCATGGTGTATTAGAGGGTGTGATGGTAGCGGGATAACTGCGTGTCGGCGAGGTGTTGTTGCAATGCGACGAGAGAATTGAACTAGGAGCGGTGGGAAAAAAGGAACGGGGAAGGAAGGGTAAGTAAGTAGCTTGCAGGTGATGCGCCATGTATGACGTGAACATGGCAGGCAGGATCCGTGCTGAAGATCCCGTCTACAAACGCAAGTTCTGGCCAAGGAAATGCCAGCCACTTACTCGTCATCGCCATAGTTGAACTGTCTGGCCACAATAGACGGCATCTCGGCAAGGAACTTGGCTGGCAAACAAGAAGAAATGCGCAGACTTGGAAGTGTTTAGATTGATGATCGCGATGCTGTGAGAGGTTGCAGTGGAGAGCTACTAGCAATGACGACGGCGTCAGCTTAAGTGCGAATGCTCAGCCACAGCCAAGGGCCTGGTTGCTGACCGCGCCGGCACGACCGGAGGACCGAAAGGTCGATCATTTTCGTCGGTCGCTGATTTGCAAGGCTCAGTTGGGCTGATGGTGAGGAGTCGCGGAGGCGCAGTCACGAATGAATGGCTAGATGGAAAATGGTGGATGCTTCTTTGTCGGGGTTGAGAAACGCCCTTGCAGGTCTGGCCATATTCCAGCTGCATCCAGAAGATCTGTTTGCCTCTCGGTATTGCCGGCGTAAGCCTTGCAATGTTTTTGTAGGATGGTGAACTTGAGAACGAGCAGTCCAAAGATGCTTTGTGTACATTAGACATCCCTGGCATCTGGCACGATACCGTCCCAGTCTGTAGTCCAGCTTTGAACAACCAGACCAACATGCCATTGTCTCCAGACTGACACTTTTACTGGTAAAAACAATATGGAATGAATGCAGCAGAAGAACATAGCTTCCATTAGCAAACCTACATACTGTGGCTCTCGATTGACCGAAATACCAGAAACTAAGGTGCAGCGAAAGCTTACAGCAACTCAAACAACTACGTATAAGATCACTATAGAATTCTCACACCTGAGTTTCTAGTATACGCCTAACGTGACCTGTTGTCAAGTGCATTTGGTGCTGTTTTGCAGCTCAAAGGACCCACGAAGAACGCAGCTTATTTCCCGCTTCTACAGTTGACAAAGAATCTGGCTATCCGTCTCGAGGATAGACTTGTCGTCTAGCTACCGTCACACAATCTTTTACTCCGGGAAATTGCATGTCACACACACTTCCATGCTCTGACTTCCTGATCCCCACAGTTTGCCAATTTCCAGAGCCTCGTTGACCCACCCAGAGCCACACCTACGCCACACCACATTCCACCATCGCAAATTCCTGCCCGTTTCTCAAAGGATCAAACATCACGCTCCTCGGTCCATTACGGGAAGCAGGGGTTCACGCCCAGCTATGCAATAATCGACATATGATTGGCCGAATTTCATGGAAACGCTAATGCAGGATGTGTTGTCAACCACGGGAAATAATAGCTGTCGAATGCGCCCTCCTTAACAACGGGCGCTGCGCTGCTCAGTCACTCTCGCTCATGCCATGTCCTAGTGATTGTTCTTGTGCGCTGCGCTATGCGTGTTCCATTTCGAATGGACGCTGTGCGATGCGCGACAGCCGTGACTGCATTCGCGTCAGAAGGAGAAATCGACCCTACATCATAAGAGATGCGACCACCTGCGAACACGATACCAGCCGTTTGAACCAACAGAAGAAGACCTTCCCCGTCAAAGCCTGTTACTGCCTGTACACACGGCAAGGGCGGAGTCACGAGCAATGCGCGAACAGTCGTGCCAAAGACATGAAAGTTACCATTGTACGAAGTGTAGAGTGCGAACTCTCTTCACTACTATGCGAAAGATTAAAACAACACCTGGGACAAACCGGTCCTTCCTAATCGCTATAATCGCCGTATCCTCGCTCAAGTAACGAAACACATGAATTGATACATGATCAGATAAATATACTGGAAGCCTTCGATACGCTTTCTGTTCTGTCAGCCAAGAGGACAGCACCACACTGCCGCGAAAGAACTTATGAAATCAGGAAATATGCTCGAGTTAGGGGAGTGCGAGGTGGCCATCGCTAGCCTGCAGTGCTGATCTGCCCGTCTTTTCTTCCGTCACGTCGTAAGAATCATTAAGTTTGTCGTAGAATGCTAACGGCCTTTTGGCACATCAGGGTCGTGAACTTGCGAAACACCGAACCGAGTCGAATGCAACGCGCGGATGCGTGTTAGTCAAGACCTCGCTGGTCACGTTGTCGCCCACTCAACCGCCAGCCATGTCATATCTACTTGCTTGCTCGAGCAATCAACCATTGGAGAACGGCATCGAGGTTGGTCTCTTCTTTGGCACTGATGCCGTAGCAGCTCACCTCTCGGTGCGACACTGCTTTTAGGTCGAGCTCTTCGATCAACTCGTCCACCGAAAGCTTACTCGGAAGATCCGATTTGTTGCCCAAGACGAGAAGGGGGATACCTTCCAAAGCTGGCTTCTCCAACAAAAGTTTTAGTTCTTCGCGCGCAACCGGCAGAGCTTCCTTGTCAGCGGAGTCAACGATGAACCTAGGACGATGAGCGCGAAACCTCAAACACGTGCAAGCGGATCTTACACGATTGCATTCACGCCGCGGCAATACCTCTCCCACATGGAACGAAACCTCGGTTGACCTCCAAGATCCCAGCTACACCCGCGGTCAGCAGGTACACTTGGATGTGGCAGATTGCCTGCACCCTGCAAGGCTGGCAACGGGCTTGGCACTGCAACAACCAGACGTGCGTGACCAAGGCGGGACGTCAGGAGTACTCACCACTTCAGGGTAACATGGCCTTTCTGGACACGCTTCATGTTGAAACCAACAGTTGGGATGGAGCTATGGGCGTATCAGCGCATGGACAAACCTACGATGCTCGCACGAAACAGTGCGATGGCGACACGTAAAACAGTGTCGCCACCGGCTTGCGCTACACGGAATGGATGTTGACGTACTCGACAGTAAACTCTCCTCCCTGGAAAAGGTCAATCAGCTTGGGCTTGCGCGCACACACGGTCGATGCACGATCGCTTCCGGAACAGGACGAGACTCACCGCCAGAACCCTCAACAGCGACGTTTTGCCAGCGTTTTGCAGACCTATCATGGTGATATCCATCTCCGTCGCCCTGCACAGCGAAGCATGTCAGTATCCATTGTCAGACGCGATAATGGTCTTGTCGTGTAGACGGAGCTATCAAATGGCGCATCAAGCATCGACGCCGGCGCAGGTGACCGAGAAACAGCAGGAGGGTGGACATACCAGAACAGACGGAGCAGCCAGTCGTAGATGCGTCGGAATATGCTCGCCATGGTGAGCGGGCAGGTGTTGTGAATGACTCGAAATCAGATGGGCTGGCTGCTGCGAGGACTGGTGATGGTGATGGGCGCTGGGTGGAAGTCTGGGAATCCTTGCTGCGGGGTCCTCTTCGGGCAGTAATTGGCTGGCGACGCCGTGGTAGATAGCTTAGCAACAAGACTGAATTGACCAGGCCCCAAAACGCATGCAAATGAAGCCGCAAAGGCAGTGAAGAAGTTGGAGGGTAGGAGCTGCGCCGCCCTGCAGCGGAGATGTATTCGAGCCGCCGCGGGCGTGTGACTTTGAGCTGGCGCACGGGCCCACCACTATGAGCGAGAGGCGTTTCCCGTTCCGTTAGCTCGAAAAAAGTTGGGCCATTGTGAAGATATCAATGCCGCCGTTCTCTCTGCGTCTTTGCACGAGGACTGGGACGATTCTGCACGGCCTGTGGTGAGCTGCGCCTTTTGTTTCTGAATCAGCCGCTTCTCCACGAAATCTACAACACGCGCACCGTAGCCATGGCGCCTGCCGCAGTGAGGAAGCCGCAGTCGCAGACGCAGACAAAGACGCAATGGTCGACGGAGTTCGACACAAAGAAACGGCAGCGCCTCTTCCAGAACCCCCCCAAGGACAAGACAGCCTACCCCACGCTCGCCGCTGCAGTCGACCCCCACATCAACTCGTTCAACACCATCTTCGTACCTGGCGGGCAGATCGACGAGGGCATCCGTGAAATCGGCACAAAGGTCTTCGTCGATGGCGACCCGTATGCGCAGCCCGAGGAGGTGGGCGCGCGCAACAGGCTCTCTGTGCGCATCCAAGACGTCTTTCTCGACAAGTCGGTGCTGCCCTCGTCGAACAAGGTCGCGCTCAAGAACCGCACCATCCTCCCCGCCGAGTGCAGAGAGCGGCACGCCACCTACCGCGGCAAGCTGCGCGCACGACTCGAGTACAAGGTGAACAACATGGACTGGCAGGAGGAGGTGTGCGATCTGGGCACCATCCCCATCATGCTGCGGGTGAGATCTCCCCATTCCACTGGACTTCGCACAGCAGCGCGGATGCTAACCGCTCTCGTGACAGTCTAACCGGTGCCACCTCGAAGGCCTGAGTCCAGACGCGCTCATCAAGGCCAAGGAGGAAAGCGAGGAGCTGGGCGGCTACTTCATCGTCAACGGCATCGAGAAAATCATCCGCATGCTGCAGGTGAACAGGCGCAACTACCCCATGGCCATCAAGCGTGGGGCCTTCATGAACCGCGGGCCGGGTTACACGCAATACGGTATCCTCATTCGTTCCATGCGACCAGATCAGACGTCGCAGACAAACGCCCTCCACTACTTAAGCGACGGCAATGTCAACCTGCGCTTTTCGTGGAGAAAGGCAGAGTACCTCGTGCCCGTCATGATGGTGCTCAAGGCCTTGGTTGAAACGAACGACCGGGAGATCTTCGAGGGCCTGGTCGGCGCAGCTGGCTCAGAAGGGCTTGCCGAGAAACAGTTTGTGACCGATAGAGTGGAACTGCTGCTCCGGACGTACAAGGTCTATGGGCTGCACTCCAAAGCCAAGACACGGGCATACCTAGGACAGAAGTTCAAGGTCGTACTGCAGATCCCCGAGGACACAAGCGACGAAGAAGCCGGTACCGAGTTCCTACGAAGAATTGTCCTGCCACACCTGGGGGCATATGACGTTACTCCCGCCCAGGATGCCGACAAGTTCCGTATGCTGCTCTTCATGACCCGGAAACTATATTCCCTTGTTGAGGGCGAGTGTGCCGTCGACAACCCAGATGCTGTGCAGAACCAGGAAATTCTGCTTGGAGGCCAGCTGTACGGCATGATCATCAAGGAGAGACTCGACGACTGGCTGAATTCTTTACGCCCTGTCTTGAACGACTATGGACGCAGAACAGAATGGAGGTCGTTCACTTCCCCAGAATTCCAGAAAGACTTTGTCCAGAAAGTGCTCAAGAAGACCACCATGAACGTTGGCCAGGCCATGGAATACTTCCTCTCTACCGGAAACCTCATCAGTCCTACTGGCCTGGACCTCCAGCAAACAGCTGGTTTCGTGGTCGTGGCAGAAAAGATCAACTTCTACCGATTCATCAGTCATTTCAGGATGGTGCACAGAGGTGCTTTCTTCGCGCAACTCAAAACTACGACTGTACGAAAACTGCTGCCCGAGAGTTGGGGCTTCATGTGTCCCGTTCACACCCCTGACGGAGCTCCATGTGGGCTACTCAACCACTTTGCACACAAATGCAAGTTGGCAACACAGAACGTTGATGTCTCAGCGATTCCCAAACTCGTTGCACAGTTGGGCGTGTCAAGCAAATCATCCGCCTCACTTGACGCGAGTGTGGTCGTACAGCTGGACGGCCGCGTTTTGGGTTTCTGCTCGCCAAAGCAAGCCAAAGTCATTGCAGATACACTTCGTTACTGGAAAGTCGAAGGCACGCACAATGTCCCCTTGGAACTCGAGATTGGCTACGTTCCCAATTCAAGTGGCGGCCAGTACCCCGGTATTTTCATGTTCTCACAAGTTGCGCGCATGTACAGACCTGTCAAGTATCTGCCCCTTGGCAAGCTAGACTATGTAGGGCCTTTCGAGCAGCCGTATATGTCAATAGCGTGTACAGATGCTGAAATCGTGTCGGGCGATTCAACGCATGTTGAATTCGATCCTACTAACATATTCTCCATCGTCGCCAACATGACACCCTTCTCAGACTTCAACCAATCTCCCCGAAACATGTACCAGTGTCAGATGGGTAAACAGTCAATGGGAACACCTGGAACTGCCGGGCGATACCGAACGGACAACAAGACCTACCGCTTACAGACTGGTCAAACGCCTATCGTACGACCGCCCCTCCACAACGAGTATGGCTTGGATAACTTTCCCAACGGCACGAACGCTGTTGTAGCTGTCATCTCATACACAGGGTACGACATGGATGACGCCATGATCATAAACAAATCTGCACATGAGCGTGGGTTTGGTCACGGTACCATTTACAAGACCAAGATTTGCGACCTTGAAGAGGGTGGTCGGAGAAATCGGTCTGGTCGGACCGTGACTAAACTCTTTGGGTTCGCTCCTGAAGGGCTTGTCAAGGCAGCTGACAAGGAAACAATTGACGATGATGGGTTCCCTCGTATTGGTGCGATGCTGCGCTCAGGCGACAAACTTGCTGCATGGCATACTGTTTCGTACGACGCAGCTACCGGCGACTACATAAACCGTGATGGCAATACCAGCTACTTCAAATACAAGGAAGATGAGCTGGCGTTTGTCGAAGAAGTCCGCATCATCGGCTCGGAAGACGGCACCCAGCCCTGTCAAAAGCTCAGCATCAAACTCCGTGTTCCACGTTCGCCCGTCATTGGCGACAAGTTCTCCTCTCGTCACGGACAGAAGGGTGTTGCTTCGCAGAAATGGCCATCAATTGACATGCCCTTCTCGGAGTCTGGCATCCAACCTGATGTCATCATCAACCCGCACGCTTTCCCATCTCGAATGACAATCGGTATGTTCGTTGAGTCGCTGGCAGGCAAAGCAGGAGCGCTTCATGGTATTTCTCAAGACTCCACGCCATTCCGTTTCGACGAGCAGAACACCGCCGTCGATTTCTTCGGCCATCAGCTTATGAAGGCTGGTTATAACTACTACGGTAACGAACCGATGTATAGCGGTATCACGGGTCAAGAACTTGCCGCCGATATCTACATCGGTGTTGTCTACTACCAACGTCTCCGTCACATGGTCAACGACAAGTACCAAGTGCGTACCACCGGTCCCGTCAACTCAACGACCGGGCAACCCATCAAGGGTCGTAAGAAGGGTGGTGGTATCCGTGTTGGAGAAATGGAGCGCGACGCGCTTATTGCTCACGGTACTGCCTTCCTACTGCAAGATCGTCTGATGAACTGCTCCGACTACACCAAAGCTGCTATATGTCGCGCCTGTGGTTCATTCTTGTCTACCGCGCCTACAGTTAGCGAGTATTCACGTAAGAAGGACCAAGGGGGCAAAAACATGACCATTCGGTGCAGAAGGTGCGCCACATTGGCGGACGGTGTGCAGAGCACGAGCGAGGTTTGGACAGATGGCCAAGGTATGCGATTCATGGGCGGCGACGACGTGGCGGTTGTTGCCGTGCCGGGAGTGTTGAAATATCTGGATGTTGAGCTGGCGAGTATGGGTGTGAGGTTGAAGTTCAAGGTCGACCCATGAGGAACGCAGGGGATTGTCACGACAAGTCTTTGGAAAGGCATGCATTGCTTGGAGTTTTTGGTATGTGAAAAGTCTTCCGCTGGGGGTGTTTTGCGCAGTTTGCAATTGGTAGTGCACTCGAATGAATGGTGTTCAAATCAGAAGTTTCTCCAGTCTGACGTGCTAAGTTTGTGTGATTACTATACGCCGTCTTTGCTAGTACTGGAGCCAACGATGTCAATCAGAATATACGCGTTTCTAACCATGATTGTGGAAGTACTGTTCTGTGTTCGTCTGAGATATATTGGAAATTCTGAACAAAGGCGTCGCTGAATGGTCTTGAGTACAGTGAACGGTCTCGAGTACGGTGTCGCGTGTAGAGTGTGCTGTTACGTTCGTCGCTACGTGGGTTTCCTTCTCCTTGAAAGCATAATGCTGGTACAGTTCTCACATGCACTGATTCCCTTATGTTCTGGATAGTCTTGCAACGTAAGCTCGTTTATGCTAGGGCATGTGCAGTGATCTACCTCTCGAACCAAGGTGCAGCAAAATCACGCAACAGCTTGACAACTACAACTGCGTTTAGTGTAGAAATACCGTGCCTGGATTTGTAACTGTATGTACCTTACGTATACATTTGTATATTTTACTTATGTAGTTTTGCAACTTGTAGGAGTTACAAAGAATGCAGCTTACTTCCTGCTTTTACAGTTGACCGAGAGTCTACGTACATGGAACCCTCTTGCAACTCTGTCTGTCCATGGAAGACGTATCACGACGTTGTAATGTTGCAAACGATATGTCCTCTTCTGAGCATCAAAACAAATACCCATCACGTAGATATCAAGCGTAGGTGGCGTGCTTGGAAAGATATGCTTTTGATTACGACGAGCCTTGATCTTGCTGATATCACGCTACGTTCTTGAACCATGTCATTCCCGAGGACCCTCAACAGTTTAAAGTATAGTGGGGATCGCTATCCCTGGGACGATGAGGCTGGGTATGGGCGGGATCATTAGATTGAAGTGTGGGTATTTTGCGGGGTACGAAGATCTACGTCATTCGATCTTACATCACATTTCACCCAACCCCAAATTCGAGAGCAGAAATTGCGATGTTCACACAGTCCAAATTCGTATACGCTTGTACAATCGGCTGTTGGGAAGGAGATCTGTCTTTCCAAAACAGCTTGTTAATCACGTAGTGACCTGGTGCCATCTCCCCAGCTCAGTGGCGAGATTTTGTATTCCCAAAATACAATCATGCAGGAGAAGAGGTTGAGCCCGTAATCTGCGGGAACAACGCTCCGAAAGCCGTACCTGATTGGTTGGCCGGCAGTCGGAGTATACGTTTACCAGTCCTGTGACCAGACACAGAGCTTTTTGTAGTGTCAATCGCCTCGTGTTCAAGGTTTCAATATCTTGGTGCAGGGCCCATCCCGCCCGCTTCGGTAGGACCTAAGCCCGAAGCGATCGTATTCGAGCTTGGAGATGTCTTCGATAGCTCCTTATGTAGAGACATAAACTCGGAGAGCTGCCGCCTCATCATCGTTCTATTAGCTTCGACTCCAAACATCAATAATCTTTCGTTCTCGACGCCTTTCTACTCCCAGTTGATTCATCAATTATCTGCTATCCGCCAACATGAAGTACACTTTCGCCGCTGCAGCTCTCTTCACCAGCGTCTTCGCTCAGGGCTACTGCCCTGCTCCTCAGCCTACTCCCACACCTACTCCCCAAGTCGAATACTTCAGTGTCATCTCTGCTCGCAGTGCTTCTCCAATCCACTTTCTTCCCCTCCAAGCCAACGGTGGCAGGTTCTTCCTCGGTGGTGAACCTTCGGCTAGCTGTCCTGACGGCGTTGTATGTTCTTCCAAATTCTTGAGCGACAGCTGGCTAATGCACAATTAGGGCGCTTGCCCACCTGGCAACATCACTTCCCTTATTGGTGGCGACGGCAGTCTCTCGCTCGGCTCTATTGTTCCCCAGCAGGTCTACGTTGCGATTGACGGCACCTTGTCGTACACAGGCACAGACGGCGCCCCTCTTCCAGCGGGCGCTATCGCCAATATGTTCGAGAAGACTGACCCTGAGGGATCGACTCTTGGAACCTTGAGCTACGATACTGGTTTCCTTGCCTGCCCCCAGACCGATGGCCGCTACCAGGTTTATGGACAGCGGGATGGTGTGAGCTTCGTCGGCACTTGCTTGGGCTTCAGTGCTATCACCTGTAAGTTCCGGTCGTACCATTTGTGAAAATCTTGATTAACGGTGAACAGCGGACGTCGACGGCCCCACTGCTTACCAATACTAAGTCGCCCTCAACGTGGTGATAAAAACGTGCTCCGAATAATGATAATGTAATAAAATGGATGGGATGATTGAGATGTAGGATAGCATAATGCATGTGTTGTAATCGTAACTACTCAACGGCCGATGCTGTCTGCCAGCAATTCCCTTGTTCGTACAATCTCCTCCTCTGGCTTCCTATTCGTGCTTATGTTCGTCACTGCAACCATTTTGTCCCGGCTCTTCATGCCCTTTACTACTTCCACGTCAGACTTGGGAACCCGTAGCACGTCGGCGATTATCTCTCTCACAGCCTTGTTTGCTTCTCCGTCCCTTGCTTGAGCTGCAACGCATACTTCAATTCTTTCGTCTGACACAGCTGCGATACCCTCTCTGTTTGCACTGACACCTGGTTTGACGTGGCAGAGGAGTTGTATCGTTCCTGAGCCTCGAGTCATGGCGAAACGGATGGCCGAAGTGAGAACCATTAGGGATGGTTGTGTTAAAACGGATGTATGTATCCAATCAATGCACTACAGGAGTGGCATATCCCTTTTGCATGTGATTTGGATTTGAGTAGTAAATGGTGGCTGCGAAAGATCAGCTGGCTTTGTCTTGTCGGACAAGATCTGCGATAAGCCGAATAAAGCCGGTGTGAGATCAGCCAATCAGATGCGAGCAGGCTGGAGACAAAAGACTACACATTCCCTGAACGAGACATCCCATCTACACATTCATGAGCTTGATACAATACGCTCTGGTGATGTGAAATACTGAGGAAATTGATAAGATGGCTGTCATCTCGACCATGAAGCAAACTGATCAACGGCACACCGCTGCTCGGCCAACCGTGTTAGTGGGGGGCTCTTAGATAAAGCGCGTCGCCCTTCGTCCCCTAAGTGATAAATCTCCCGAATGCCTCAAATATCGTTCCCCTAAGTACAGGTCTTCGCGATGAACGAAAATTCAACAAGACCGAATTACCTAAGAAGAGCCGCCAGCAAAGAGATAAAAGGGCGCGACCGCGCCCTCGTCTCTTGAATTTCTGGTTCATCCAGTTTTTGATTTTGCATTACCGTGTCAATATCCACGTCGATAACAATATACCGTCAACCAACAAATTGCACTTCATCGTACCGCACCACCGCGAAAGAGTATCAACAGGTATGTGTTTCTTATCGTGTATACACACAAGCCTGTCTCTGCTCTTCTATGCTAGTTATGAGTTGCTACTATCTCGATGACAGCTGCGACCCATGCAAATCCAGCAGTCCCTCTTATATCACTTGCGTCTGACATTTGTTGCAGATCACACAACACATAATGACGGCCGCACCATCAATACAGCCCAAGTTCCTCACCAGTCGTCATGACTTGGGCGTGGTTGCAGTCGGGTTCAGCGGTGGCCAGGTAAGGCTCTCGTATCGACTTAGAAACCAAAGCTAACCGAACCTCAGCCAAAAGCTGGTGTCGACGCTGCCCCAATAGCACTGATCGAAGCTGGTCTGATCGACCAATTGAAAGAAGAGCTAGAGTACAACGTTTCCTTCGACGGGCAAGTGCACAACTATGCCGAAATGTTGCCATCAGAGGACCCAGACCACCGGGGCATGAAGCGACCAAAGTTCGTCAGCGCCGTGACCAGGGAGGTCAGCGAACAAGTGTACAGCCACGCGAAAGATGGCAAGCTCGTTTTGACTCTTGGAGGCGACCACTCCATCGCGATTGGTACCATTTCTGGCACAGCGAGAGCGGTTCGCGAGAGGCTGGGGAGAGATATTGCAGTCATTTGGGTTGACGCTCACGCCGATATCAACACACCTGAGACATCAGATAGCGGGAATATTCACGGCATGCCCGTCGCGTTTCTGACTGGGCTAGCTACTGAAGAGAATGAGGAAACATTCGGGTGGTTGAAGGATCACCACCGTCTCAGCTTGAAGAAGCTTGTGTACATTGGTCTGAGAGACATTGACAGTGGCGAGAAGAAAATCCTTCGTGAACACGGCATCAAGGCATTCTCAATGCACGACATTGACAGGTATGCATCAGACTCAATTTGGCTGTTGACGACGCTAACGTGCATCGTTCAGACACGGTATTGGTAAGGTCATGGACATGGCACTGGGCTGGATCGGTAGCGACACTCCAATCCACCTTTCCTTTGACGTCGACGCTCTGGACCCAATGTGGGCACCCAGCACCGGAACGCCCGTACGAGGTGGTTTGACGTTACGCGAGGGAGATTTTATCGCAGAGTGCGTAGCGGAGACTGGCTCTTTAATCGCTTTGGATCTTGTGGAAGTCAACCCAAGTCTTGACCAGGAAGGAGCTGCTGAGACTGTTCGCGCTGGATGCTCCATCGTTCGTTGCGCTCTTGGGGACACTCTCTTGTGATTCTTTTGAGACGGCGCTAGAATATAGGATTACACTTGGACATTGGAGTTATCAAGATGGGTCAAGGATAGATCTGCATCAGAAGTTGCAAGCCAGGTACATAGATGGGTTATGAGATAATCTGCCAACTCAATATTTTTCTCCATAATAAGTATTTCTTACTTCTCGAAACCTTTGATTGGAGTACAAGGCTAAGTCGAGAATAAGGCTTGATAATATCGGTCAACGTCATGCGTTTCATATCAGAACTAGACCTGTCCTACAATTTTAACGAGAAGATTACAATGCTCACAAATAGCCGAGAGGTGGATGAGTACGGCTTGGGCACATTGGTTGATCTTTCTTTCGGCTTGATCTTGTTGTGAACATCAACTACCAAGAGGGTATGTACGAGACAAGTAACGACACGCCGAGATGGTGGAAACTCATGAAATTTCTATGTAACCTCCTCCTGCCACATCGCATCAAACCCAAGTGGCCAGCACACCGTTGGCAGTGACTACATGTTCAACTTGTATTCTCCAGACCCGAACCCTCCCAGCGGACAGGCAAAATTCCTCCGAAATCAGAATATCCTCAGGACATTATCGACCAGTAGAAAGTGCTTTGCATCAGATCGTCCAGCGGGAAAAATCCGGCAAAATGACAGATGCATGCACTTATGGGTATAAGTGGTGAAGACAAGAAAAGTTGGTTGGCACTGCCCCCATATGAATCATACAGTCTGAGAACTTGTCAGAAGCAGCGGCCATGATCAGAACGGAAATGTAAACGTAGACGTGAAAGCAAATCACAAATGAAAGAAACTATACGCATAGCTATCCCTCATGAAACTCTCATAACGGATAAACTACATTGCCATGCCGGGAACTGGTTTCCGGGGCACAGACGCGCCTGCAGGGTTGGGATTCATGGGGCTGGGACCAGTCGCAGGACCCCGACGTGCAATAACCTGGCTGGCGGAGTTGGATCGAGGACGGCCCATCTGTGGCGGAGGGGCCATGTGGGGGCCACCTCCGTATGGGCCGGGAGACATTGACCTAGGAGGTCCAGCGTATGGTGCATTGCTGTTTGATCGGCCGCGCGGTGGCTCCTGCATTCGAGGAGACATCTGGCGAGGACCGGGTGACATGGAAGGTGGAGGGCCGCTGAAATGAGCATTGCTGTTCGATCGGGCACGTGGGGATCCTTGCACTTGAGGAGGAGACATCTGCTTCGGACCGGGGCTCATAGAGCGAGGAGCAGGGGACATGCGACCATTGGCGGGCGAGAGCGGTTGCGGGGGAAGGATGCCACTGGGGCTCATCGCCGGACGCATAACAGGGCCGCGCATCCCTTGCGGAGGACCTTGAGGAGGCGGACCAGTGCGAGGCTTGACGGGGTGCTTAGACAGACATGTTCGAGGAACGACGCCTTGCTGAGAGCGATCCATATTGATGCAGAGCGCCTGAAGGGTATTAGTGTCATACAAGAGTGCTGCGAGAGCAGAGTACTTACCCATCCATCATCATACTCATGGAGCATCCTAACCAGAGAACCAGCGCGAAGTCCAAGCTCGTCAGCCATGGATGGGTTGAAATCAAGTTGAACACGGTGGACATTGTTGGGACCAGCAGGTGGGCCATTAGGACGGACACCAGCCACAGCGACGACTGCTGGCATACCTCCGGGAGCTGGGCCAGGCGAGGCGGGAACGTCTTCAGTCCAGGCAGGGCTTGGTGGAACTGCATCTGCGATGGACTTGATGCTGGGCGGTGCAGGGAATATGTTGGTTGGTAATGGCGTTGGTGTAGCGTTGACGTTAGCAGTAGCGATGACTGGAGCAGGATTGGCCAAGTTAGCGCTCGGTGCCGTTGAACGCAACAGAGGAGTGTTGAGAGGCGAGCCAGGAGTAGAAACCTGTGCAGCGTCGACCGCAGCATCATTAGTGAAAGGGTTGTTGGGAGGGCTGTTAGGAAGAGCCTGAGCATCGTTGAATGGATTGACAGGAGCAACAGGGGTGGCAGGAGCAGTAGTAGCATTCGTTGCCCCAGGTCGCTCCCAAGCACTGGTGGGGCGCCCAGGTTCGGGCGCGGCAGCGGCAACGGCAAGCAAGTTTCCTCCACTCTTGCGGTTGTCGCTCCAGGTCGATGAGAAGCCGGTGAGTGGTCTCAAGCTCAAACGCGGTGCGGTAGTCAGGTTGCGCTGAGTTTGCGAGCTAGGAACAGCTCCGGCTTGTGGTGGAGGAGGGGGCGCATTGTGCACGCCAGTCTTCTCATTGTTCTTGTCTCCAGCCATCTGCTTCTTCTTGCGGCCGTAGAGGAACAATATGCCAACCAAGAGGGCACCGACTCCAAACAGGATACCCAGTGCAAGACCAGCTTTGGCGCCTCCAGACATGCCGCCTGCTGAGGCCTCAGCGGTGGGAGTAGACGATATCGTAGCTGATGCTGTTACAGATACAAGGCCCACGACCGTTGACGCAGGATGGACTGTAGGAGACTTGGTTGCAACTACTAGAGTTGACACCGCTTTTGTCATTTTCGTCTCCTCTGCCTCTGATCTGGCCGTTGAAGAGGGCCTTTTCGAGGTAACAGTTGATTTGGTATTCGCAGTTCGTCTGGTAGTCGCTTCAGGCTGATCCTCATCTGCTGTACTTGTCTCGCGCTCTCGTGTAGCAGGCGCGAGTAGCGTCTTGGGCACTTCATCTGACTGGGTGACCCACACAACCTTTCCAGTGTACGTGTTCGGCATTGTCACAATCTGTACGGAGATGACGGTGGCGACTGCACCATTGTCCTCCTCTTCATCGCGATTGCGCTGTCGTTGCACTAGATGTGCGTGTGCGTGCGGATGCCCCATGTTGTACACAATGACACGCGAATCACTGACTGAGTCGGGTGGTGCGCAGTTTATAAATTATAGGTTGTAGAGTGAAGTGTACGGACGCGTCGACCAAAGTTACTAGGTCAAGTGTGTGTTGTCTTGAATGATTAGACCGGGTCGTAGCGCAGTCGCGTATGATGCTAATAAGTACAATAACAGTGAAAGTGGTCTTAGTTAGGCGGCTGAAGTGAACGCGATATCGTTGCCTCTTGTCTTCAGCTCGCGCGACCGGATTGAGATGTTGATTGTCTACGGTAGGGTTGAAACTAAGCACTAAACATGAAGGAGTGGATTATGGTGATTGTGTAAAAGAGTGATGTGCAAAGGCCGCGCTCGATGAACGAAGGGCGAACGACAGCCTGGCCGCAGAAGTCGAAGTGAATTTGGAGGGCGAAAGCGAGGAAAGAACGAGGACGGCAGGCCATAGGGAAACGGCTGATGTGGCCCGTCCGTGCATAGTTCAGCATATCACCACGCTATCTGTCTTAGCTTCAGGGACCAAGCTCCTATGATTGGTTTTGAGGGGATGGTTATTTAGCGGTGCTAAGGGCGGAGCAAGCCCCTTCTCGACGATCGTTGGTGTGTTTGAAGGCGCAAGCCGCTCAAGAAGCAACGGCAGATCGAAACTCAAATTGTGGAGGTCTTTTGCTAGTTCCCCTACCTACGGTCAACTGCATCGCTGCTGCATTCAAAATTGCGAGTCACGGTTGCGACGATTACGTAGACCACGACACCATGTCTTATAGAAAACGACAAGGCTGACAACCTAGTCGCCGCCCGCAGGTGCAGGGTCCTTTGATTGCTGCTAAGCATTCGAGCTGCTTTTTCTGGGTCGCTAAATGTCGAGTCGCAATCTCAAGAGGCTTCGTCATTCGTCGAAAACACACGGGTCTCGGACGAATCAACAGGTTGTACAGGCAACCCAGCTGCAACCTATGTACATACCCGACTGTTTAAATCTTAATGATTCATCAGGATCGACCGTGATATATAGAGTTTCGAGGGTTCCAAAAAGTTGCAAAGTGATGCACCAACAACCTTGGCTGATCGGAGAGCTCGCCTAATCCCGCCTCCACACGACTGCCGGTATGCAACGAGCGATGTCCAGCAAGGAATAGGGGATGCAACAGCAAAAAGAAGTGCCCTCTGCCAGAATCGAACTAGCGATCTTATCATGTTCCGAAGGTACTAGTGATACGCTTTACCACTAAGCCAAGAGGGCGAGTCAACTCTTTCGAAGTTGTTGGCTTGTTGTGATGAGCGAAAACGGAGTAACAAAATATATAGACAAAAATCAACACTAAACATTGTCCGACTGCTGCCGTTTTCGTGTTTTTAGCAATATCTACATGCCTGTTTTGGCGACCAATCTCCAAGATATGCTGCTCAGTATACAAGTGAAGCCGAAATTGACCGACGATCCTTGAGGGACCCTGCTGAAGACATTACGTCAATCGTCACCATGGTAGTCGCTTTGGTGTAAGATATGGCCTTGCCTCAGCTTTGGAAGCTCTCCTCGAAGCATCCAAGCCTACTTTTCCTTGTCATCCGTGTGAATTATATTGTGTTGTCTTCAGTTGTGAGGAACCCTCAAAGTAGATTAATCAGCCGAGTCATAGGAAAGCGGGATACAGCTGCGAAACACTGAGTGATGACTACACTACTAATGGCGACGCAGGGTGAGACGTTGGAGCGATGTATCCGTCGACTTGGTAGTCGACGTAGAAGGGATTTCGAGGGATACGCAGGAATCTAGAGACGGATCAGCCACATTAACCGGTGATATGCTGCTTGCCATCGACTGTGGATAAGTCAGCTATGCTAATGAATTTTGCTGAACAAAAGCTGCCTCAGTGTACACGATCTGATGCGATCCAAATGTGGAGTGCGATGGCTGGCTGATGCACGAAGAAATAAGTGGAGCAAGTGCATTGACATCTGCACCTCACTCCCCAACATTATTCGACCACCAACAAACCTCAGCCTCTTCGACAATTGATGGCCAGCGCTGCGCCCATACAGACCCGACCTTATCGTTCGCACAAGGTGCCCGCCTGTACTAGATGTCGATCCCGCAAGATTCGCTGCCATATAGACATACCGGGCGAACCATGTCTATCGTGCCGCGAACGACGTTTGAAATGTCAATACGTCGACAGTTCGACTACCAGCTCCCCCTCAGATGAAAACGGAGACCATAGACCGCCCAAGAGGCGGCGACTCAGCAACCCTGAAGACGGTCCATCGCGGCCTCGTTCAGCACCAATCCTGCACAAAACTGCAAACAATTCGTCTGCTTCTATCATGTTGGCTCCCCATCATGCTGAGGATGTTGATATTTTCAATCGCCATATCCTGCAGCATCGCAAAGCCGGAGCCGAAACATCCGAGCCCTCCAAATATCAAACACTCTTTCACGATATCAAGGACCCGGTTGTCTATCTTACAGTTCCAAGATTTCGGAAGGGTTTACCACCTAACAGCGGGTGCGGAAGGGATCAGCTCGAAATTGTTGAACAGATCATAGGACCTTTCAAACGTGAAGTCGTTGAGCTGTTCATTAACAACATACATTTCAACTTCCCCGTCCTGGATCATGAAACATACACCACGCTACGCAATGGCGATTTCGAAAAGTTACCAAACAGCTTGATGTGCGTAATTTACGAGATTGGCTCGCCCATGTGGGCCAAGTCTGATACTCTCAAGATGCATTTTCGTCCAGATATTCACTATATTTCGAACAAAGGCATTTCAGCCATACTGGAGGACTTCTTGAGCCCTGGAATACCAACCGTTCAGGCTGCCATACTCGACCAAATTGCACGTCCTTCAGTCTCTATAGTCGGGAACATCACACTTTGTGGAAAAACAATCTCTTTGGCTCAAACGTTTGGGCTTCACAGAAACCCTTCAAAGTGGAATATCACAGACAATGAGAAAGCAGTTAGGATACGCCTATGGTGGTGTTGTCTCATAACCGACCATTGGTCTAGCGTCGCTTACGGTGCACCTCCACACATTTCCAAAGGTTACCACGACGTTCCCAGACCGACGGTCAACTCTCTCATTACCGCGAAGGCAACTCCTCAGCAGAGGCAAGCAGTAACGTGTTTTCTTCACCTGTGTACCTTGACTGAGCTGCTCGGAGACATTCATCCTTTGGTCTATCAAATCGAGCCTGATCGCGCACAACTCGCTCGGGAGATTGAGCGTCTGAAGCGCGAACTAAACGACCTCGAAGCGCAATTACCAGGGTGGCTATCTTTACCCAGTCGGCCGGGATCAAGCAATCTCTGGCTCTGTTTCTTATCTATCCGGCTCATTCTTGCTCGTCTGACCTTTCGCTCAGCGGTTCTGGACAGAGACCCAAATCTGGGGCGCGACAGGGCTGAGCAACTGCGCATTGCCTCGTCATCAGTTCTTGATTTCATTCTTTCATTGGGTGAACCCCAGTTTCAAGACTTCTGGTTGCCGTATGCAACACAGCTGCTCGTGCACGCCGTCACGGTGTCCCTGCGCTGCACAGTCGAGACCCAAGATCATGGGATACGAAATACTTCAGTGTTGAGGCTCGAGCAAGTGATGACTCACATTCAATATGCTCGAGATAATTTCGATTGGGATATTGCGAATTATTGTCTGGAGCGGTGCTCTGATCCCGTATCGAAGATTGTGGCGCTCAACGCGAGAGAGTTGCAGCCAACTGAGTTGGAACCCTCTGCCGTGATTCCCAACAGGAGCGGTATGGACGTTCAGCCCCTACAAAGCATTGACGATACAACTTTCCTTCTCTCGGATATATTAGACCCAAACGCGTTCGACTTTTCATGGGATGCATTATGGGATACCCCGTCCGGCATGACGAATTTCTCCATATAATAAACGAATGGGGAACAGCTCGACTCAGTCTGATTCAAGATGCGAATCTTGCGACGATATCGATACTTTCTGCCTCTGGAATTAATCATGCCGTTTCTCTGGGTGCTAACATCTTGTTGCATACTTCACTCTGTGGCAGCCTGCCCGTGTCAGCGGTCTAGGATCCACGACCCTGACGTAAACAGCAAGCACCGATGTGACTTAAAGGAAGGAGGAGTTACAATATTACTAGTTACTCACTTGAAGCTCACAATGTTGCTCCCCAACTTGAGTGATCACGGAGTTTGCCCCTCCTTTCCGATTACTAAGCATGAGACCCCACTGCCGCTATCAAACAGGCAGCCATGACTTACGCGTTGCATCTCACTTGACACCCCATCTTTCTCATAATGGTGGACAACGATAATAACACACTAGCGAGCGGTATCATCCCGTCAAAACCGGACCACCGACCACTCGAACGGCCAAGTTGCGAAGTTTGCGCTAAAATACTTGCTTTCTACGTTGAACCTTGTGAACACGCGATCGATATCGATCTGGGAAAAGTCCAAATTTTGTTAGAGGGAGATTGCCCACATGCACTGTACTTCAAGAATGTCAAATATATGTACGGTCCTGTTCCTGATTACGAAAATCTGGATCTGAGTCTTCACAAATATAACAACGAAACGGGTATCTTCTTCGGAGTCGCCTACTCCACATCAGACAAACGCACGTGGTCTACAACAGAGAGCATGCGACTCGTTTACAGAGAAGATGTCATAAACCACCCAGGAACAGTATCGCTCCTGGATACACAGTGGATCGATGAAGGGTTGGTTCAACGCTGGATAGAAATCTGCGACGAGACACATGGAGAGAAGTGTAAGACAATACCGCTTTGGAGGAGTGAGGATGCTATTCGACCTACGTATCTTGTCGACACCGTTTGTGGTTGCCTCGTTCTCGGATCAGGTGTCGATGCCGAGTATGTTGCACTCAGCTATCAATGGGGCCAAACAAAAACACTTCGAAACACGACCGATATTTGTGATCAACTCCTTATACCAGGCGCAATTTTTGTAGGAGAGCTCGCATTACATGTCCCGCAAACGATCCGGGATGCATTTGCTGTGGTTCGACACTTAGGCCAAAGATATCTATGGTGTGACGCACTCTGCATCCAACAGGATAATCCTACTCAGCTGCTGTCCGAACTGGGGCAGATGCACCGGATCTATGCCTGCGCCAGCTTTACTATAATTGCTGCTGACGGTGTAGATGCCAACTACGGACTACGTGGTTTCAAAGGTCTGACTGCACCTAGGAAAGTCTGGCAGACTCCAATCCAGTTGGCGGGCCTAGAACAAATCATGACGGCCGTCCCAACACGAGAATTTAGGGAGGCACATGGGCCCTCGTCGTACTATGAAAGAGCATGGACGTATCAAGAGAACTTGTTTTCAAAGCGTAGGTTAATTTTCGAAAATGGGATTATCCAATGGCGATGTCAGTGCGTACATTGGTTCGAGGATATCGTCGCGAAGAAGAACAGTGCCAATGGACCACTCGTGAATCTCAACGATCGATGGCTGCACTCACCAATCCCTACGCTCGATACAATGAACAGTTTAATCATGAGCTTCAATCAAAAGATTCTCACACATCCAGAAGACGCTTTTGCTGCATTCGCCGGGACGCAGACCTTTCTGCATCGCACTCATCAGTTCGGGCTGATCTTCGGGCATCCTGAATTCTACTTCGACATAACATTGAGTTGGATGCCTGTCTACCCAGTTACGAAACGAAAGGCACGGAAGACACCGCATTCAGATACGGCGTCATACTGTCTGCCAAGTTGGTCTTGGATCAAATGGGCAGGGGTTGTACATTTACCATGGGACTCCGAATTCAGTGTGCATGTAACTGGCATAACCGATATCGATGGTTTCACAGACCCCGTTGCTGAGTGGTTCACGATGGAGTCGTCAACGGCAATTGAAAGGAGACCAATAAAATCTGCCTGGCATAAACACAAGACACTGGCGCAAGATAAGACTAGTACTCTTCCTGATGGATGGAGACGAGTCGATAGTGGACCAGAGCTGGAGAAAATGCGTGTGAATGATTACAGTAACGATTCGTTTCCTCTAAATATCCCAAGTTCTTGCTTCAAGCACTCAAGCAATCCTGACAGGTTTTACTGGTACCCTGTCCCGGTTTTTGACTCCATATGCGAAGACGACATGAAGCCTCTACCACAAACATCTTACATTTTCGCCCAGACCAGTAGGGCAGTTCTCTACGGAGGCAAGGCAATTGAACGGATTTACGATGATGATGCGCCCTCAATCCAGATCACCAACATCAGAGGGCACCATGTTGGATGTTTGATCCTCAACAACAACAGTGATTTACGTGCTTTCGATAAAGCAGAGGAACTCAATTCGCATAAGCAAGTCGAACTTGTGGCAACTTGTAAAGGCTACACAGGAAGGATATTCGATTACGAGCTTGCCAAAGCTAGCGGGAAGGTACCTTGGGAAACACAACGGAAAGACTGCTACTATGTGCTTTGGATTGAGTGGGTGGACAGTGTCGCATATCGGAGAGGTTGTGGAGTCGTCGTAGCAGAAGTTTGGGAACAAGTGAGGGAGAAAGAGCTTGTGGATTTAATTCTAGGTTGATGAGACGACCATATGAAAACTAGATCAAGGTAATGACCAGACATCGCGTTGGGGACTATCGTACGTCTACTACGCACAAAAAGACGACACAATGATCTCTGGCGAGGCCTTCTAACACAGTTACGTTCATAGAGTCTCGCAGAATTGAAAACGAGACCACGAAGAGAGTCGTTGCAGGAAGAACCCAATTTGGGCACATTTATTGTTCGCTTTGGTGGTTTGTAGGCGTTCTGAAACTACCCAAAGAACATACTCATTCTCCTGATACGATTCTACAACACTACAGCTTGACAAACCACTATACCCCCCCGACAACTCCGTTGGCCATTTCCTCAACTTACGCATCGCACTCCATCATATACTTTTCCTTTTCCTCTGGCTTGGGTTTCGACACCGTCTCCCAAACACGTTGAATTAATGACGATTTCGTGTCTGTGCTCTTCTTTGGATACGCGGCTTCTTCGACAACTACAGTGGTGGGCATGGTTTTGGTTGTTGTGGTTAGTTTGCGACTATGTTGGGATGTGTTGCTTGATGTAAACTGGGAGGACGTTGGGTGGGTTGATTGATAGCTTTGTTGAGTGGGAACTTATAGTCTGGTTAGTAGGGGAGATTATAGGATCAGGTTGTGGAATAGTGCGTATACGAGGGCTTGCATTGTTGGGTTAGAGCAACCTAGGGATAGGCAAAGGGATGGTTAATGTTAGATCACAATGCAATGCGGGCTATTGGCGATTTCTCGTGCATTTTGCAGTGTAGTCGTGATAGTCTTGATTCTTTCCATGATAGTGCTACGGAAGAGAGGGTAGGATGTTTGCCCTTTGCTTTCTTGTGTTCGAACAAGGAGATTACTATAGAGATTCTGCTGTATGGTTTAGCCCTCTTTTCTTCCCTCATTGGAATTCTCAGTGAATGAGTTTGCAACAATGATCTCTCAATATTATCTCTGAGACTCCCAAAGCATCCATGTCTGAGTCACAATTTAAGACACATTGGTGTCGCAGCTCGTCATGTCTTCATTTGACATTGGTGAAGTCTCTACATTCTTGGTACATTAAGCGGGTTTAGAGTGGAGACAGGATACATCGTTTGAAAGTAAAATGACTGAACTAATAATCCAGTCAGTCTCGTAGGTGTTACAACGTGAGTGCTTTCGAGAGCGTTCTCGCAACATACATACAGCCGCTGGTTGACCGGATGGACATGAGCATACCAACTGCGAAAAAGAATGCTAATGCGGGGCATACATAGTACGTGTCGTATTGGGATAGACATATAAGTGGAATAACTTGCTCCGATTCATATAATTCGGGTCAATCAACTGCGAACTTCTCATACGAGGAGCGATCATCAGCAGCAATATGTGCTTGCAGTTTATAAACGAAGTGGGGGAGACAAGACACCCGCGTGTGCAATACATGATCTTCCTACGATGCGTTTGAAAAGTTACATCCTCCCATTCACCCTCCTGACCTCCATCGGTGCTGCGCAGCCATGCTCCACAGACGAAGACTGCAGTCTCAACGGCCTCTGCACACCGACCCCAAGTAGCAACAACAACCAAACCGCAACCTGCATCTGTGATCCAGGCTGGATTGGCCCCGACTGCGGCCGTCTTGATCTCGCGCCCGCAACACGCTGGACGGGCTACAACCACACCAACTTCACATCCCCCACTCACTATGGCACACGCGGCAACTCATCCTGGGGCGGCCAAATCCTACAAGACCGCACAGACCCAACGCTCTTCCACCTGATCGCCGACCAGTTTGCGGGCGGATGCGGACTCAGCGGCTGGCGCCCGGCATCGTTCGTCGTGCGTGCTGAGAGCAGGAATGGACCCCAGGGCCCGTACGAGTGGGCGCAAAACGTCACGGGGAGTTTTCGACACAATGCGTACGCGTTCTGGAGTGAGGCGGATGAGAAGTATCTGCTGTGGGGCATTGGGGTGGATATTCCCGACCCGACAAGTTGCAAAGGGGTGGATAAGTAAGCCTCCGTCTGAGTCCCAGTAGTCGCAGGTTTTCAGGAGTCGTACAGGAGCTGACAGTATGCAAAGAAAGTCGTGGCCAAATAATATCTCCGTGTCTGCTGCGCCTGATATGAACGGACCGTGGACACCCTTTCAGGTTCTCGTGAACGGAACAAATCCCGCGCCGTTCCCTGCGTACTCTCCCGAAATGCCCACCTCGGAGATCGTCCTCGCAGCTGAAGACCTGAAGATTTATGTCGCCAACACATGGAATGGCAACTACGAGCTGATAAACACTGCTCCTTGGAACACTACAGACTACAGTCCCACCTGGACCGAAGACCCCTTCATCTGGCGCGACAAGCGAGGGCACTGGCACGCGCTCGCACATTGGATGATCGACATCGCTGAGAAAGGGGTAAAATACCCGCGTGTGGGGGCACACATGTACTCGCGGACGCTGGAGGGGAAATGGAATTTCAAGGTAAATGAGGCGTATAATTCGACAGTGATGTTTACGGATGGGTCGGTGGAGACGTTCAATCGGCGAGAGAGGCCAAAATTATATTTCAGCGATGACGGGGAGATGACACCACTGTATATGATCAATGGAGTGCAGCCGTTGGGAACGACGGTGCTTAGTTACACTCTGATACAGCCGATTGGCACGGCGTGGAAGGGCTATGAGGAAGCTCTTGGCTTTTGATATCTGTTTGGAATGTCATCTAGCAGATGATATATATCGACTAAGCTACACTAGTGCAAGCCGTAATCACCTTCAGCAGCTATTGCTCTCTGGCATTCAGCGAGGATCGAAGCCTGCCTTCCCACATCTGCCAGTCTTCCAATTACACGCTTATTTCCATCCACAAAGCCATACAGAGCGTAAGGTATATCGACCTCGTTACAAAACTCTTGTACAAGCTTCTGTGTCCTCCTAAGATTGTGCCTAGGAATCCTAGGGAACAAGTGATGGATTGCCTGGAACTGCAGACCGCCGTGGAAGAAATCCAACCACTGTGGACAGTCTACATCCATAGTTGTGCGCAGCATCTTCTGAGCAAAAGACTCGTGGACACCAAGATCAGCGGTGCTCATCGCGAAGTGGGAGAGCGTGATCTGAATATGCAGGGGTGACGTCAGCGCGTGGCTGATGAGAACGAACCAGAAGCGACTGAAGTTGTCCGGAATAGATCTGTACACAACTCCGTAGCCGAACCACGTCCAGAAAAAAGAGATGCCCACAAGCTCGAAGTAGCGGTGCCACCACGCTGGACCCTTCTTTGGACCCGTGCCGCTAAGGAGAAATACCCAAGAGAGCCTATAGAGGTTGAAGCGTGCGAAAAGCATGATGGGATAGTACGTGTATTGCTGAATGGGTATTAATGCCTTCGCAAACGCGTCGTAATGCATGACCCATTCGTAGTATGTTGTCGTGAGACTTTCGAGAAAGCGATGCGTGATAGCGAAGAAGGGTATGTATTGAATGTCTGGGTCGTGCTCTGGGTGATTCGTAACAAGGTGGTGAACGTTGTGGTTGTATTTCCACCAGCAGGCGCTCAGCCCACCCATGTAGGATGCGATGAACATGGCGATGGTCGTATCGGTCGTAAAGTCGTGAGTGACGCCCATGTGCCCAGCATCATGGACGGTGAAAGTCAATTGGTGCCACAAGCAGGCTAGGGGCACAGCGCTGGAGATGTACCACCCGGCATGGAGCATGTAGAGAAACGTGCAGAGAAAAACCCCGTAGCGGAGGCACTCGATGCCGTACGAAGCGTAGTTGCACTTGTACAGCCCTTCAGATTCGATGCGGTCTTGCAACTCGCGATATTTTTGTGTGATGCTGTTTTGTGTTTGCGCATCTAGAGACGGATATTTGGCCTTATCAAAGTCCAGCTCTTGTTGTGTGCGCCTGTCTAACACGGACATGGTCGCGGGCTTTGCAGCATCATCGAGGCCAACCGAGGAAATCGAAGAGCTTGATGATGCCCGAGGCAGGTTGCTCGCGTTTCGTTTGCGCGTGGTGGAGGTAGATCGATCTACGGGTTCGAAGATAGGGCTGTGTTCCGCCGAGGACGACGAACTTGTAGTATCTTGCTCTGAAGACGAACACGACTCGGTGTAAGCTTCGGCGGATAGTCTCTCTAATTCCTCCTGTGTCCTGAACTTTCCTCCTTGTATAGGCGGCAGGAAGTTCGTCCATTGTGCCTCGACACGGCCGATCTGGTAGCGGTTCATGAGTTCGAGTGTCTGCGAGGAGTGGAAACTACGACATAGTTATTAGCAGCATTCAAAGCAAGACATGTACAAGTCGTCGTACCGAGTAACCTCATCCGTAGCGTCTCGTCCGATCATATGTCGAATGGCTTTATCCCCGCCAGGGTGATATGGTAGCCATGCATCGACCTTTAAGACCTTACCGTCCACTATGACAATCGACCGGCCATTGGCGATGAGGCCTTCTACCTCTTTACGACTGAGAACCTTCGACTTCCTCTGCGTTTGCACGCTCATGTCTGCAGATGTAACGAGCAATCGAGTACACAAATTTATCCTTGAGTGAGTGTGACTTTGCTGCTAGGCGACGTTGAAGATAGGAAGGTTCAGGGCGCGGTCTCCATCTAACCACGAACCAGCACTGCCTCAGATAATTGCCCGGAGCCAGCCAGTGGGTGAGGAGAGAGTGAGGTGATAAAGTCGGTGTTGAGACTCCCCACGGTGGGCTCTTGGAAGCTCGGACGGTTCTTTGGTCATCGCTCCATGCGGGCCTTCAAACGGCGGACCGCTGATCGCGCTCGTCACAAACACGTGTGCAGTATGCTCAGTCATTGCTAGAATATTGGTAGATACGCAACGGTAATAAGAGAACGTAGTTGTAATATGAGAAAGCCATAAGCCAAGACCTCAAAAACAGCAGGTGCGGTGTTGAGCTCTTTCTGTCTGACAGGCCGGCCATCTCCGCCGTCACCAGGCGTGCAAGATCTTTCCAGCGTCCACTGCTCACGATTTTGTGACCTCATAAGTACACTATCTGCTCACTCAATTTTGGTGTTTGATTTTTGCTCGCTTCATAACAGGATCTCGATCACCGACGAGGATTATGACCCAAGATATTCAAGAGCTGGCACGGGAGTGGTTGGAGCTCGACGAGGACAAGTCGACCACCGACGAAATCAACAAACTGCTTGCTGACGGCGACACCAATGAGCTGGAAAAGCGACTACGTTATCGTATCGCGTTCGGAACCGCTGGTCTCAGAGGGCCCATGCAGGCTGGCTTTGCTTGCATGAACTCTCTCACAGTCATCCAAGCTTCTCAGGGACTAGCAGCATACCTGCTGAAGACCGAGCAGAACGTCAAGACACGAGGCGTGGTTATCGGCCGAGATGCACGACATAACTCGGAGAAGTTTGCCAGGCTCACGGCGGCAGCATTTGTCGCCAAAGGCATCAAGGTGTGGTGGTATGAGACCATTTCGCACACCCCCATGGTTCCTTTCGGCGTGCGAGAGCTCAATGCTGCTGCTGGAGTTATGGTCACTGCGAGTCACAACCCTGCCCAGGACAATGGGTACAAGGTTTACTGGTCCAACGGCTGCCAGATTATTCCTCCTCACGACAGCGGCATTGCGGAGTCGATTATAGAGAATCTAAAACCCGTCACCTGGGACACATCAGTTGTGGAGAGCTCTCTTCTGGTTGAGGGTTCTCTAGGGCTCGTAACAGACACATATCACAGAGCAGTTCTTTACGCAGCAAATCTTGAAAACCACAACATCAAGATAAGTAAAGACATTAGGTTCGTGTACACTCCCATGCATGGTGTGGGCCTTCCAGCGATGATGCAATGTGTGGAAACGCTCGGTATCGCTTCACAGATAACCGTCGTGGAAGCTCAAGCCTTGCCAGACCCTGACTTTCCCACCGTCAAGTTCCCAAACCCAGAAGAAAAGGGAGCACTAGATTTGGCCATTGAGACTGCAGAGAAGGCATCAACACGCTTGATCCTCGCGAGCGATCCAGATGCCGACCGTTTAGCAGTAGCAGAGAAGACAGGTGACAAATGGCACATATTCACAGGAAACCAGCTCGGGATACTCATCGGCTCCTACATCTTCGAACGGTATCCAGCCTCAAAACCCCGCGACAAACTCGCCATGCTGGCATCCACTGTCAGCTCCAGGATGCTTGCGGCGCTGGCCAAGAAAGAAGGCTTCCATTTCAGTGAGACTCTCACCGGCTTCAAATGGCTCGGCAATATAGCACGCCAGCTTGATGCTCAAGGTTACAACGTTGCATATGCGTTCGAAGAAGCTCTCGGGTACATGATTCCACAAACAGTACACGACAAGGATTCGATCAGCGCAGCGGCAGTCTTCCTGACCGCTGCATCAGAGTGGTCTGCCCAAGGCCTTACGCCATACGCCAAGCTCCAGCAACTGTACGAATACCTCGGGTACTTTGAGGACGCCAACACCTACCTTGTGTCCCCTTCACCGGCAGTAACAACCTCTGTCTTCACAGCTGTTCGAGCTCTGGACAGCCCACACCCCACCACCATTGGATCCCGCAAGATTGTGCGCTGGAGAGATCTGACGCTGGGTTATGACTCGAGGAGCAAGGATCATACGCCAGATCTGCCCGTGGACAGTAGCAGCCAGATGATTACTTGTGAACTGGATGATGGGGCGGTGTTTACAGTCAGAGGAAGCGGGACGGAGCCAAAGATCAAGTTGTACATTGAGTGCCAGGGCAAGAGCAGCGAGGAAGCAAAGAGCGGAGCGAATGAGATACTGCAAGATTTGCTGAGGGAATGGTTCAAGCCGGAGGAGAACGGCCTGAGGCTTGCTTGAGGTGGGATGGGATAGAACAAAATGATAAATGTGGGAGTGGACAATGGACATGACCGGACAAAGAGCCTGTGAATGTGATGCCGTATAGGCCAAAAGGCTGATAACGATAGAGAAATAAGACGAGACAAGATTTTCCCAACATCTAATGATGAGTATATGTCGTGCTGCAAGCGCTGTATGTGGTTCCACGACATTCCCTACCGCTCGGATGTTGCACCGAGATTATCCTCCTGCGACATGTTCGTGGCGCCATCATTCGATGGATCGAGATTCTGAGAACGAGTAACCTGCAAGTGACAAGCTCGGAAAGTAGTTTATAAGTGTCAAAAGGCAATCGCGCCTTCTTCATCATCCACACCACCTGCCTGTTTTGTTGCTTGCGAGGACGACGCAAACGCGGCGCTGACGACAAAGTTGCGACACCAAAATCACGTTGCATGTCTGCCTTGTACACACGTACTCGCCCAGACAAGGCCATCATCCATTCTAGTCATTGCCATGCACGGCGATCCATAGTTTCGCCTCCTGCAGATGCGGGATGGTCCTGCAGAAGCAAGTAGTGGCCAATGAGCGGCCTCTTCTCATTCAACAGGGCAAAAAGTAAAAGTTACTTGTCGCATCGCGTGGTTTGTTGTGGTCTTGGACGCACTGTTGTCTCGTGGGACAGGCGAATCGATGGTTGCACACGCCAGTCTGCGGGTGGAGTGTTGTGTTCGCTATACAGTTCATGGCGTTCGTCAGGGCTGAGATGGTGAACGGCAGGGGTCGTCGCCCAAGCAATGGCGTCCCGTTACCCCGGAAGTTTTATGTTTATCGACCCAACCAGAGCGCGGCGATAGTTGATAGGCGCGTTTCCAGGCTCTTGGGAGCGTCGTTCGAGCCGTTGCGCGTGTGCATGGCTGCAGCCAAAGAGTCACTTTATTGACGGCTGCTCCCCACGGCTCCACACACACCCGCGAACCTCGAGTCTCGAGTCCCTCGTCGTGCGCTGTCGAGAGTATAAGAGGCGCGTCGCATCCCTCGACAAAAGTTTTGGTCCCTCGCACGTTGCTCGCAAGACTCTCGGTATGCGCCCGGCCCCACCAAAAGTTCACGGGGGTCACTAACAAGATGAAAGCTCCCCAAGATCCCGCGACATGTCTCCATTCTAGATCGAGCGCGTCCTCTGTGGGATGCCAGTGGTAGCCACTCATGGCCGGATTCGCAGAGCACGATACAATCCCCTCGCAACGCATTTTCTACCCCGCGACCGCTGCGCGAACCCCGTCTGCGAGACACTCCCTCCCCAACGGGCCCTGCAACTACCGCGAGTCTTTTGGCGCATGCGGATGCAACCAGTTCTGGGACAAGGACAACCCCGACCTCCATGACGAGAGCTCGGAAGATCCGCCAGGCGGCAAGCGCTCGGCCTGGTGCATGTGTGGACACCATGCCTGCTTCCATCTGAGCGTGTCGCGTGCGCAAGAACGGCCTGCGCCCTCAGTAGCAGCTCCGCTCCACGGCGCACACGCACAGTGTGGGGAACAGTGTCAATTGGTGCCAGGGTCGCAGTGCAACGTACACACAAGCGCAAGACAGGTGGAGGGCCATGCGTTGGGAACAAGTCAGGACATACACAGCGGGCGCACCAAGGCGTCGCATCCGTATAACAGTCTGCGGCAACTGCGACAAGGCGGTCGCATTGAACAAGGTCGGGACACTCCATCACAGGCCAGCACGACCGGTCTTCCTGGAATCCCTTCAGTGTGCATGCTATCTCGCGACCGCCGTCCAGCAGCTAACACCGACGCTAGGCAGCATCTCAACGTCAACCAGTCTCGTCAGACCATTGCAGGTCTTGGCCTTTCGATGATGCACTTGGGGAGTGTTGACAACCTGAATCACCGGCAGTCCGTCTCGCCGACCGTGGCAGACGACGACGACGACATCGCGCGAGCACTGCAGCGGTCGTACAGTGAACCAAAGAGGGCCCCAACGGGAGTTGAGTCGATCGCGGGTGGACCAAATACACTCTCCAGTCCATCGCGCGGGCCTTTGGGACCCGTCTTCGAGTTCAATCGCAATCTCCAGCTCGACCTGGGTGGTGATACCGTGCCAAACACGTACAATCCTCACGACTACATTCAGAGTGCTACTGAGGCTGCGACTCCAAGCATCGCAAATACGCCCGATCTGGGAGATGCCGACAATGCCGTGCAGGAGGGCAAGAAACTGATAGATACACTGGCGCAATTGACATCAAACATGCAGCAACCCAATGGCTCACCCAATAGACCAACGATTGCGAAGTCTGCTCCTACACAGCTGCAGACGACAAACTCTCCTGTAGCACCGCAAGAGCAACTTCAGCAGGTACTCAAAACAGCTTCGCCCCACGTGCTACAAAAGCTTGTCTCATATCTCGCTCCACTGCACAACCTTCTCAACTCAATTCCAAACGTGGCCAACACAATGAGAGAACTTGGAAGCCGTTTGGATATGCTAGAGAGCGGTTCATTCAACTACGTGCAGCCTGAAGACCTCCACCAAATGCTTGACATGTACGATAGTAAGCTGGTTGATCTTGAGCATCGCATGGACGAACACGACAAGCATCACCAAGCAATCGACATTGATGCAAGTATCAGCTCTTTTAATCGGCGGCGCATTGACATGGTTACGGATTCGTTTGCTTCCAACCACTCTCTGCAGTCCACAACTTCTTCAGCACTGATTCTTGCTGCTATGGATCGCAAGGGTACAGAGACTGAGATTGGCGACATCAAAGACCGGCTGGATATATTGGAGGCCGCACGCATGCCAACTACCTTCCATCCCTGGGAGGTCGAGGTTATCCTGCTACCTTGGGGCCGTCAATTGCGTGGAATCTGGTTCTCCCCTGATGAGCCTATGCATGATGCTACAAAGGCCACGACGCAAGACTCTGAAGAATGGACTCAGGCACGGAATTCGAAGCTTGGCTCTAGTCTACGATCGCCACATTCGAGTGTGATGGGTGCTATGCGAGACACTGATTCGAGTCCTGCCCCAGGCGCTCGATTGTCAAACAAAGACTCTATCTTTACTGACTCTGAAGGTGGGTGGAGTAGCGAGGCTATCAGCGACTGGGCCTCTGAGTCTACCAATGACTGGCTTTTCCCGAAAGCTTGTGGAAGCAAGAATCTGGTATACCAAAGGCTTCGAAGTAGGGGCTTCATTCGGGATGTCACACTGCAGAGTGCTAGTGCCAGAGATATTCAGGCCACTCTGTCAAACGCCTTCAGCGATCTGCTGGAACATCTCAAATACACAGACCAAGACGAGGATTCGACCATCGTCTCCTACCCTGGTCTTCGTGCTTCTTTCATCCCGTTGCAGAAGGTTATGAAAGAGTCCAGACTTCGATTCCTTGGACCTGCTGAGATGTCTAGCTCCGCGCTCTGGTCTGCGCAGTTTCTGTCAGCTGGCATCATGATGCGCGTGTCAGGAGGTAAGAAGAGACTATACGTAACACAACGCGAAGCATATATGCAACAGAGCGATGAGATGGGTAGTTCGTGGACATGGCAAGAGCTGCGACAATTGCCTCGTATCCAGCAAGACCAAAATTCAGCAATGGAAGGCAATGATGAACACTGCCAACCACAAATACCAGAAGCAGATGCCAAAGAGGCGTGTTGGCAGTTTGCTGAAGCATACGATGCCCCTCCACTTAGCATCAACTCCTCATTCGGAAGCCACAACTCAGCACTACTGTCTATACGACCAGCTGACCGACAATGGCGACGATCTATCACTCCATGTTCAATCTTGAAGAACAGACATCTCCAGCCATTGTCCCCTCAGAGTGAGCTTCCCCCTCCTCGCCATGGCCACCATCGACTTCGGACTGCCTCTGCGTCTGTCGTCGAGCTCCTCCCAGGATCATCCAAACGTCGCTTCAACTCATCGCCCGTGAAACACTCATCCGCTCCACACGTTCACTCGCGGAACCCCAGCGCATCCGTAACAAGGCTCAAAAGGCGCCGCGTAACGACCTCTTCCTCACCACGACCAGAAGAAGTCCTACGCGCTGAAGCCCAGCTCACAATCTGGAACGCCACACCTCGACGCTCACGCGAGCCGCCCTCGCCCTTCTTCTCATCCCAGCCCCTCCCAAGATCAAACTCCGATGTCGCGAGCCGCCCTAGTCAACGCTCCGTCGCGTTAGTAGGGAAATCCACGCCTTTTGGCTACGCAACACCACACTCGGGCCCGTTTGTTGGCGCCCCCGACTTTGGCGACTATGGCCACGGGGGTGACACCGAACCCGACGACGACGATGTGTACAACGACGATGACGGCGAGCAGAGCTGGCACGGCGTAGCGACCGGCGATGATGATAGCGAGTCTTCTGTACCGGACACCGGCGCTGGCGCGGACGAACACGCGAGTTTCTCGGGAGAAGACAGTGGGTTTGGAACGGAAGACGATGATGCCGAGCATGGCGGGGGTACTCAGCGACGAAGGCTCGACGAGGACGAGGATGAAGATGGGGATGAGATCTTCGATACGTTATTAAACGTACTAAAGCACTAGACGGGACCACAGATCAAGTGCAAATTTGGGAGTATGACTGCGTAGTACATTTTGGATCTGGCGTTCGTCTTTTTGGCAAGGTATGGGGGTTGTACTATATGCTGTTTTCGTATATCTGGTTGCTTGGTTGTTCATTCGGTTGTCTTTCTCGCTGTACGGTTGTCTTTCGCTTTCTCTTTGGCCGCTGGTGTCTTTTTGGGCTGCGGAAAAGTATGCATGGCATGGCATGGCGTAGCGTAGTATATAGAGGCATATCGCACACACACCTTCTCTCTCCCCTTATGGGTGGTCAGGCTGGGATGAATGAAACAATTATTTACATCCTTTGTACTACAAACTGGAAGCAAGATCTTCCGAGTACATAGGTCCGTTGTCGGGTTGGGTTTGGAGCAGTCATACGATCTTGGATACCACAGATCTTATTGAGATTTCCCGAGAGCCAGGACGTGTCTGAACTCGAACCACCTACCGGGAAACAAGGCTTCTTCGTTCGACATGACATTGAAAACTTCCCAATATCAGGCGCAGAAGTGAATGATTTTACCTAATTAGAACATCACCCTAGTCGTGTGCACATGTAAACATAGTTCCTGAAGCGAGTTCTGCTTTATACTAGTTGTTCTCTTCGTTTGATTGTTTCTTGCTTTCTGTCTCCTGATATTTAGACATACCGAGAGCCTGGTTGCTTCGAACGCGTTCTCTCGAGTCGCTTACGGAACGAGTCATGATTGACGTGCTTCGGCATGTCCGGCAGCCTTGTCCGTGTGTACCTTGACGCGAAGTGGGGTATCAAGTCATCGTCCCGCCATGACGCAACGACGCCCATAAAAACAAACGAGAACCCAATGTGGTAATAAGCTCATGGTCAATGATGGAATACAATCGTAGTGATGCGTTTGACGGTCAATGGCGTAAACTGCAATGCAGCAGGAAAGCTGGTTCAGCCACTGACCGAAATCAAGCTTGACTGACAGCGTGTAAAGCTTCCATAAAGCTTCATAACCCCACTCTCTTCGAACCTTCCCTTGGTACTCGATTGTCAGTTTAGCTTACTCCGAACCTTCGAAGGCTCCACACACTGAACCCTTCCGCCAACATCCGTTGCTAACATACATCATCGGACGCGCCCCCACCTACTTCAGGGCGCCCGTCTGCTGTTGCAGACCACTCCTCTTCAACCATGGACGCCATGTTGCCACTCGCCCATTCAGCCCCGGAGAAGGCCACAGAGGACCTCGAGAAGCTGAGCATCTCTGCTTTTGGAAATGCTCGATCATCCATCACTGAGCACCCGCTCAGTGCGGATGAAGTCCGCAAGATGACGGACTACTTCCACGCCTCCATGTACATGTGCCTGGGCATGATCTATCTGAGGAGGAATCCTCTCCTCCGTGAGCCACTCACGCTGGATCATGTCAAGCGACGACTTTTGGGCCATTGGGGCTCGGATGCTGGTCAATCGTTCACATGGATCCACATGAACCGCCTGATCAAGAAGTACGACTTGGACGTCCTGTTCGTCTCCGGTCCTGGCCATGGTGCGCCTGCCGTTTTGTCAAACTCATATCTTGAGGGTGTCTACTCGGAGGTGTATCCTGAGAAGAGTCAGGACGAGGAGGGTCTGAGGCGCTTCTTCAAGTACTTCTCCTTCCCCGGCGGTATCGGATCGCACGCCACACCGGAGACGCCTGGAAGTTTGCACGAAGGTGGAGAGCTGGGATATTCCATCTCCCACGCCTTCGGCGCCGTGTTTGATCACCCAAACCTCATTGCGCTCACCATGGTTGGCGACGGTGAATCGGAGACAGGCCCTCTGGCCACCAGCTGGCATTCCAACAAGTTCCTCAACCCAATCACCGACGGAGCAGTTCTACCTGTGCTTCACTTGAACGGTTACAAGGTATGTTCAGTCAGAAATCGCCATGCTCGTGGGGCTTGACTAACACCATGTAGATTAACAACCCCACTGTACTCGCCCGTATCGACCACAAAGAACTCGAGAACCTTTTCCTCGGCTATGGATGGACTCCGTACTTCGTGGAAGGCAGCGACGTCCCCACAATGATGCAAGCCATGGCTGCAACGCTCGAGACATGCGTCACAAAGATCCGAGAATACCAGAAGGAGGCCCGTGATTCAGGCAAGCCATTCAGGCCTCGCTGGCCCATGATTGTGCTCCGCACGCCCAAGGGCTGGACTGGGCCTAGGAAGATCGACGACCACTTCCAAGAAGGCTTCTGGCGCGCGCATCAAGTGCCTATTCCTGAGGTCCTCAAGGACAGGTCGAAGCTCAAGGAACTTGAGAAATGGATGCGCAGTTACGAGCCTGAGAAGCATTTCGATGAATCTGGCAGGCTCATCCCCGAGCTACAGGAATTGGCCCCGACAGGCACTAGGCGAATGAGTGCCAACCCGGTTGCGAACGGCGGCTCGATCAGGCGCAAACTGAATCTGCCTGATTTCCGCGACTACGCTGTTGAAGTGCGGACAGGAGGTGTGACCAACTCAGGCAGTATGGCAAACTTTGCTGGCTTCCTGCGAGATGTGGTGAAGAACAACATGGACAACTTCCGTGTGTTCGGCCCCGATGAGACGGAGTCAAATAAGCTTTCCAAGATCTACGAGGCGGGCAAGAAGGTCTGGCTTGGCGAATACTTCGACGAGGACGAGGATGGCGGCAACTTGGCTTATGCCGGCCGAGTGATGGAAATCCTGTCCGAGCATACGTGCGAGGTATGTAACTGTTTCTCTGCGTATCAAAATTGCCTGCTAATTGTGACAGGGCTGGCTTGAGGGCTACGTTCTCTCTGGCCGACACGGCATGCTCAACAGCTACGAACCTTTCATCCACATCATCGACTCTATGGTAAACCAACATTGCAAATGGATCGAGAAGGCGCTTGAAGTCGAATGGAGGCACAAAGTATCGTCGCTAAACATCCTCCTCACATCTACCGTCTGGAGACAAGACCACAACGGCTTCACCCATCAAGACCCCGGCTTCCTCGATGTCGTTGCCAACAAGAGCCCCGAGGTCGTGCGCATCTACCTCCCACCCGACGCCAACTGTCTCCTCTCAACCATGGATCACTGCCTCCGTAGCGAAAACTACGTCAACGTCATCGTCGCAGACAAGCAAGAGCACCTCCAGTTCCTGTCCATGGAACAAGCCATCGACCACTGCTCAAAGGGCATCGGAATCTGGGAATGGGCCAGTAACGACAAAGGCGAAGAGCCCGACATCGTCATGGCATCCTGCGGCGACGTTTCCACCCACGAGGCCCTCGCCGCAACCGCTCTCCTGCGCACGCATCTCCCAGAACTAAAAATCCGCTTCGTAAACGTCGTCGACCTCTTCAAGCTGATCGACGAGAAAGAGCACCCCCACGGCCTCGCTGCGCACGAGTACAAGGCCATCTTCACCGACAACGTGCCATGTATCTTCAATTTCCACTCGTACCCGTGGTTGGTCCACCGCCTGACATACGGACGCAAGGGCCAGCAGAACCTGCTGGTTCGCGGGTACAAGGAGAAGGGCAACATTGATACGCCGCTGGAGCTGGCGATTCGCAATGGCACGGATAGGTATAGTTTGGCTATCGACGCTATTGATAATATTCCTACCTTGGGCAACAAGGGCTCGTCGGCGCGCGAGACGCTGCGCAATGAGCAGATCAGGGCGAAGAATTATGCTTTCCATGAGGGGATGGATCCTAAGGAGACGGAGGATTGGGTGTGGCCTTTCTAGATGCGAGGTGCTGTGCTGTAACGAGTAGAACATGCCCTGCAGTGGTAGTCGATGTATAATGATAATGAAATTTTTATATATAGCGAATATGTTGAAGTGGCTTTAGAATTATTATGGATTGACGTTTATGGCTACATGACATTAAACATCCACCGTGTGCCTCTTTGAAGTCTGTCTGTATTCTTCCTGGTGTTAATCAGTATGTTTTTGTGCTAAGAATTATTTCCATCACATTTAGCCCAGAGGACGCGCAAGGAGCGCTCCAAAACCGCCATCTCATCCCTCCCACAGACTGTGACAAACAACGTACCAACAGCCAAAACACAATCAACTTCTCGCCAACATCACCAATCCACACATGCCATTCATTCCAAGGAAACGAAGCAATGCAAGATGGAAAACAAAATACAAGCAAATATACAGGGTATCAGATGGACGGGTAGGCAGCGAGTGACGAACAGCAGCTCAGCCAGCCAAAAAAAATCGCTCCCCCGGGAAGGCTCGAACTTCCAGCCTCCAGATTTGCTCGGTATCCGTAGATTCGCTAACAGTCTGACGCGCTAGCCAATTGCGCCACAGGGGATGATGGGCTTGTTTTATTTTCGAGTTGGCTTGCGCCAGGCTCTTGTTGAAGCGGCGTCGATTTAGCTGGGTTATATAGCTTGATGTGTTGTGGCATCGTATCGGCTCTTGGGATCGAGTGGGACGCTGGGGTTTGGGCGGCGGTTTTCGGCATTTGCGGTTGATTACCCTGTACGAGTTTTGTGGGGTTGGATTTGGGCGCAACTGCTGACTGTTTTTGTTGGATATGACTCGAAGTTTAGCGAAAACGATCAGTTCCTCGCCTTGATGTCGGTTCTGCAGGCGGAGCGATGCGTGGATTTCGCTAGTGGGCGTGTTTCATTCTCACCGTAGATTCAGACCGCCATATGGAATGAGGTCTTGGACGTATACAGACGGTTGTAGGGGTATGACATGTTGGATGGTGGCATAGCGTGTCTGCTTCGCTCTCCGATTCGCTGTCGCACAGCAGGTTCGGCGCTACTTCTACGGCGGAGAATGTTCCGTCGACGGGGTGCGGGTGCGAATGCTTTGGTCGTGCAGCTCGACGATGGACTTTCGAGTGCGTACCTAGCTCAGGCGCTCGCTCTGCTAGACGTCTGTAGTGAGTGATTATGCATGCAAGCCCAAGTGTAGTTGTGGAAAGAGTGTCGTCACGCTTCCACCTGCGAGGATGCCTTGTCTTGTTTTGTTAGGTTTCGAGGAAGTTGAGGCGAGGGTTTTGGTCATGTGGAGGGTTTGGTGCAGGGCAAGCGCGTTGTGAAGTTGGGTGTGGTGTGGTGACTGTTTTCGAAGCTCGGAGGAAGGCGCAGAATTCAGGGTCGGTCAGTCACCTGTGAAGACTTCGAGGCTCTTTCACCTTCATTCTAGTACATGCAAAGATCGCTGGGGCTCTTCAGCTATACATGTAGATTATCTCTTCTAGCGATTTTTTCGTTCCTGTATACTCCAAACTGAGTCTGGTGTTGCCCAATTTTGTTCTTTCGACGCATCCGTTAGGTACTGCCCGTTTGAAGAACTTCAGTGTACTTTCACATCCATCTCCTCATCGACAACCTGCTCATCGACGATTTGGATATCTCTAACATAGCCTGTATTCGCCAGATATAACATGAAAACCTACTATTTATCACCTCCCACACCCTCGTAGACTCCGAACCAAGCATAATTCTCCTCAAACTCATTCCTTCTCTCTCTCAATGCACGCATCCATCTCCTATTTGCAAGACCTCAAAGCCTTCTCACTCCCATATCTGGTTGTAAGTCGTGTTTCTGCCAGGCGCAGAGGGTGTAATCGAGATTTGAGGGATCAATGCTTTTACGATGGATGTGCCTATACTTAAGTCTGTTTTTGAATCTACAGATCATGAAGGTATGGTGAAATAGCAGTGCTTGATACCATCAGCCGAACGAGTACACAGCATCGACACACTGTCAAGTACACAGACGCACGACCGACACCAAACTACAACCACATACTCACCTCGCAACAACCACCTACGCATCCCCACCATTGAGCACCACAATCCCATACGGATCTCGATCCACCTCACTAACCACAACCTCAATCTCCTCATCCTCAAGCGCCTCGCGCAGTCCCTCATCATCCCCACTCTCCTCCCTAACCGCATCCCACTCCGTCTCCACTTGCCCCTCCAACTGGCCCCTCAAGACCGCATCCAGAAACCCCCTCTCGCTATTACTATGAAACAGACTGATCACAACTTGTCCCTTCTCGATCGCCGCCAGCGCCTCATGATGGCTCATCTCCCCCGTAAACAGCAAATCGACATCCAAACCGCTGAGCAACGTGCCCCCCGCGCCAGCGCATATGCCCACACTGCGAATACTGATGTCGGCGACGGTAGCGTTCTGCGGAATGGCAATGGGGAAGCCCTTCGGGTTATTCAGACCCTTGCCTATGCGGTCCAACAGCGAGGGCAGCGGCTGCGGCTGGTCGAACGTCACGATGCGGCCCATGCCCGCGCCGGGGTGAGATTCTAGGGCTGGGGAGTGCGGAACGACGGGGCGGCGCTTGTGTGCTGTTGGGGAGGGGGTTTTGATGGTGCGCAGATTGAGTTGCGAGGGGTGGTGCGTGAGGGTGTATGTTGGGCGTTTTTCTACAAACGGGTCGTTGTCGCCTTCCTTCAGTAGTCTCGATAGCCTGTCCTCTGCTTCCTTGTCGGCATTGCTGGAGCTGGTGGGTGTGCCTGTTACGATGTCGGCGAGCCAGTCTCCTAGTCCGCCTGGGGCAGAGTCGACGGCTGTGTGCGGACAGTAGACGCTGATGCCGTGGCTGGCGAGACGTAGCAGGGATTGCTGCTGTGTGTTTGCGAGGGTGAGGGATTTCAGACCCTTGAATATGATGGGGTGGTAGGCGACGATGATGGACGAGTTGAGGGCAATGGCTTCGTCGGCGACGGCCTTGGTGAGGTCGATTGTGAGGAGAACCGTGTTGGATTGGCGACGCGAGGGGGTAAATGGCGCTTCTAGGAGTAAGCCCGTGTTGTCCCACGAACTGTCTGCGAGGGCTTGCGGGTAGCTAGCAGACTGTTAGAAAGAGCGTATACACAACAGAGATGGACTGACAGTTTCTTCATAGCCCTCACCACAGCCCTCGTAAACGGCGCACACGTAACATTTTCCCCACTCATAGCAGAAATCCCACGTCTCAGCGGTGTGCGGAACATGTACTATCTGCGCAAAACGACGCGTCGACCAAGTTTCAAGGTCAAGCTTGACAGAAGCTCCCCTGCAACATCCCACCGCACCTCGCCTCACCTGCTGCAGACGACGGCCCTACTAAAGAACCCAACAACCAACTTCCCCCACGCAGCCCAAGTATCTCAAATAGCCCAAATAGCCCAAACGAAATACATAAACACTCCCTACCCAGCCCCAAACTCAGGTTCCCAACCATGCCCCCCAACCCATGACAAAAACAGCCCCTCCACCCCTCACACGTCATAACCCCCGAACCTCCCCCGCAGCTCCATCTTATCAGATCCGAAGATAGTAACCCACATCTCACATACCGCATACAACCATGACCGCGATTCCCTCACCATCATACCCCTCCCCGCGCAGCAGCGCCACCCCAACAAAACCAAACACATACACAATGAGCGCGGCGATCAATGGCACGGCGCCGCCAACGTCGGGCGTCACGCCCGATGCGATTAAGCAGAAATTGGGGGATGTGCTGGGGGCCGAGTATGTGCAGATTGAGGATTTGAGCGGTATGTTTGGAACCTCTTTTTTTGTGTATTTCTAGGTGTATGCATTTTTACACATCCTTTAGTTTGTGTTCTTCTTCAATCAGTTTTCATTTCTTTCCCTCCTTGTTTTTGTTATTCTCATCATTATCTTCATTGTCAAGGATGTAGATAATCTTTTTCTCTTCATATCATTCCTCCCCTCCCCCCCCCAACACACACACACAAACCTCCTAACCCCCCATCCAGGCGGCTGCGGCCAAATGTACGAAGCTATAATCGTGTCCGCGCAATTCATCAAGAAAACAACACTAGCGCGGCACCGCCTGGTGAACGGCGCGCTGAAAGAAGAAGTGGCCGCCATTCATGCGTGGACGCCCAAATGCTACACGCCCGAGGAGTGGGAGAGGAAGAAACCGTCTTGAATCATTTTGGAACGGACTGAGCATTTGTGTTTAACTTCTGTACTTCTGGGTTATGGTGTGTTGATTGAAGATTGGAGGAGAAGGGGGGGCAGGCATATTCAAGCAAGAAACGATGAGAACACGAATCTGACTTCGACATGGTTGGTATGGAGGGGAAAGATCTGATATGCGGGAGTGGTTGTATTATTCGAAGATATTCATCAACTCAACAAGACTTTAATCTCCCCACTGGTCCGGGGGAACAAATCCCTCAATCCAGGCTCCATATCCTCCTCCTCATCAATGTCTCCGTTTTCTTCCTTCTCGTCAAACAACACGTCATCGGCCGCCATAATCCGCCTCTCGACGGACTCAAAGTCGGCGCAAAACTTGCCTGCCGCTTCCTCCGTGACCTCCTGAATCATACTCCTATTGCGTAGGCGTTTCAGATTCTCAGCCGCATCAATCAGGGCCGAGGGCAGGAAGTCGTCCAGCTGCTGGCTGGCAGCGATGAGAGCTTCAGGCTTGAACGCTGTGAGTTGAGGGATGGTTTTGAGACTGTCTGCTTCATCTGTGATTGCTGATAGCGCGTCGAGGAGCACGCTGAGTCCGGATTCGCGGACAAAGTACAAGTGTTGATGCTCGACGAGCTCCGCAACATGCTCGTCCATGGTGTCGTCCATCTCGCCCACCCGCTCGCTAGCGAAGGTGTATTGCGCGAGGACATCTTTGACCGCGACGAGGCAGTTGATAGCGAAGATTGCGCTTTCGGGCTGCTGCATTCGCTTGGTTAAGTTTTCGCAGCCGTGTATGAAGGGGTCGAGTGCCTCAGTGAGGACGGATTCGAAGTCGTTTTCGCCGTCGTCCATTGTCGTGACGGATGTGTCGTAGCTTTTGGCGAGAGCTTTGAGTGTTTTGAGTGCGTCGTCTAGGAACTCAGGGGGTGAGAGGTCGGCTGGTGCGACGGCTACGTCGCTCTGCACAGCGGCGACGTAGTCCCTCATGTTGGCGCGGAATTGTCGCATGGCTGAGCCTTCTAGTGTGTCGAACATGTCCATGACTTCGGAATCCGAGCCGAGGAGCTTGACGAATGTGCTCTTGTAGAAGCCGATCAAGTTTGCAATCTTGTATGCCAGAGTGGCGTCCTCGTGGCTCTGGATCACTTGCTCTGTTCTTTGTCGCAGCAGACGTGCTACGCCTGTCAGATCCCGGCTGACGAGCTGGTTCAGAGCCTTCTTCCCGTCAAACACTTCTTCGTCTCCATCATCCCTCAACCATGGCTCGCTCTCGAGACCTGCTTGGATGGAACGCTTGATCTCATCACCATCCGAGATGAACAAATTTTCTAGAGCTTCCCGTTCCGACACAGTAGCCGAATGAGCCCAAGCGAGCATGTCTCCAACATAGCGTAGAGGATCGTGAGCGTGAAATTCAATCGGCTTCGTGGCAATATGCTCCGCTTCAGATGTCGATCCAGTCAGCGCTGCGTGGAACGAATCGGACAAGATGGACTCTCGCGCCTCAGCAAACGAATCCAGACAACTCTGAAACAAAGCAGGCCGTTCTGCCAACACACGCAAAGACCGTCTCACGGAGGCGCTAATCTGTGGGTTCTCTAGATCCAGAGTCTTGAACTCGCGCTGTATCCAGCGGTAGAGCTTCTGGAAAGCGGCATTCAGCTGCTTTGAACTCTGCTCCAGTACTTCCAAGCCCAGTCGCTGGTCTTCGGTTCCGAGTAGTACCTGGCAGTCGTGGTGAATCTTCTTGACCCGGGTGAGCACTTGGAAAAAATCCTCGTTGACGGGTTCCGCGGTGTACGAAAGTACGGTGGCTTCTTCTTCAGATATGATGAAATGAGACTGGAAGGCGTGCAGAATTTGTTGCTTGGTTTCGGCCTGTTTCTTCTGATTCATCAGATTGGTGGCCTCCTCCAAAACGGGTCCAGTTTCTCGATTTGCAGCTGCAATATGACTTCGCATGTCAGCACAGTAGCTGTTCAAACTACTGATGGCCGTTCCAATGCGCTTCAGTTGCTGCTATGGTTTAGTGGTTGGACAGTTGCAACGATCAACGTGCTCACCTCAGCAACCTCTCCAAAGTCCTTTACGATCTCGCCATTACATTGAATCACTTCTTTCTGAACATGCAACCGGAGTTGACGTCTGGTCTCTGCTGAGTTTTGTATTTGACGAGCATCGAGTGTCTCCAAAGCATCGCGAATCTCTAAATCCGCGTAAGAAGCGGAGAGCACGCTCGTGATTCGACTAGACAGGGCATTGGCGCCACGAGATGCTACAGACGGGGTGGCTGGTGAAGCACCATTCTGGGAGATGGGCGTTGCACGCTCCTGGAAATAGCCCGTGGACATGTTGAGACGATGCCTGTGGCGTTGGACAGAGGGGAAAGACCACGCGGAAGCTCTAATCGCGTTATCGGACTTGGCGTCACTCGAGAGCTCACATGTGAAGCACACGACGCAGCGGTCACGACCAACATGATCGCTGACTAGAGCCCTGTTGGTATTCATGGAGGCCTACCGACCTTCTGAGCATTTTCTCCCCCAAACCTCTGCCCAGAACCACCTTCCAACAGGCCAGACCCCGCCGTTGCCTGCGCGTCACCCGAGAACACCATGATGGCGTCCAACATCTTCTCCAGGCTCCTCCCAGCCGCCTCGGATGTGCCGTACGAAACCGAGCCGCTGAACGACGCGCACCGCCGCCACTCCTCCTCCACCGACGGACAACACGCTATGGATATTGACGAGGAGAACTTGGGCGCGCGCTTTGAGCCGCAGGACCTCGAGCACCTGCTGGCAGACACGGCCTCCAGCCACATGACGGTCGAGAGCCACGCGCCTGGGACCAAGACTGCAAAGCGAAGCGCGGGATGGAGACAGCCGGCTCCTGCTCGACATGCCCACATAGACGACGATGACGACGTGCCGCAGTCGCTGCTGCTGGAAGGAGGCCCGTCCACCAACCCGAACCAGCGCCTCGACGGCCTGCCGCCCCCCGTACCAGGCCCTTCGACGCACCAGGCTCGAGCACAGTGGGACACGACAAGGAGACAGCAGCAGTTGCATACCGAGGCTGCAAGTGCCCCGTCGCGTGCGTGGGGTCAAACAGGCAGACCAGGCCAGTTCACTGCGAACCCCAAGGAGAAGGCCCTGTGGCTGTGGGTGAACCAGACCGACCTGGACACGTACATGCGCGACGTCTACGAATACTACATTGGCTGCGGCATATACTCCATGCTGTTGCGGAGGTTCCTCACGCTTCTGTGGGTCGTTCCGCGCCTCCCACCAACGCACACCAGCTGACAGGTGCAGGCAATCCGCTTTCGTCGTCGGCTTCATGACGTTCCTTAGTTGGTGCATCGACTACTCCAAGCTTTCAGAGAGCCACAAGATGAGCCAAGTGCTGGTGCCAAAGTGCACGAAGCGGTACGTGAACGCCACCTTCTAACCTTTACTCATTACTAACTCCAGACCAGGATACATGGCTTCTGGATCTTCGCCTTGTGGTTCTTCATCATGTACTGGCTGTTCTCCATTTATCAGATGGTTACAGACCTTCCAAGACTGCGAGCCATGCATGACTTCTACCACCATCTCCTCGACATCCCAGACCAAGACATCCAGACCGTCCAGTGGCAGTCAGTCGTGAGCCGAGTCATGGCCTTACGCGATCTGAACTTAACCACCGCCTCAAACCTGTCACCCGAGACCCGCAAGTTGCTCGACTCCAAGAGCAGACAACGACTGGATGCTGTGGACATTGCCAGCCGACTCATGCGACGTGAGAACTACCTGATAGCCCTTTTCAACAAGGAGATCCTCGATGTGACAGTCCCGATTCCATTCCTGGGGAACAGATATGTCTTCTCCGAGACCACGAGATGGCATGTCAACCTCGCTGTGATGGACTTTGTCTTTAGTAGTGGACCCAACGGCCAATTCAATCAAGACTTTTTGAAGGAGCGAAATCGACGTGAGCTGGTGAAGAGGCTGAAAACTCGTTTCTTCTGGACAGGCATCATCAGCATCATCTGCGCACCGTTCGCCGTCGTCTTTGTGCTTGCATCGTACCTGTTCAAGTACTTCACAGTATGTTGTATTCCACACGTATCAGAATTTGTGACTGACAATCTCAGGAATACCACAAAGACCCTGGCCAGCTTAGCAATCGCGACTTTACCATATTCGCCCAATGGAAGTTTCGCGAGTTCAACGAGCTGCCTCATCTTTTCAATCGCCGCCGTAACATGGCCTACCCCTTTGCGAATCTGTACCTTGCACAATTTCCAAAGGACAAGACAGAGCAGGTATCTTCATTCGTAGCCTTCGTTGCAGGAGCCTTTGCCTCCATCCTGGTCGTCTTTACGCTTCTTGATTCAGAATTATTCCTCAACTTTGAGATCACACCTGGAAAAACCGCCATTTTCTGGATCGGTATCCTATCCACCATCTACCGGGTCGCTCGTGGAAGCAGCCCCCAGGAAGACCAAGTAGCAGACCCGTCCTACTACATCGAACACGTCATCGGCCACATCCGCTACATGCCAGACTCCTGGCAAGACCGTCTCCACACCGATGAAGTACGCGCCGAATTCGCAAAACTCTACCAACCCAAGATCCTCATCTTCGCCGAAGAGATCCTAAGCATGGTCATCACGCCCTTCCTACTCATCTTCCGCCTCCCAAACTGCAGCGAGCGCATCGTCGACTTCTTCCGCGAATTCAGCATCGTAGTCGACGGCCTAGGCGTCACATGCTCATACTCCATGTTCCCCTTCAACAAAGGCACCCAAAACGCCACCAACACCATCAACAACCCCGCCAACAGACCCGCCGGACAAAGAGAAGACGTCGACCTCCGCGAAGACTACTTCATGGCCAAGGACAACAAGATGCTCGCCTCCTACTACGGCTTCCTCGACACCTACGCCACCTCCGGCCCAAGGAACTACAACAACCGCCTCCAAGGCCGCGGCAGCTTCCACCCGCCCCCGCAGTTCCCCAACGCCTTCGGCGCAATGTCGCAAACCGCCCAGCCCCTCGAACCCCCCGCCCACACCTCATCCAGAGCCCCATCCTCCTCCGCGCGCCCAACCCCCCACCGCCGCACCCCCCGCCACCCCCGCGACGACCCAATGTCCTCCCTCCTCCTCGACCCCCACCACCACCCCTCCTCCGCCTCCACCCTGCGCAGCCCCCCGCGCTCAACCCAACACCCCCGCTACAGACCACATCTCCCCGACCAATCCGTGCATCCCGGCTCGCGCATCGAGGAGGAGAGCACGATTGGCGACTCGTGGCGCACGAGTCGTCTCGCGCAGGATGATGACGAGGAGGAGGAGGAGGCGCCCGGTGCGAATCGTGGCGGTGTGCTGCAGCTGCTGCAGCAGTTTTCGAAGGCGCAGGCTGAGGGGAGGGGGGCGGCGGGCGTTGGTGTGTGAGAGATTTGTTTTTTGAAGGTTGGGGGTTGGACTTGGATGGGTGTTTGTATAGGCGTTTTGGATTTTGATGGGGATGGGATGGGAATTGGCGTTTAGGTTGGGTTGTTTTGTCCCAGATGGGATGGGATTATCATGTGATACCATACAGAGCATAGCATTCATTGAAGAGTACAATACCATTTTTAGGAGAATACTTGAGGTTTATGTGACACTACTACTATGGAGAGGAAAATCTATCAAGTGAAGTTTACCAATTCTGTATTCCATTGACTTCCAATAACGCGTGCGCGGGCGCAAGATGTACGGGCCTCAAGGTCTTACTGAGCATCAGTTCAAATGTACATCACCAGCACGGTACTCAACATCAGATTAAGGATCATGCTTGTTGTATCATTGTCATTGTCGGGCTGAATATTGGTTCTTCTCTACAGCGCATCCCGCAGATATTCACCCTCAACCTCATTCATGACTGAAAACGCCTTGAACCGGTATCCCATTTGACCCAATGTGCATGATCATCATCGAACGCTCTCATCACTCGCCCAAAATCTAAGCCTCCTGAGCGAAAGCCTGGGGGAAGCGCTTCATGTTCGACGCAAGGTTACCCTTGTTGCGGAGGAACTGGACGTAGGCGCCGTCGATCTTGATCCTGCCCTCCTGGCGCTTCTCGACGTACTCCTCGCGGCGGAGAGGGGTGAAACCCCAGTTCCTGGAGACGATGATCTTCTGGCGACCGGGGAACTGCAACGTTGTCAGCATATAGTCCTACCGTCTTCTACTCATTCCAACATACCTTGTACTGGCATCGCCTCAGCGCCTCAAGGGCGGTGGCGCGGTGCGCATCCCTCGTTCGGACGGACATGAGGATCTGGCCAATGTTCACACGGGCGACAAGACCGTTGGGCTTGCCGAAAGCACCACGCATACCGGTTTGGAGCCTATCGGCACCAGCGCACGACAACATCTTGTTGATACGGACGACATGGTATGGGTGGACACGGACACGGAGATGGAAACCTTCCTTTCCGGCAATCTTGACGAGGTACTTGTTGGCGCAAATACGGGCGGCTTCGAGAGCCTCGGAGGACAGCTGCTCGTACTCGTTGGAGACGAGGTGAATGCAGAGAGGGAAGTCGTCTACGTTGGCCTTCTTGCGGCCGAGATCGAAAATGCGGATCTTAGCATCGGGAACACCACGGTTGAACCTGCTCTTGGGGTACTGAAGCGAAGTCAGTCTGCCATTCCTTCTCCTCGCCTTTCCTCTCTCGTATGACGTACGGGCTTGTTCTTGCAGTAACGGTAGCAACGGGCGGGACGGCGAGCCATTTTGTCGACTGTTTGAGATCAGTGAGCGCGTGTCCGACGGTCGAAATGAGCGATAGCAGGTGCGCGAACTGGAGGAGAACGTCAGTGGTGAGTTTCCCAGCAGGAGCGATAGTTCGACAGCCGTACCTTACCCTGTCTTCTTTATACGTTAGTGGTGTCGAAGGGGCAAGTCGTTGGAGTCACGTCGTTGTGGAAATCGTGGGTGGGCATGCTTACCAACCACGCCAAGCACTAAGCGAGCTTGCTTTGCGCCACACTGCTTTGAAATCCATCTTCGGCAGCAGTTCGGCATGAGACGATAGGATGTTTCATGGAGCTTATCAATCGCAGGGGAGAACGCACAAGTCACACATGTCAAGGTGCACGGATGAAGTGTTGGCAAGAGTCCTTGATGGCTCGTCAATTTGTTCATTCATTGAATATCGTCACACAGCGCACTACGCCATGCCCAAGGTATCATGTCTATCTTGCCCCATTGTCCTAGCCCTTTCCTCGCGCTTATTCGGTGTTGGTGGTCAGGATGTCAGAGTCACCTGGAAAAGTGTTAGCGTCTCCCGCAGATCATACGCGTTCAAGGATGAAAACTTACCAGCGTCGAGGATGGACATGGTGGAGCAGCGGAAGAGCTTACCGCAAGCGGTACCCAACTCGATCTGTATTACCGACATGTTAGTGGATAGCCCTCCGAAGTCATGATCAGACCTCTTCTCAGGGCCAGCCCTCGGAGAACACCCAGTATGCCTTCCAGGTGTCTCGTCGTTGGGCCATGAGAATGGTTCAGGTTGTACGTACGTTGTTGCCAGAGAAGTGGTGGACAGAGGTCTTGGAAAGCATGGCGTAGTACTCGAGCTCAGACTTCCTCAGAGGAGGAGTGTTGCCAGCAATGATGACGAGCTTGGCCTTTCCAGATCGCAGGCTCTTCAGGGTTGACTTGTAACCGAGAGTAACCCTACAAAATCAGCATTCTGTCCGCGTCCATGGAGGTGAGCGAACGTACTTTCCGGACTTCATCACAAGCGCCAGGCGCGAGTTGATGGAGTCGGCGGTTCTCTTGTTCTTCTTAGGGGCCATCTTTGCGCGCAGGAATGTATTTCTGGTGGTTCCTGAGGGGTGTTGTTGCGCTCCGGTAGAATTGTCGTTTGGTCGTTGAGGGAGCGCAAAAGTTTGGTGGGTTCCAGCGTTAACCGAGCGCCAAGATTCACAACAAGCTAGCCACTTTTGGTCATTACACTTTGATCAGGTCTTGATGACTACGAACACCCAGAGCTGTCAGAGAACTATTTTCGAGAGTTATGTTGTCCATTCATGAAGGACATTAACCTCTTCCAAGTAAACTGACTATTGCTGCATTGCAATTTCCATCGTCCGCAGTCATACAGGAAGGAGAAAGAAGTACTGCTGGTTCTCTACCTGGTCTGACTTGATTCGTGAGGAGGAAATTTTAGTATAGATTGAATATATATCAGTTCAGTACAAATAGAATCACGGTACTCAACATACTCCAAGCGCCCGCCATCTAGATGACATCAAACAGTTCCTGCTTACACATGCTCCCTGACCTGGTATCATTGCATCCTCATCCATCATGTTTGAAAAGTATCGTGTTACTCCGTACCAAAACCTTCATCCACTCAATCCCTCCCTCCCTCCGATCCATCAAGCAGCTGCGCGTTGAGCCTGTCGACCGCCTCGGGTGGGAGCTTTAACAGCACCAGGCCTGTTGAGCGTATACTTGGCAAACGACCTTGCCAAAGCCTTCTTTGCGCTGACCTTCTGCGAGCCGACAAATGAATCGACGGCCACAGCAATTGCGCGATCAACGTCTATAGAGGAGCAGTACTCAGACAAGCGCATCTTACAGAAGGACTCTGAGATACGCATGATGGCTTCAAGATGACGGACCTACTCATCGTTAGCATGTGAGATGACTGCGACAGGGACAATACTTACGGTGATAGGGTAGGCACCAGTCGCCATAGACTCTCGACGCATATCAGCGAAGAGACGGGCCATCTTGTCTTGATCGATCTGGTACAGCTTTGGTCTGCACTTCTCCCTTGCATACAAGATGTATTTCCTCAGTAATTCTTGTGGAATCTCTCCGTCTTTAACTGGAGCATTTCCACTGTCAACTTCCATACTCTCTTCGTCGTCGCCATCCTGAGTCGCCTTTGACTTATCCGAGTATCCATAGGAGGCATTTACATGAGGATGGGCTCGTCCGTGGGAAGCTACAACAAACTTTGCCAGTCGTTCGTCTTCAGTCGGGTCTACAGTATCGCGGACCACGCATAGAATATCGAAACGGGACAGAATGGGTTCGGTGAGTTCAACATTCTGGGAGAACGGAATAGTCGAATTGTAGCGGCCGCCGATGGGATTAGCAGCTGCAACGATGGAACATCGGGCTTGGAGGGTAGTGACGATACCCGCCTTCGAGATGGAGATGGTTTGCTGTTCCATAGCTTCGTGGATGGACGTTCGATCTTGATCGTTCATCTTGTCAAACTCATCAATCAAACAGGTACCCTTGTCTGCTAACACCAGCGCGCCACCTTCCAGTGTCCATTCGCTCGTCATGGGATCACGGCGAACGGAGGCTGTGAGACCAACAGCGGAAGCACCTTGACCGGTTGCAAAGACAGCGCGATGAGCAGTCTTCTCGACGTACTTCAAGATCTGAGATTTGGCAGTACCAGGGTCTCCCAGAAGAAGGACATTGATATCTCCACGAATAGAATGTCGCCCTGGAGCCTCCTTGCTGACACCTCCAAAGAGTGACAGTGCGACGGCAGTTTTGATATCCGTATGCCCGTAGATACTCGGAGCAATAGAATTGATGATCTTATCCACAATCTTGGGATCCTTGGCTAATCGTCGGATTTCGCGCTCGTCTTCATCGGTCAATCGGAAGCCAGCCAACTGGTCATGAGATTTGACGACGTAGTTAGCTTCCAGAATAGTGGCAAACACTGGAAAGCCATTCTTGTTGTTAAGAGCTGCATCATAGTTGTTGCGATAGATACCAGTCACCTCAATCTCCTCACCAGGCTTAGCGGAATCAATTAGATCCCAGAGGAGAATGACCTCTCTGTGTCGGGGCAGACGACCAGCAGGAACGGTTCCTGGAGACTCCTGTAATGTGAGTTTCTGATAGTTGCGGTAGACTGTTCGCTCAGAGTTGACGCTAAACGGTCCACGCGATTGGCAGTTTTGACAGAAAGAGATCTTGACTTCGACATTTGAATCCTGGTGGAACGGACCCAGAGTAACGCCGCACTTCAAGCAGTCAAACTTGACGTACTTGAGTTGAGGGAAAACTCCACTTCGGCGAGTGACGACTCCACTAACGCGGACTAGACTGTTCAAATGCGATTGGCGAAGCTGGCGAAGTGTATATTGAACAGGTACGTCGGTGATGCGGACGTGAATCTCGGAATGAATACGTTCGTAGTCTGGGTAGTGTAGAAGTACAACTTCCATAGCCACCTGGTCAAAAATCTTCAGCATCTCCGTGGGTGTGTTGGCAAGCCAGTAAGCTAGCGTAGCTTTCGATTCGGCAAGGTGGTCGAAGGAGACTTCCAGGGACTCGGCGTTGACCTCACCAAGCGTTCGAATGCGAGTACCATACACCGAAGTTCCATGCTCATCTGTGTATTCTGTCAAGAATGACTTGAATTCGCGAGCGATAGTCCTGGTGACCTGTGGCTGAGCAACCCAGTCGGTCAAAGTATTGGCTTTCACATCGGTAAGGGCCTCCAGCGACAATTCTTCGTTCATGATGTCGTCGCCCATATCCATGTCATCTTCCTCGTCATATCGATGTCTCCGTACACGGCGGCGTCCCATAAGGTCAGCTAGACCGTCCTGATCATCATCGTCTGGCAAAAAAGCGGCAGGCATGCGACGCCTGGCTTCTCGATCACGAGCATTGAGACGGCGCTCCAGCTCTCTCCTCTGTTCAGGACTGAGTTCATCGTATTCCCCTTCATCGTCGATACCTTCGCCTTCATAGGCGTCGTTTTCTCGGGCTCTGTAGTCGTTCTCGAAATCGTCCGCGAAAAGATCAATTCCTTCAGCTTCTTCGGCGCCTTCGTCCAGATCGTCAACATCGCGGATTAAATCGTCGTCGTCAAGCATGTCTGCATCATCGTCCTGGGGTAACATGGGAGGAGAAGAGGCCATTGCTGGATACTGTTAGTTGTTTACTATCATTCGTTTCATTGTTTACTCACGACTCGAAGGCGGATGCGCCGCAGAAGAAGGGAGATCTTCATCGTCCCTAGTACGTTTGGTGTTCCGGCTACTAGGCCCTACGCCCCGATTTGCAGAAGACATATTCGAACGAAGTGGTGGTGAACTGAACTTTGTTAGATGTTTGGACTAACGGTGAAGAGGGGCAGAAGCTCCGTTGTCGTTACCATCGCGACAAGGTGAGAAATCAAGAGTACTAACCTCATGATGGTTCAACGTGCGGTTCTAGATTGTGCACAAATTGTATGAGCGAGTACCAACAGAGGGGTCGATGGGTGGAAGAGTTAAGATGTGGGGGCGGCTGGCGCGAAAGCAACGCGAAACAACAAGACGCGCTGCTTCCCACTTAAGCTCCCTTTAGGTCTAGTGTCTTTTTGCTACTTGCTGTAGCTCTGTCAGTTTGACCTCTCCAGATCTGTACAATCGCATTGCGTTCTATAACTTCTTTTCATTGAACTGATCTGGGCGACTCCTCCCATTCTGTTTTGAACTCAAATACTTACTTGCGAAAACACATTATGGCGGATTTGCAATCCACGACCATGTCTGCGAAACCACGGTCCAGCAGCATGTCGCAAGCATCAGAGAGTTCGCAGACCGCAGCAGAGTAAATACTAATTCTGGCTTTGCGCAAATGCGCCTGACTTACGTGTAATAGATTCATCAAGGAACAGCTGAGCCTCGAGGCTGAAGCACGCGAAGCTCTGCCCTATGTCAGTCTTCCATCCTCAGACATGCGCCTCGACTAACACTGCCTAGCAATTCGATACTTGCACTCGCGACCTCGGTCCCCTTCGACAGAGCCTCTACGCGTGTCTGACATGCAATCCACCTCCCACGCCATCCGATCCGTACACCCCAGCAGGTGTCTGCTACTCGTGCTCGATCTCCTGCCATGGTGAACACACCCTTGTCGAGCTCTTCAGCAAGCGCGATTTTATCTGCGACTGCGGTACGACTCGAATACCGGAGACGGCACCTTGCACGCTCCGTCTTAACCCGACGACTGGGCAGAAGGGAGACGTCAGTGGGGAAGAGCCGGCGAAGACCAACAATTACAACCAAAACTTCAAGAACAAATTCTGTGGCTGCGGAGAAGACTACGATGCGGACCAAGAGAGAGGGACCATGTTTCAGTGCCTTGGGTTGGGGACATGCGAAGATGGCGGCTGTGGTGAAGATTGGTGGCATCCTGAGTGTCTTGTTGGCTTCACCCGAGAAGAATATGGGAAGATGATCGAAAAGTCAAAAACAGAAGAGACGAATAACGCAACTGAGAAGATGGTTGTTCCTGAGAAGGAAAACAACAAGCCCACGGTAGAGCAGCAGACGAATACATCTACGGAGGCGACGGAGCCACCTGCCACGACAAGTATCACTGCTGCGGTAGCAACCGACAGCGGCATAGATGGCAATGATATTGCAGCTAGAGCTGGAGAAGATGACGATGAAGACGAAGACGCTCCATTGCCCCCAGGTTTCCCTCCTGAAGATGACTTCGACCACTTCCTCTGCTTCAAGTGTATTCAGGCAAACCCTTGGATCCAGAAGTACGCTGGCTCTCCCGGGTTCTTACCACCTGTTTACTTTGAGAAAGACATCAACATTGCTCAAGCCACAGAAACAGCCGCTCCACCTTCTGGTTCTACAGAAGGTGAATCCAAGAAACGCAAAGCCTCCGACGATGACCAAGAAGAACCCAACACAGCAACCCTGTTGATGCCGGCTCCAGCTAAGCGCCAGAAGTCCGAGGATCCCAGCAACGCCCTATCTAGCATCCCCGAGGACACAATAACCCTGCCCATAACACCAAAGAGGAAAGAAGAGCCTGCAACATGCAAACTAAATGCCCTACCACCTCTTCCAACTCTCGCCCTCACAACACCCATGTCGCTCTTCCTCAAACCCGACTTTCGCGACCACCTCTGCCGCTGCGCATCTTGCTTCCCCCTCCTGAAGCCACACGCCCAGCTTCTCGAAGAAGAAGACACCTACGAGCCGCCCGTTTCCGAGGGCGACGGCGACGGCGCCCAATCAGCGGGCACAGGCTCGATTCTGGACCGCGGCGAAGCGGCTTTCAACAACATGGACCGGGTCAAGGCCATCCAGGGTGCCATGGCATATGCTCACCTGAAGGACAAAGTAGCAGCGTTCTTGAAACCGTTTGCCGAGTCGGGACAGGCTGTAGGCGCCGAGGACGTCAAGGCTTACTTTGAGAAGCTGAGGGGCGACGAGCAGGGCATCCAGGATGCTGCTGTCGGCGCGAAGACGAGTACAGATGACGAGGATGGGGGCGCTGGGTCGAATGAGAGGAGGGAACAGAGTGGGTATTGAGGACGGAGCGTCTTGAGAGTGCCTGTTCATACATGACTTGGATAGAGTATGTAGAAATGGCAATGACCGAACGAGCCCGAAGTGAGTGGCACGTGTCGGATAGCATGAACGTGCAATGATTGAAGGTACATGTTTCCACTTGGCCATGTTCTATAGATATCTCATCACAATCTAGGGAAGAAGAAGAAAGTGTCACAATTTCCAAACTGTGATTCAAAATGCGATGTGATATTATTTTGCAGTCTTAACTTATTCTCGCTAATTTTATGAAATTTAATCTTGCAACGCGCCGATTACCATCCTTCCCAGCACACACTTCATCTAAGCAGTCACAGTGACAGTCGCCGTCTCAGTAACAGTCTCCTTCTCCTTCTCCGTCACAGTAATCGTGAAGATCTGACTCGGCGCAATAGGCGTAATGATAAGCGGCCCTTCAGATGTTGATGATACGGATGATGATGCCGGTACTGGTGTCGGCGCCGGCGTCGCCGTTGTACTCGGTGCAGCGTCCGACGCCACCATGGATGAAGGCGCATATCCAGTGGAGGAAGGTAGCAATGAGGTCATGGGCGTTTTTGACGACGGCGCTGGCTCTGAGATGGAAATGGAAATGGATGATGTGGGTGTAGGTACTGGCAGTTCGGAGGTGGAACTCGATGGGCTGACAGAGACGGATGACGAGGCCGATGAAGTTGGCATTGGCTCGGGAAGTGTGGAGGAAGTAGACACGGGCTCCGGGAGCGCGGAGGTGGTAGGCACTGGCTCAGGGAGCGCGGACGAAGTAGGAACTGGCTCGGGGAGTGCGGATGTAGTAGGAATCTCTGGTGTGTTGGAAGACACAGGTGTCATTGTCGGCGCAACTGTTGTGTACTGCGTGACGATGATAACAGGCGGCGGTACCAAGGACGTTGACGGCAAGGCTGCCACGGTGGAAGACGCTGAAGCCACATTCTGGGTTTGAACAGATGTGGTGGGCGTACTTCCGATTTCTGAGATCATGGACGAACTCGCAATGGCTTCTTGAGTCAGCGATGATGCGGTGGAAACCGAGTAAGGCGTCTGATCTGCAGAGGACAGGAGAGTCGATGCAGATAGTGTCGGAAAGACGGTCGTGTATTCTGTCTGTATCACGGCTGCACCAGTCGTGGTAGTTGAGTTCGCCACCCCTGATGGCATAGCTGTAGGGAATTGACTCGTGACAACAGGGGGTGTCAGTACCCCAGAGCTCTCGAAAACAGGCAGAGACGACGTTGGTACGGCCGATTCGGTGACGGCAGAACTAATGATGACAGATACAACCGCAGAACTCTGTGGGATGTCTGCGCCTTGAGAGGCAGTCGCGTTGAAACTGAAACCTGGTAGGCTTGTGGAGTTCTGCATTGATGGTGTGTCTGTCGGCGAGGCCGTTGAAGAAGCCATCGAAGAGGTTATCAGAGAAGCCATTGAAGAGATTTCCAAAGAGACAGCTGAAGAGGTTGTCGAAGCAACCATGGCAGAGCTTGATGCTGTCGTTGCAAATGCGGTGGAAGATATCAATATTGTACTCGACTCATCCTCTTCAGGTGAGTACGTGAACATGGGAGCCTTGTAACTTGTTTCGCTAGGAGTTCCACTTTCCACAACTGCAAGCGAGCCGGACGCGGTGGGCGAGAATGTTACACTGGAAGAGGTTGGTCCCTTACTCTCGTAAGATGATGTTGCTGGTTCCTTCACATCTGTGCTAGACGGTGTAGGCGTTGCGCCTGAGATATCGACAGACGTCGGTGTTAGGACTGGGGATGTGATGAAAGAGGTCGAAAGAACGGTCTCAGGTTGTTGTGTGACGAGGGGCTCGCCGCTTGGGTTGACGAATGTGATAGCTGGTAGTGTGTGCTCAATGAGTGTGGGCTGGATAGGCACAACTACGACAGCTGTCTCTGCATTGACCACTTGATCAGTGGAGACAACCGTCGAGATTGTATTGACATCGCTGGTGAAGCTATATCATCAGAATTAGTATGCGTATGTGTATATGAGATGTTGGACTTACACTTGTCTTCTTGGGACCGGCCCTGCAGTTACGGTGGAAAAATAAGCTGCCAGCAGCAATACCATGGAAAAGATAGCCATCGTCAAGACAGTTATCTAAACTAGAGAAGCGAAATGTGCAAGGAAAGAGAATGAATGCCTGGAAAGACGCGCGCGTAGACTGAAAAACGAGAGCAGCAATAGACAGATAGAAAGAGACTGGCACACGACACTATTAATGAGGAAAACGATCGACAAGATCAAGGGTATTACAGCAAAAAACGGTAAGGGAAAAGCAGGAACTGTTTGTCTCAAACAAATGACAGTGCAGACGACCTCAGGGCTAGAATGTTGAATCCATTGCTCCCTGGGCTCCCATCTGGTTTTGAAGCTCCATTAGCCGCCTTGAGCATTGTTTGACATGAAAATAGAAGACGAGAGAGCACTGGCCCAGCATTGTCGCCGACCCGTTAATTTGCAAGTGTCACTAGGCTCCTCGCAAAATGTACGGTTGGTAACTGGAGCAGTGGTGGTTGTGCTCTGACGGTGTCAAGTTCGTGTTTCAGCTTGAGCCCAATCAGCTCGCGATGGCACCTACCGTAAAACTCCTGCTCTTTCGATTAACGCTAGTAGGGGTGGCGGGAGTGCTAAATAGACGCTCTAATAAATACCTCTAAGTAGCACTTAGGCTAATATTAGAATCTACTAAAAATTTTATTAGCCTAGGAGCCTAATCTATTCTTTGTCCTATCTTAAAACAGCTTATAAAACTTATGTAATTTATTAAATTTAACTACCTATATATTAATAACTATAGGCCTCTTACCTAAAACTCTCTTAAATAAGCAGGTTACGCTTAGTAATCTTATAGTAAGTAACCTTACCTCTAACTATTTTAATAAGCTATACTAGAACTATAGTAATAAAACTATTAATAAGTTAATTAGTATAAGGCCTATATATAAAAAGTCTTAGCTGTTATTAAGGACCTATATAGTCTAATTAGTTTAATAGAAGATTAAGATTATTCTATACTTTATATACTATTAGATTAAGTATAAGAAGTACTATAATAGGACTATATAGAAGCAGCAGTGCCTTAAGAGGCTTAAGTATAATAGCTACTAGAGACCTCTAACGCTTACTAACGCTGCTAAGAAGTTCTTAATTCCTAAAACTACTGCATATAATATATAGGTAATAAGGTATAAGATAGTTATAATAAGCTAAGGTAGTTAGGTTATAGTATTAAAGAATAGCTATAAGAAGTATCTTAAGTTTAAGCTTAAGTTATTTAGGTAGTTTATTAAGTAGTAGTAGTTAGAATAAAAGGTTTTATAATACTAGTTTTACTAGAGGAGGAAGATTATCTTTAAGACGTTCTATAGGTATAAGCTAGATAAGAATAGGCAGGTTAGTAAATATAATTATTATATAGGAAAAACTAGAATTACTAACCTTTAATAGAAGCTCTAGTTTATATTCTTAAATAGCTAGTTTAAACGTTTTCTTTAGTAATAGAATATATTTTAGTAATAACTTACTTATACTAGCTAGTATCTTCTACTTTACTACCTTAAACTTATAAATTAATTTCTTTAGTTTATTTATTAGAACTTACTAGTCTAGATAATAATTAGCTGCTACTAGTGCTTCTAGCTATCTAATATTATTAATATAGATAAAGTACTAATTTCTTTTAAGTTTTTTAATAAGTATACTTACTATATTAAAGAAGAGTATATAGTTACTAGGAATATTACTAACTCTAGCTAGGCTAAGCGCTAAGCTACTCTAGTATTATACGTATTTACTAATAGTATACTAAGACTTAAGCTAAAGCTTATTTTTTATAGTATAGTAGAAGGTAAGCTTAATAAAAAGGAGTAAGTTAAATAGAACTTTTATATTACTATTAAAGTTAACCTAAGCGTATATAATAATAAAGAGCTCCTAGTTAAATAGTTAGATAAAGAACTATTTAATATATTAGAAGGACGTAATAGCTTACTTATAATAGACTACGCTGCCTTTTATAAAATAGATATTATAAAGGTAAAACTTTAGGAGAAACGTATCTATCTTATAATAATACTAGGTAGATATACTAGACTACTCTAACTATTAGACGTAGCTATTAATAAGTTATTTAAGGTATTATTAAGGAAGAAGCTTAAGTTAATATTAGATAATAATACTTTAGAGAAGAACCTAATAAAATAGATAGTAATTTTAGCACAGTAGATAGCAGTAATAAGGGCTGTTACTAATACCTAGAATAACCTAAATAGCTAAAAAAGATAGCTTATTAAAGACTTCTTTATCTATACTAGTATTACTATTAACCCTATTAGTACTAATAACTACTTAATTAAGATTAAAGACTTTATTAATAAGGTAGACTTTACTAGTTAGGAGATCTCTAAAGACTTAGTAAAGGACCTAGCTAATATTAAAATTAAAAAAAGTAATAATAATATATTTACCTACTTACTACTAGAGGATAAAGGTAAGATACTTACCTAGTAAAAAAAGAGTTATAAAGCTATATTAGTATCTAATTTAAAGTGCGTAATAAAGAGTAGAAATATACCTAAAGGTAGCTAGATAAATAAAGCTAGCTTAATAGAGTAACTTTTAGTAAAGAATACTAAAGACTAGATTTAGTTAAATCCTATTATTATTAATAGCGCTAGGAATTCTCTTAGCTTACCTAAAATAGTAAAGCTAGAGGAAGAGAAGAAGAAGAAGGAGATAAAGCTGTAATTAAAGCATAGTAATAGGTAAAATGTTAAAATATTATAATAGGCGTAGGCGTTAAAGTTATAGAGTTATTTAGATTATTTTAATAAACTTTAAAGTTTAAAGTTCTTAAAGTTCTTAGTATTATACTAGTAACTTAGTATTACTTAATTAGGTAAAACACTGCTATAATTTAGTACTACTTATTATACTAGTAAAGAATTAGGAGAATTTTAGAGCCTACTCTATAGTATTTACTACTATTACTTATATTTACTTTTTAATACTAAGCTTTATAAATTTACTAGCTATATATATATTTTTTAGAATACTTAGCTAAAACTTAAGACTTATAAAATATAGCTTTAATTATAGGTATAACTTTAACGTTTAAACGCTATATCTTATATAGTACTAAGTAGCTAAGCTGTACATATAAGCTACGCTACGTAATAAATATTACGTTATATATTAAAAATTAAAAAAAACCTAAGTTTAATATATATTAACTTTAAATTTAAGCTTAAAATGTATATTTTAAGAGCTATAGTATAGTTATTAAGCTAGAATTAAATAGAGTAATAATTATTTGTATGTACAGCAAGGCAAACGCAGCATTTAAGTATTCGCACTAGCTATAGTTCCCGAAACCCTATGTCTAGCGTTAATCGAAAGAGCAGGAGTTTTACGGTAGTGGGGAGGTGTGACATGGCGGCTACCCGAACAACATTTTCTCCATTTCAATGCTGGCAGCCGACAAGCCTGGAATAGGATATTAGAGTGAGGCTCAGCGGCATATCGTCCGTGATCTTCCAACGGGTTGTTGTCGCTTGTCACGCGTTTCGAGACATTCCAGCCACCACGATGGATCACCGCGCGTGCATCGTCCGGCTCTTGCCTAGATGCCGTGATCGATCGCCATAGTCCAGGGAAGCATGCAGTTGCAGTAGAGGTCGATTTAGGTGTGGCGTGAGATGGGTATCGGATCACGTGATCATTAAAGAGTTGGTTGCCAGAGCAACAGTCTAAGCGGTGAGGGAAGCAAAGCTGGCGCATCCTGGACGGTCCTCGTGCGTTGCAGCGCTTCGACGCCACGAGAGGTCCACGGTTTAGCATTCTTTTTCCTGTAGATTTGGACTTTTATTCCCTCCACGCGTATCCTCCATTCTTCGACATCCACAATGAGCGTACGCGTCGTGGCCCGAATCCGCCCGTTGCTCAAGCAGGAGCTCGACAAGGACACGATCGTCACGGCCGAGACCATCGATGGCGAGAGCACCGCGACAGTCGTCAGGATACCAAGCCCCAAGAATGATGCCGAGTCCTTCAGCTTTCAGTTCAGTTCTGTGTACGAGCAAGAAGCGACGCAGCAGCAACTTTTCGATGCCGAGAGTGCGTAGATTACATAACATCCGGACATGGCGCGAGACTTCCGCTGACATATAGCCAGTCTCGCCTACGGTAAAGCATCTGTTCAATGGCTTCGACCTATCTATCTTCGCCCATGGCTGCACCGGAACCGGCAAGACGCACACAATGCGTGGAGGGAAGTCATTGGCGGACCGCGGTGTTATTCCACGGCTGCTAAGTTCGATATATCGACGGTGCAAGAAGATCGAGAAGGACACTGCAGGCGCCACACAGGTTGAGGTTGCTCTGGAGTACTTTGAGATTTACTGCGACCGCGTTTACGACTTGTTCGAGCCCCCAGAAAAGCGCACACCATCTGGACTGCCTATTAGAGATAACCATGGCAAGACCGTTGTTGTTGGGTTAACAGAGAAGCCCTGCACAACGCTGAAGGAATTTGAGCATCTCTACGACCAGGCGAACATGAACCGATCCACATCTGCTACAAAGGTAAACTAGGTCGACTGATTATCCCAAGACACAACTAACCACAGCCCAGCTTAACGCACACTCCTCTCGATCGCATGCCATTCTGTGCGTGAAGATTACGCAAACCACCGAAACTACAATCCGCGTTAGTCGAGCGTCGTGTATCGATCTTGCTGGGTCAGAGGACAACCGCCGCACCGAAAACAACAAGGAGCGCCTGGTGGAGAGCTCAGCAATCAACAAGTCTCTGTTCGTACTAGCACAATGCGTGGAGGCAATGAACAAGAAGCAGGCTCGGATACCCTATCGCGAATCGAAGATGACGAGAATTCTGTCTCTTGGTCAAAACAAGGGGTTGAGCATCATGATCCTCAATCTGGCCCCGACACGCGCATACCATCTGGATACAGTCAGCTCTTTGAACTTTGCCAGCCGAGCCAAGAAGATCGACGTCGCGGAGGTGGAAAACGACCCCGTATATCGCACAATGGTCAAGCCATTAGCAACAACAAGCGGATCAAACCTCACACGACAACCTCTCCGACCTTTAACAGCAGCCGTAAACGTCAACATCCCAGAGGCCGAGAAGCAGAAGAAAGGGGAAAAGCCCGTCAAGGCATTCTCTGTATACTCTGACTCCCGCAAACCCGCTGCTTCTCGCGTGTCTAACCTCGCATCTCAGAACCAGGGCGTGCGCCGCACAGAAGGCAATAAACGCGCAGCCGAATCCAACAACGTATTCGCATCCCGCCCAGCCAAGACATTCCGCACAGCAGACAGCACATCACGAGCCCGCACCATCGAAGCCAGCATGACAAAAGCCTCCATCGAAGCCCTAATCGCACAACGCATCGACGAGAAACTCGCGGAAAAAGCCCTCCAAGACGCTGCGGGCGCTGCTCCCGCCTTATCAGCTGAACTGCAAAAGCGCCTCGACGATCTCGAGCAGCGAATTGATTCCAAAGACGACGACGGAAAGTCCCAGGGCCTGCAGTTCCTGCTCATGGCGAAGCAGCACGCTATGCGCGGCGAGGATGCAAGCGCGCTGCGCATGTACCAGCTCGCGCAGCCCTTTTTCCCGGGAAACGCAAAACTCGAGGCCAAAATGGCGGCGCTGGAGGAGCGTATTCGCGCGAAGAAGGGGGACGCGGGTGCGAAGCATGTCTCTGCGCCTGCGGTCGTGTCCTCGTCGACATTACTCCTCGCCCTACCAGCAGCGAAAACAGACAAGCTCCCCTCAAAGCAGAAACACACACCCGTTTACCGCGACGACGACGCCTCCGCCTCAGAAGACGAAGACGAAGACGAAGCCTTCACACCCGCCCCACCCTCCGACCACTACACTTCCGACTCCGACACCACCCCCAAGCCCAAGCCCAAACCCAAGCCCCGCAACCGCAAACCCCAAACTAAAAAACTACCCATCTTCCGCGACGCCCCAAACACACCCCGCACAACCCACCTCCTGCGCATCATCAACTCGCGCGACGTCACACAAATCCGCGCACTGAAAGGCGTGGGCGCGAAGAAAGCAGATGGGATCGTGACGTGTCTGGTGGAGATGGATGATGATGAGTTGTGTGATTTGGAGAGTTTGGCTATGTTGAAGGGGGTGGGGGGGAGGACGGTGGAGAATATGCGGTTGGGTTTGAGCTTAGAAGTTGGGGGAGGGGAGTTTTGAGGGGGGGAGGTTTTGTTTTAGCGAGGTGTTTTGGTGTTTTTGGGGTTTGGGGGTTTGGGAGGGTTATGATGGGACTTTGCATGGCATGGCGTTTTACTCTGGGGATATAGTGATGATGGTGATGGATGGGCATTTAGTACTTTGAACGTATCGCATAGCATAGCAAACTAGCATCTATCCTACCATCCCCATCTCCCTTCCCATCCCCATTCCCATCCCCTCCCTTCCCAACAAAACCCTCAAAGCGTCTCCCACCCCCCATTATTTATATCCCCCTCCAGCCTCCTCGCAATCAGACTCTGAATCCCACCCTCAAGCCACACCTTCCTCTGCAACGCATCATACCTCTTCTGATTAAGAAACAACTGATGATGTCGCCTCAGCGCTGGATCCACTTCACCATGTTTATCCAGATACGGCGCCACGGCCCAGCACCCGTTGTCGTTGTTGAGGAACAGCACCATGCATTTGCGGATGTGGATGAAGATGCCGATTGTGCCTCCGCATCTGTCAGAAAACCACGTTAGCATAACATACGACTGGTATGGATAAATGAATGAATGTAGGGGTAAAAATGGGAGACATACTTAACAAGATGCTGATTACACCCCCCCCTCCCATCCCCCGTCGCACAACAAACCCCCTGACTACACATAATCTCGCCACAAAACAGACACAGCGCGGGGTCCGTCAACTCCTTCCCCGTCGCCCTGCACTTCAGACGGATAGCCTCCTCAGTAAGCGCATCGTAATTCTTCGGCAAGCCCACGAGCTCAAAAATCGCGGGGTGGGAGAGCGAGATAGTAGGCTGCGTGGGCACACGACCCGCCTGCGCCCATAGAAGATGGCGGATCCAGCCGCCGACCACGGAGCGCATGGTGTGCGCTGCACCATCCCGACGCGCGAAAGCGGCGAAGAGGGAGGGTAGGGAGGGGAGGTGCAGGACGGCTGAGAGGCGTGCGAGTTCTGGGTCGTCTGTGTGTTCGGGGGGGGAGTGCGGGACGTCTGTGCCGAAGCGGACGTGCATTAGGATAGCAGCTTTGCGGACAAAAGGTAGGGCGTAGGTGGAGACCATGGTGTACATTAAGTAAAGCGCGTGTGGGTCTTTGAAGTGTGCGGGGAGGGGGAGGGAGTCGATGGTTAGTGTTGCGGGGGAGTCGTCGATGTCGGCGATGTTGTAGACGATGCAGATGAAGAATAGGAAGTCGTTTAACTGGGTTGGGGTGAGGGATTGGGGGCTTGCTTTTGCGGGGTTGGTGAATTGCTCGGGGTGTTGGAAGCGCGATGAGGTTGTCTTGGTGAGGGTTGAAAAGGCCATTACGACGCGTACGATCTCTGCTAAATAGCATAGGCGGATGACATGGTGGATGTCGAGGTTCGCCGCCGTCACGACGCCCATGGCGCATTCGGATAGGAAGATGAACGGATCCTGGTACAGCAAGGGCGAGATACCCTTAAGATCCAGACTCAGCACATCAGGGTTGAAGATTCCCGGATGGCCGACAAACAGCTGGCGGAACTGTCGGCGATGGGTCTCGACATACTCCTCCATAGTCTTGTTCGAGCCGCGGTTCCGCAGACTCCCCACCGCGATGTAGGACGAGACTGTTTCGGAGAGAACGTGGAGATGCGTCAATGCCTGGGGCGAGATCTTGTCGATCAGCGTGCCCCGTATAGAATCTGACTGCACACCGCGCTGCGCAATCTCAGCAGCCGCGATGGAGTAGCCCAGAGTCTGCGCGAGCGAATCGGTATGTGTTAGATCTTCACCACCACTCGCCGGCGTAGGTGGATGCATAAAGGCTGTTGGAATCTTGCAGACACGGAACGCGTCTCGAAGTCTCTGGTAGACCTTGATGAGCTCCGATATGGGAGAGCTTGGTACCGCAACCAAGCCATGGTCCGAGGATTCAACAACTTCAGAAGACGATCTGCCCGGGAAACCCAAAAGCTGGAATTGAGGCTGTGTGGACGGCTGTGCGGGCGGCTGCGGCGCTGGAACTGCACTAGCCAAGCTCGACTTGAGGAGCTCAGGAAGACGGCTAGACACAGGCTGGATGAAAACGCGTTCCCCATAGTCCAAAAGCACTCGTTGATCTTTCGCAAGATCAACCGGTGCTTTCCCCGTAGTCCCCACAGTATTCCTATAAATCGCGACAATCTGCGACTCAATCCACTCATCAAACCCCGTCTCCGTTTCCAGCTCACCCAACTGCGAGATCTTCTTCGGTTTCCAGATAATCGGCAAAAACACATTCCCCAACGCCTTACACAGCGGACACACAAACTCCTTGGAGTCGACTCGCTCGGGGTGATTCCTCGCAATCTGACTGACGTGCCGCCTATGTGTCGCGCCAAGGTAGTTCTCAAAGCAGGCAAAGTGCATGATATGTCCACACCCGGTCGAGACGGGGCCCCGCTTGATTTGCGAACTGGGAAATCCTTTGCCTAGCTCTTGTCTCTTCGTAGCGATGCGCTCGCCAGTAGCCGAGACCTTCTCCACGATGCGTCGGTTTTTGCCGGCTACGCCAAATGGTCGGACGTCATCTGCTGCGCGGTCCAGACTGACTGGAGTCTGGACGACCTCGTCGACCCAGTCATCGTCTTCCAGGTCAGTCTGTCGGAGTATCTTGCTCTCGGAAACGTAGCCAAATGCACCGTAGAGCTTTTGTTCGTTCGTCTCCTCTTGGCACAGGATACAGGTACCGGATGGGTACTTGAACGTCTTCTCTTGCTCAACCAGTCCGCCGGTCTCGTCTTCTAGATCGCTGAAGTCGTCCTCGCCCCAGTCAAACTCCTGATTAGCCATGAATTTTGTCTGCTGCTCTTTGAACGCAGCCATGACCTTTGCCTGCCTCTCCGACGCCTGCTTCTTCTTAAGCTCCTTCTCCGCAATCCCAAAGCTAGCCGGAGACGCAGTGTCAATCTTGTCAGTCTGCATACCAAGCGCAGCTGCCGCGACAATAAACTTGTTCTGTTGCCGTTGCTTGAGCTTATGCAGTATCAAGTTGATCTTCGGCTCACAAGCCTTGAATGATTCCTTCTCTTGAAGAACCTTCAAAATCGACAGGATAGTAGGATGATCCGGAATGCCCAGATTAGCTTGTTTGGTGAGCACCGAGGTAACAAAGGAGCCTGGGGCTTCCTGAGCCCACTCCTGCTCCTCTGACTTGTCCTCCAGAATAGCTACAAGAACAAGCTGCAGGACAAACTGGATATATGTTTCTACCCGTGTCGCAGGTATACTTGGCGTGACTGCTGCTGCCCTCAAACTGTAGCCGAGGAGGTAATACACAATCTGTGTGAACAGCGGCGTTCGCGTGAACGCTGCCAAATTTTGAAACAGTCCAGAGGGAATGGGTCGCAGCTGTGGTTCGAACACAATATCACGAGCCTGCTTTCCCGTCTTCTTCGCGACGTGGTTCTTGTAAGCAGTCTCCGCCTCTTCTCGTTGATTACGATTGTACTGGTGTAGGTAGGGATCAATCAGGTCGAGGTACTGTTCCTTGAGCTCAAACGTCCCACTATCAGAAAGACCCTCCGGGGCTCTAAACGTCGTCATCTCAGACAGCACAGTGGGGAATTCATCCATATTCTGTATCTTATCCGACAGACGTGTGGCCATTTCCGAGAACGAGAGCGGTTTGAAGCAGAGGACGTGGGCGAGGTCTTTGCGCATGGCGGTAAGATGAGACTCGTTGTTATCCTCCGCCGGGATCAGCGACGTGCGCTCACTCAGAACGATGATGAGAAGATGCACGAAATCTTCCACCACATCAATCGCCTGGCTATCCTCGAACCCGTGCTGGCTGGTTTCGTATTTCCCCGTCATCCAGCCCATCAAGCCGAAGCGATCAATCATCGATGCGAGGTATATCGAGGGGTCGCACAATACAAACGCAGACTGAAGCAGAAACAAGTCCCTCTGGTGAGACACGTCTCTCTGCGATACGCCTCGATATTGGTGCATCTGGTGTCGAAGCGTGATCCCGTTCCTAACCCAGATGCCTGCTTTCATTTGGGCCAGCCAAGCGCAGACCCGGAGCGGGAAGTCGAACAGCGCAAGCATATACTCTTCAGATTGATGAGCAGGGATAGAAGTGCTAACAGGATTTAAATCAACCTGCAGCTCTCCTTGCGAAAAAAGCAGCAACTGGCGCAGATGATCGCGATGCATACTGCGCGCCCGATCGATGAGCCAGGACAAAGTATAATGCAGTGCATGGTGAAAACTCATAGGCTCTTTAGCAACAACATAGTCAACAATCTTGTACGACGGTCCGAAGAACGTCGAAGGCTCGGCGTCGAATTCGAAAACTTCCAGCGTCTTGAATCTCGTCTCCTCTTTGATTTCTGTCTGGTCGAAGCGCTTTCGCTCAGCGCCTAGCGAGTTCACTATCACCACCCTCGCAGCTGCACGTATCGCGCGGCGGATGTTCGTGTCGTCTTCGTCGCGGTTCCACGAGAAGGATTCCGCGAAGATCCTGCACGCCTTGTTCGTTTCGCGTGTGATGAGCGATGCGTTGATCCAAGCCTCCGACTCGAATTCGAGGTGCTCGCCGACGGCACGCACATTCGGACAGATGCCCTGGTGAAGCTTGACCAAATCTAGAAACTGCAACAGATACCGTTCTTCTTCACGAATGCGCTCCTGAACAAATGCCGAACCAACTAGATACTTCAAATCCATGAAGAAGTGGAATATCCGCCGGTTGGTTACCGCACCCTGTTCGAATGCTAGAGTCGCTTTTGGGTCGACATTCCATGGATAGCCAACTTGCCGAGTAGTCAAGAACGTGTACAGGATAGCCATCAAACTGGTAAGGAAGTTCCCGCGCTCGACCACCTCAGCGGTGATGGAGGGCGTCGTCAACATCTGCAAAGATAGATTGATGATGGAATGGTCCGGCTCCCGATCCGCAATAAGGTACAGCTGCGCCAGCCCCGTGTACACACCCGCAAAGCGCAAGCCCAGCAAGCGTTTAAACTCAGGTATCGAGACCACCGTGCTGATAAACACGTCCCGCAGGTCAATGCGCAGTTGCTTCCACATGCGCAAGTCGTATAGAATCAGACGGTCAAGACGCAGGCGCTGCCAGAGGTCTTCATGGGGAGGGGTTTCTGGGTTCCTGCCATAGCTCTCTGGGGTTTCTAGCCAATACTTGGAAGGTCGCGATGGTCGTAGTGGAAGTGACCGTGTCTGTGGTGTTTCTGGGACGGGCAACGACGGCTCGACATGGCTGAGAGACGGCGCGCTCACTACAAGCTCGCCGTCTGAATCGGCAGGCGTTGCGCCGTCTCTTGGAGCAAAGCGAGGCGGCAGTGGAGGGAGCAGATGTCTTGCTGTCCGGCCCTCGTCGGCGCTCTCATACGCATCCATATCCACGTCCCCGTCATGATCGTGGGCGCCCACTTCGTCAATGTCCATGTCGTCTCCAGTGTCTGCTGGCCCGGCACCTTCATCCTCATCCTCGTCCTCGTCTGAAGCGGTCGTGTCGTCGTTTCTGTTGGCTGTCTGCTGCCGCCTGATGCGAATGACGTTGTGATGGATCATGTGTTGGCGACGGTGCAGGTCGTAGAGGCGCTCCTCGGCGGCCCTGTCGTCCAGCTCGCAGTCGTCGAGCCCATCCTTGCCAATGCTTTCGTTGGATGCCGCGCTCCCAATGCGCCACGGCTTCAACAGCTCCTCGCAGACGACACGTCGAAGGATATGGTTGTCGTCGCCGACACTGGAGCCCGCAATGTCTGAGATCCACTCGACAATAGCACCGCCCATCTGCTCGCGGAACGTGTCCCGCGCGGAGCGGATAGTCACAGTGAGTTTGATCTCCTCGATGATCTTGGCCATGCGGAGCAGGTCCTTGATCTCTGTCCTATACACGACGACACAGCGGCCGATGTTGTGCACCTCGTAGGCCTTTGCCGTGCCGAACGCCAGCTTCTGCTTGCACGCGCGGGCGACCTGGTCGCGGACATCGTGTATCGTGTGCTTCTCGTCGTTCCACAGCACCAGACAGTACTCCGGGCGCTCCTCGGGCTGGTCCCCCGGGTCGTACCACTTGGACGTGAGGCGCGAACTGCGCTCGTCCTGGGCAATCGACTCCTCCGTCTTGACCAGCCGCAGCTGCTCGGGCGAGCACGAGAAGACGTCGATGAGGTAGTCGAGGGCGCGGGCGACGGTCATGCGGATGCTCTCGAGCAGGTCGTCGGGCAGGTCGTCGCCGGCGCGCGCCTTGCCCGCGGCCTTGTCGGCGGGCTCGGGCGAGTGGATGTTGCAGTGGAGGGGGCGCACCCAGGCCTCGTCGTCGCCGCAGTCGCAGCAGCCCGAGTTGCCGGGCGAGACGCTGACGAAGACGTGGTGGCCGTCGTGGTCCGAGGCGTCGAAACAGCGGGCGCACAGGACGCACGTGTCGTCGGCCGAGCATGTCTTGCAGCGGTACGTCGCCTCGCCGTTCTTGAAGATGTGCCCGCACGGCTTCCCTCTCGCGGCGGGCGTGTACTCTGCGCCCTCGACGGCGCCCTGGGCCTCGCGCAGGCTCCACGTCTTGTCGGGGTCGGATGGCTGACCGTCGGGGAAGAACAGGGCGAGGTGCTCGCTGCGGCCGGCCAGCGAGCGGCAGAGGACCTCGCGCACGTCGCGGGCGGCGGCGTCATCGAAGCGGTAGTTGTGGCGGCGCGGCAGCTCGCGAAGCTGGCGACACAGCGTCTGCTCTTGCTGGGAGACGAGCATGGTGATGGATTGGTTATCTGGCCCTCTCCATGTCAGGGTGAGGGTGGTGGGTGGTTTGTTTGGACCATGTCATGTCACCAAACGCCCTGGAGAGCTCCCCACCCACGGAAGTCCGCAGGCAGGCACCACCAATACGCCATCATGTCATTGCCATATCACCGCCACATGGCCAATCTGATGACTGTACACAATAACACCACATGCAAAGCGAGACAAGACAAGTAAACCAGACAAGTGCACCAAGCCACAAGTGCAATCAACCATCAGCACCCATCCATAGAATTGCGCACGCAGTAGTATACACCCCATCACCCCCCCTTCAGCGGAGAATCCACCCATCCACAACCCTACTCCCACCATCCTGCTTAATCCCTCCCTACTCATCATCCTCAGCCGCCTCCATATACCGCTTCTTAATATCCTTCCATTGGCGCTACCAAAGTCAGCCCAGCACTACCCACCCCTTGAACAAACCCCCAATATACATACACCGCGGTTAAACGCATCCCACACCTTATCCGACGACGTGTCGAAAGCCCTGTAATCGTTCAGCATCCCATCACATCCCCCCATCCAAGACTACACGTACAGCTGCATGCCGAAAGCGGCACCGAAGACGGTGGCAAGCATAGTCGTGTTGCTGCGGAGGACCGCGCTGTAGGGCGGGTTGGTTAGTCATGTCGTGGGTGGTTGCGCGAAGGGGGGGAGGGGGGGAGGGCTTGCTTGTAGACGGTGCCGAGGAACTGCGAGGGTGGTTAGCTGTGCGCTGGATGAGTGGGGAGTGGGGAGGCAATTGAACGTACGCCAGCCATTTTGAGGGTTTCGTGGAAGAGAGGGCGGGCGCGGGGGACGTTGTGTCGTGTGGTTGATGTTGTCGCAGGATGGGAGACTTGACGTTGTTCGTGAGAGAATCGAGAAGAGTTGCAAGTCACGGCGATCGGGGGGCATGTGATTGGCTGGCGTTTGACAACCACAACCACCACTGCCTCGACTGCCTTCTTCCCCCCACCCACTCACTAAAACCTAATCTCGCAACCCTTCCACAACACCCACGGCCACGAGGCATTCCCCAGAGAAACACCTACCCACACCCCACCCACATCCCCACCCGCAAAGATGCCAACAGTCCAACCCCCCACCCCCGTCTCCAAAGCCGGCATAACCACCTCCGCAAGCGGCGAGCGCCACATCCCCGCCTCCATACGCCCCGACGGCACACTCCGCAAGGAGATCCGCGTACGGCCCGGCTACCGCCCACCCGAAGATGTAGAAATCTACAAGAACCGCACCGCCGAGGGGTTCCGCAACAGGGGAAAGTCCAGCGGCGTGCCGGGCGCCGAGGGGTTGAAGGCGGATGTGGAGGATACTGTCAAGGCGGGAACGGCGGCGGGGAATAAGAATGCTAAGAGGAGGGAGGCGAGGAGGAAAGCTGCTACTGCTACGGGGGAGGGGGAGGGGAAGGTGGTGGAGGAGGAGGGGGATAAGTCTGTGGAGATGGAGCAACCGGTCAAGGCTGCGGATCCGGCGGTCGAGAAGGATAAGGAAGCTAAGAAGTTGGCGAAGAAATTGAGGCAGGCGCGTGAGCTGAGGGATAAGAAGGAGAAGGGGGATGCGCTGCTGCCGGAGCAGTTTGAGAAGGTGATTCGCATTAGTGAGCTTATTCGCCAACTGGAGGCGCTGGGGTTTGATGCGCAGGGTGAGAGGAAAGAGATGGAGAAGGAGGAGCAGGCGGAGACGGAGACGTGAAATTTGACCTTCGATTGGTTGGTTTAATTAATGAGCAGCTTTTGCCAGATCGCCATGGAGGGGGTTGGCTTGGCCTGGAGGGGAGATGCTGGGGATGGTGGAATTCGCTCCGTCCCTCACTCACGACGCTCCAATGGAGCACCGATGCTTCACCCTGGTTTTGGACTCTCCCTCACGAAACGACGAGACGCGTTCACTTGGCGTCAAAAGTCAGTCGCCTTTGGAATCGTCGACCTATCCGCCGGAACTCCCTACTCTGCCATTGACAGTTTCGAGGCTGTAGCTGCACGACAATTTCGCTCTCACACCCGAGTGGCCTGTGTCAGACAAAAAGCTGGCAGATCGCAGTCAGTATTACTGCAAGGCAAGAGACGTGATGAGATGGAATGAAACAAGGCGAGACGGGGAGAAGAGCATCATCTGAAGAATATTTTGGCACATGTTGCAAGGCAGAATATGAATATGTGTATATTCTATTTCACCTCGTTTAAGATGCATAACATCTGTTCATCCACTTCAGTGACTCGCCCTTCAACTACCCAAGCACCTAAGCCCATCCACCCTCAACTCACACTTTCCTTAACCTCTACCTCGCCCCAAACCTCGCCTCCCCACTATGCACATCCCCCACCCTCTCCCCCATCTCCCCCTCCTCATCCTCCCTGCCCAACACATCCCCACGCCCCCCCACCAACCCCTCCCGAGCCTCAAACCCCCTCTGCGCCTCCGCCAACAACCCATCAATATCATCAATCGGCGTATCGACGCTCCTCCCCCTCACAGGCCGCTCCAACGGCCCCCGTTGAGGCGGATTGTGCTTGGAAGGGGGGATATCGTTTCGGCCTTCGACGAGGGGATTGAAGACGCGGTTTGTATCTTGGGATTCTTTTCTGCGGGTGTGGCGGGGGCGGGTGTCGGTTTGGGAGTTAGTGTTGGTGTTGGTGTTGGTGTTGGTGTTGAAGCGGGTGTATCTGAAGTTGTCGTCGGTGAATCTGTTGCTGTGTCTGAAAGAGTTGTCCCTGAAGTTGTTGTACCTGAAGTTGTTGTCGTTAAATCTGCCGTTATTGTTGTCTCTGAAGTTATTGTTATCCCTGAATTCGCCCTTCTCCCCCTCATAAAACGACTTCCTAACCAGCGGCCTCTCGCGCCCCTGCGCCGAAAACGGCGTCACCGCCCTCATCGTCCTCGGCTTCGCCTCCCCACGCGGAACACCCACCCTCCCGGCAATCACATCTCTCCACTGCCTAATCTTCGCGATGCCCTCGACAAATGAGTCCATACCGTACACCATTTCCATTTCCCTGCCCAAGCGGCCCGTATTAATCACGTCGTTTTCGTTGAGTATCGAGTCGAGTAGCGCGACGACGTCGGCGTCGAATTCTATCGCGCCGTTGTTCATGTCCGTGAGCAGCGCGTCGATGTACGGGTACGAGCTTTGCTGCAACCAGGCGGTACGCAGGAGGTGCTTGTAGAGTGTTGTTGTTGCGCCGAGGGCGTAGGGCGAGCGGCCGAGGGCTTTTATCGTGGGGACTATGGTTAGGGGGAGGGGCGAGGCGGGGAAGTGCTCGCGTAGTGTGGTGATGGCGGTTATTAGATGGTGGGGGTAGTTTTTGAAGAGGACGTCCGGGTTTGCGGGGGTGGAGCGTTTTTTGGGAGTTGGGGCGGTGTCGCTCTCAGGCGTGGATGGCTTCTTCTTTGTGCCGTCTAGGTCGAGATTGCAAACCGGGTTGAGGACTTCCTTTTCGAGAATGTCCCAGAGTTCCTTGTCTGTCTGCGCCTTCTCGAGCAAACTGTCAACTCTAGTCCGCTCGCTGGCTATCAGGTCCCGGGTCTTCGCTGCGTCGTCGGCCTGTGACCTGTTCGACGGCCGTCTGAGCCGGTACGCTGTCTCCTCCGGCTCGTCCTCGTCCCCCCAGTCTGCAGCTCGAACGGCAGCGAGGACTTCCTCGCTAGTCATGTGCCGGAGCTCTCCATCCATCTTGGCATTCTCCCGCACAATTGCCATCCTGTCGCGTTCCTCTGGGGTGATCGTGTCGCTAGCCTTCTTCTCTTTCTTCTCCTTCTCCTTCTTCTTCTTCTTCTTCCCATCCCTCAATATCTCCTCCGCCAATGCATTCAAATCCAGTGGATTCTTCGGCTTTGTCCCGATACTCCTCTTATCCGGCTTGTACCTCGTGCCCTCCAGCAGCTGCGGCGACCCCTTCAACACAGCATCGAACATCTTATCCATCGACTCCGAGGGCTCGTCGTCTTCCTCGTAGTACTCATCAGCCACCTCATCAGGCTCCTCCCCATAGCCCTTCTTCTTCTTAGCTTTCCCCTTCGCAGTGAACGTCTTGTACAAGCTCTCGAAAGCCTCGCGCTCGGAGCCCGTAATTGTCGTCTTGCGTGCGGACGCAGCTTCTTCGAGGGTGGGAGGCAAGCTATCGCCTTCGCCCTCAAACGGCACATCGTGTGCGTCGTGCTCAAACGGCACGTCGTTTCCGTCGCCCGATCGGCGGGAGATGTTTCGACGGGCAATTGGGTATGCGGTGGGCTTCCATTGCTGGATCGTCGCTGTTTGGTAGAGGAACGGAAGGAGCGTCTTGGATGTATGAATGCGAGAGCGCGAGAGCACTCGAATTGTGTTCGAGTATGCCGACATGAGAGGAGGAGGCAACAGAATAGAAAATTACAGCACTCTCAAGTACCAATTTTATGTATTGACAGGCGCAAAGAGTGGTGAAGCTTGACAAGTTAAATTCCGAACTTTCGAGCGGGAACGCCCCACGCCAAGCCAACCTTCCGTATCGGGAAAGTCTTGCAAAGCGTTGAATCCGGCATCGACTTTCACTCTGCCAAGAGAAACTGGACGACCCTACAAACATCACGTAGTCGCCCATCACAACAGACTGCAAACAAGCGGTATACAACAGCCAAAGATCTTGCACCCATATGCTGAGGAGTTTATCAACTACCAACACTACATGGCTAACGTAGGATCAAGTCGCACAAGAGTGAAGATTTCGGATGCAGCCAAAGGCCATGTCAAGTATATACAGACAACTAATATTGCCCGAAAAGACTAAATAAAGCTTCCACCCAAACCAACATTCAGTCATTATGATACCCAATTCCACCTCTCGTCCCGCCGAAACAAAGACAAAGATGCAGCGCAAAGCAACGAGAAATGTAATAATGGAAGAAAAAACCCCGCAGCGCCCGCTATCCTACGATCTGGTATATTCCTGAATTCCAAATAAAGCAGACCACAATCAAGAAACTATGATGCGCTTGCGTAAAATCAGAAACAATTGCGTTGCGGCGATAGGAAATGTTGGTCCGTAAGTATCCCGTAAAAATGCGAGCACTGTTACTCTTCTGGGTATCTTCGAAAGTGACAATGGAAACTCTCTCCACCAACAAAAGAACAGGGAGACGGCATGTCGTGTGGTGCTGAACAGAAACAAAAGGATGTACATCGTGCGGCCAAACCGAAGGAGATTCGTCATGGGTTTCGTAACATCGTATGTGTGTCCTTTACATGGGCTGAGAGGATATACCACTCCAGGATGCGATCATGCAGGGGGTCGTGATCGTGGGTGCTCGACACTACTCAGGATCGGTTCTCGACAGTCTGCTGCTCTCCCGTCGCAACAGCCACAAGCGCTTCCAATCGTCTCATGTCGTTGGCGCCCGTCTGCGGCAGAGGTTGTCCGAACTGGGCTGGACCTCTTTCAGGTTCGCGTTGCGGACGATATCCAGAACTGGACAAACTATGACTATGGTAGTGTCGATACTGCGGACTGAATGGATGCGGCCTTTCCATGATTGATTCCTGTGAGATGAGCTTGGAATCTTCCACCGGAGGTCCGAGAGGCTGCACTTCGACATGTTCATTGTTGTGCATGATTGCAGGATGATATTCGGCCATCGTCGCGATCCCAGGAGTTGGCACACCTTCGCTGCTACTTGAGTCTTCGGGAGATGTACGTTGCATAGCTCGTACTGGTTGACTGATGGGTCCCATGTACCAGGCCTGTCGTTTGTTCTTGCGAGGCGTAACAGGTTGCTCTTGCGAGTTCCTTGCTGATTGCAGTGGAGAACTCATCACAGACTGAGTAGCATAGGCTGGCTGACGTTGGCTGAAGTAACCATGCGGTGCTGTCAACGGCCGCCCTGTGCTAGATTGTCCGCTATGGGGATATTGCGACCACTGCTCCCGCGGCGTGATAGGGCTGTTGAGTTCAAGACGGTTGATATCCCATGAGATACTTGAACGTTTCTCGTGTCTGGTGCTTGGTCTAGAATCAACTGGTGCGTGATAAGTGAGCGGACGCGCGGGGGACTCCATCTGCATCGGACCTGATTGCTGACGTGTAAGAGGTGGTGGGGGAGGTGCATAATCGAAACTCTCGATACCAGGCAGCCTAGTGGTCTGTGAGGCCGCAGGCTGCGTTGTATATGATGGTCTCAAGGCATCCGGCGTCTGATGGTATCCGAGACCACTAGTCGCCGGGCGAGGACCTGTGTATGTTCCTGGATGCCAGGTGCGCCTCCTCCAGTCGGCATCCGCATTGGACTCTCTTCTGTGTTCTGGGAAGTTCGATGTCGTAGGACTGGCATATACGCTACTTTGACTTGAAAACGTCGGAGCGGCAGATGGTTGCGGTGGTAGGGGACTCATGTACGGAGGAGGAAGCGACCCGGGCGGTCCAGAAAACGGATTCCCGATAGACGAAACTGATACTCGGCGTCCTGGAATGCCGTGACCTGCCCAAGATACCGGTCTCGATGCATTGGAGGCAGGAGACTGAAGAGTTGACCCAAAATGAGCAGGACTACCCGCAGCTGTGGAGAAGGTGGCTGAAGTTGGCGTAGTTGGAGCGTTCGACTGTACCTCGTAATCAACAATTTGCGGTCCAGGGCTTCCCATAAGCGGCGGATTGTAGGCCTCCATAGTGCTGATTGACAGACGCGCCCTAGCAGCACCATCGTTGGCCATGGCGAGAGGTGGGGGGCGACGTCTTATGTCTGGAGTCTGCGCTACGCTCATACTAGAAATGGTGGATGTTATACTGGACGCTGACAAGTTTCTGCTGTGACCTCTGCTGTGCCCTCCTGTGCTGCCTAGTGTATTTGCCCTCGAGCGGTTTCCCGGTGGCCTTACACGATCAGTCCGGATCTGCCTTTGGAATCGAGTACCAGTTGCGGCGAGCGATTCTGATGGGATGTCCTCGTTTACATGGACAGTCTGCGCATGTTGTCGGAGGTTATCGAGTCGCGAGAAACGCCGGGAGCAATGACATTGAAACGGCCGCTCGCCAGTGTGCTTACTGCATGATATTAGCTGTGAATCTCGACGCATAGCACAAGACGTACCGGATGTGTCTCGCCAAATGTTCGCTTCTAGTGAAGCTCAGGTTGCAAGGCGGGAACTCGGTGCAAAAGAACCGTTGACCCTTCTTCTTTTTCGATGGCCTGTTTGTATCACTGGTTACGCTCTCGTTGTCTGACCCATCCTTGTCATCCTCGTCGTCGTCACCCATCTGGACGTCTTGTGGGGAATCTACAGACTGTGCCGATCTATGCGAGTGCTCCCTACTCCTGTCACTCTTGTTCGAGGGTGTTTCGCTTAGTTGGCGTGCGGGCGTGAAAGGCGACGAAGGGAGTGGCCGTTGAGCGGCTAGACCGGTAAAGGTGTTGCGCGTTGGAGTTTTAACGGATGCGTCCTCAGCGCGAGCATCCTCTGCTGTTCTCGACTCGGCGAAAAACATGCTGTTTGGGCGAGGAGTCGTGGGAGTGGTCTCTTCTCCCGGGCGCCCTGGTGGTGGATCCGGTACTGTCAGCATGGTGTTGACAGCTCGAAATGTAGACATGTTGACGCAGTGGGTAGGTAGTGATCCTGACGTCTCGGTTCTCGGCGCGTCCACTGCTCAACGTGCTTTGGAGGTGCCTTCGGCGCACGTACCGCGCACAGCCTGCGTGGGCTATGGAGAATTCCCGGACAGCTACAACGACGAACGGCCTCAGGTTAATACAAGCTCAAAGACTAAGTAGAATTCTCGCGAAAGCACGCAGTTACAACAATACTGCGGGTTACTCCTTCTTCGATGCGGATTAGAAAGGCTGAGACAGAGATGACGACGACGAATAGAGACCGTGTTGCAACAACATTCAAACTCGGCGACCGGCAGATGAGAAATGAGCAAAGAACAACAAAGAGAACTGGAACCGCGTCGTGAGTCGTGAGTCGTGACGAAAGCACCCGTCAAGGAGTGCGCGCGCGACGGTGCTGATGCAAGAGCGACGGATGCTCGGAGTTTGGAGGAGTGGGCGATACGCGATAAGGCGGGCGTCTACCTCAGTGGCGGGGGCACTCGAGGACTCGATGCTGCATAAGGACACGCAGAATGCGGCTCTCTCAGGAACGCACGAGCTAGATTCAGCACGGTCTGCGAGGCCCAAGGACGGTGTTCGTGCGGGACTGGGGGGGTCGAAAGCAATATTGCGTTGCAACTGCATGCGAGGAGGGGTTGGGATGGATGTTAGCGGCCTTGTACGCCTGAAGGCTGGGGTTAGAGTGTTAGAGTCCGATCCACCTTGCGGCGATGCACTTTGCGTGCAGATCCTAAGACTTGCCGCAACTGGGCCAAGCCTTTGTCAACCTCAAAAGGCCAGCTGAGCCCGCGGGCGTCCTGTTACGCACCTGTCAGACTACGTGGACCAAGCCTCGTTGCGAGGTGCTCTTCCGAGTCCGAGTAAGCGGCCAGTTCTGCAGGCCCCTTGTGGTAGGGAATACGGCAGCGAGCTGCTCATGCACGCGAGGATGGGCCCACGGTCTGCATCCGGAATGCTGCAATCCGCGATATCACCCGCCCTGGAGGGTGGATTGAGCAGAGCCAAAAACCGCCAGGGATCTGTGGCTGGGGCGTGAAGCGTACTCGAGTTCCATACATATTTGATGACGGAGCCACACCCCCCACCACGCGTTTCACATGTCGCAGTAGCTGAGTGCACCAATGGCGGGGCTGACAATCCACCCCAACAGCAGCGGTGCGCGTCTGGCAGAGGACGACTGCAAGCATCGAGCCTGGCGCCGTGCTCTGAAGCGAAGGATGGGCACTTCCCAGTGTAGCCATTGGCGGCCCAAATCTGAGGTGCTGCAGCTAAAAGCATGGACAAGCGCCGCTGCAAGGGGGCTTCAGTGTACCTTGGTACCTTGCCGAAGCGAACGACTAGTATCCGTGATTCATCCGGGCCTCGATCGTGTCAGCCTTTGCTTCTGCTCTCGCTTCGAGCAGCGGGAAAAGCGTTAACTCGGGATGATCGTGGCAAGAAAAGCATGCGCAAGGCTTGCATCCAAGCCGTCTCTATTGGACTTGCCTGCGAAAAGCACAATCAGCAACGTGCACATAAGCAAAGTAGGGACGCCGAATTTAAGCTCCTGGCCTACAGCTGTTGAGCCTGTGCCACCGCGGAGGATGCGGACGGGGAGCATTCCTCAGGCCTTAGGCTGCATGGTCATCTGACGGCGCCTCCACGTGCATACGAGGCGAGCCCATGCTTTATTCCCAATATCGTCGTGCGCGCGGTGCCACAGATCTTGGGGAGCACCCGAGTGATGGCCGGAGTGACATGGAATTCAATTCACATCCTCCGTCGAAATTCATCAACGTCCTTCACTTCGCAACTGAGGTAAGATAGCCGGGCCGTCGATAAAGTATAGCCTGGGTGTGGATATGCGCTATGGTTCTGACCTGCCTAGCCGCGAGCTGTTCATGCAGGCTTGTGTACGTTGACGAAACAGACGTGTAGATCAGCCGCCAGCGAAGGTGGTCTGTGGTGGCGATGCCTGCATGGTGTTGAGGGGCAAACTCATCAATCCCGGGAAGTAACGGATTTAACCAGCCTGCAAGTCAGCCATGTGTGACCTTGTGCGATCATCTTGCAAAGCTTCAGCAGGAAATGCACAAGGGTTGTTAGTTGCTGCAAAAAAAGATGCTGATCACGATTGAAGACTATGATGAACCCACCATGTGCAAAGATGAAAAAAGAAAGGGCCGAACCGGAGTCGAACCGGTGACTTCGGGAAGACGGCTTTGGTGAGCTGCAGTCCTACACTGTGATGCTGTTAGTGACAATTGATGAGTGAGTGAATGAGTGAACTAACCTCTACCACTGAGTTACCGGCCCGTAATTGTTTGATGGGCAATTGCCAAATTTTGATGTATATGTTCACACAAATTGAACATGGGTACAAACGAAGCCTTGCTGCTCCCCACCTCAATCCGTCCATCTGTGAGTGGGGGCTCCCAAACCCACAAACAACGATTGGAGTTTGAAGCGGGGACAGTAGCCAAGCGAACCAGAACCACGCATAAACCCATCATTTCCCAAGTATCTCTTCATGAAGATCAAGAACCACCGACCCACCATCCAGATACCCAGTACCAACCACCAAATACCCAAAACAGCATCACTCCCGCTACAAATCTCGTATAATCACAACATCATACATTCCCGCCATCCAAAATCCAACATCGTATCCCCGCCAAACAACGAAGCGGTCAATACTCTTCTACCAAAGTTAGATCGTATCCCCTTCCAAGCAACCGCACCACGCTAACCACAACTCCTTCAACAAAAGTTACGAGCTGAGATTTCAGAATAACATACGCATCAACAGTCTCCCCCCCCTCCGGTCGCACAACATGAAGAACTCTCTAGATGAGCCGGCATTACATGCACCAAAAGTAGTACTACCCATCTACCGTTTCAAAAAAAAAAAAAGATCCCACGCACGCAGACTTTCCACAACAACGCCCTATCTATCTATCGTGCACAAAAGATCCGCCGCACAGAAGGATAATCGCATAGACGTAACACGACATACCCCCTTCCAGTGACACACATTCACAGCCGCGCCAAGGAAAAGCGGTAAGAACGCGTCGTCCTAGATAGGTAGGTAGGTGAATCTTCAGGAAAAGCACATTATGTAGATCAAGTTCTGCATTGCTTGCTGGGTTTAGTATTCATGATTGACCCCCCCCCCCCCCCCCCCCCCCCCCCCCCCCCTTTCCCTTCCCCTGCTTCATACAGACTTGTACGTATGAGAGCATAGTTTACAGCTACAAATCATGATTCAAATCGCCCTGGTCCCAAAAGTTGCTGATTTCTTACTCGTACCCTGCCTGCCCCCAAAAGGTCGACTCGTGCGTGACTAGACCTGCCGCAAAACTATAATGACGCCTCGCTGCTGTTCTAAGATTTACTGCACAACCTAATGCCGGATTAGCTCAAGTGCTCATCTGACCACAGTGGACTTCAACGTACCTTCTCCCTGAGCTTGCTTATCCATTGCACGATGCTCTCGCCCTGGTCCGCTCGGTCCTCGACAAGTAGCGTTTGTGCCCAGAGCTTGAGACTTGGGTCGCCGTCCTCCTTGATGATGTAAAGTGTTGGCAGTGTAATGCTTCCAACACCCTTGGACTTGTGGTCTCTCGACTTTTCGACGACTGTTGGTTCACGTTAGATAAATGCCATGTGGCTCGAGGACGGTCTTCGTTGGCTTACCAGCTCGCACTCTCTCAGAGTACTCGTTGTCCAGAATTGGCAAAGAGGCCTTGCCCTGTTTGAGTTGCGAACGATCTTCTACACCAAAGACGTCATTGAGAAGTGCTGGTACAGCATCGCGACCAATCCACCTGGTGACGTTAGCTGTGATTTAACAAGGTACTTCCTCCACATATACTCACAAGAACTGGTTGACACCATCATCCAAAAGGTACAACCCGTACGGTACAATGGATTGAGACATCAGGTTTAGGGGTGAAGGCATCATGACCTGACCGGTGACGCTGTCAGGTACACCGGCATCGTCGGGCATATCCTACAAGTTGTTAGTCCATAATTATTTCCAGAAGGTGCGAAGAGCTTACGTGAAGGCTGTAGAAGCTGGGGTAGATGTACTGAACCAGCAATCGCATCGGCAGCGTAGAGAGAAGATCCAGAGCAGCCGATCGAAGGTCGGAAGGTATCTGAGCGCTTTTCCTGAGACCAACGTTCTTGATGAGACCCAAGAACAGGATTGGAAGAGAGCGCAGGTTTTGAGGCAGCTGGAGACCGCCACCTCCCATGCTGCCGCCCGCCAGCTCCTTTCTGTATGTTGACAGAATTTCAATGACCTTCCCTTGCAGGGCGTCTCGTGCAGCGTCCAACCCGCTCGACAATGCACGTTCAACAGCCTTGTGCGCAAAATAGGTAGTGATGGCCTGTGCATCCGCTGAAGCGTAGACCGAAGCCAGGCTTTCCGTAGTGGGTACAGCAAGTGTCAAAACTCTGATACGGCGTTGCCCACCTGAAGTAGTGTGTAGTACGGCAGCCTGGAGACAGGCAAAAGGCTTGCTTATGGTCTCATCGATAGCGACTTCGATGACAACGGCTTGATCTCTAGGGTAAGCAGGGAATGCGCACAGATCGGAGGAGCGATTGAAGAAGTTTCCGTAGAATGCGGACATCCTCAACCCAGTCGTGGCGCGCACTCGAAGCACAGCCTCCAACCCAATTTCCGCCGACAGGTAATCCGACAGCTCCGTCGCAAGCTTAACAACATCCTCTTGTCTCTGGGAATTCCATCCAGGGTAGAAGTACGTCTGGCCTGCAGTGAATCTTGGGAGGTTGCTGAGTGTTGCTACGTCCTGGTATTGGGAAGAAAACAAGAACATATCAACAGAGACTTGGTTCTTGGAGCATTCCACCGCAAACGATTTGTACCAGTTGTTCGCGGGTTGTAACAGGCTGGCCTCCTTGCTAGTGCCCAATAACGATTTGTCCTCTCTCGGGCTAAGAGCAGCGTGCCCGACATTAGGAAGTGACGCAGCGAGCACAGTCAGTTTTCCACCAAGCGGCGAGATCAGCTTGTGTGCTGATCGGAGAGCAGACCCAAGAGCAAACCCAGGAACGTGTGTGTTTTGGAACATAGCTGGAAGACGATCAAGGAAGACGTCGATGTTGTTGCGGCATTCACTCAAGCTGACGAGTAGGTCTGAGGGCATCGGTAGATAAGGCTCATCTAGATCTGATACGACCATTTGCTGGGGTTCGCTGCTCTCGCTGCCGTCCGGTGGGATAGAGAAGAAGTGTAGACCCGAGTCTACAGCCATAAATCCGATGCGCGTGCGACCGTCTGCATTGGGTATCCGGTCGAGTGCCTCCTTTATGACTCGCGCAGCAACTGCAACAAGACCGCAGTTGACTGAAGCTTGTGTGCAGTCGATGATCAGGTAATAGCAGAGCGGCTGCGGAGGTCGGACCATGTACTCTTGTGGCGCCACAAACTCCGTGACAGCGTAATTCAGTTCTGGCCGTTGCCAACGATCCACCTAGATAAGGTCAGTATGAACAAGCTGGACGATGTGACGGTTTCATTTTCGTGCAGCCCTTTAAAAACAATTCAGGCGGTCTGAGCTATGAGCTCATCGGGTTTCACTCGACGTGAAATGCTAAGAATGACTGTTTGTGGAGCTAGACTTACACTCTTCTGTTGCGTCGCATCCCAATCGAATGCCTACATGGCGAGTCAGCCAGCCCTCCAATTGCCAATGTTATGTCATTCGATACGCACCTGGGGCACGTCATTTGTCAGACTGCACATGTTGCACCTCCACCTGTGCCCATGATCGAGGAATGACTATGCCATATTGTCAGCGTGGATCGTGCATGGGAGGGCGCTCGGGAGCAGCTTTGGGGCGCGACATACGACGAAGGGGTTGACTGCATTCACATGTCAGCATATCGTGTAATAGGGTTTGGAAGTGAAGCATACTGTAGGCGCGGCATCGCCGACAACGGCTGATGACCTGATCGTGGACGACTGGGATTGGGTCCTCCGAGTCGTGTAAGCTCGCGTAGGGGCTGATGACCAGGGCAAAGGGCAGCTTGCTCTTCTTCAGCAGTGAGTGGTTGGTAGGGATCGTGTTCAGGGTACAGCGCAGGTATTTGCTCGACTCGTTTGCGAACTCGGAGGGTGTGGCAGCGGCGTTTGCAGGCAGATGAATGGGCGGTGGAGGGTTGTAGAGCTCCGAGACGTGGAAGGGCTGGGCGATGAGGTCCGAGGGGAACAATTGGTTCTGCTGTGCCACGGCGGCAGGTTGCTGCACCTGTGGCGCCACCTGCCCTTGTTGTGCTCCCATGTTCATCTGCCCGAACTGCTGGCTGAGCGCGTTGGGGTCCTGGGCAGCAGGTTGTCCATAGCTGGGTGCTGGTGCTCCATACCCTGGCGCTGGTGCTCCATATCCTGGTGCTGGAGCGCCATACGCAGGCACTGGGGCCCCATAGCTCGGTGCAGGCGCTCCGTAGCCAGGAGCAGCGCCTTGGGCTAGGGGAGCTCCGCCGATTCCAGCATTCAGTGCTGAGTTGGCTCCAAACTCGTACGCTGCGCCCGCATATCGGTCCCTCTTCTTACGGTCCGCCATGGCGAGAGGAGCGGGGTTCGGGATGAGGACGGGGGATCGAGGAGAACTGGCGGCGGGACGGTATATATTTGCTGACGATGAGGTCGTTTGGGAATTTAGGGTGAGGTTGATGTGTCCTTGAGAGCGGCGCCATATTCCACGCTAAGAAACATCCCCGCCAAACCGCACAGACAAACATTCATCGATAGAAGCACCTCTCGAAACCTTATCCAAGACCACCAGGCACCAGCTGTTTTGTTCCACTGATTCGTCACTACAATTCAGCTGAGCACTCTCTGCGTGTCACTTGTGCACCCTTTCCGTATTTTCTCCACGTGTCGCAATCACACACCAGTTTTCGGAGAGATGGTGTAATGCTACTCCAAGGCATCAGTAAAACGCATAGTTGCATACGTGGTATGAACGGAAGATGGATGAGGTGTCGCTAGATTATATTCATATTGGTACTAAGACACGCCAACAACAAACATGAACCTCGCAGGATATCAATTCGCACTGTCCACAAGCATTACTCCACCAAAGCATCAAGTCATGAACGCGAGTATCCGCGCCAAGTACTAAACTGTATCACTTTCCAGACATAGCCGGCTTCGACAATCAGCATCAAACCATACTCAAGCGACATGAGGTGTCTGTTGCATCTCGACCGCCTGTTGTCTCTCCAATGTCTCCACACGTTGTGCATCAGACACGGGGTGCGAAGACTGAGCCTCGCCATAAGTACCATAGGAGCCGGAAGATACATGGCGGTGCTCATCGATAGTGTTGGTGCTGGGAGATGTCACATCCGTATACGGAGTGGGTTCATAGGCCGCGGACTCAGTCTGGCTTACTACGTTGCTGGGTTCATAGGCCGTGGACTCAGTCTGGCGCACTACGTTGCTGGGCATAGCACCCACACCAAGGTTCCCCGCATTCGAATTGATAGGATCAACGTTGAGCTCGTACTCACGAAGATCTGCCTCAGCGTCGGTGATAACTTGACGGGCAGCCTCAACTTCCTGGAACGCTGGGTGCACGTCGCCTGGCACTATCGGAGTATCGTCGACGAGGTTCAGAAGACGACGGGCGTGTTTGGCTAGGATTATTTGCTTCTCGGCACGTTCAATCGTGGCTGCGAGGTGGTGATCATAGGCCTCCTTGAACTTCTGGCGAGTCTGGAATTTGTTAGTAAGTCTTCTGAGCCTAATACTGAGTATGCCTCACAATGTTGCTGAGTTGTGCCTCTGCGACCAAGCTCTGTGCCTCCGCACGAACTAGCTCTTGCTCAAGCTGGACGATCTTAGTATTCTGGGGTTCCTTGTACTTCAGTTTTGCAATCTCATCTGAGATCTGTTACATGTCAGTCAGAACGAGCAGATGGAGGTTCGTGGGGGAATCCTTACCTTGACCTTGTGATCACGACTGGGCTGTACAGAGCTCTCCGTGTTCCGGATTTGCTTCAAGACGCCTCTGTATTCCTCCAATGCTTTCGCATAGAGATCCTCCTGTTCTGCAATCTCTGCTAGCAAGACGCCCATCTTGTCTGAGATCTCCGAAATCGTCTCGTCCCCTGTCGCTTCACCCCATTCTGAGAGTTGCTGCGCAATTCCAACTCGTTCGCGCGCTGCAGCCTCGTAGGCGCCGATGGCGTGGTTCTCAGACTTGATGATCTTGTAAAGCTTCTTCGATAGCTCTGGCTGCTGCGTGCCTCGTAGAGACGCCATGGTGAAGCGGTGCTTCGTTGGCTTGTCGGTACTAGTGCTCGTGCTCTTCTTCGAGCGAGTAGAGAGTGATCGATTCCTATGGTGTGCAGACGGACGGTTACTCGCATGTTCAAGTTGACGGACGCCTCGGATTGTTCGAATAACTTGGAGGATGTTTGGAGAAGAAGACCAGCTTACATTGTGAGGGGTGTTGTCAAGATACTGTTCGTGTCTATATTGTACTTTGCACACTGTTTGCTGTTAGCGACTCTTGAACTTGAAGCAGAGTGCGCTCGTGGATCGGTTGCTCATCAAGATAATAGCGTTGGAAGGGTGGTAGGATATACCTTTGTGGAAAATAAAGCAGCTTTCGTGAAACACTTACTGCTCTGTTGTTGCGATGTCGATTTGAGGTTGATGTGACTTGAGAGCGAGGGGTCATTGTACCACTTGCAAGTTGCAGTGATGTCATCCCCGTTGCGGAAACTGCGCTTCAGTACCAGTAGTCACACACCATTGCTGTCTCCCGCCAATCCCAGATGCGAGTATCGCGACAAGCTCTTCCGCAACTATCCGTCACAATCTTGTGTTGGACTTGTCGACAGAAGCCACCACGACGGCGAGTTCCCAAGACGTCCTACCGAGCAGCAAAAGACCAGATGTTTCGCTCGTCATGACAGCCATACGCCAGCGCGACGCGCGTAGCACGTGTGTTCGGACGTAACACAGCACAAAGCTATTGCAGCACAACCCGTCTCCTGTCATGTGAACCAGACGGCGGGTTCATAACCCGTCCACTAGAAACACGATCGATTGATAGCGGAGCGCATTCCATGGCCAAACAACACTCTCAGTCCTGATAGGAATGATCTTTGGGGGCGTACGACATTAGATGATCGAGGACTCGTACTATGGGTCTATAATTTGCGACCTGTCTCGTTTCTTCTCCACCACCATCTCTTACCCTTGGAATGGATTGTTTCACGGCGAACAACTCTGTACCGCGCTTTCGCCCGAACTTTGAGTGCTTACAGGCACTACTGGCGGTTACTATGCTGCATGGCCCCCAGACAAGTTGAACGTACGGTTTCAGCCCAGCATTCCATTCTGGAGATCTTGGCAACACGCGGTTTTTCGTTACATATCGCGTTGTTCCGTCGAACTGCAGGGCAATCCTGGCGTAGCTCAGGGCCATGAGCTGATGACGTCAGTCACCAGGGTGAGATTCCGCTCCGCCTTGGCTAAGTGGGCCATCCTGAGCCTCACCTCACCATTACTAATTCTAGACATCCAGGCCAATGTGCTCCCATAATCCTGAAGTTGTTTTGCCCATGTAAAAACCGAAACTTCGCTATCGATGCCAAGAGGGGTGACCGCTTGGGACCTGAAAAACACTGGCGTGATCAGTACCCTTGTGTTCAACGGCTACAACCTCAAATGCCGCCGTTCTTCATCCTGGCGGACTAGGAACGGGTGTTTGAACTTCAGTCCTCCCATAGTGCTGCGCAGTGCTGGGTTGATTCAGCAATCCTTTAATCCGAACACACAATGTCGATGGTGCCAAAAAAAGGCCGATTTTCGGGTCAGTCTTGGCAGGCCGCGTTCACTACTTGGCTAGAAAAGGCACAACATACGACGATCGATATATGCCCCTAATGATCGCTCACTAACATAGTGTGTTCGTTAAACAAAGGTGACTAAATCCTCGCCCATTTGTTCAAGAATCATTCGATGTAAACTTTATGACTATTGGTCAGGTCGTGCCTGGCAGCAAGCTCAGGATGAAGTTCTCTGCACTGCATGATGCAAAGGATCTTGCATGGACACTATCACCGAATTTCGGGCCTACGGGTTGTACGATCGTTTCAGGCAACGTCTGCTGCACCGTCTAAATGCAGTGTCTTGCTCCGCAGTCTTTGATAGACTCACAGCGTCTTAGCGCCGCCCAACATACTGAATCCTGTTCTCAGTATAAGCGTTGTTCCCCACAGTGGGTCCGGCGACTTGGTATGCCCATGCTTTGACCACGCGGGAACTGGCTCTCAAATCCAGGAAATCTCATTTGACGAAGGGTTGCCGGGACGGCAGATCGCTGCACAAGACGGTACCTTAATCGATATAAAGCGAAGCCCTCCCATTGCTTGTCAGTCTATCGCCACTCTTTAGCTAACCGTCAACATGGTCAGACGCGTACTGTTCACAGCAGTTGCTGCTTGCGCCGGCATTGCCCACGCGGCATGCCCTTTCATGGAGGATGATGCTCGAGACCTGCCCGCCCATCACCCCCAAGTGCGACGAGATGGACCAGGTTCAGGCGCTGTATCCACGGACGATTTCATGGCACAATTTGAGGTCGACGATACCGATGTTTACATGACGACCAATACGGGAGGACCAATCGACGATCTCGAGAGTTTGAGTGCGGGTGAACGAGGCCCTACACTACTCGAAGACTTCACTTTCCGCGAAAAGATAATGCACTTCGGTACGAAACTATCATCACTCCATATGACATGTGCTGACTCGCCATCCAGATCACGAGAGAGTCCCAGAGCGTGCTGTTCACGCCAGAGGAGCTGGTGCTCACGGTGTATTCAAGTCTTATGGCGATTGGTCGAACATCACTGGTGCCTCTTTCTTAGCCACTCCGGATAAGGAAACCCCCGTCTTCATTCGATTTTCCACCGTAGCCGGAAGCCGTGGATCTGCTGACACTGTTCGGGACGTCAATGGCTTCGCGGTACGGTTCTACACTGATGAGGGCAACTTTGGTGGGTTTGCTCTCATGACTACTGTATGCTTGGTTTTGGAACTGACTTTTCTCAGACATCGTTGGAAACAACATCCCTGTGTTTTTCATTCAGGATGCTATCAAGTTCCCTGATTTGATTCATGCTGTAAAGCCAAGGCCGGACAAAGAGATCCCTCAGGCTGCTACAGCCCACGACGAGGCTTGGGATTTCTTCAGCCAACAGCCATCGACCATGCACACTCTGTTCTGGGCGATGAGCGGCCACGGTACATATCGCTCGTATAGGCATATGGATGGCTGGGGTGTGCACACCTTCCGCTTCGTCACAGACGAAGGCAAGACTAAGCTCGTGAAGTTTAGATTCAAGACTCTGCAAGGAAAAGCAGCGCGGCTGTGGGAGGAATCTCAGGCCACAGCTGGAAAGAACTCTGATGCTAATCGCCAAGATCTGTGGGATAGCATTGAGAACGGACTGTACCCTGAGTGGGAGTTTGGCGCACAAATCATGGATGAAGAAGACCAGCTGCGTTTCGGCTTTGATCTTCTTGATCCCACCAAGATAGTTCCTGAGGATCTGGTTCCCTTTACACCTCTGGGAAAGCTGACTTTGAACCGCAATCCGCGAAACTACTTTGCAGAGACCGAACAAGTAATGGTGAGTAGTTGCACGCTTGTCATTCTTTCTACTGCTGACCCAACTGTAGTACCAAGTCGGACACATCGTCAGGGGCATTGACTTCACCGAGGATCCTTTGCTCCAAGGCCGTATCTTCTCCTACCTTGACACGCAACTCAATCGCCACAACGGCCCGAACTTCGAGCAGATCCCAATCAACCAGCCCCGTGTTCCAGTTCACAACAACCAACGTGATGGTGCGGCGCAAATGTACATCCCCCTCAACAACGCGCCCTACTCTCCCAACACTATGAACGCCGGCTCCCCTAAGCAAGCTACCAAAGACCAAGGCCGTGGCTTCTTCAACGCCCCCAACCGCTCCACTGGAGGAAGACTCGTGCGCGCTGTATCTTCCACCTTTGCAGACGTCTGGTCGCAACCCCGCCTTTTCTACAACTCCCTGATGCCCGTCGAGCAACAGTTCCTCATCAACGCCATGCGTTTCGAGACGTCGCAACTTACCAGCGATGTCGTCAAGAACAACGTTCTCATCCAGCTTAACCGCATCAGCCACGATGTTGCTGTGCGTGTTGCAGAGGCTATTGGCATGACGGCCCCAGACGCGGATGACAAGTATTACCATGACAACACGACAATCAACGTCAGTGCTGCCAGGGAGCCGTTGCTGAAAATCGATGGACTGAAGGTCGGTTTCTTGACGTCCAACGCAGCAATGAGCGATGCGGCTGCGAACCTCAAAACCGCCCTCGACGCTGTCAACGTCGGCATGACCGTCGTAGCCGAGCACCTCGCCGAGGGAGTCGATGCCACATACTCGGCGACCTTTGCCGGCTCATTTGACGCCATCGTTGTCGACGGTGTTGCCAGTGCTCTTTTCGCTCCCACAGGCAGTCTGGCAAACTCGAACTCGACCCGTTCGCCCTACGGAAACAGCACCGCAAGCATCAAGTCGACGCTGTTCCCTGCCGGTCGCCCGCTGTCCATCTTGCAAGACGGATACCATTGGGGCAAGCCTGTTGCCGTCATCGGATCAGGTAGCCAGGCTTTCACTGCTGCGGGTATCGAGGCTGGTACGCCTGGTGTGTATGAGTTCGCAGACTCAGATACATCGGCTATCGTTGATAAGCTTTCTGAGGGTCTGTACACTTTCAAGTTCTTGGATAGATACCCGCTGGATCAGTAGATGTGGAGGGCTTTTCGGAAGGAGTAGATAGTTGTAGAATTACAGTGTTTTGTGGAGAATATCAAAGACTATGTTTTGATATCCAATCTGTTTGCCTCTGTTGTCTTTATACAAAATGGTGAGGCGTCGTCTGTCTGCTAACCTCGCATTCTCCATCGTAATACAACGAAACGGACGATGTCAGGTCCTTTGGGCGCAAAAACAAAATACCTCCCTCGTACCATCGACTCACCCCAGATATCAGCATCCATGAGACACCCAGCTCCCCCAAGCACATCCCATCCCATCAAATCATGCCCAACCTCCTCATCTCCCCCTCAATCTCACCCCTCCTCCGTTCCAGACTCGCACTCCCCACAACCCCAGCATCCACACCCTCCCACATCCGCATATCCACACGGCGCAAACCCTCCACCTCACCGTACGGCGGCGGCGCGTTGTTAATTGAGCGCTGACTACGCATCCACCAGAGGTATCCGAAGAGCCAGAGATACAGGAGAATGGCGAGCGTGGAGAGGTCATAGGCGATTAGTAGGAGGGTGGTTGGGGTTGTGCACCAGGGGCAGGTGGGCGGGGCGGTGTGTTCGTTCCGTGCGAGGGAGGTGGGGAGGGGAAGGTGCGCGGGGGAGGGCGTGGGACTGGCGTCGCTGGTGCTGGTGGATGGTGCGGTGTTTTGCTTGTTTGTGGCGTCGAGGGCGGGCGGTGTGATGGTTTCGGGCGCGGGTGAAAGCGCACTGGGTAGAGCGAGTGTCGTTCCTGTAGTGTTGTTGTCGATGCGACTCCACTCGGGGACGGAGGTGTGCGGGAGTGCGTTGGTGAGGGCGAGGATGCGTGCGAGTGTGAGGAGGAGCATTGTGTTGTCAGATCTGGGTGTTTGCGGGTGCTGGCCTTGTTTTGAGGGAGGTTTGGATGCCAGTGTGCTGATTGATGTGGGGAGCAGTGTGGTGGCGGAAGGCGCAGTTGCATTTGGTGATGTGGAGGGGAAATGGGAAGAAGTGATGATCGAGGTGTTTAGGACTTACTCGACAATAGTATGGCCGGCGAGAGTGGTGTGGGGAAGTGACGGTGAAGGAGCGAGGGATTAGCACGACGACAAAGAGGGAGGAGAGGTGGAACATATGAAATGAAATGAAAAATGTATCAACAGACACTCCTGACGACAGCTATTTTCTCACATAGACTATTCTGTTGAAGAAATTGTAGGACAAGGAAAAAGAGTCTTTCACAACTCAACTCAGTATGTAATAAGACAGATGATTGCTGCAGTTCCCATAAAGAATATGGAATAACAGGATGACATATACATAAATCAGTTTTCCGCCGCCAGACTCCAAAACTCACCATATCGTATGCATTACTTCATCGGATCACGGCATCGTATCGCATCACCAAAGCACTCGTTACAATCAGTGCTCCTCCTTGTCCCATGGCAGAGCAAATGTGCCCACCCAGTCTTCGACCTCCTTCCTCAGCTGGACGATATCTGTGATGTCGTTGCCTTCGCCAACATATTCCTTGAAAGCAGCTACGCTGCCTGGGTTCTTGCGGTTACTCTCCTCGGCCTTCTTCTTGGCCTCCTTGTCGAGCTTCTGTGTGATGCCGACGGCGCGGTGCACAACGTCAGCGACGCGCTTGAAATCTTCAGGTTGGAAGCCACGAGTTGTCATGGCAGGAGTACCCATGCGCAGACCTCCGGGCTTCATGGCTGATTTGTCACCGGGCACGGTGTTCTTGTTGGAGGCCACGCCGACAAGCTCAAGAACACGTTCCACTCGCGCACCATCGAGACCCCGGTCTTTGAGGTCGACGAGCACAAGGTGGTTGTCTGTGCCACCACTCACAATGTTGTAGCCGAGACCGCCGTTCTCCTTTGTGTCACCCAGACGTTTAGCAAAGGCCTTGGCGTTCTCGAGGACCTGCTGTTGATAATCCTTGAACTCTTTGCTCTGCGCTTGTTGTAATGCCACCGCCAAGGCAGTAATTGTGTGGTTGTGAGGACCTCCCTGGTGACCTGGGAATACGGATGAATTGATGGGTCCTTCCAGGTCGTACTTCTCCTCGACGCCCTTCTTGTCCACTCGCCTTGTGCCCTTGCGGTAGAAGATCATGGCACCTCGCGGGCCTCGCAGCGACTTGTGAGTTGTGGTAGTGACAATGTCAGAGTAGGGGAAGGGCGAAGGGATGACACCTGCTGCGACGAGTCCTGAGATGTGGGCCATGTCAGAAAGTAGGTACGCGCCAACGTCGTCTGCGAGTTTGCGCATGCGCTCGTACTCGATCAGCCGGCTGTACGCCGAGGTACCCGCGACAATGATCTTGGGGCGGTACAGATGTGCAAGCTCCTCCATCTTGTCGTAATCAATGATGCCTGTCTTCTCATTGAGTCTGTAAGGGAGTGTCTCGAAGTATTTGGATATCGCCGAAATCTTCTTGGTCGCAGTCTGGTAGCCGTGGGACAGATGACCGCCATGCGGTAGGTCGAGAGCAAGGATACGATCATGGACGTTGAGGACAGCGGAGTAGGCGTAAAGGTTGGCGGGAGAGCCAGAGAGTGCTGTATGTAGGTGTAAGCAGAGTGAATGGCAGTGGATGGTGTGCCGACTCACGCTGTACATTGACTCCCCATTCGGACGGACTCAGACCGAAGGCCTTGAGCGCTCTTTCCTGGCATAGCCTCTCAGCCGCATCAATGTGCTCGTTACCTCCGTAGTAACGCGCGCCTGGGTACCCCTCGGAGTACTTGTCTGCGCTACATGTGAGCCTAGATTGATATAGTGGGCCTAGATCACGTACTCTGCATTACGCTGCCGAGCGCATCGAGAACAGCTTGCGAGGTGAAGTTCTCGGAAGGGATGAGGTTGATGAAGTGTTTCTGGCGATTCTTCTCCTGTTGGCGAATACTACATGAGCTTCGTTCACTCAGTCAGAGCTCCGGTGGCGTTCAACGCACCCTCTGAATGATTTGATAGACAGTAGGATCGGCTTGTTCGAGGTCCTGTGAGAGCACCTGGGATCTTGTAAGCACAATTCCAACGTAGCCCTTCCATCAGTCCAAGTACCTTCTGCTGGGCCTCCAGTGTCGTCGCATAGCCCCGCCATTGCCGTTGCAGTAATCTGGGGTGATTTGTGGCAACTGAGGTGGAAGGGCGTGTAAGCTGGCGCAGAGGCGCTCGGCAAACAGATCTGAGAGACGCCATGGCAAATGGATGTGCTTCAAAGAGCAGGAGCGCGCTACGACTTTTTATTGAACAATGTCAGGAAGCATTTGCTACAAAGAGGCAACGAATGACGGCGCCGCTTACTTCCGGCAATTCGCTAGTGGCGCCACACTTAGTCAGCGGGTTATCTGGGAACACACCGTTCATGTGGTTCGTGTAAGTTGCCCAGCATGGCACTAGCTGATCCTTAGTCAGCGCACATATTTCATCTCGCTTCGTGTCCGGTGTTCCTGCTCTTTACAACTAAATCCAAGGTGATTAAACGTCATACAAACGGCATAACACTCACTCGGCCGGCGCAAGCTGGCTGACGTGGGTGCTGCTGAAACGCTCCGGACACCTCACCACCCAGAGGAGACGAGACAAATATGATTGGCATAGTTGTATTGCTGCATCTCGCGATGTCGGCGCGCGTTGGCTGTACATGGGCAGCTGGGTGAAACCATCGAGTACAGCGTCTTGGCTTGGACTGTTGATGATGGTGGTCTTTGATGGCGCGTGTTCGTAGGTAGCAGTTTCAATACAACTCTCGCCTTCATGCGTTTCACCGTCCTGCTCCTCCACCGCTCCTCCCTCTTTCAGTGATGATAGCTGCCAAGGTAACTCCACATGTGCAAACGCGCCTTCCCTTACCCCACAGTTGCCTGTCTGCTATACGGATAAGGCTTCAAACAACCAACTAAGCCTCAACTTCTGGATCTCACCGTCAGGACAGTCACGTCACCAACTCACCCCTCCACTACACCGCCATACACCACGTGCCAAACGCTTAACGACGACCTCGCAATGGCTCCCAAGTTGCCAGCACTGTCAGCACCCATATCCAAAGACGGCAGCAGCAGTCCCGAGCTTGGAAGTCCCTCCAAAATGACCCAATATAATAAAAAGACAGGCCGCCCAATACGTCGGAGCGCCGGGAAGGTGAAAAAGGTGGCTGGCTACGTCGACTCTGCCACGCTCGAACAGCAGCTCGAAGAATTTGAGGCGGCTGAATTCTCCCCATTGACCTCTGGTGAGAGTGAAGACGAGGACGAGATGAACCATCGCGGCCGTGCGGATAAGTCAAGACGTAAGCGAAAGCGGAGCCCTTCGCCACCCTCTCCACGCCTTGATCCCATCATCTACGACCAGGAGCTAGACGAACTGACAGACAGTGAGTCGAATGGAGTGTTCCGCCACCAAACGCCTAAGAAGCCGCCTGTCACTCTGCAGTTCAACGTCCCGTTAGGTTTCCATGGACCACTCTTCGTCAAGCTGGATAGTTCTATGCTACAGGTCAACGAGGAAGGAGCACGACAAGACATGCGAAAAGGGCGGGCAAAGAAAGCCCGCATGACGACTCCAATACCTGACCGGACGACGACTCAAAGACGCCGCACAGGCTTTACCGACCTACCACCTGAATTGCGAAACACGGTCTATCGACATGTCTTTGTGCGCAAGAACCAGGACTTCAAGGTCTATCGGCGAGACAGAGAATCTGCAGGGACTCCACCAAGCATGTGTCAATCGGCCCAGTTCTTGAGGACGTGTAAGACGGTGCACAACGAAGGTTGTTCCATACTCTATGGCGAGAACACGTTCGTCTTCGACAGGTCTCAAGGCACCCGTGGGCCGTTCTACATCTCCGAGCCCAAGGAGATTGGCTATCAAGATGCACTCCAGTTTCTGAAGATGATGGGTGCGGAGAATCTGCAGTATCTGCGTGACCTCAAAATCTGCTTCGACGATGCTGCTCCGAAGGATACTACGTACGTCAGCTCCAACGAGGATCGTCGCTTCCTCAACGACGATGTGCTGATCAACTGCCTACGCCTCCTACGCAAGGCAAAACTACGCACACTTGCCTTGTGTTTCATCGGTCGTCGTACGCTCTGGGCATCGGACACCAAATTCCTGGGTTACCTCGAGCAGGTGAAGGTTGACGCGTTGATCAAATGGTCTCCAGGGAGGTACTTTGTGCAAGAGAGGATCGGTGAGCATATCTGGCGTACCTTGAAGGAGCAGATGGTCCGCCCGGAAAGCCTGTACGATACGAAATAAACTTGCGACGGACGATGGGCGACACCTTATGTTACATTCCTGTACCCAAATTTGCGCTACAGGTTTTCCAGTGTTCTTTCTACCAAAAGCACTCTTGGCGACTACTTCGACTTGGTTTCTGCTATTACGTCTACATACCTATTGTCAGTACCTTTCATGTTACCAGTTTCACATTTCACGATCAATGTTTTTTACAGTGTGTTCGGATGTTCTATGGGATATTGCAATCAACACCTTTATTGCTATTTAGACAGGATATTGGAAGGCTGGATGGGCGGAGCAAATGGGGCCGAATTCTGTCGAGCAGGAAAGCATCTTGCTTTACTTGTCTGTATTACTGAGTCGATATCGGTGGTTAATGCGGTATGTTACTCTGGTGTTTTCTTTTGATTGGGAGTTGATATCTAAATGGAGAGCATATATTGTCACGTGCACATAACATCCCAGTTGCGAACACGTAGAGCCATACACTTCAATAACGCGAGTCTGCGTTTGAGGTGATCACTTCACCCAAAACATTGACGTGTTCACTGCTTGATTCATCATCTCTATCAGTTCGTGCTTCACGGCGGTACTTGATGTTGAAGTGTTCGGTTTGGCCTTCCATGATCTCGCAGCGTTCGCAGTGGCACGACCCACCAACACTTTCGACTTCACGTTCAACAATCATGTCGAACGCAGCATCTTCGCGCATACATGGTTATAAATGGTCGTATCTCACTCCTTGAAGTTAATCATCTTCTTAATTCTTCTCTCGCTCATCATTACAGGCCCTCGAATTTAGACCCTCGTCCAGCAATCACTGCTATAGCGCTGTACTTGAGCCCCTGAATTCCGAATTTCAATATTCTCTCCTCACTCTCCCTCTCCATGTCCGGCGGCCCTCCCCTCGGCCAACCCTGGTGCGCAAACGTCGGCAACAACCCCAACATCAACCGCGACCCCCCACCCCCGCCCCTAAACGTCGTCCAAGGCGCTCCCCCCGCCGCCTACGGCCAGCCAGCCCACCAAGTCATCGAGCACCACCACCAAGCCCCCATCTACGGGCCCCCAGTCCCCATCGGCATCGGCGGTCCGCCCATCGGCCTCGCGCCTGCATTCGGATTCGCCCAGCCATTCGGCGTAGGCGTAGGCTTAGGTATGCTCCCACCGCCCATGGGCATCATGGACCCCTTCATGTACGGCGGCGGCGGCGGCGGTCCTCTCGCGCCGATCCGCGCTGGCAACTTTCTCCCAGGCGCTCACGGCGGCATAGGGTTCGGGCTTCACGCGGGGGGCATGCCGTTTCCGCCGCCGCCGCCGGGCGCGCTGGCCGGGGGTGTTGTCCCAGCGTTTGCTCCTGCGGCGCCGCTGTGGGCTCCGGGCGGGGGTCTGGCGTTTGGCAATGTGCCTGCGGGTATTGGTGGTGGCATGATGGGAGGCATGATGATGCCGGGGATGATGATGGGCGGAGGGGGCATGTATCCACACGACCGGCCAGCGCCCATGTTTGTCGACGGTAATGGCGGTCCGCCTGCCCAGCCAGAGCAGGGCGAAATCACGGCCATCGCCGGTGGAGTCGCGCCGGGCATCACGCTCGTTGAGTCTGCGGAGCACACTATCGTCGTGCAGGTTAAGGGCAACGTGTGTCCGTGGCTATCACCGGGCGCCCAGTTCCCCGTCGAGCGGTTCCAGATGGCGAGTACCACGGGGCTGAACCGCCTCATCCAGGTGTGTAACAATGGTGCGCCGGCTGACGACTGTGAGAATATGGCGGTTACGGAGTGTATTGAGCTGGGAAATGGGCTGTGGGAGAAGGGCCAGACGTTCAAGTACAACGATGCGGTTTCGAGGGTGTTGACGTTGAAGGATGCTGGGTGGGATAATAAGAGGAATCGGCAAGGGGGCCAGAGTCTGCATCTTTGGTCGCATAGGATTTAAGGTGTGATGTGAGTATTTTGGGTCGGGGCGCGGAGAGAGAAGAGGTGTTGATGCTTTGGATGCGACTGCGATTGCGTGAGTGTCGAAGACCAGGGTGTGTTCTGATCATCGTGTACCTGCTTTTGTTTACTGAAGTAGCGTTCCATGTTTACTCTGATGGCGAATTTGGATGCAAGGCCATGGCATCATATCTAGTTTAGTACATTTCACGACGGTGCACCCTGCAAGCATCGAACCAGATAGAACGACACATCAATACACTATCCAACCATACATACAAGACCCTCCCTTCTCTCCATCTATGCGACTTCTCCAGCCGTCGCAGTCGAAGTCTGTGGCACCCCCCCTCTTTTCTTCTTCCCGCCACCCAACTTCTGCCACAATCTCCCCAGCCACCTTTCCTTGACCATCTTCAACACCACGTAAGCGAGGAACCTGTACACAATTGCACAGATCCCCAAAGCCATGAGGTACGTCTCTGGATCTTTGTCGAGCTTGTACAGCTCGAGGACCTGCTGTCCCGTCGTAATGGGACATTGGCCGTTGATCTCCTGCCAGTCTTCGCATGTAAAGCGCTGGTTGCGCATCGTGTACGGCGCCATGTTACCAATAGCCCACTTGATGGGTGAGAGGTGATTGAAAGCCTGCAGGAAGCTGGGGATACTGAGAGAAAGCACGCCACCTATTTCTCCGTGTTAATAGTTAGGGTAGAGATGGGGGTTTGGTGGGAAACTTACCCATAACTTGCGCGACGCTGAGTAGGAGCGACATGCAGTTGACGGAAAACCCAGTGTGCGTGAACAATGTGTTGAACGCGATACCCAGGCTCTCGCCACAGCTTGTGATGCAGAACGCGTTGAAGACGATGATGAAGAACGTCTGCGCATCGCGTTCTAGTCCGCAAGCTAGGACGGTGAGAATGGAGAATATAAGGCAGCTGAGGATTTCAAAGGGTGTCGTGATGGAAATGTACGTGAGATAGAATGCCTCGACGCCGTAGATACGGTCGTCGTAGTCGCGGTAGAAGACATCTCTTTCCAAGGGATACGTTGCAATATTGTTGAGCACTACTCGCGGTCAGTATATTTTCTGCTTTGAACTGTGCGAGGTTGGGGGAGGACTGGCTTACTTCCAACGAAATACAGTGGTCCAATCTCAATTAGAAACCCCATCCTATTCTGGATAGCAAAGTAATCATTCTTCAGCGGCGCGAAGAACAACGCCATCACGAGTCCCAACCCGACAACTTGCATGATTCTAGCAATGACTAAGTCTGGCTGGCGGAAGAAGTTCTTCGTGGCACGTCTGATTAGAATGGAGTAGGCCGCTGCAAACGATGTAGGTTCTCGAGCCATGCTTCCTAGCTCTGCTGGTGTGGTGATCGAGCCAGTTCGAGCGCTTGTAAATTTATCGGGATTCCAGGATTCGACAAGGCTGCGCACCTTGGCTCTACTAGCTGCTTCTCGGGACTCGTGTTGGAGGTCGACAGTGATGAGATCCAGCGCAAAATCTGCGGGGTTGATGTGACGGGGACATTCGTGGCCTTGGCTGGCGAAGTGAGGCAGCATATCGTGAGCTGGACCGGCGTATACGGGAGAGCCACCACGAGCCAGTAGTAAGATGTTGCCGAAATGAGCGAAGAGATCCGATCTCGGTTGGTGGATGGTCACAACCAGGGTGCGTCCTTCGAAGGATAGGCCGCGAAGCACGTCCATGATTGACAATGCTGTGAAGGCATCCTGACGAGGTTAGCTGATGCCCTTGAGTTTGAAATCGTGGACTTACAAGCCCACTTAGGGGTTCGTCAAGGAGTAGAACGCGTGGTTCGGTGAGAATTTGCACAGCGATCGTTACTCTTCGTTTCTCGCCACCACTAATGCCTTTGATGAGATCATTGCCGACGATGTTTGAAGCGCAATCTTTGAGTCCCTAAGACGTTGCTTGTTAGTCGCCGAGGGTTGATACAAGTCAACATGTAATACGTATAACTTACCATCTTTAACAATATTTCCTCTGCTCTTTGGATCTTCTGCTTCTTGGACATCCATTTTGGCAGACGCAGACCCGCAGCATAGCGTAATGTCTCGCGAACAGTGAGAGATGGCATGAGTGCATCATCGTCTTGCGTTACGAACGAACAGATGGAGTGTACAACATCCTCCGATGGTACCAGACCGTTGAATGCCATGGTACCGTACTGCTTGTATCGAGTTGAGATATTGTCTTTCAGTCTGCCAGCCATGCTGTTTAACAAGGACGTCTTTCCCGATCCAGAAGGGCCCATAATGACGTTCAACATCCCAGGCTGGAACTCGGCTGTGAGTGGTTCTAGAATCTTTTTGGTCGTTCGTGTCCGTAAGGTGCGCTTCTCAATGTCCATGCCGTAACGGTCCAGTTTTATGGTGATCGTTCTTACGTCGCCGGAAGGCCGTTCACTCATTTTCTCTTTGCCAGCAGAAGCATCCATGTCTGATGGTCTAGCTCGCGCCATAACCAATTCCACACTCCAAAATTTGAGTAGTAGTCCGGCTCCAATGTAGAAGGCAATAGCGAAACCAAAAAGGGCAAGGATTGGCCTCCATACCCAGTTGTCAGGAAAACCGAGCGAGTCGAGGATGAATTCTCCGGTGTACTCTTTACAAAGCGGGTTCGAAGCACCACCTTCGTAAGGGCAGTCGTAGAGACGGCCCGTGAACTCGTTGGCGCAAAGGGCCCCGAAAGCATAAAACTGTAGTGTTGTCAGCTGGTGCACTGAATCGGTACACGCTTTCCATTCCAACACTGGGCGATGAAGCCCACTGAAGATATACTGCGTGGACTTCACCCTAGCAACTATGGGTCTCTAAGAACGAATGTAACCAAACTTACGACATAGGCCATCCACTTAGTCCATCGTACATATATGGGTATCGTGTTAGATTGAATGAAGTATCCGCACGCCATTGATTGTAACGTGTACGCGAGGTTCGCCACCAGACTCGCTCCGGCAAAGTTTCTGGAGATTGCCACGCATGCCATTGCGAAGCAGACAGCGATGTACTGCTCCAACAACATGATACTGAAGAACGTAAAGAATTCACCAGCATCGGCGCGGAAGCCAGCCATGAAGTAGTAGATGATCGAGAAGATGAGTGGGACTGGAATATCCTCGATGAAGAAGCGAGCTAACCTCCTTGAGATCAGAAAAGCAGGTATACTGACAATGCCTTGTCGCGATTCTTCGTCAAAGACTTGAATATCAGTCGTGAGTCGATATGTCTCGTAGAGAAGGATCAGATAACCCTGTAGGGCAGATGCATTGTAAAGTGCACCTTGACGGGAACGGATACCGGATAAAGAGCCGTCGAGGTTTAGAAAGATCCAACCTGTGATGACTGACATGCCGATCGCCTCTATAAGACTACCAAACATACCCATAGGATCGCGGATGGTTACGGTCCAAGTTCGCGCTGTAAGCACACGAACTTGATGGAGAAGAGAAGTGTGTCTTGCTCTCACTGGTTCTTTCCGCAGACTTAAATCACCTGTCGAAGCTATCATTTGCGTATTCTTCTCAATTGAGCGTTTTTCAGTGTGTTCTCTCCATGCCGCTTTGATGCGATCCACACGTTGTTGAGCAATACATTCCGCTTCCTCGCTCCGATTATCGACGCTGACTACGTCAATCAAGTACTCCGCTGGATTCGTAAACGCTGGCATCTCGTAGCCAAGGTTTGCAAAGTATGGAAGGCAGTCTTTGGCGCTCCCAGCGTACGCAGGATTACCTCTAGTCAGGAGGATTATGTTGTCGAACATACTCCAAATCTCAGATCGAGGTTGGTGAACTATATTGGTCAGCAGATGGGACTTGAAAGAGTAGTATTCAGCATACTTGTGACGATTATGGTTCTTCCTTTCCTAGCAAGATTCTGTAAAGTCTTGATGACCTGGTAAGCGCTCGTGGAGTCAAGACCGGCTACAAGGCGTGAGCAAGAAAAGCAAGCAAATTATGATGTAGCTTACTAGTTGGTTCATCAAGCCAAAGTAGGCTTGGGTTCGATAGAAGCTGGAAATGTTCAGCAGTTCGTTCCCCAACCCAATCCTGGATCTGCTTACTTGAACACCCAAACTGGTTCTCCTTTTCTCTCCACCGCTACAGCCTTTGTGTGCATGATTTCCAATCCTTGTATCCGCAGCTTCCTTCAAGCTAAGGATTTTGTTCAGCACTCTGTAGCCAAGATGATACTCGGCCAAGAGCCTCACCTTAGTTCTAGAATGACTTCTTCCACGAGCTGCTTCCTCTCTTCCTGACTAACCGATGACGGCAAGCGTAGTTGCGCAGCATACGTCAAAGTCTCTCGAACAGTCAGCGTTGGTATAAGGATATCCTGCTGAATAACGTAGGCACTCCGTATTCGCGATGCATCTTCGCTATCATTGGAAATCGTACGGCCAGAGGTGGTTAGTCTATTGCCTTTTAGGCGTCCACTCATCTGATTCAGCAACGATGTTTTCCCGCTTCCACTCCCTCCTATTATGGCTGTGAGGGTTCCACTTGGTAGATCGGCCGATACATCGTCGAGTATCTTCTTGACGCGATTAGGGCTCGGTACACCTTTCTTCTTCGAGAACAGCAGGCCAAGCGCATTGGGTGATTCATCGACAGAAACCGAGAGGTGCTCGAGCCGTACGGAGACAGGATCGACTGCGTGCAGAGAAATGGCGTTGTCGTTGTGTGGCGAGCGAATCGAATGTGGCGTGTCGCGATCTAACGAAACCTCGACCTGCGATGGAACACTACATTTCAAGATCTGCTCTGTATCGTGATCCGCTGCTTCTGTCCGGGCCTGGCTCTTCTCTGATGGCTCCATGCTGGTCAATGTGAATACGGAAGCTCCATGTCGAGTGAGTAGAAGAGGAGGAGATTTTGACAGTCAGCTCAAGCAAATTGTTTCACCGCGAGGCTCTCATAGCAGGCAATGCAGATGCGCAGTCTAAGCTGTATCAGGCCGTGCCTCGCTTGCCAACCGATGCGGGTTGCATGATCTTGGCTGCCCTTGTTCTTTTTGGGAGGCTGAGCTGTTTGCTCAGGACATATTCGCAATCAACTGAACATGACGAGAGCAGTGCTGTCGCCCGTTTGGCATGAGTGAGACCTACTAAAACAGAAGCTATAGCGAAGCAAGCGCAGCAACGATAACTCTTACACGCGTGACGCAATCCTAGGATATGTGGGGGCCGTTTACAATGCCAAGTTCCAACGGCTCGCGTAAAGATTGTCATCTCCATCTGACGCGACCTCGGGACGATTCACCTACTCGGGTTCTAAGGGTTATCTTGTCGAAGTTGGGAGAACTTATCCATCCGAAGAAATCGACATTCAACCCCTCATAAAGTCTATGCAGCTACCGATGACCTGGACTCAACTCTGGTTCGAGAAAAAAGCGAAAGCCCGCATTACTCTGCTCTTTTGAAACAATCCTCCAGCATGTGATCGTCGTCTCGGGACACGGCGATCCGAGTCCAAAGCGAATGCGAGCCTTTGAATAACATCCTGCCTATCACCTATCTATCATTAACATGATCTGTGATACCTACCAGCTTGAGACGTTTCCAAACAAGATCAAAATGATTTAGAATCGATATATATTACGAGCGAGTGTTGCTCGCATGCATACTTCCTACGACCCTGTTAGATGTACCTGCTCCACCAATCACGAAGCATACTGACTTCCAACTTGCAAGAACAGGGCTTGTGAGTTGGTTCGAGACAACCGTTGTCTTCGGTATTGCAAATTCCAAAGAGCGCCGTGACAGGATAGGCTGGAACATATTCAAGACCACTCAATCTTGAAACTTACTTGGTACGGATAGATTCATTAGATCATGCTATGATCTCGAGGACAATCTTGTTAGGCATCCCATGATGCGGCACATGTGAGCTTCCTCATGTGCTGGAACAACTCTCCGACTTTTGGTGCAACATCGGAGCACACCAAATATATAAGTACCAGATGCTGACGACATGACATAGAAACCCTGACCTCTTACAGAGAGGAACCGATTATGTACCCAGGGGGCTCCATAACTTTAATCCTCTTCGCTAGCATGAGAGCGGAAAAGACGCAATCATACATACAAAAGTAGCTAATCTGAGACTTATACTTCAAGTGTGGGCGAGCAGACTCTTCCAGAAGCGGACTTTACGGTTCAGGAAGCCGCCCAAGCCACTACACACCCCTAAGACGATCCAACGTCGACATGTAAAGCTATGCGGTGGCGTTTATGGGTCACGTCTACTTGGTCGTGAAGCCACGTTTTCCAATATCCAGCTTTTGCCTATTCAAAACACGACCGGTCGCCCTCCACCGGCTCTGGGCCTCTAGACCCTACTTCTGAAGGCGCTATTTAGAGTTTCTCTTTCGAGTCACAACCACGGCTCTCTGGACCGAGTTGTGCAAAAGCCGGTAAGAACGTGCCAGCTGCAGGGGCGTTCATATCGGCGCTTCCAGATGATCATGTTCGCATTCAGTCAACTACGATCATCGTTGCGCCAAGATAGTGGCTGTTGCTGACATCGGTGTATACCCAACGGTGAAGCATCACACTCACACTGCGCCTTGGATCTGGCGTCATGGATTGCGTTATCTAGTCGACTGACAGGCTGTGACCAGACGCAGGCACCACATAGTCGTATGACTCTTATCCTTTTTCATGGTTTAGTGTATGCAGCAGGTTTCTTTTGGAAGTTTACCAAGGTTGTTTTCTACGAGGGCTTAACGGCAAGTCACGAGACGAAAAGTTGGTGCGGTGTGAGAGTGTGGAGGCTTTTGCGTGACCGATGTGAGATTTTGGGGCGTTTGAGTCAAAATGCTCTAACAGTCAATAGCTTGCTTACCGGAGCGTCCGGATTTCATGAGGATCTTGGATACCTAACGGGAAGAAGTGAAAATCAACGGTCGGCACGTGCATACGATCGTAAGGAAATCTGGCCCATTCTTCGCACACGCTGCCTTCCTAGTCAATATCTCTAGCGGCGTGATGACTTCTGCATCGGCTTAAAACCGTGTATTTTCGGATTGCGGACTCGACTAGACTCACTACTGGGTACCATCGAGTAGACTTCAAACTCCCCGATGTACCTTCAATTCGTCAGCGCCGTTCGCTATGATAAACCCGAGCATTGTGATGCATATAATTGCTTTTGAGGCGTTCATGGATCTCTGAAACGTCTACAAACACAACCACCTGTTCGCCCAGGAGTACTTACCGACATAATCTGGGAACCCCTTTAGACTATCCGCAGTCCCTGATTTACATTGTCCTTCAGGCTAAGTACCCGTCCATCGTGATAACCCCGTCAGCTTGCTGATAGTGCCCCTTGGCCCTGTATTTTAGTACAAGTCTCCGTGCTTTTGGGTACATCAACTAGGTACCCTGCAAAGCATGGTATTCCTCGTCTGATTAGCGTTTACGACATCTCTCAGGGAGAAGGGCCGAGTGTTATGAAGCCACGCAATGCATTGCCCTGGCGCGTCATGATGGGCGCGCATCAGCAATATCCGTCGGCCGAGGGTGTAGAACGTAGTATTTCGATCCGCGCTGCGGCGGTGCTTCATCTAGACAGTTACCGTTGGTGTGGAGAGCAGATAGGCAACCCGGCAAATTTATGGAGTTGTGGGCCAAGTGGGAGAGCCACTTTGATTAGACATCTGCGAGAAGCAACCAATCACACAACAGAAGCTGTGGCTCATCGTGGCTTTGCCAATTTTTCTGTCGGACTTTCCAGAGAGTCGGTGCAGCGAGAAGTGGTGCGATACTTGCTTGAAGCCCCAAATAAACGTTTGGGAAACATCCAATGTCTTGCTTTGCCTGGAATCCCCCACGAACGACGTGGACCATGGGACGATCGATCAACGGCACTTTGCGTCGGAGAAAGACCTCAATAGCCGTGTAGTTGGTATCCGGCCCCGATATTTCAGGTTCAACCCATGTACTTTTTTTGGGTCGAGAAATCGAGCGATGTAATGCGCTCCAGACCAACTACAGCTCGCGATCGAGATTCAGGATTGGAGGATAAACCTGCATCCCCGCCTCCACTTGTGAAGCTACACGTCCGTGCTTCTGCACTCCCCACTTGTCAGTGTCACCCGAAGTCGATCGCTTCACCCCTGCACAAACTTTAAACTCTGGAACGCAGCGGAAGCGTCGCCCGCGAAGGAGTGCGCATGCTGAATCGTTTGATACATGCCGCAAGAGCTGAACTATCCACCTAAGCATGTGTACGTACGTGTCCAACGCGTGAGAATGAATGTCAACAAGTAAATCCTCCAGCCTTATCTCCGATGCGATGATGCAATGCACAAGTGTCGCTATGCCATGTGTACAAATTTGCCTGGCCCAATGCATGGTGTATGTGTAAGATCGAGGCAACCGCCAATGAAACGCTATACAGGGATAGGAGAATGTTGTTGCTGGGAAAACCGTGTGGAGTGAAAACGAAGTAGATGCAGGAGAAATCCGTCAATCCACCCTATGAGCCCGCGAGAAAAGTTGTGCCTACCCAGTGTACTCCAGTGTTCCGTCTGTTGGTGCGGAAGAGAGGCATGCACGTATGCAATGCAGTCTCCGTAGAACACTCTGCAGATACCCATCATTTTACACCCATGTCAGGCAACCGCCGATGATAGCAAACAGACCAGGAAAATTTCGATGAAACGCCAAACGTAAAAATCAAGTAGAGAGATTGTGCCAACAATGGCGTCGTGTACGCATTGCTCAACCCCAGCTTTTGTCAAGTCGCGAGAAAGTCCCACCCTTTCGCGTTGATGATCTTCTCCCAGTCCCAGCTCTCTCCATCCCCGGCATCCATGAGCTTCCAGATATCGTCAACAACTTCTTTTGCAAAGCCAATGTTCCCGAGGCCGGTGCAGGCTATCAGACCTGTGAACGCGCGGTTGATCTGTATGCGTTGCTCCTCTTCGAATGCCGCGCATCCAATCAGGAATAAGGGAAGGAGTACGTTGCTCTGGATCCACCCTTCTGCAGGGAGCTCGTTAATGTATCGTATACCATCGTCCACAGCGCTCTTAATATAGGGGTGCGGTTTGGAATCTTTTGTTGTACGGTAGAGATACACCCAGGTTGCTTGTCGGTATAACATGGAGATAGTGTAACGGGGTGTGCCGCGCTCTTGTGGACAGACCCAGCCGCGTAAACCAGTATCGATGGCGTGGGCGGCGAGAAGGGCCTCGTAGTCCATGTTCGGCTCGAGCTTCTCGTCTATGCGTGCGCGCAGTCGTCGTCGTAGATTGCTAATCTTGGAAATGAATCCAAAGAGACCATCTGACACACCAATCAATCCAGCTGTTTCTGGATTGATCTTAAAAGGAAGATTGAAATTCTCCATCATAGGCACGTCAGTACCATCCATGGAGGTGATTTGGCTGGCGATCCAGTGGTAGTAGAAAAACTCGTCGAAAAGTGACTGGAATTCCGGATTGGAGGATTTTTGGTTCATGGCAATCTGTTTCGCAGCGATCATGTGCATCCTGTACTCGCCAGATGTGTTCCCGTCGCAGATGGAGTGGAGGAGATGAAGCAATATCTGGGCGACATTAGAGTCTTCGTACACCATGACACCGCCTTCGCCAGCTTTCTGTCGCTCGAGATCATGCTTGAGTAATGTCAAGGCTTTGCCTCGATGAAAGGCCTGTCTATCTTCGTACTCTTGTGATGGGGTCACGGAATACATGTGCGAAGCAGAGAGGCATAACACGGAATGCATCAAGCCTTGGTGCTGCAGAGCCATCGGTAAAAGTATCCGGGTGAAAGGATTCGTCACTCGGTCTCCGTGTAAGCTGAGAACAGCACTGGCCCTGCTGACGAAGTGCTGTAAGAGGTTACGGTCAAGATCGCTTTCGACCCCTTCCATAAGAGGAGGTAGGTCGAATCTGACCTCTGAGCTGCGTTTCCGAGCTGTGCTGTGTGAGCGTGGGGCATAGGTTGATGCAGGGAACGCCAACCTTCTGCTGCTCGTTCTCTTCCGCTCTTCCAGATCTCGACAGGTTTGTATCCCTCACAGTGGATGTTGTTCTTCTGACACGAAAGACCTGGAATACGTCAGCTATGTACAACAAGTGAGATTGCAGGTGCAAATACAGAATGGTTTTGTTTCGTCGCACTTCTTTTTCCGTTTGCGACATGTTGTGCAACCTGTCTTCGACCGCGCCTTTGCCTGCTTTGTGAGGGTTGTAGGGGATCGAGGAGGATGTATCCTTGGCCGACCACGGGCGCGTCTTATCCGAACAGGCTCTGTTGGGGATATGGGAGATTCATCGTCGAGTGGCTCCTCTTTGACATCTGCTAGTTCGAGTTCTGCTTCTTCAACCTTTGGTATGACTTCGCTGGAGCCTAGTCGAGACTCGTATTGTGACTCTGATCGTGTGTCTGAGTTGGAGAAGATGTTCGAGTCGAATATAGGTGTAGTGTTGGGAGAGTCGCTGGCGGATGACATTGACGGTTGTGGAGAAGAGCTGGTGCTCAAACGAGCGCGCCCTCCTGGCGGCGAATAGCCGAATGAAGTGCTTGAGTTCATTCGGATTGTTGATGAGAAACCTCGGCGGTTGCAGGTATCAAGACCTAGACATTGAACGGTGCAAACAGGATAAAAACTACAACTGGACTGTTTGAATAAAGTCTGAGCTGCGTCCAGTGGTGATAGCTATCGTCTTGTGCGATAATTGTTCGCTGCAAGACACGAAGGGGCAGATTGTGGAACGAGCTTGCCGGCCCTGTCGTCAGAAATAGGTATACTATCGGATGAAGACCCACGTCGTGTACTTCTGATGTCTCGAGATCGCGCGGTATGTTGCGTGAGAGCGGGGAATATGGCTTAGCGAGTTGCGCAACGGCAGCAACCAATCAAGGTTGGTGGAACGAACCCCTATGCTGCGACTTCCCGATGAACGGCTGGCTAGGGCGAACAGTGGCGGGCAAAAGCAGAAGTGAAATTGATCGGCCGAAGTCGAGAGGCGGGTGTCGTGGGTGGTCGAGGTTGGCAGCAGACGGCGACAGGAGATTTGAGTGGTGCGACCGTGCGGATGAGGGAAGAGACGTACGAGGGTAACCTACCCTTGTAACGAGTGGGGAAGTTATACTACTTGGATGACTAGGGTCTAGGTATTAGAGGGTTGGTGCGGATGTGCAGGAGAAGTAAGCCGGTTGCGGTTGAGGCAAGGTTGTACAGTAATGATGTGGATGGAGACGAGAGGATATAGTAAGTTCGAGTAGCGTCGCTGCAAAGACGAACAATTCGCCTTACTTCACCTATGGAAGATGACCCTAGAAATACTTCCCCACTTTGACCAGCGCACCGGGCCGCCGTCTACTTAAAGCAGGGAGCAGACCGAAGCTTGCAGTCAAGCACTGAGCACGCAAAGGACTGTGTTGACGGCAGCTTTCCAAGCATCGAGAGCGGCAGTTGGCTTCAAAAAAGGGTGCCAGCGTGAACGCTACGGAAGCTGCAAACTCTCAAGAACGATGAGAGGCGTTGCTAGTCCTTGGCTGCTATCCGCTGTGCATAAATCGCTTTGCACCGGCTTCATCTCATAGCCTGCCATCCACCCAGCTTCTGGGATCTCGTTGGCAAGCATGTCTGAGCATCGAAGCTGGTGACCCAAGATAAACGGTGAGAGCAACACAAAGCGCGAAAGCTGTAGTTGTCCTCAGCAGTCTGATGGGTATTGTGATCAGCCAGTTAATGACAGCCCAGGTCAATCCATGCTGGTGAGCCTGTTCTATCTCGTTGACGACCACAACACAATCCATCAGCACAAGGCCGCGTACACCAATGACTAGTGCGTAACGCCGATTCTGAGGCGTCCCTAGTTGATGATCAGTCACACAGTCAGAACAACACGAGCAGCGTGTAGTACGCATTTTGTCTGTATTACGTATGACCTCACGACAATGCCCATGCCTTCCGGATCCTATCAGAGTGGCAACACCCAAAGAACAGGTGAGCTTAAGCGAACACGACAGATGAGAGATGACGAAGATAGAATACCAGCCGTGTCGAACGTTTCGGGGGAAGCCACTTTACAGGGGTCGCAGGCCCCGTAGATCTTCACAATTCGTACCCCTGGTCTGTCCGGCGAGATAACGGCCTGTCGAAGTTTGATCGAGAGGTCAGCAAATGCAGCCAATTACAAAATGATTTACCTTAAATCGAAGGGTGCTTGTTTGCGCCTGGCAGCCTTAACAACATTAGAATCATGTTTCTGTCAAGATGTAAGGCTGGTTTTACCGAGCAACACTCATTTAACCACATGAACAACAACCGATTTGCGAGGGGAACTTACTTCTTCCGAGGTGTCTTCGTATGTTACGTTGCATGGAGCATGTGTTTGTGTTGTGGTTCTGGTTTGCGGGCGGAGCGGGACGGATTGATGGAGTTAGGAAGCACGCTCCCGACACTCTCGGCATGAACCGAGAAACTCAGTACGCGGAGACAAGGTTTTGTCTCGTGCTTTCCACATGGACTCTGTGATTGACGCTTTTTTACGTGCACAGTGCAAGTTTCCCCCTATTCGAGGTCTGTATACGAGTTGTCTGGAAAGCGTTTTACCATTGAAACCATATCGAATCCGCCACCGGCTGATCGTGAATGAGACGATAACATTCAGTAAATCACCATGATTCGGCGGGTGAACGGCTCATCTTTGGATCCCCTCTCTGTGATGTGGAGCTAGATCCCTGCGCTATCACGAATGATGCGGTTTCGGACTGGCAAACGATCTATCATGGGACAACGGCCCACCAGATGACGATTATCATGATTCATGCTGTTTTCAATAAACAGATCTTGTTATTCTGCAAACCAAGTGTTGTTGATGCTTGGGGTGGATGTGCCTGCAGACTACTGACAGAAGCGGGTAAAGTGAATGACCTACATTAGCCCGTTATTGTCGTATGAACAAAACGGCGGAAGTCAAATCCCACCGAAAGTGGAGACGCGCGAAGTGTGACTTGCATATTTTAGCGACATGACCTGGCGCGTGCTTGCTTGGAGCCTTTGCGCCGTCTCATTTGCCAACAGCAGTCGACACTGCAGGTGGCTGCATGCATCGATTGTTGAGCCCTCAATAATAGAGCTGCTCGAGCTACCTGCCGATCTTCTTCCAAGCTAACAGGCGAGGATCAACTGTCGAAGCAGCCCACAGCGTCTTCAAACCTGGCCAGATCAGAGCATCTACTATCCAGCCGAAGGAGAGACTCTTTTGTCGTCCTTGCGACACTCCGTGTTTGTAGAATGGCCAGGATGATTTGCAGCTAGCAAGTTCAATATCTGCGTATTTGCGGCGTGGTAGAGAGCTAGGTGCTTGTAGAAGTCGTTCCGAAATCCCGCCCATGCTGGACATTACTCGTACCAGATCACGTGTAAGACTGGGACCAGGGCTGTTGGCGAGATGGTGCATCTGTGTGGGCGGTTGAACACATCCAAGTTCCGACTTTTTGCCGTCATCGGAAGTATTAGGTCAGCGTTCCCCATACCGTTAGACTCGGAGAAACAGCTTTTCCGTAACAGCTCGGACTACCGTCACGTGCTCGTGCAGCTTCGACGCGTTTGTCCACGTCCAGCACCCTTTGAGCAGCCCTGAAGGACCACCAACAGGCGACTTGTCGCCATGCTTATCCATAAGTGTCTTCGCGCAACCTCATACGACTGAACGCTGCAGATATGTTCAATTTCACACCCCTTCTTGGGGCCCAATCGGCGCAATCAGCGTCGGCATCCTTACTGGAGTTTGATGGAGGAATCAAAGTGCTTATTGACGTTGGTTGGGACGAGAGTTTCGATGTAGCACAGCTGAAAGAGATTGAGAGGTAGGTTTGGGCTTGCGCGTAAAGTCAAGTTGCATGCTCTCAAGCTGTCTGGCTCAGAGCCAATGCTATATAGACTTGAGCATATGTAGCAAACAAGCTGATTTTGGTCGTTCCAGACATGTACCTACACTCTCGTTCGTTCTCCTCACTCACGCGACCACGGCGCATCTTGGAGCATACGTGCACTGCTGCAAGAACTTTCCTTTGTTCACACGCATACCAGTCTACGCGACTGTACCGGTGATATCACTCGGCCGTACGCTTCTACAGGACCTCTACGCGTCCACGCCTCTGGCGTCGTCCATCATACCCACCGAAGCTCTCACCGAGTCAGCCTACTCGTTCCCCACCGCGCTCAGAGATGGAAAGAAGCTCAACATACTCCGCCAGACGCCCACGTCTGACGAAATCGCAAGCTATTTCGGCCTCATAAATCCTGTCAAATACTCGCAGCCACATGAGCCCCTCGCCTCGCCTTCGTCAGCTCAATTCGGCGAGATACAAATCACTGCGTACGGCGCTGGACACACACTAGGAGGCACAATATGGCACATAGAATCTGGCGTCGAGTCGGTCATCTACGCAGTGGAATGGAACCAGTCTACTGAACACGTGCTCTCGGGAGCCGCCTGGCTCGGATCTGGCGCTGGCGGCTCGGGCGTTCTGGAACAGCTGCGCCGTCCTACCGCTATGATATGCAGTAGTAAAGGTTCAGGCTTAGTCAAAGTCGCACAGGAAGGCGCTGATCGGGACGAGGCCCTTCTCTCAAGAATTCGAGACACAATAGCCAAGGGAGGATCCGTTTTGATTCCTTCTGATTCTAGCGCTCGCATTCTAGAACTGGCATATCTGCTTGAGGAGACCTGGCAAAATGAGGCGCACAAGACCAATAGCCCACTAAAGGGTGCGAAGGTCTATCTTGCAAGTACCACGGGGGGTGCGACTATGCGGTATGCACGCAGCATGCTGGAATGGATGAAGGAGGGTATCGCAAAGGAATTCGAGGCTGGAGCCGGCGGAGCACCTATGGATGGCCAGGGAAGGAATCGAGGTGGAAAGGGAATGGATATGGGTCCCGCGGCCCCTTTCGACTTCAGGCATATTACGTTGCTGGAACGCAAGTCTCGCGTATCACGAATGCTGGGAACAAACGAGCCACGAGTCATATTGGCAAGCGATGCATCACTGGACTGGGGCTTCTCTATGGATGCTATCCGGAGTCTAGCGTCAGACGAGAAGAATCTTGTCATCCTTACTGAAAGAGTCGGCGAGTGTAGTGGACAAGAGAAGGGTCTTGGAAGGATTCTTTGGAACCTATGGGCGGAAAGAACCTACCCTTCCAGTACCGTGGTAGATGCTTCTGGTTATCAAGCGCCCCTACGTACCGTCCGAACAGTGGCACTTGAAAACGACGAGATTCCTCTTTACCAGCAATACCTCGCCACACAACGTCAGTTGCAGAACACGATGGGTGGGGATGTCACTGCTGCTCAGGAGACTTCCGATGACGTTGCAGACAACTTATCATCAACTGACTCAGAGAGCTCTGAAGAATCAGAATCCGGCTTTCAAGGCAAGGCTATGAACTCAACCGCCATACAACGGCATGCGGATCGGAGAGCAGAGCGTCAAGAACAAGGGCCGGGCGTGAAGATTCTCCTTGAACCTAGTGGAGTCTTTGACTATGAAGTACAAGGAAAGAAGGGCATAGACAGACTGTTCCCCTTCAAGTCTGAGCGGAAACGAGCAGACGAGTTTGGTGACATCATCAGACCCAAAGAATTTGCTCGCGCGGACGAAGAAGACAACGCTGCTGGCGATTCTCCTCAGGGAGATGGAACCAAGAAGGAGAATGCTGTAGGACAGAAGAGGCAATGGGATGACCTTATCAACGTGCTTGACAGCTCCAAGCCAAAAGCCAACCAAAAACGCCGTAAAGCAGACGGCGAGGACGGTGCAGATTCGGACAGCGAGCCAGATGACGATTCAGACAGAGTGGATGGACCATCCAAGGTCATCGTTGAGACGGAAAGTTTGGAACTCAAGTGCAGAATTGCCTTTGTCGACTTCTCAGGCTTGCACGACCGGCGTACTCTTCAGATGGTCATTCCACTCATAAAACCTCGAAAGCTCATCTTCGTGGCAGGAGAGGAAGCAGAAACGATAGACCTTGCGGAAGAGTGTCGAAAGATACTCAACGCAGGCTTCACTGGAGCAGCCAACATCGTGGATGTGTTCACACCAACAGTCGGCACAATGGTTGATGCCAGTGTTGACACTAACGCCTGGTCGGTCAAGCTGAGCCGCAATATGGTGCGAAGTCTTCACTGGCAACGCGTCGGTCGCTTGGATGTTGTCGCTATCACCGGGCGCCTCGCAGCCGCAAGCCTAGACCCAGAGCCTATTGAAGATGACGAGGGCTCCGCAAAGAAGAAGGCCAAAATGGCCAAGACTGTCGTTGTGTTATCTTCCCACGACAAAAACGATACGACACCCATCCTCGATGTCGTCCCGGCAAATAACATCACCGCCGTACGCTCCGTCGCGCAGCCTTTCCACGTAGGTGATGTGCGTCTCGCTGATCTGCGCAAGATTATGAAAGCTCAGAACATGGAGGCAGAGTTCAGAGGCGAGGGTGTGTTAGTCATCAACGGCACGGTGGCGGTGAAGAAGAATAATGCAACAGGCACGATCGAGATAGACGGTGGTGCATATGGCTTTGCAGACCCAACAGCGTTCTTCAAGGTCAAGAAGAAGCTGTATGAAGGGTTGGCAGTTGTCGCTGGTAATTAAGGTCGAACAGAACTAGATATTTCCCATTACATGATAACGCGAACCTTTTCGAACTGAAACTTGTCCCTTGGATTCGACCTACTCACTGCGTTTCCCTCCTCAACCTCGGTTGCAGCTTTATTTCAACCCACTATTCCTTCCCTGGACGCTCCTAACAATCCCATCTGCTATTAACATCCCAATCTTGCCACACAGGCCCTCCAACACCCTTATCCCACCACTGTTCGAAACATATCAACACTGTTCACGCCTGTAAATGCCCGCGTTACGTGTTTCACTTCGCCATGTACACCCACGTACACCTTGTAGAATTCAATCCTCGTACCGTGAGCTCGAGAGTGCGTTGCAAAGATAGTGTCAGACTATGAACTTGCGTAGTGTGCTACAGTATGGGGAGGGCGGGTGGAAGATGTTAGAGGACGGGCGACTAATGGCTAGTCGTGGAGGATTTGTAGTTAATCGTGGAAGGGGGCTGTGAGTTCGGATTCGGATTCTTGGGACGGCGGCGGAGGCGTGCGAGGGAGAGGCAAAAGGGGAAGATACAGAGAAGGAGTTTGGTTGTCATGTTTTGGGGGTGTTTTTGGGTTGTTGGGAGTTCTTGAGTCTGTCGAGGGCGAGAGGGTGTGGCAATGGAAGGAAGAGTGGTGAGACAATTGGAAGATCTGAGGAGGGGTTGTCTTCACTGGTTGTCGGTTCAGGGAGGATGTTTGGTTGTAGATCGATTCGTTCAAGATCGACCGCAAAGAACGGATCGGATGATAAGGAGAAGTGCTTGTAGTCAGGTGTGCGCCTACCTATGAATGATAGTATTGAGAAATAATCACCAATCTTCTGAAACGAATGAGACTTTTGTATCATTGTATGGCGTCAAAAACCCTCTCCTTACCCATCAGCTTCCAAACCCGCCCCTATGCAATATCCTAGTTCTCGCACTTCTTCTTTCTGCTCCTCCCAGTCCTCTCAGACTCGTCGCCACTACCTCTTCCAGACTCCGAACCACCCATTTCCTCCCTTCCACTATCCGTCACCGCCGAGACCCTCCTCTTCACTGGTAGCAAACTCAAACTCCCTCTCCTCACCTCGCACTTCCCACACAGTATTGTTGCACCGCTTTGACGTCGCCTTTTCATTCGATTCGGACATATCAACGGGTCCAAGTTGTGCAGTGCAGCGTGGCTGCAGCGCATGTAGCGGATTCGGAGGGTCCAGGCGCAGGATTTGCAGGTGGAGAGGAGGATGTAGCACATATCGGATGGGACTTTTGGTGGCTTTGGGTTGAACTTGTGCTAAAAACGTCGAGTAGGTTGAGGCCTTGCGTAGTGTGATAGACGGTGTGAGCTGGACCGAGGTGGTTTACTGCTCGATGACGATGCTGGAGAATGTGGACTCTCTGGATGAACAACGTGTAACAAGAGGTTATACAGACCGATGTGCTTGATACAAGACCGTTTGTTGAAGGGTGATTGTTAGGTGCGAGAGACATCTCTTTGATTCATGGGAGAAACTCGTCAAACAATACAAACATTTCATATTCGAGTTCAGTAAGACATTACTAGTTAACGTCTCATGTCTATGTGTATGCTACAATCTGGCAAACTGAACTTGTTCCAATTCCATCAAACTTGTCTCCTTGCCCCCGTCTACATTTTCTGGTTCTTTGTATCCGTGACCATGTGACCCCAAGGCAGTCGCTGAATATCGTTTTGTTTCTAAAGAACATGCAAACTTATCCAACCCAATCTATGTCTCCGGTCTATCGTCTCGATAGCGACGTTGAATCTCCTTCTGATACCCCTTGCTATCGACGCCAAACCATCGGGAAAACTGTATCTTTCTCCTGGCTACCAATTCATCCGTAGTTATCTTATCGAGACAATCGGGGTTCTTCTTCTGACCCGCCTGATTATGGACCAAGATCGATCTCCAATCGCCTCGTCGGCGAATTGTGAACCTATAATCTGGAATGTTCCAGTTAGATTCCATAATGTTCCACGGCCTGACGACCTTGAAGCCAACAGTCAAGGCTAATGGGCTAGGAGAATCCATCAGCTTCATCTCATCAATCATTTGTGTGAGTGCGCTGAAACATGTGAACTCATTGACCGACGCTCTGGCGATCTTGGAGTCCAGTATGTGCAGATAAAACACGACGTGGGTAAGTTTCTCGAAACGGGTTACCTCGAGCAGAATATCATATGGCCAGTCTGCAGATCTGTTCTGGAGTGTGAGGTCCATTGATAGGGATGTAAGTTCTGGGCAGAGCCTCCGGATCTCGATCACATCCTGTACATCCGGAGTTTGTAGGAGCGGACCTGGACTGCCGGATACAAAGCTCATGCGGTGGATTTCTAGCTTCATGAGCTTGGGTAACCGTTCGAGCATGCACCAGGGTACTAGGTGGCGGCGAGCCAGATTGTTCGAGAAGGTGCTACCTCTAAAGGTCAGACTCTTAAGGCAGTCAAACAGAGGGTTGTAGTCGTTGTCGTCTAAGAACGTTTCGAGTTGAGCGATGTTGGCCTGTTGTCGTGGAGAAAGAGATAGGTTGGTCAACCGAGGGGCCTGTCCGAGAAAGGCGAGCATATGATGAGAATGAAACAGATACAAATATGTCAGGTCTTCCCATCCTCCTTGTGCACCCCACAGAAACAGCTCGTGTTTGGTGAAAAGTTGCCTGTTCTTGAGATAGATCCAGAGGCCTTGGAGCTTAGGCAGTTCTTTGCCTCGGAAGCAGTCTAGCATCTCTGGAAACTCCTGGATACGATCCAGTTCGGAATGAATGTATAGTTTTCGCAAGACACGATTGCGCGTCAACATTGCCATCAGGTCTGTCTTGAAATCGCTATAAAGCCGGTTGCCGGTCGCTTGACAGAGATGGAGAACGGTCAACTGTGAACCGGCAAGAAAGTTTCCAATAAAGCGGAGAGGTTGTTCCAAACCTGCTGCTCCGTGGATGTCGGGTTGTCGGACACGAATAGTAAGGGCAGCCTTAGGAAACTGGCCGCTGAGCGTCTCCAGAAGGATATCTGGGACGTTCAGCGACCCATTCCAGTTCAGTTGTGAGAGACTGGTGAGTTTCGAGAAGAGCATGGAAACTCCGTTGAGATACTGTCGATATTCGGGTGTGGCGTTAGTGATGGTGATCTCGCGAATCATCTGCGGATGGTGTGTGCCAGAATGAACGAGTCGATAGAATAGGCGGCGATGTGACATTCTTGAGAAATCGAACTCAACGGCGCGATAAAGATGTCGGGCTGCCAACAAGTAGAGTCTATGCGAAACCAGGCAGACATTGAACAAGTCCTTGCTATTGTTACGGCGCACTTCCTCGAGGACGACCTGCAACACGTCTTCGTTCAGATCATCGAAGGACGTAGCTTCTGCCGGAACAATGCGCTTCTTAGATCTCTTCCAGTGCATGGCGAGTTAATTTTGCGATCGAATATTTCGGGAGTTGAATATTATATTGTGATAAGGTGGAGGGGAGAAGGGTCTTGAGCACAGCTGAGGGATATGAACCAACATATAGTACACTGTGGGAAACCACTCACTCACTCGAACAGTGAATGCCAATGCGCAGACTTGCACTGGTCGGTGCCGATTTTCACTCGGGCTCGCGCACCAGCTGACTACTCGAATTTCATCCATTGGTCCCACAAGTTCTGAACCAGAAATCGACGAGAATCGATGGTAATAATTATTTGGCCCACCCAATGCTTGGATGCGCTGATGTAAGATATCATCATATCGCCCCTCAGAACCAGAAAATTGACGAAAATCTAAACTCCAATGGAAACCCGACCCGTTAATACCCTTTCTGGAACTCCACCAATAGCACTTTTTCGCATATTACCCAAATTGTAGAACTGTGTTCCCCGCTGCCCTCCCCCAAGATCCATGCCTCCCATGTGAAACTTCTACATACTACCGATAGTCCCGAATAAAACTCGTATATCTCATAGATGGTTTGGGCGGATTTCTGTAGCGAATGAGCTTCGCGTCGAGCTCTGGGACAAGTTTCTCCCCCCATCCCCAAAGCTCGTCCCTCAATGTCTGGCTAACCTACTCATCTATCAACCGATCATACAAGGTGTTGTACGTGATACCTCGAAGCCTCTTGCCTCTGCGTAGGATCTCGTCCAATATAAGGATTCTGTCCTCGTCCAATGTCAATGGGCTCGACACACGGGTCACTAGTATCGACTGATTCACTATCTTCAGCAGGTCTATGAGCTCATCACATGTCATGCGAGTATACAGCTCGCGGGCGCGTCTCTCTGCATAGTCCTTTTGATACCGAATGTAGAGCGCGTTGATGGTAACCTGACCCGTCAAACCGGTATCGTACACGTAGTCCGGAATAGGCCAGTGTTCCGCAGGTTCGCGTTCATAGAGTTCGCGGACTCGCTTGAAAGAAGCTCGGAACCTTTGAGTGACTGGCAAACCGTAGGCTCGACGTGTAGCTATCATTACTCCGACAACATGGTTGTAGTTCTCTTTCGTGGCAAGGATAGGTGATATTGGAGGTGTCAGAGAATCGAACAGACCGGCACTTTCAGGGATGCCAAGAATAGTGATGGTCAGACCTTGGAGAAAAGGTGTGTCGAGTAACGGCTCGTGAAGCCATAGCGCTAATCTTGCTAGCTGACGAAATTGACAGAGCTCGGCGAGAAGATCATGCGGCCAGCTGGGACCATCGACGATAAGGTCTAGAGAAAGATCCTTCAGATCTGGGCACATCGACCTCAGCCTCGAGAGATCGTTTTTTGTTGGTGCTGCGGGACGTGGTGCTAAGGTCCGTAGGGATGTGTCACCACATTCAAAGTGAACGAGGGTGTCTGCAATCTTCCGGATGACGCACCAAGGTATGACATGCTCCAGTTCTTCTGGTGTGCTTTCGGTCGTGAGAAGGTGTAGATATCTCATGATCTGAATCGGTCCGAACGGATTACCGCTGCATTCTTCGAGGCGTTCTTCAAGTTCTTTCATACTCTCGCTTGTGTACATGAGGAGGTCTAGATGACTCAAGACTGGGCTCTTGTATAGGAAGCTCAAGAGGTTGGAAGGATGGGGGCAAACAAGGCGTCTCAGGTTCGTCCAACCACCCATGTTACCCCATGCGGTAAGTTCTGCATCAGTGAAAATAATACTCCAAGTGAGCAGCCTCAGCGCATGCAGTTGTGGAAGTAGGTTCCTTTTGAAGGCAACATGATTTAGCATTTGAGGGAACACTCGGAACCCTTCCTCAATTGGTCCACGGTAGATTTCCAATTCCCTCAATGCCGGAGCCTTCGCGAGAAGATACAAAAGATCCCTCTTGAAGTTTCTGAACAGGTGATCCACGGTTGGAGGTCGGAATACGAAGTGTGTGAGCTGTAATAGGGCCAGACCGTTGAAGATGTTTATCGAGGGTGCGAACTCATCTCCGATTCGTTTGTAATAGATCTGAGCCCCCCTGATCTCAAGTGTGACTCTCGGATAGAGAAGCAGGGCATCCAGTAAAGGTTGAGGTATATTTGCAAAACCATTCCAAATAAACTTCCGAAGACCCGTCAGCTGGCGTACGTACTTTGGTAATGGAGCCCAAGCATTTGGGGGTGCATCGGCGCACCCCTTCAACTCCAACGTCTGCACAAACGTAGCAATTCCAGAACTATCCTTTGCGATACGTGCCAGAAAAGCTGGAGAAGATTCATCGGAGATATCGATGTGAATGTTTCTGTAAATCCAGGGAATGCTGGCCATGTACAAACGCTTGGATACCTGACAGATTTGTAGTAAGTCTGAGCGATGATCAAGGTAGACGTGATGCATCACAACGTCGAGAATGTCGTAATTAATCAGATCGAATGCAATCCGACCTGATGGAGGTACTGCCTCCTGTTGGGTAGTGCTTTGCCGTCGAAATAACATTCTGCTTATAAGTTGAAGCAAGCCCATGCTGTTCCAGAGATTGGACTAGGGACGGAGAGAAGGACTAATGAGTGTCAGTTCTACCTAGGTATTGCATCAATACTGAGATACATACTCCTAAAAATGTGTTCAATCTATCTTAGAAGCCTTGGCGCATACCAAGATCCCATATAGCAACACAGGAAGAGAAGGAATGAAAGAAGAACGAAGACAATAAATGTTCAAGGAGGAGAAGAATCGAAGGGAAATCTAGAGTAGAGGAGATTTACAAACCACCCGAATTACCACAAAATCGATCTCAACCACAATATCATGACGATTGATAACGTGCCTCATCTTGGGTAACCTATCGCCGACTGATGAGATTCAGTTGGGAACCAATTTTCGTGGATAATGGTCGTGGTGGAGTTGACGACCAAGGAAAGCGTTCGCGTAACACTGTTCGAGATTATGCTATTCCATGTATACTATACGATTCTCCAAAGTGAGTGGACTTGAGCATGGTCGACCGAACCATCGCTCTCAATGATATACGCGTCGCCGAGTCGAACTGGTAAAGAAGAATTACGGGTAGCTGCATACCTAGCTACCCGGTCTTCCCATCTTCGACAACCGCACTTGAATAAGTCGGAAATAACCCCTCACAAAACCCTTGGAACCGTGAAAGTTCCAAGGCACGTGGTCCAAACCCCAGCCACCAATCAACACCGCGGCGTTACATGAGGAGAACCCTGGGCCCACTCCAAGTCACGAACCTCGGCTCAAACGCCATCTCACGAATCGAGCCTGTAATACCCCAGACTTCTTCTCCATACCGCTCTCCAACCCCCATATATCCTCTTAAACCGCCTCCTCCTCTCCATCACTCTCCTGAAACCATACCATCGCGCTCCCGAACAAAGCACACCCGCCCCCTCTCGATACCCGCGCCCTATACCGCAGCCATGTCCGAATCCCTCACAACCAAGCAAGTCGCCGAGCACGCCTCGGTCGAAAACGGCCTGTACATAATAGTCGACGGCAGCGTGTATAAGCTGGACACCTTTGTGGACGAGCACCCGGGCGGTGCGAAAATCCTGAAGAGAGTAGGAGGCAAGGACGCCAGCAAGCAGTTTTGGAAGGTACGTTTACAACGAGCGCACCGAGGCTCTACACTTTGCGCAGGAAGAGTAAGGGTGCGAGTGCCTTGTAGTGAGGCGGTCGTGGAGATCAGCGGCGGAAAGCGGCGGCGCAGAGCGGTGGTGTCGAGATGGGACAACGGGAGCGGTTGATGAGAGGGCATGATTGCTAACGTTTCTGCAGTACCACAGCGAGAACGTCATGAAGAAGTGGGGGCCCAAGTTTAAGATTGGGGAGGTCAAGGAGGAGGCGAAGTTGTAGATACGAATAATACCATCGATGCAATCTTTACAATGTAACGTAAAGCGAATTCGTCTGTCGGCATGGGAACATGAATGCTTGCATTATCAAAGCAGTGCATAGAGATTACAACGCTGCGCATGATCTGATGAGGCTGTAGACATGGCTAAACCTCTTTGGTAGGAATGCGCGATGCTTAAACTGTGAGTACGGCAGAGGGAACAATTCTTGGATGCAACAATCGCATAACGAAAATGCGATAATAATCAATTACTTTAGATGCGACTCCTAAATGGTCTTCTCCGAGCATTCCAAGCTCTCAAATACGCCGTCCTCTCTTTCTGATTAATTAATCAGGCTGTAAACATATACTAACAACCAAAGCAAAACAACTCCAAGTTCTAAAAGGCGTGTGTAAACCCGAACAACACGCGCAAATAATGGGTATAGTGGTAAAACGCCTTCGCGATGTCGCGCAAGTATGCAAAATCCAAAAGCTGCCGTAACTTCGTCTCCAAAGTGCTAGATTTCAAAAACACGTCCACTTCTTCGCTGAACTGCGTGCTGTGGCGGGCCTCTCCATATTGTCAGATCCCAGTAGGACGGTGTCTTTTTCATTCACGTCGTCGTCTGGGTCGTCCATCCTGTATCGTCGAACGGATCCGATGTCTGATTGATCTTTCTCGTAGAACCTCTCTGGTGGACTGGAAACGCATCTCGGGACCACTCTTCGTATTAAGCCTCGGAAGCCGGTGTTTGCCTTGTCGATTCTTTTGTACTCGCGCTGTCTTGTACAAGGTGATAACCAGTTCATTGTGGTGTCTGGGCTTGCGATGACTGGAATGATTTCTTCGGTCTGTTTCGGCGCAATGTTCTCCTTGATCACGGTCATGCTGTCGGAGCTGAAACGCGGCACGGCAGATGGGAAAGTAGGGTTGTCGGTTTGAGAGATCTCTGGGCTTGGTAGTCCAGAATATGTGCGATACGACGGATTGGAAAACAGGCTACAGCTGCGGAAGTGAAGCGCGAGCGGGTCGTCGATGTCCTGGCTGGTCGCGGTAGCTACTGCTTGCGAGCTCGCGATCCTGTAATGGCGTGCAGGCCTCGATGGATCTACGATGGTACACGAAGTACGGCGAGAAGAGGGTTTCGAGCCATGGCCCTGGCCTTTCGATCTCGAGAGCGAGTTTTCGGATGATGGAGTATTCGATGTCCGGCGCGACGGTCCTGGTCGTTTCTCTGATTCTGGACGTTTCTGGTCTGCAGCCTGAGTTCGCGAAGTTGAGATGGAGTCTGCTGGAGTCTTCTTGGTTTTGCGACTACGAGTGGGCGCGGTGTTGCTCCTGTTTATAGATGGTCGTTCTTCATTTGAGGATTGTTTTTGGTAGGACTCCATGTGTCCGCTGTCGGTTCGGTTCATTATGAATGCATGAAAGAGTGGTGGCAGTGGCAGGCTGTGATGTGGAACGAAGTTTGTAAATTATGTTGAGTTGTTTGAATTGGCTATTTGAGCACTGTCTGGACATTCATCAGTGCGTGTCCGATTAGGAAAGAGTACCGCAACAGGGGATCCTCACCAGCAGCCAGTGCTGAACCGAGTATATAAACTTTCCGGAAAACGAGGAATGCGAAGTGCGAAGTGGCAGATGTAATTTCGAAAAATACTCGAGGTCCAGGAAGAAAAGGTTGAGCCAAATAGAGCAAGGCAAGACCCGCAGCAAATGGAACCAGCGGACACCACCGGCAAATATAGACGCGCCCTAATGCAAGAAGATCAGTACGATCAAGCAATCAAAAACGTCGATCTAGCCGTTGGTTGGTCCAGATGTCGCCAACGTGCAGAAGTTGCGCAAGATATACGCGATCTTAACAAGTCGAACGGCCGGGCGCGTGGGCTGCTTTTGAATGTCGAGTTCACCGCCTCAAAATGGTCTTCTGGGGTTGGGGCACTAGAATAGCGTATTTATCAAATAAAATTGGAGGCCAAACAACTAGTTGCTGTTGGATGAGGCTTGACAAGTGCCCTACATATGCTGAACTTCTGGTCGCACGCGAGGCAAACACGCTGGAGTATGATGTCGACAATCTTCACATGTGAGGGGTGATACCCTCCCTTATCCTGAGACTACACGTACCGCATAAACTGGATAAATTGCGCGCGACTAGGCTTGATTAGGCAGGATACCAAGCTCTAATCAGATAATAGAACCTAAGCTACTAAACAACGTTAAGCTATTATTGCATAACTATATATGTGTATAGGCTAAATTTAGTACTGTTTAAATGCTACTTAATAATACTGTATTATTTGTAAGCTCCTACGTATATAGCTGTAGTTTTAGTAATATTATAGGTGTTTTTAAGCAGGATTTAAAGAAGTTAAGATAGCTTAAATTATAGTACTAGCTACCTATCTAGGTATTAAACTCTACTATTCTATTAAGTATTCTATAATATTCTATAAGCTAAGCTAATAGCTTACTTAGTAGTTATACTCTTAAGTTTATCCTGTCTATCTTTATTATAATACTACGCTCTACTACTATTCTTATTATAGCTAAGGCTTTTAGGTAAGCTGTAAACTATTATAAACTTATAGTAAAAAAATTATTATTAAGTTAACTACCTTTTTAATTAGGATATAGAGCTTTAGGAGCTTAAATATAAGACTAAGTACTTTTAAAGTTCTATTATAAGCCTTAGTATTAGACTTAGAGTTTAATAATTTTAAATAGCTATCTTAATACTATCTATAATACTAATTAATGCCTAGCCTTATACCTAAACTTAGCTTATATAAACTTAAACTTAGAGCTATTATTTATATAGTAGTAAGATAAGTTAGTAAAGCCTATACCTCTAGTAAATTACTTTAGAGTAGTATAAATTTATATTAATTTAGCTAGATTTTTACGTAGTTAAAAGCTTTAAAACCTTATAGTAACTTTATAAGTCTAACTAGCTCTAAGCCTTACTTTACCTTACCTACCTTACTAAGCTTACTCTTTAGTATTATATAACTCTAGTAGCTTAATAAGCTTAGCCTTCTATATTAGTAGGCCTTTTAAGCTATACTATTTAAGGTTTTCTTATAAGTTTACTACTGTCTATACTACCTAGTTTATTAGGTATTAAGGCCTTCTTATTATAGGCTTTCTTTTAGGCTAGGCTACCTTATTAGTACTCTATAAACTTAACTTATAAGGTATATACTAACTACCCTTACCTTTTAAAAACTCTTGCTTAACCTTCTTATTTAATATAAACTTACTTTTTATATTATTTATATCCTATTTAGCTACTGCCTATAAGGCCTTTAATACTATAAGCTTTACTAAGTAATTATTTATCTTAGTCTACTAGCTATTAAAGCTTACCTGCTTAAGATTCTTAATTTTAAGCTTACTATTATATAAGCTGTTAATAAGTAATAAGATTCTATATTATTAGAATAATTATACTATAAGCTTAGGCTTTAGAGCCTTCTAAGCTTTACTAATAGTATAGGTAGTAAGCCTCTATTACTACTAAGGAGGCTAGTCCTTAATTAACTTTATCTTACTAAGGCTCTCCTTAATAGTAGTAAGAGACTTAGTTTAGTACTATAGTACTACCTTAAAGGCTTAATTAACTATAGTATTAAGTAGCTAAATAAGAGATATATAGCTAGAGGGAATAATAGTAAGTAAAGTATAGTTTTTATAGAGTAAGTTAAGTACCTTATTAGTTTAATAAAAGCTAGCCTAGTTTAATATAAGTAGGAAATTATACCTATTAGTAGACTAAAGAGGTATAAACTTCTCCTTTAACTAGCTTAGAAGACTCTTCTTATTATTATAAGCCTTGTTATTAAACTCTACTATTATATTATTACTATATATAAAATCTTCTTAACTTTTAAGGTCTTCTTTAGCTAATCTATAGAAGATTATCTTTAGCTTTATAGGCTTAGAGCTATTAGTAAAGATATATAATATTAATATAGCTTAGCGCTTACCTTAGCCTAATTTAATACTACGTCTAGAGACTGTATAATCTCTAGTATAAGTGTAAGTATAACCTTTTAAATACTTAAAGGGGATTAGCGTCTTATCTATATTTAGAATATACGCTACTAGGTACTAATTACTACCTATTTTAACCTATAAATAATATTAGATAAACCTTAGAAATAAATTAATAATACCTACCTAATTAGCTAGGAGCTTTTAAGCTTAATTAGTAAGCCTCTTATAAGAGATACTCTATTATTTTTAGAAGCCTATAAACTACCTAATAGTAAATAAAAACTTAAGCTTAATATTATATACCTCTTAGAATAATTATTAAGCTGTACGCTAGAGCTACCTACTAGAAATAAGCTAGTTCTATAAACGTTATTAAATAAAACGCTAATATAATACCTTTTCTAGGGCTAGCTAATAAATATTCTTATTATTTAAAACTAGTATCTAATAGCTGTTTTTTAGAGCGTTAATAACAGTAGCTTATTACTACTACTATCTACTAATTATCTAATATAGGATACCTATAAGGACCTTAATTTCCTTATTATTTAGGAGTTAGTAATTGCCCTCTATTATATACCCCTAATATACTCTTAGCTTACTAGAGTAGTTTATAACCTAATTAGTATAATTGTTAATTAAATTATAGATATTAAGCTTCTTCTCCTAGAGAGCTGTTTTATAAGCTTTTAAGAGTATTATATACTAATTACTTCTTTTAGCTAGTAGCTTTATTTACAGCCTAGTTCTCCTTTACTTTAGTATAAACTTTATATTTAAATCTAGCTCTATTCTAAACTTATACTTTATTAATTTAGGTAGTTTACTTAGGGGCTTACTAGTAAAAAGCTCCTTTAAGGTAATAAAGTATTAATTATTCTATAGGTTAAATAATTACTGCTATCCTTATAGAACGCTAGCTAGTAAGACTATAGATAATATAGTTAACTTAAGGCTCCTAATATAGCGCTAACCTTGTAACTTAAGTTTAGATATTAATAGTAAACTACTGCTACTGTTTTCTTAGTATATAGCTTCTCTATTAGTATAAGATTGCTAAGCTGTTAGAGGTAGTATTATACGTAGAGGCAGCAGCGGTAGTATTAGGGCCTAGTAGTAGCTCTTATTTTATCTTATATAAGCTAGATTAGGATAGATACTAAATTTAAGAACTTCTCTACCCTTTAGAGGCATTTTAGATATAGCTAGCTAATAAATTAATATAATAGGAGCACTTCTGCAGCGTTTTTAGGTTAGAAAGGGATGCTAAGCAATATTATGTTTAACTTAGGATTATATTTGTTTTATCTAATTAGAGCTTGGTATCCTGCCTAATTGAGCCTAGTCGCGCGCAATTTATCCAGTTTATGCGGTAGTGATGATAACCATTTCACTGAACCTGTGACACACTCAGGAGTGGACGATGGCGCGATGCATCCCGGGACACTCAACGAACCGCATGACAGCCTCGTTCTCGCTTCAAATGTACCGCTGCACGGACAGTATGAAGGGGCGAATCAAGTGCGGCTATAGCGACATCGGCCCTGGTCACCAGACTTGAATTAGACAAGCGCCAGCAGGACATGACAGGCCTCGAGAATCTGGCAATCTCGAGTGAACCGCCACAAACGACATCTTGGGGGCAACTAAGACATGCGTTCGGAAAACCACCAGGATGAAGACCCTTGGGGTCTCCCTGGCTGCATCCTCCCCAGCAAGAAGCGGGGCTGTGAAAGGCTGGAGCAATCGAGTTCTACGGGCCCTTGCGTTACTGCTTATCGTTTGCCCACTGTAGACCCTCTGCAGACCCCTCAGTGCAGACGCCTTCATGCGCCTTCATGCGCCAAGGCTTCTGATGTAGCCAATGATTGTGTCACGAGGGGCACGACACCACTTCGCGCCCGCGTGGCCGGCGACAAGTCCGCATGTGCAGCTTTGGGGTGAGCATCGCTGGCTATTCGATAGTTCTGGGTCTGGGTTGCATGAGTTGTTATTTCCGACACGCTCAAGTCACCCGAGGCAGCGCCTGAACCTCATTGTATCTCGTGGTAAAATGCCAGTATCAAGTCAGTGACTTCAGAAAATGCTTCGAGGCAGTGCCAGTGGCCAACGCCCTGCATTATCTCCAGCTTCTTCTCGCTCGTCCCCATCTCGCCAAACATCTTCTCACAACCTTCGAGCGGCGCACTCTTGTCCTCTTCGCCAGCTAGTATGAGGATTGGGATGTTGATCTTGCCGTAGTTGGGCGGTTTGGCGTTGACGATGACTCGGCAGTTGGAGCAGTATCCAGCAGGATCCTGTCCCAGGAGCAGCTCACGGATAAAGGCTTTGGCAAGAGGCGAAGCGTTCTTGCCTACTGCAGCATACGGAACCGTGTCCGCCATGACCTGCATGCCTTCCTTCTGCACCGTCTCTATGCGCTTCTCGAATATCGGAACAGCGTTATCGTTGGGGTACACGGGACCGATAAGGATGGCTGCGACGAACCGGTCGCTCCGCTCAGCGGCGAGGTGTGCGCCCACGATACTGCATGACAAGATCAGCGTTGTGGCCAGGCATTCGGCGTACTGCAGGTGAGCCTACCCTCCCATACTATGTCCCACGACGATAGCCTTCGATACGCCCAGCGCATCCAGGACGCCGACAACATCGTCTCCAAGAGTCTCTATGCTCTGTTCAACGTACGTATACGGGGATCTTCCAGCGCCGGTATTGTCGAAGAGAATGCATCGAAAGCCATGGACTACTAGTCCCTGTGCGACGGCATGGTAATATTGCTGCGATGACCCCAGGCCGTGCATGAAGATGAACGTTTCGCGCACATCTTTCTCCGGCTTCAGATCAGTGCAGTGGATCTTCTTGTAACCAATTTGAAGGAGCGGCATCTTGTTCGGCAGGTTTGGTGTTTGGCAGAGTCCATCTGCGCAACGCGACGAGGGACAGTTCCGATCGGATATGGGTGATCCATCGTGACATCACATTCTGGCAAGTCCTGCTTATTCAGCATCTAGGAAATGGCAGGAGCGACTTGACAAAACCCTTACAACAGAAGGAGTGATTTTCGAGATCGACGTCAATGCAGCTTGGATGGTTTCAGCGGTTTCTTCCATTCACCTTATGACTGAGATGACCGACTGCCTATCCGTTCATGCTGCAAAAACGCGCTAAAGCGAACAGTCAAAGAAACATCACAAAACTTTCCAATCACTCAAGTCGCAATCCCATACATTTTCTTAACAGCCTCCTTACATTCCCTCCCCAGTCCTGGCGCCAACGGCCTCCCCGCATCATGAAGCAACGTCCACAACAACTGCGCCAGACCTTCCCGTGTCGTAACCTCCTTCAGCGCGTCTCTACACGTATTATCATGCCTCTCTTTCTCCTTTGACCAAAGTTTCCATAGCCCGTTCTTCTCCTCACTCTCATTCCTCTTGAATCTCTTCGCCATATCCTGTTTCGCCGCCATCAACACCTCCTCACTCGCGTTCCACATCGCTATCCGTCGAAAAAAATGTTTCGTGAGCGCTTCTTCACATTGCAGCCGCGAGGGGGCGACGGCGGCGTCGAAGTCTGGGTCTGAGGGTGTGCGAGGATCCCAGAGACGCAGGAGGTAAGTAAAAGCGCGGAGTTCGCCGTTGGGGAGGTTCAAGATGGTGGAGGAGAGGTTAAAGACGTCGCTGGATGGCGGTGTAGGGCGAAAGTCATTGTGGTTTGAGAGTCCTAGGGCATCATGGGCTTCGATGACGCGCTGGAGCGCGACTCTCCGACGAGAGGATACGGCGTCTGTTCCTTCGAAGATTTTCGGCGCGTTGATGTCTTGGGCGCTGTCGACTCGTTTCATGCGGTTGCTGTGATGGCGGTGCAGGTATTGGGAGACGTGGCGTCTTAGTGGTGGTATTGTCGTCATTTTTAGGTTACTGGCAGATCGAGTCGAGATGGGGTTCGATTTCGATTCAGAATGCTGGTGATTGCAGATACGTTTGAGGAGTTGCGGAAGTGTGGTCGAAAGAAGAAATTGGAGGGTATTTTGTGCGGCTTCATGCGCCCCTTTTGAAACGGGAACCTGACGCAATTGAGCTCTGATGAGCTGATTAAAGGCAGTCATCATTTACATTACATTCAGATATTCACTATCGAGTGCATTGCACTTTCCTCATTCGGTCATTGAGTGGCTTCTGCATTGTGGCTGAGCGACCACGCTTCGATGCTTTAAAGGTCGGAGTGGCCCCCTTCAGAGTCAACGGCTGCCGAATCTCCGCAATTCAAATATCGGCGGTACGGCATGGTCTTAGCAGGGACGACCATGACAAAAGACTAAACGCGTGACAAGGTCTGTGGACCAATTGTAAAGTCTTGGAATGTCTTGCGTAGAGCTTCATGCTGCGCAGCATTAATTTGTCAATCGGGTCGATACACCAACTGTCTAGCTTTACCAGCGAAATCAACACGCTCGACATCTCCATGACAAGAGAAAACCACGCACGGCACTAAAGACATGTACACGATGTCTGTGCGTTTCAAAGCGGAAATTTGAAATCCTGAAGCTTCGACATGATTGTCCGAATGACGTTCCTGTTGAAACACGGCAAGCAGATCTTTAAGAAGACAGCTATGGAATTGACATAGGGATACCCGCAATTGGTCTTTCGAGAATGGCGAAAGATGCGAGAAGCGACACGACAGAAAAGCGGGCGTTGTTACTTGCTAGCTTCCAACTAGGGGGAATTATATTAGACACGGCTTGTGTAGTGCTCTTCAATCTATGAGAATCCATGAAGGTAGATTGTGAGCAAACGACTCATAACATTTAAGCATACAGAATGTGAACGGTGTGAAGACAATCATTCGTTGTATTAATTTAAGGAAAAGCATTACTGGAGAGAGGTAGTCATAGGCAGCCTTTGAGAGACTTGGGCTGAACGTGTGGAGGGCGCGCTCACCCTTTGAACGTGCAGGTTAGTGTAAAACACGGGTCGGGAAGAAATGATTGGGTTTGAGAAGGCATTGCCGGTGGAAAAGTGCCAGAATTGACATTGTGCTTGACGGAAGAGGATAGAGGATAGAGGGTAGTCCGTAGTTATTCATTATCAATTACGTTTTTCGAGCATGCGTTGGGAGGATGGGACATAGAGGACTGTTGTGTGTTTCCTGTCGTCGAATAGGTGTGGTCTGCTGAATTTAGATGGCTCTGGCGATCAACGACAGATGTCGGTTCCAGATACCCTTCTCTACGGTTCTCTCTAGCCTCCAGAAACAAGTCTTGGAGTAGTCGGTGTATTGGTTCCAAAGCAAAGGTGTATGTCTGTGATGGAGTGCGAGTTGAATCAAGTGAGACCAGAGACAAGCATGTGGGGCAGCTGCCTAGCGCGACTGCCTGTTTGCTCTGGACCCTGATTGGATTTTAGACGCCACCCGCATCATAACAATTGCTGTCTCTAGAGTCTTGGAGCCTTCATCTTGGGGAAACCCACATGCGCGGTTCCTTGTCCTTAAACAGGTGGTCAGGCTTCCACCTTGTCCTTCACCTGAGTTACTCTCGCCATGTTTATGCTCCGCAACCGTACGTTTGTCTGCTCGCCCTAGCCCCTCCTCCCCCGCCACGGTTGGAATGTGACACTAACATCCGTCTTCAGTTAGCAAATTCGTCTTTGGTGACAGCTCAAAGGAAACCATTGTCGAGATCCCCCAGGGCCAGCTGTACCTCGTGCGACCGCGCTCCGTCAAGGGCTTCTCCGAGCTCATCTTCAAGGACGCTGCAGCCACCATCCGTCGCACGGGACAGGAGTTCCAGTACCAGCTCGTCATCCAGCGCGCATACGAAGAGGGAGAGGAGGACCTGCTTGACGAGGAAGGCGGCGAGGAAGGCGCACTCGAGGCTCTTGCCGGCGACAAGGACGAGAAGACGTTCCTGCTTGACGAGGGTCTCCAGTTCCGTACCGACGCCCGCTCGACTGGCGAGAAGATCTTCGCGTGGTGCGACCTGAGCGGCGACGTGGGCGATCTGTGGGAGTTTGTTTGCGACGCGTCAGTCAAGCCAGAGACTGCTGTCCTGTTCGAGCGTGTTGCTCTGCAGTGCCAGTACGAGAGAAAGTTCAGGAGGAGTCACGAGCACGCGACCGAGGACGATCTCGAAGCCCTAGCCTACTACGAAGATCCCATCCCCGACGCCAGCCCTGTTGCCAGCCCCATCAGCAAGTCTCCCGCCCCCATCGCCGCAGCGCCGCCTGTCGAGGAGCTCTTCCCGAATACAACAAAGGACGTCATGGTGAAGAAAGCGACAGGCAAAGGCCAAGTGCCCAAGGCCATCGAAGACTCAACAGCAGCACCGCCATCTGCTGCACAACCAGAAGCCCTAGAGACGCTAGCAGAGAGCATTGCTGAGCTTCACCTGTTCGACTTCCCAACTGGCACATTCGTTCTGCAGGATGCAAAAGTGAACGTTACAGTGACTGAGACCGGCAACTGGGATTACTGGCTACACATTGTTGGCGATGAGCGTGAGTGGCTTGGCCAGCCCATCATCGAGGACATCAATCCCGTCTTCAACTACGAGTTCAAGTCGTTCATCTTCAACCACTATCTCGACGATGGCTCCGCTTACTCGTGGCTTCTGCGGTTTCACGAGCAAGAAGAATTGGAGAGCCTTCAACAAGGTGTCATGCAAGCCCTCTGGGAACACTTGAACAAGGTCAAGTGGGGCAAGGCGAAGGACACCGATCGCGAGTACGTCCTGGAGGCTTTCCAGGATCTTACCATGGACGACGCTCCTGATGAGGAGCAGGAGGAGGAAGAGGAAGAAGAGTACGAGAGCGGTGACGACCAACGAAGTGAACAATACGACGAGGATGAGTCCGACGAAGACACAGAGATTCGTCCAAAGGACGGAGCCGAAAACTCACAACTTGCAGTCGGTTACAAGCACGACAGGTCCTTTGTTGTGCGAGGCGACAAGATTGGCGTCTTCAAACATACGTCGGACAACCAACTTCAATTCTCCACGACCATCTCAAATGTCAAGACCCCGAAGGGCAAGGCGTTTGCTCCCAACAGGGTCATGCTCCACCAGCAGGATCAGGACATGATTCTACAGAACATGGATAATCCCAACGCATTGTACAGGATGGATCTGGAGACTGGCAAGGTTGTCGATGAGTGGAAGGTTCATGATGATATTCCTGTCAAGGTGTTCGCACCAGAGAGCGTAAGTATAGTGGGGTAGCCTCTTGCATGGAATATATGCTAACAGTATGCAGAAATTTGCCCAGATGAGTGGAGAGCAGACATTCTTGGGTCTATCAGGCAACGCCCTCTATCGTGTTGACCCTCGTTTATCGGGCAACAAGCTCGTCGACGATCAGCTCAAACAATACGTAACAAAGAACGCTTTCTCCGCCGCGGCCACAACCGAAAAGGGACACATTGCAGTCGCATCCGAGAAGGGAGACATTCGACTCTTTGACAGACTAGGAATCAACGCAAAGACACTTATCCCCGCCCTTGGTGATCCCATCATCGGCATGGACGTCTCAGCAGACGGCCGCTGGGTCCTCGCCACCACGCGCACCTATCTCCTCCTCATTGACGCCCTCCAGAAAGGCGGCAAGAACGACGGCAAGCTCGGCTTCGAGAAAGCCTTTGCCAAAGACGACAAACCCCAACCCCGCCGTCTCGCGCTCACACCAGCCCACGTCGCGCAATTCCAGCACGAGACCCGAGCCCCAATCTCCTTCACCACCGCACACTTCAACACGGGTCTCGACGACACGGAAACCACCATCATCACCGCCACGGGCCCCTTCATCGTTACCTGGAGCATGAAGAAGGTGCTTGCTAACCGCAGGGATCCGTACAACATCAAGCGCTATGCCGAGGAGGTCAAGGCCGATAACTTCAAGTTCGGCTCAGACAAGAATTTGATCGTTGCGCTGCCAAACGAGGTTGACATGGTGGCCAGGCGCGCACTGCAGAAGCCTACCCGTGAGAGTATCGCGATACCGAGCCGGGTTGGCGCTGCAAGGAAAAGCGGCGTCAGGGGGAGTTACTTGGGCCGGAACGAAATCGTGAACAGTCCTTATTAGGTGGGCTGTTCGATCCGTTGCGATGCATGTTGTGATGGTGCTTGGATTTGGAAAACACAACATGATATTGCGTCTGTGTAGGCATGATGGCACTACTGGTTATGAGACTTTCCATTTCGGGATTGATCGTTTCTCTTTTTTCTTCTTTTCCCATGTCGCTCTAGCTACGCTGTGGAGGGACGCGGCGATGCGTGGAGAACATGGCATCTACATAGTTACCTAGTTACCTTGATTTGATTCCCCTAGATGGCAGACGAGATTATGAATGCAATTTCCCCCCCGGTATTTTTTTATGGTGTGCATGATGATGTGTACTAGAAAGCCTTGGAGGAGAGTTTCAGCGTGCAGGGACTGGGCGAAAAGATTTACATGGTACATGGCAATGGGGGGTGAAGTGATGTATGGCACCACGTAGTCAGATCAGAGAGCAATATTGGACATACACTTTCTTCGATGGAATAAATTCATATCGCCAAAGCGAACCCGCATATCGCTCATAGAATAAAAAGCGCCAAACCAATGCACAACACCACGCTTCGTATAAAAAAAAAGAAGTCCCTCCCATATACCCAGGAACGCCAACGCTGACCCAACGCACCGCACAAACCCCCACACCTAATGACTAATATACTGAAAGACGGAGCTAACCTCGCGACACCCATCCGCCGTCTCCTGCCTAAGCAGCAGATCCTGAATCCTACCCAACGGGCCCTTCTCGCCATCATTAACCATATGATTCCATGTACTCGTATCGCCATACAGCATCGCGGGGGCCTTGAGAACCTGCCGCCCATCTTCCTTGCGACACCTCTTGCACTTGAAAGTGTCGTGTGTGTCACTCGTAGTGTTATCGCGGTACTGGAACAATTCGCGCAGGGAGTCGAGGGAGAAGTGGCGCTCGACGTCTTCTGCGGAGTCGACGACGCAGGACGAGAGGGACTGCTTGTGGGACTGGCGTTGGAAGATTTTCTCCTCGATGGTGCCGGTCGCGATGAAGCGGTAGACGAAGCAGTCCTTTGTCTGGCCGTCGCGCCATACGCGCGCGAGGGCCTGCTGGTCGGCGGCCGGGTTCCAATCTGGGTCGAAGAGGACGAGGCGGTTTGCGCCGATGAGGTTGAGGCCGCAGCCACCGGCCTTGGAGGACAGGAGGAAGACGAATTCCGGACCCTCGGGGTCGTTGAATTTGTCGACGAGTTTCTGGCGCTTGGAGACGTTCATTGTGCCGTCGAGGCGGAGGGAGCCGTAGCCGCGCGACCGGCAGAGGGCCGCGAAGATGTCGAGCGTTTGTGTGTAGTTGCTGATGAGGACGATTTTGTCGTTTGTTTCGGCGCGGATGCGGGCTAGCATGCGGTCGAGGACGAGCATCTTGCCGGAGTACCAGACTTTTACTTCGCGGTCGCGGCCGCGTGCGTCTTTGTGGACGAAGTCGCTTGGAAGGATGTTCTCGGAACCTGGTAGGTCGGATGGCAGATCGAGGAGATCGGGATGGTTGCAGAGTTTCTTGAGCATGCCGATAGCCTTGAGTGGCTGGGAGCCTTTGCCGCGAAGGAGGCTCTTGATTTCGGGAGAGGCGATGAAGTGGTTGTAAAGATCCTTTTGGAAGGGTGCGAGGTTGCAAAAGACGACGTGTTCGTACTTGACGGGGAGGTACTTTGACAGAATGTCGTTGGTTCGTCGGATGATGAATTTGTTGACTAGAGTCAAGAGCTCCTTGAGACGCTCGTTACCTTTCTTCTGGTCCTCGTCTGTTCCAGCGGCATCGCGACCTCTCAGAATGGGTATCTCGTACTGCTTGCGGAACTCCATTCTCGTGCCAAGGTAGTTTGGATTCGCAAAGTTGAGCAGAGCAAAGTACTCCGAGAGATCATTCTGGATGGGTGTGCCGGAAAGAATAACTCGTCTCTGCACGTTCAAGCTGTTCAGGGCTGTGAAAGTCAAACTGTCACCGTTCTTCAGTCGATGCCCTTCGTCACAGAGCATCAGGCCAATTTGCGTCTGCCCAAACTCCTCAACGTAGAGACGCAGCGTTTCGTACGAGACGATCAGGACTGGCCTGACGACAGCACGTCCAGAAGCAATAGACCATTGCCGTATTTGCTGGATCAACTCCTCTTTCGATGCCTTTCCATCAATGGCGAACGGAGTGACTGCGTCTTTGCCCAGCCACTTGATCAGCTCGTTCGCCCAATTCCTGACCAAACTCGACGGACACGCAATGACACACTTCTGTATTGTCGATTTGCCAGCCTCGGGAGACTGCTTTAACAGCGTCCACATGAGGGCAATGCACTGCAGCGTCTTTCCCAGACCCATCTCGTCGGCCATGATGCATCCATTGGCCTTTGGATCGATCATGCCCGTCGTAGCTCGATACAAGAACTTGACACCCTCGACCTGATGCGGACGCAGGACCTTGGCCAGTCTTGGATCGATGACAACCGGGACACGGGGTCGCTCGCCCTCTACTTTCTTCTTCAAGCCCAATATCTCTGCCAGGCTCTTGTGCACCAGCGGAGCCTCTAGCCCCTCCTTCTCGTCCTGACTTAACTTGGGCTCTAGCACTTCCTTCTCCACTGGCCTATCGTCAATGGTGGGATCATACAAGACAATGGCGAACTCCCCACTAGGGTCATGCAGCGGCCGTGCAACAAAAACAGTGCCTGTCCGCATCCCCAGCAGCGGGGCGGGGCGATTCGGATTATACGCGTCCGTTTCCTTATTAATGAGGGGGATTGTGAACTTCTGCCTGAACATGAAGTCCTTGTCCTTTGGCTTAAAGACTGGGAAGCGGTTCGCGTCGCGTGTGGCAAGTGCCAACCGATCATCGTTGGAATATGGCTTATCGTCTTCGTTCTCGCCGTCAGCTCCGGAGTAATTGACCTTTCTCCTCTTTCTCGCGGGCTTCTCGGATATGCGGGTTGGTGCTGCGGAGCCGGGGCATTTGAAGGGCTTGATGAGGCGGTCGACGTGTTGGGGGGTGCCGCCGTAGAGGCGAGCAGCAGGCTTCGCGGGTGTGCAATCGCCCGCTGCGAGGGCTTTCGGGCGCTGCATTGTGTGGTTGACAGACGCTGGATACGTGGTGGTACTGCAGGGTGTGTAGTGGTGGTGCAGTGTATGTATTGTGGCGGGAGGAAGGAAGGAGCGTGGATGCAGGAGCGCCTGTCCGAGAAGCGAAGTGGCGGAAAGGCAAACGCGTCAGTCAATCGCGCTATCACGTGCCCATCATCATCATCAATCTCATCGCACCGCCGAAATCCCATCCCATCTGACTCGGACCCATCCCCCCACCATATCGCTCCTACCCTTACCCTCCCCAGACCCCCTCGTCGCGCTCAACCTCCCCCCAAACTCCGCGCCGGAACAACCCCCCTCCGAAACCTCCGACAGAACTCCGCAGCCCATCGCCAACCCGCCCTCGACATCCCCCCATCCACATCCACAATGGCACGAAAAGCCCTCGCAAAAGACCAAATCGTCAAATTAATAGTCGGCGCGGGCCAGGCCTCGCCCTCGCCGCCCGTCGGTCCCGCGCTGGGTAGCAAGGGAGTGAAGAGCATGGATTTCTGCAAAGTACGTATAATATATGCGCCTCATCTGCATTCCACTACACTACACAGCCCTACAATACCTCGCCATACATAAACCCCCACTAATATTCTAAAGGAATTCAACGCCCGCACCGCGCACTACAACCCCGGCACGCCCATCCCCGCCCGCATAACAGTGCGCCCAGACCGCTCCTTCACCTTCTCCCTGCGCACACCGCCAACCGCCACGCTCCTCCTAACCGCCGCGGGCGTCGCGCCCACAAAGTCCAAGATCCGCGGTGCTGGCAATGTGCCTGGGCCGACGAACAATCACGACGGGCAAAAGGGCAAGACGAGCACGAACAGCCCCACGGTCGGGAATGCTGTGAAAGGCACGGTTGGAACTGTCAGCTTGAAGCATGTTTATGAGATTGCGCGGATTAAGCAGGGGGAGACGAGGTTGAGTGGGTTGGGGCTTGAGGGGTTGGCGAGGAGCGTTGTGGGGCAGGCGAGTAGTTTGGGGGTTGTGATTGTGCCGTGAGGTGGGGTGGATGGATGGATGGATGGATGGATGGGGGGAGATGTGGAGGGATTGAGGGTATACCCTTTCCGTCTTCGAGAAGATGAAAAAAGATACATGGTTATATACCCTACGCATATATCAAAAACACAAAATCTATCCTCTGCAAGACAAAGACATGACAAGACAGGGCGGGATACGAAAATGCACGCGAACATTAGCAAAACCCATGACAAACTTCACATTCACCACAAACCCAGGCCCACAAAGCCATAATGCGAAAACCCCCAGAGCAAGACATGCACAAGTGATTAGAATGACATTGATTTTACATTCCAAGACCGATGCGTGAATCCGATTTATATGCCCTCATGCTCTCCATCCTCCCAAACAGAACACCTATAACCGAACATGCATTTCCCCAATCCCCATCCCATGTGCGCCGAGCAAATGTGTAGATATGAACAAGCTAGCTGTTTTTTCGCGCTAGGAAGACCATCGCCATGTATCGAGAGCGGATGGTGTGGAAGCGAATCTCGAACCTCTATGTATGCGTGTTATGCGTGTTATGCGTGTTACCTTGGGGCGAAGCGATTTTGCAAGAACTTCATGGCCGACTTGTAACGTGGCTTGCTAATTCCCAAAGCCATAAACACCGCCTTGCTCCTGTAGGGGGAAAGTCAGTACATGATCTGAAAGAGAAGGTGGGCGGGAAGAGAAAAAACTTACCTGGAACTTCAATTGATGGTCCCTCAGATCCGCCCAAAGCCTCAACTCCGTCTCTTCGTCGACGACCCCCGCGCTACCCTCCCCAGCCTCAGGACTGACTCTCTCCAGCCTGCTCAGGATATCCAGAAACTTGTAAAGATAGTCCTGATGCTGCAGGGCGACGCTGCCCTTTCTCTCTTTGGGAACTTCGAGCAGTGTGCTCGCGATCGAACGAATCTTCTGAGTCTGTGTCGGCACAAAACGTAAGCTTGCGATCGGACTGAGGGCGTGCGGACGGAAGAAGAAGTGTGTTGGACACGAGAGGGAGAGGTGGTCGTCGACGTCGTACAGGAAGTCAGAGTCGAGGGAGTGGGAGCGGAGACTTACGAACGAGTCACCACTGGGCTCCATGTTCACCATGTCAATGCTGCCGAGTACCACGAGTAGGTCTTTGACGACTTGCTCGCGCTCGTTTGCCATTGTCTTCTCAAGTGCTTCCATGTCCACCGACGAATTGGACAGGAACCGGTCTAGTCCAACTGCCAATATGCTGGGCGAACTATGGTGTCCCGTTTGCGATTTGGCGTTGTGCTTTTCTAGGAGCAGGAAATACTTCTCCACCAGGTATGAGCGAGTGGCGAGATGGCTGGCATAGATGTTCGCCTTCTGGATTTCGTAGCGGCGCATGTCCATGACCTCCATGTCGTTGTAGCTGTTCATCGCAGGATCTCTCAAGCTTGAGTACTCTGGCATGGGCGGATAGTAGGGCTGTTGCGAAATCCCAATATCTCGTCCGGCTTTTGATCGCACTCTGAGGATTTCCGGCATGATGTCCAGGATTTGTCTACAGCGCTGCAGACTCAGCTCGAGTATGCGCTGTTGCCGCTCCCAGTCGAACATCTCGTCCAGCCCAAAGGCCATTTCTGCTGTGGAAAGCGTAGAATACGACAGATAAACCTTGACGTTCAGGACAAATCCTGTCAACAGAGAAACGCCCGTTTGCCGCTGGTGTTCGATTGCGTGCGGGAAGATGTGGACATCGTCGACCTCGACGGGTAGGGGAGGTAGCGGCTCGGCGGGTGTGGGAGGTGCAATGACCAAATCTGCAAACGAGGAGCCAAGCTGCTGCATCGTCCTGGTCTGCGTTTAGCATGGGCATATTTCAAGAATAGGAATAAAGTAACTTACCGTGCTCCCACAAACACGGTCCAAAAGACTCGCCGTCCAATCTCCTCGGTGATGTGGTCCAGCTTGAGATCCCTCGAGGTATCGTAGTTCGACCCGCCCCAAGACCCAGGGGTGCCACCGTAGCCTCGATCCGCTGACCTGTGCAGCCCCAGCGAGCGGATAATGGACATGGTTTCGGCAAAGTAGACACGTAGCTGGCGCCATTGGAAGACGTAGGCGCCCGTCAGGCCCAGGAAGTAGCTCGTGCATGCGTCGTAGACGTTCAGCGAGGGCTTGTCGAGGTAGCCCGGGCCGCGTGCCTGGGCGCACACTTCGCGGCACTTGTCGACGAGGGCCATGTGCGACGTGTACTCGTGGCGCATCTGGGCCTTGAGGTGCAGGCGCGGCTTGCGCGGGAACGACGACACCAGAGCGGCAATCATCGAGGCGAGCAGGGCCAGGAAGGCGGGGTTCGAGTAGTCCTCGCGGCGCTCCCAGGCCTCGCGGAACGACGGCTCGTGCGGGAAGGGGCACAGCGGGTGGATGTACATGAAGAAGTCGTCGATGAGGGCGTTCATGGTGGGCAGCGGGCAGATGGCCTCGGCCGAGAGCTGGGCGGGATGCGACGACTGCAGCTGCGCCAGCGCGTGGGCGGCATTGGTGGGCGAGTGCGGCGACGAGTGGCCCGAGTTGGCATCGTCGTCGATGCGGCGCCGCTTGATGGCTTCGGCGTGTCTGTTGGGCGGGCCGCGGCGTCTGCTCGGGCGATCAAAGGTACATGGGATCTCGAGGGCGACGCAGGCGCGACATGGTGGGCCCGACTCGTCGCACTGGAGAGGTCAGCGCAGCTCTACACGTGACACAGGGTTGGCCTCACCTTCACTTTGCGGATGCTGCACGAGTCGCAGGCCTTGCGCAGGCGGTTGGGCTTGAGCTGCTGCGGCGTCGCGGGCAGGTGCTGGGGCTGCGACGCGTGCGGGCTCAGGCCGTGGTTCTGCAGCGCCTGCTGGGCCTGCAGCGCCTCGTTGATGTTCTCGAGCTTGGTGTAGGCCTGCGGGCCGTCGAGCAGCTGGCCATTGTCGCCCGTCCGGTAGACGGATGCGTAGTCGTCGCGGGTCGGTGGAGGGTACGACATTCTCGCTACGAGGTTCTCCCGTGATGACGGTGCAAGACGGTCTGACAAGGTCTACTCACTCGCCTGCATGTGCAGTCGCAATCCAATGGCACTCGGGAGCTGCCGGCCCGGGCACGATGCAACGGGGCTTCTTACACGGTGGGGGGAATTCAAGGGCTGGCGATGGTCCTATATCAGCCATGCCATCCAGTAACGGTCCCGGAGTTGGCGATGAGTCGTGGTGTTGCGCGTGCGAGCCTCTTTGCTTTACATAAAGAGGGTACGTCACGACGTCGAGTTACATTGACCCTTTTCCAACACAAACTTTGCACCCTGCGATTCAGCAAGTCGCAATCGTCTGTGAAGCTGGCCGCAGTAGTCGTAGGATAGCTGCACTGCTTCTGCATCTCAAAGGGCGTGATCTGAATGGAGTCTGAGCTTCAGCCCGCCAATGCTGACGACCGTGCAGCTAGTCATCACCGCAGATCGCGCGACGTTATTCGCAGCTGGTGCCGCCTCACTCAAAACCATGTGTGAGTTATATTGTGGTTCCTGAGCTCAGGGTCTAGACTGGATCCGGATAAGAAGTCCCAGCAGTGAATACTAGCCTCTTCGTGCCACACGTGTGACTACTAACAAGTGTGGAAGCCGTTGCAAACTGCCAGCATGGGTTATATTACAAAATATTCACTTCTACATGTACCGCTCAACTCTTTCCGTCCATCCTCTACTTTGTCTGTTGCCTCGTCCCAACTGACCAATTCTGAAATTGCGTAAACAGCCCTGGCTGAAGCGGCGACTTCTTATCCGCAAACCACTGCTTCTGCGTCTGCGCATACACATCCACTGCTCCGTCGTAATGCGCCTTGTCCAGTCCAACAAGTACCTTTACAATGTGCAAACTCGTACTGCTGCACACATCCGCATGCAACTTGGCGCCATTACCCATCTTCGCTTCCTCGTGGACGGCTTTCAGCGTCGCCCATACGGCTTCGATGTCTGAGGGCTTTGGGAGAGGAGTCTTGTTCCTCCGGCTGGCCAAGTACGTCTTCAGTGTTTTGGCAGCTTTGTCGGCAAGTTGTTTGTTTGCGTTGGCGCGTGTGCGGCGAAGCACGGGGAGGAGAACGTCCAGAGTGAGCGGGTTGGAGTATTGCTTCTCCAAATATATCGCTAGCAGGTCAAGAACCCTTGACTTGAACTGGACAATGTTCTGTTTGGCGTCTTGTCGTTCCTTCTTCTTGCTCGTCACCTGACTACGTTGCTGGAAGATCTTGCGGAGCTGTGGGTCCAGTGCCTCCATCTGCTCATCATCCATATCTGATTCGTCCGATGTATCCTCGCCTTCAGGATCAAGCTTCGACGTCTGAAGCGTCATCGATAAAAGGTTGTTGAACTGAGTGAGCTCTGCGTCGTCTTCACTTTCGTCGTCATCTTCTTCGCTGGAGGAATCCGAGTCCGAAGCGTCAGAGTCACCGCCATCAGATTTCGACTCGCCATCAATCATCTCCACGTCTGATGCGTCATCCGAGTCATCGCTGGACTCCGCTTCCTCGGCCTCTCCATCATCTTGGTTGAACAGCTCCTTCTGCCCCTCGAGATTCTCTTCAGTGTCGAGAACATCAGTGAGTGACTGCAGTCCCTCTGAGCTGACCTCGGATGAGAAGATGGAGAAGGCCTCCTCTGCAATTTTGCGGAACAATGTACGTGGGTTGCCGAGGAACGAAAGTATAATCTCGACAAACACATCGTGGCTCTCTTCCTCCGAATCGGTTTGTTTTTTCGACATTGCCTTGCGGGAAGTGTCCAGATCGTCGAGCATCATTACTGCATCTCCGTCGCCATTGTAAACTTGAAGCAGTGTGAGCGAATAGAGAAGGATAAATCCTTCCGCAGCCATCTTGTTTCCAGCGACCGAACCCTGCAGTATAGCACGTTAGTAAAATCGGTAGCATAGGAGGACTGAAACGTACCTTGGCAGAAATCGCGTCCAGAGTTTGAGACGCCTTTTCCATAGTCTTCAGGACAGGCTTGTCTGCCTTAAACGCCAAGTCCAAGGACTTGGAGGAGGTAGCCTTTGATCGAATCATACCCACAATCATGAGAGCGAAAGCTGATCGCGAGCCAATGCCGACACCGAGCAATTTGGTGAGACACGAAGAAAGACGCTCCTGGAACATGTTTCTGCTCCGCTCACTAACCGCAGGAAGAGGCACCTTACTGGTCTTGGCACTCTTGCTTGAGACGAAGTAAGCATACTCTACCAGTACTTCCAGAGTCTTATGCAGCCAATTGTCCTTCTCAATGCTATCCTCGGAAAGTTCGTCGTATCGCTTGTATTGTTTGACGGTGTTTAAGAGCAAATCAGCGATGGTCTGACGACGACTATCTGCAACAACTTGGTCTTCGCTCTCTGGTCGTAAGATCAGAGAATTGAGGTGACGCACGATTTTCTTCAGGGTATCATCATCTGTCGATATAAGGATATGCTCAAGGGTCTTGGTTTTGGTGGCCTGGTCAGAATCGATACTGCCATTCTTCGTTGTGAGGGCGACGAAGATCGGCAAAGCAGAGCTGGGTTCCTGTTGTACCCTCATCTGAAGGGTGTTGAGAGCAGCTACTGCTGCATTGTGAAGAAATCTATCCTCCTTCTTGCTTTGGTTGATCAAAGTTCGCATAAGGTTTGGACTGAATAACGCTGGAATGGCCCATTCTGGGACACGAACAATCATGCTACTCAAGAGTTTGAATCCCCATGACTTGCGTTCGTGAGATGAAGCTAAAGAGAACAAATTATCTGTCGAGGTTAGTGATGTCCTGGAATGATGTTGGTGAACTCACTATCCACAGTATCAAGCCAAAATTGAGGAAAGTCCATCTTGGGTGTCTCCTTGCCCTTTGCTCTGATCAATTCATCTCGACGAAGCATCTCAGACAAGACCAAGTCCCAGGCAAACGTCGGATTTGGGTTTGCAGCCCCTGACTTGACGTCGTCGTCTTTCCCGTTTGCAGATTCGCCGCGGAAATTCTCTTTCAACGTCTTGGCTAGGCGGGTACGCTCTTTCTTGTCCAGAGGGTCTTTCTGGTGCCAGACACCTTCCAGTAGGGCGTTCTCGTAGCTCGCTTGGACGGTAAGCCATACTGCTACTCCTTCAGGCGTACTGACGAGCTTGAATGTGCTCAACCGTTCAACCATCTCCTGTGCGCACTTCTCATACTGCGGTTGAGCCTTCAGACTCTTCACCGCCTCAACCAAGATCATGCCACATTCTTCTCGGAGCCATGGTACATCGCGTGCCATTCCGTACACGTTGTCTAGGAGCGAATTCCAACTTTCCAAGGACAGCACGGGCTCTAGGACTATTGAAGATTGCATTACGGCTTTGTATCCGAACAACTTTCCAATAAGATGGTCTCGTCTTTCCTTGGCGTTGTTAGCACTGGATGCATCTTGACATAGCTGGTACATACTCGTCCTGGCACGTTGCCAACAACTTTGGTCTTTTCCTCCACCATCTTGATAATGGAATCTACGTCGAGTTCCAGGCCTTCGATCTTGACCGCATTTTGGCCAAAGATCTGCCGTAATAATTCCGTGAGGGTAAGAGAAAATCCGACTCTGGCAGCTTTTCGTTGACTGCAAAGACCCTTGATTAGACGATTGAGCGCTGTTTCTACCTCCTTTGCAGCTGGCTGATTCTCGGGCGAGAACTTCACAATGAGTTGTTTGGCAGCTTCGAATCGCACGTCGTCTGATTCGGCAGCGAGATCTTCATAGAGCTTAGAGAGCTTCAGATGCCCTTCATCGATTTGACGGCGACGTTTTGGAGGTGCCTCTTCGACGTTGTTGCCTTGAGCGGGCTCGCGCTCTCTCTTTTTGTTTTTGCTTCCCATCTCGTTCTCGCGATTGACTGGTCACGTCGTGATTGAGAAAGCGTTCCCTCGTGAAAGTCGCGACTCTGAACTTTTTTGGCGCTAACGATCTACTGGACTAGCGCTTCCCCACATCCGGATCAATTCGGCCCGCTGGCTAGAATGATCACATGCTTTCAAACGCGACGTCCTCGAAGCCGCCAAATCACGTTCTCAAGTACTTCTTGAAATAGCAGTGATTTACTGTCGGGGCGTATTCACCCGATATCCTTATGGGGAATATTTAGATCTGAAAGCGGTAACCACAGGTACATCACAATCGAAAACGTCTTTTGACCGTGGATTTTATTTATCCAATGACATCAAAGTGATTGAAGGCTTTCAACTCCTTCAGAGTTCTCACCTAGCAACACTAGTGACATCGCAACCTGCGTCGAGGACGCGTGATGAATGCCGTTGCTGGGCCGCTGACTGCGTGATCTGCAGACAATGTCTCCATGTGTATCTCAAACACAAGCTACACCATGTATAACACCTGCGACTAAGCGAGTGTTTATAAACTAAGTGGATAAAGACGAGTCACAGCTGCAACTCATCGAGATCCCTAGACATTCCGGTCATATTGAATGGTAGTATAGGGAACCGAGTACGTGGGTTGCTGAGCATCCCCACATCTACCGCGTCGAGCTTGTTTGTGTACATGTCTATGACTGGAATATGGAACACCAGTGGTAGTCCAGAAGTAAAAAGAGCCGATTTTGTACCCAGTGTAAGAATTTTACTTAGAGCGGCATCGTCAAGGCATTTATACCCTAACTGCTGCATGCGTGATCCACATGAAGGGTTATCGATATTGGCTTGGAAGCGGTTCGGTGATATGTATCCCTATCCCCTAATGCACATCGGTGGATAGCTCATCCACAGCTGACTTCAAGCCAAAGATCACCATACCGCGGACATTACTGAGCGTCGCGATGCCTTGTCTCATGTACTCAACAGGAGACGAGCACAGCCATGAAACCCAAGCGTAGTGAGGAGTGGCTATTAAGGAGTGATGAGGAACAACTACAATTGGACCCCTTTGTTATTTTGTCAGGAAAAGCATGTCACCCGGAGTCAGAGTAGGCTCGGAGAAAGTCCAGACTTGAAGCCTCAGCTCGTGTGCCTATGCTGGTTCTGGCAGGGAGCTACAGCAACCGCTGAAACCATTGCTCACAAACCTCGTCCGTCCAAACCTTGGCCGACTCCACGACCATAAAGAAGTCTGCACAAAGCTCGGATGTACTCGGCCGGCTGCTGACGTACGACAAAAGAAATTGAGGCTAATTCCTGAAAACTCAGGGTCCTTGAAACGCAATGGACGTCAGCAGGTCTGGGGTTCCAAAATCCCTTGCGGCGTTATTTCAAAGTCGCGTGACAAGGCGCGCGATGCGCATTTTAGGTAGTTTGTTTACACACAAGCGAACGCGTCTACCCGGTAACGACGCGCGACCGGTTGCAGCCATTTTCCACAAGCGTCGCAATTGGCTCCTTTGATGCAGAGAAGAGGGGTCACCGGCTGTTTGGTGGGGTCCGATATGAAGGTTTTGTGCACGCGGTTTGCTGGGGGTAGGGTAGGTCGTGTTCTCGAACGGCGTTCAGCCCGCCCAAAACACAAAGAACCTTTGTTTTGGTGGTCGTGCGGGAGACGATTGTTTGTGGAATTGTGCGCTGGTCAATTCCGGCGCAAACAAGAATTCAAGAATAGATTGGGAAATCATCAATCTCAGCCTTGTTGTCTATGACGTTGAGTGGCTGTCGCAATCGAGATGCTGTAGCCGCAGCTCGATCTCGAGAGCACACTAAGAGGCCGACCGACTTGCCATGGAGGATTGCCTCTCCGGTTTTATGCACCGTATCCGGCATGAGGCTGTCAATCACAGGGCGAACGGCACTCGTTGCCAGCCAGCGGCGCGTATGACTCGCTATGGTGCACAAAAACGGCGGGTGAATCTCTCACGCGTGCCTATACAGGGATGGTTGTCAGAAAGATGCTTCTTCTGGACTGAGGCTCTGGCCAACCACAACGCGCAAGCGTGCTGCCCACATCGAATGGTTCCCTGGTAGTAGGCGGCGCCAAGTAGCTGCGATGTAGCGATGACGAAGGAGCTGCCGTGTAAAAGCCGCAACGGGACTCGACGAGGCGTTGGCCAGGGCCTAGCTAGCCGCTGTGGAAGTTGGGTGCACATGTTTGCTATTGCGGCAGACGTTTGGTTTCCCTGGGAGACGGGCATTAGGTTACGCAGAATGCACGGGTGGCAGGAATTCACGAAGCAGCGGTCGGAGAGAATTCTGCTTGTTCGGGAGCCAGTGCAGCAGTTGAGCGGAGAGAGCTGGCCCAATTTTGCAAGCGTACAGGCAGGATGCTGGTCGCAAGTGATCCGTGCCAGACTGCTCTGGCAACGCAGACGAGCAAGCATGGCCTGCAGGCAGCGAGACAGCTCGGCGTGATGCATGGGCTGGTGCACCGCCTGTGAGGGGAAGAGGACGTCAGATGGAGAGGTAACTTGGTTCTGCAACAGTAACCATAGCGATGCCCAGTGGAGCGTCTGCATGTTTGCAGGCCTGCTGCTGCGAACCGTTGTTTACATGCGGGCGAGCTTAGCTGCAGTCGTGCCTGAACGCGATCACGATGAGGGTGAATCAGCATTCGGCGTACTTGCAGACCGTGGCAGCATTCAGCAGATCAACAAAAGCGCTTTGCCATGACTGCATGCGTGGGAGAAGCAAACTGCCCCGAGCCCCATTGTCCCGCTGCCACGGCCGCGAACAGGCATAATATTGGTCGTTAGTGAAGCCTCCGGTGTGCAAGCGCGTAAAGGAGCTCAGACCAGCTTCCTAACCTCACGAGCAACAGGTTACCCCAGCAGCGATGCAAGCTCGGCGCCCTCAAATCCAGCTGGGCAACCGCCGTGCTCTCTTCCTCTTAACCCTTCTGCCTCCCAAGAAGGCCCAGTTCCCTCTCACCACGGCTGCGGGTTATTGGAAGTTGGACGCCAGATTGGACAGCACTTTGGGCAGTAGCTACACAACAGCACCTCTATCCGCCATCCCATATCCGTTGACGACGCCTGCCTGCCATCCCATGTGCAGCCCATAATCAACAATTCGACTACCCGCCTACTTAGCACGAGCATCCTCAGATTGGAATTAGTTTTCCAGTCCTGTATGCTTATCGGATCACCACCGGCCGCCCGTGTCCCGTCCGTCGCCACCGCCATTGCATTGAGCAGAGACGAGCAGCACGCCCGCAAACGATCGTTATAGACCGACACAGTCAGCATGGAGATGTCGTCACCTCTCGCGGCCATGCACCCGCCGCCCATCCCTGGCCCCTGGGGCTACCGACGCGACCTGCCGCCCTCGAAGCCGCTCTTCTCGTCACACAGCCTGGGCTCCAAAAACTTCAACTTCCGCGACATGAGCATGAGGAAGGGCGGAGGAGACTACTTCACGCTGCAGTCGATCCGGGGATCCTCGCCCACGGCCAGCCTGGCTGCCGACATGTCGCAGAACCTGCACGTCGACCAGAGGTACGCCCGCCCTTGCATAGGACCTTCCGCGTGCGGCTGCTAATCCTTTGTTGTAGCCCCCAGCTCGCCACGCCCCGTCGCTCTCTTTTCACGTCGAGTCTATTCCAGCAATTGGACAAACGAGGTACGCGGCTGTGCCATTGGCATGCTCGCCTGGCTGTGGTATAAGTGCTGACCTCGTGTAGAAGTGGAAGGAACCATAACCCCACCTGCCACGTGGGAAGGCATCACGACACCGCCAATTCCCGACTCGTCGCCGTGCTTTGCTCCTGACTCTATGGACATCTCGCCTCTGCCCCACAAAGCTCCCTTCAGCTTCATCAACGACCGCTGCCTCCCACTGTTGTCGCCCTCTCCAGACCCCAGCCCGAGCAACGACGACGACGATGATATGCTCTCGCCGTGCGAGCTGCCTACTCCTCCAATGTACCCTACGCCCGGACTGGACATCCAGCGGCCTGCGTCTGCTGTCGAGTCAGTTCTTGTACAATCAGACTCTGCCTCCTCTTGCTAACCTCATTCAGACGTAAAAAGAACATCCTTTTCCGACCATCTCTTCCTCGCTTCAAAAACTACTCGACTAACACAGTATCCTTCAAGCAACAGGAGAACAACCCGCTGCCGGCTTTTCAGTTCGGTGCAGGATGTGATGCTTTTCCGACTACAACGACACCCACTCTTGACGAGTGCTTCGCTTCCTCTCCACCACAAGAACGCCGCCCATACTCCAATGGATCGCTCTTCACCTCAAAGCTCAAGCCCTTCAACGTTCACGCCAATGTGTCTCGTGCTAGCGGATCGCCCCTCGCTGCCGTTAGGAAGCCTTCTGCTCCTCGCCGAAGCAAGTTCAGAAGGTCATTGAGCATGTTCGAGAGCCCTGGTGAGGTGATGAACGCCAAACAAGAAAAGGATATCTACCAACCTAGCGGTCTGCAATCTGTCATGGACGTCGATGATTCGCCTGCACTCAAACTTCCTCACTTCACGCCCAACGAGCCTGAGAGCCTCCCTCGCATCGAACATGACACACTAATCGATGTTCTTAACGGTGACTATGACCATGTCTACGATGAGAAGGTTGTCATTGATTGCCGTTTCGAGTACGAGTACAATGGTGGACACATCGAGGGCGCATTGAACTTCTGTGACAAGGAGGAGTTGGCTGAACGGCTTTTCAATGCTCCATCAAACGCCAAAACCCTCCTCATCCTCCACTGTGAATACTCTGCCCACCGCGCACCTCTCATGTAAGCCTTTCCATGTTCGTTCGTGTTAGCGTCAACTAACCTCGTGAAGGGCCAAATTTGTCCGTTCACACGACCGCAAGGAGAACGCTCATCGCTATCCTCTCCTCACATTCCCAGAAGTATACATCCTTGATGGTGGCTACAGCTCTTTCTATCACTCTCACGCAACTCGCTGCTTTCCTCAGAACTATCTTCGTATGGACGCCAAAGAGCACGAGCAATCTTGTGAACGTGGCCTCAACAAACTCAAGCAACGCAAGCAACTTCATCGTGCAAAGACATTTGCCTTTGGACAGCATTCCTGCCAGATGGAGGATAGCCCCACATCCTTAGGCCGCACAAGAAGTGGCAACAACCTTTTCACGCTCAGCAACGATTCGGACCGTATAGGGGCCTCTCGTCGTTTGGCTTCTTACTAGCCTGTACGCTGGCCGACGACTTTTTTATGATACTCGTCCATTTCACGATGATTTGGACGATTGGCGTTTTTATGACTGCTGCATTGGAGTTCCACAGCATCGGTGTTTCGATCATTTGTCCCATTTTCACCTGCGGCGTTCAAGCGATTACCATTTGGTTCTGTTTGCATTCAACCTGGATTTTTTGGACGGAGAAAGTAATCTCGGCTGCAGTCAGTCAGCCTGAACTGTTACAGTTGCTCCGGTCCCGTTTTCCGCTTGCATTCAATACCCCACGATTGACCATTACTCAAGAGGGCCTACTGGATACCTACCTTGTTTTCATTAAGCGTTGTCATAGCACTAGGCCGCTGCATCGCGAGCTCCCTAATTTCCTTTGTTCTGTCCTCCATCCTCAATCGGATCTTTCCATGGCTCTGCAGAGCTGGCAACAAAGCCCTCAGATGTTCTCAGAACGATCTAAGACCTATCACAAAACCAAATACAATCCAGGTCTACGCACCTTCACTCATCATCACCACTACAGCTTTTCTTACTGCTCCAAACTGCTTCGATTCACAATTGGTATTCATCGTGTCCGCAGGTGAGGTGGATCACTTGCCATCGGGGCTCGAGTTCGATTCCACTTCCCATACATTGTTCGTCTCTGGGTGCTATCAAGCCGAGAACTCTTTCTTTATCACTGCTTTGGGATTTCCACTTATGTTTGATTGCGGTTTGTCTGTTTCCCCGCTCGGCACCAAAAATGCTCAAGTAAGCACTGGCAAGTAAGACGCCTGGTCAGATCGTGGTGTGAAGCCAGTAGTGACCTAGAAGGTTCACGTTAGGTTTTTGGGTTATTAGGAAAATCAATATATACTCCACATCTATCAGTACTCCATTTTCGTGACCTTATTTTGGCTCTTGGGTCACAGCTACGTCGAAGCAACTTCGAATTGACATCTGTTGAGTTGAACCTTGCTAATCAAGTTGCTTAGATGTTTCGTCGGGTGTGACTGAGCTTCCGTTCCAAACACTCGAAAAGAGTGTAAATCCAACGCGACGCGTTGCGCTAACGTCGGCTAGCTGCCGATCGACCGGACCCCCACCCTGCATCCTGCACGCCAGACACGTCCTTGCATGCATGCGTCAAACGTCGAAACGACGAACTGCACCCAGCGGCTCAGCCCGAAACATGCCGCAGCTCTGAACTCTTTGTTAGGACGTCTCGCCTTTATCTTTCCCTGTTTCGCATCCACTTTCACAGTCGTTGCTCACGACTTGCCGATCCTGGGTTCGCTAGGGTATCCTCAGGTGTCGCTGGGTTCCCTGGGGCTCGCCATACGATGGATATCGACGATCTCCTCGCTGAAGTGGCTGTCGACGGGACGCCGCAGGAGACACGTGACTTGCAGGAGTTAACGAGGTGTTGGGTAGCGGAGCGCGTAGCGCCTGAGCTTCTGCCATGGCCGAGCGAGCTTATGGAGAGGGTGTTGGACAGGATACGGAGGCAGGTACGGACACGTGTGCGAGAACTCATGCAAGAGGGAATGATGCAAGGAACTGCTATGCTATAGGGCATGCTGTGCTAATGTCGTAGGCAGATTGAACTCGTCGAAGACCAAACGGGGAATATGGATCCAAAGACGAATTTCAAGTTGATTGTCATTCAGACCGAGGTGGAGCGGTTCAAGTTTCTGGTTAGAAGTTTCTTGAGAGCAAGAATAAAGAAGGTGTGTGGCCTCCCCCCCGGCTTCCCTTATAATCTGCTAACAGATGATGGATAGATCGATGCCCACCCCCTCCACACTCTCAATCTCCACACAGCCTCCATCGACACCTTCCAACCCTTGCTCTCGCCATCCGAACACCAATACCTCACCTCCCACCAGTCCCTCCTCTCAACACACTACTCAACCTCCTTCCTCAGCCAGTTCCCTGCCTCGCTACAGCGGTTAGACGATACGACTGGAGGGATTAGTATGGTGGACAAGCCGGACGAGGACAAAGCGGTTTTCGTGAGGGTGTTGAGAGACGTGGGAGAAGTCTGGGTGGACGGGACAGAGAAGAGATTCCAGATGAAGAGGGGGGATGTTTGGGTTGTGAGGTGGAGTGCCATCAGACAGTGGGTGGGGACGGGGGACTGCGAGTTGATATAGAAGTCAGGAGAGGGATGTCGTTATGGATAGAATTGGCATATCCTGAGGACAAGATAGGAAGATATGAATTCATTTATGGATTGATGGGGAATGAGACTGCTTTCGTTGGGGTGATGTCAGGCTCCTCAGAGGAAAAGGTGCTCATGTGTTTGGTGTGTGAGCGGGCTACTCTTTCAGTAGCACGCTTTACTACGTCAATGACCGAATCAACGTCTGATATACAAGAGATTACTGGGCAAGTACCCTTCCTTGTCGTATGTCTATTTCTGAATCGTCTTTGTAGAACGTTGTAGAGTGCTCATGTTGGTATTGGTATTACTTTGCTGACATGTTAGAAAGTCGAGCAGCTACCTGTCAAGGCAGACGCTATTTGATGTCGTCAGAATTGTATCCAGTGTAGCAACACCTATTGCTGAAGCTTGTAGGCTCCGGGAACAGCTTCTCTAAATTACCGCAGACCTTACCACAAGCCTGACTACGATACCTATTACAAATCGATCTCGCTTTGTTGAACTCCTACTAGAACTGAGAGAATACAGCGTTTGATTTGACATTAAGAGTAGGTGAAATTCCTAGTAAGGTTCTTTCTACAGTTAAGAGACCAATAAATGTTCGTAACTATAGAACACACAGAACATTGTTTCTCGTCGCATATAGTTAGGAGGATGCCTGGAAGAATATTGGAATCTCCAGGCTTCAGTAATGGGGATCGTAGCACCGGATAGTGCGTGCTTTTGCTAAGAGGTCTCTCATGATGCAGAACAAGCCGGATTGTAAACTGCTCGAAGTACATCACAGTATCCTGACGATACAACGCAAATATGTTTGAGAGTTTCCTGAATAGGCTATGTGGTCCCCTGGTTTCACTTTGCTAAGATTATAGTGTGTTATTTTGGGGAACTTCGCAAAACACCAACACATCTTATGCGCAACTTACCTGCTCTGCACCTTGAGAGAAGGTCACGCAAACACCGCAATGGCTCTTTGTTGTGTCAACACAACAACAACACAATAACACAAACATACAAGTTTACTTTTCACAAGCTTCCCATGGTTTGCCCTAGCCGTTATGTTGTGTTGTGTTGTTAGACCGAGCCCGGACCGACCTACAAGCACCCGTCTTTCCAACCAGAAGGCCGTTGAAATGGCGGTGTGGTGTTGTGTTGTGCTATGTTCTAGAAGACAAAGACTTGTAAATGCATTAAAAAAGTCATCTTTTATTTTCCCATGCTCACACGAGAGAAGAGCTTCGAGCTTCCAACACGTCTGATACGAAGCCAGCAACTCGTATTGGACGGACGACGAACGACGGGCACCTCTGTTTTGATGGTCTGTGCAGCGTCACTGAACGATGATGGGAAAACAAAGCACGTCGTGTACGGGAAGGGAGTGACAAAGAATAAACGGGCGAAAAATACAGACATGGCTTGTATGGAAACATAGATTACATGTGTTGTGAGTCAAAAGAAAGAAAGAATTTGTCGGAGTAATGTTCATTTGAGTATCGTACAGTTATCATAAATTATGAGTAATGTTCTAAGCAAGAAGAAGAGTAGATGCGCCCGCTGCCCATGTGAAAAACAATTCGGTATCTCCCCCAAAACGCCTCGCAATGCAGAATGTCACAAAGAGGTACAACCTATCTATACACCAGAATCATCTTGCACCTTGCCCACACCCTTGTACTCATCCCACGTCTTACATGTGGAGCTCAGTTGGTCGATGTCGAGAGTTGCCTTGATTTCCGACTGGCGCTCGATGAACTGCAGAGCAAGGCCTTCGGCCACGTGCCAGCCGATGTGGCAGTGCATCAACCAAGCACCTGGGTTGTCGGTCAGGAAGGCAATGACCAAGTATCCACTCGCGGGCAGTGTCGCGACATCTCTCCTTGGAGGATTGTTTAAGTTGAGCGGTACCGACGCATTCCATGTTGCACTCTCTGCCTGTGCTAGGACGTAGAAGTCATGGCCGTGGAGATGGATTGGGTGCGGCACGGGGATCGCAGTGTCGATGACCCAGTATATCCACTCGTTGGCATTGGGCAGCAGGTATACATTGTCGTTCGTCTCGAAGTCTGTTTTGCCCTCTGCGATGGACAACAGGGACGGCATCTCCCATGAGACGTGCATGCTGGAGAGTGCAATGTTCCATGTGAAGAGTCCATCAGTCTTGGCCAGGCCGACGGCGAGTTCAGTGTCCCCCTTGATGGGCGACACAACGGTGTGGGGAACGTGGGGAACTAGAGACTCATATGCTACATCCATGCACCTGTCTTTTGCGTTGCCGGGCCAAGAGACAGACTTCGGGTCAGCGGTGGAAGAGGGGGAGTAGCGAACGATGGCACGGATATCATCTGCGTTGCCGTTGTTGGAGCACGAAGCTTGAGGGATGGCGCGGAACCAGTAATCAGTTGGTGCCTGGTTTGCTTCGATTATCACATCGTAACGTTGACCTGATGAATATGTTAGCAATTGTTGTTTCTATTAGAACGAAACAGGAAGGGGAAGATGACATACCCATGTTGATGTCCAGAACATCAATCTGGAAAGGCTTAACGGGGACGAAATCCATAGCGATGACTGTCATTGTGTGGTTGTCGAGCGAGACTTTGAAGTGAGTATCAATCGCACCGTTAATCAGTCGCATCCTGTACTTCTTGCCTGCCTCCATTGACGTTTGGTACCGCGAGCCGGTGCCGTTAAGCGTGCCATGACCGTTGATGAGACCAGTATCTAGTCTGGGCGGTCCTAGGGCCGCTGCTTTGTTCGCCAAGGCATCGGCGGTCTGGTGACTCCAGTCTGACAACATGATGGGCTCGAGTTCTTCATCGTAGTTCGCTGTCGCGGGACCATGGATGACCAGTGGGCCATAGACACCGTTCCAGGATTGCAGCGCCACATGGGAGTGGTACCAGGATGTGCCGTATTGGGTTGCGCGCCAAGTGTAGGTGTGTGTGGTTCCTGGAGCATCAGGACATTGGACAACGGAGGGCACTCCATCCTCTTGAACTGTATAGTTTTGTCTCAGACCGTGCCAGTGGATCGTTGTGCCATTACTCTCGAGGCTGTTCAACACGTGAATCTTGACAGTATCTCCCCAGTTGGCTTCAAGGAGTGGACCTGGAATGGTGTTGTTGATACCAAGTGCGACACGCGAATAGCCATCAGGCCCGATTGTCATGTTTGTAATCTCGATCCAGTACTCCTTTGTGACGCCAGTGTTGGGAGCCTCTTCATACCAATCTGTATCGATACTGAAGTCGCACCACTGAGACCGATCGGCTGCAGTATTCCCGGCACAAGGAGTGCCAGTAGGTTTGTCTGATGATGAAATCCTTGTCGCGGTGTAGGATGAGTTGGCAGTTCCTGTTGAATAAGGCATAGCAGTCCCGGTGGGATATGGTGTAGCAGTCCCAGTGGAGTATGGCATAGCAGTCCCGTTGGGATATGAAACGACAGTTCCATTGTAATATGGTGTGATAGAGCTAGTGGACGAAGATACGATAGCAGTCTCGTATGAATCGGCAGCTGGTCTGGCAGTGACCACTGTCGTCAAAAAGACGAGGGTGTGAAAGAAATGCATTGCGATATTTGCAAAAAGGGCGTGTACAAAACGACGGTGGCGTATAAGTCACTTATGGAATACAATACTTTGCAGTACAAAAGCAGCAAAATAAGAAAAAATGTAGAATGTTGTGTGACATGAGAAACCTGCAGGCGGACCTTCGAAATATAGGTAGACACACTGGAAGCTGTGCTCGTGCTGTGCTGTAGGCTTTCATCGGTCGACATGTCATCTAAGCCTCATCGAGGCCTCCATCCTCACCCGTATCTCGATATATCTCTTTGCACGTAAGCACTTGCACTAGTTGTTGTCGATTCGGTAAGAAGAGGCGTTCCTGGCGTCAAGCACTAGGCTTAGTAGCTTGCAGTGGACAAGATTTTTAAAAGTGTGTTTCTACATTGGGGCATTTTTGGAGAAACCGCTTGCTCGCCCAAGAGCGATAAGGCATCCACTCCTATCCTCAGCTCGTGAAGTGAAGTTCAATATGGGGGACAGAGAGCGCCACTTGGCGCGAGAGGCGCACTACTCGAGTGGTTACATGCTTGTGGAGGCACCTTACCGCTTGTGAGTGTGAGAAGCGAGAGGCTCTGTCGGTGTGGCCCGATGGCGAGAAGTGCGATGTACCGTATTTGGTAGCCAAGAGCACTTGTGAGCCGCCGACCACGTCAGACTAACAATGCTCCACTCAAAATGTGCTAAATACAGGTTACGCTCACTTCTCCATGTTTGTGAGTGACGGGGCCTCGGGGCTCCCACGTTTCTTGTAAGGCTGTCAACACGTCAGCACTAGGACGTGACATTCGAATGATTCTTCAATGGTTGCAGTGGGGCTTCGCCTGTCGAATACGATGAACTGAAAAACTATTTCGACCCAAAGCGAAGACTGGCGTGCAGGCTCTCGCTAACATGATGCGCAGAATCGGCAGATCAGCATGTGCCATTTATTCCCATATGCCTGCTGAGGTCTTCTTTGGGAAAAAAGATAGGACTAGTCTGTCTCGATTGTCTTAACGATCAAGGCTGCCAGAGGTTGTGGAGAGCCTTTCTGCGTCATGCGATGAACGATGGAAACAGGGATGCCGATACATGAGAGATTCTAAGCAGCTTTAGCCTATATAGGCCTGGTTTTGCGTGCGGAGACTTAGCCGACCCCTGATGGTGATCTCTATGTCCGACAGAATGGAGTACGGTTCGCTAACTATGATCCGGTAGATCGACTAGTCAATATCAAGCATCGATATTCGATCTTGGCCTGTCATGGCTTGCACATCTTGTATCGATATTTAGACTCGGTATCTTTTGTCATTGTCTGCACCCGCTGTTCCCTTGAGCTTGACAACACTTGCATTGCTAGACAGCCACTCTTGTCATGTTGAGTCATAAGGCTGAGTACTGTAAGCGCGTGACTGACCTACATGCATGCAGTAACTTCAGCCATCAATAAAGATTCAGCTGCGCCTCGCTAATGCAGACATAACGCTTGTCGCTTACGCCTCCTCCAACGATTTTAGCGCATGTGAAAAGTCCGATTCCATTCCTTGCTGTCAGTGCGTGCAGATTCTCCCTCTATACCTCCTCAAGCTTAGAGGATAAGATGACATGCCAAACTTCGCTCAGCTCCTCTTCGAAGGCAACAAGACGACGACGCTTCAGGAGCACCGACAACGCCACGAAATTAAGGACGCGAGGCTGTTATCAACGTGAATTCTGCAAATGAAGTTAGAACTATTCGTCACTCAATTAGCTCCGCATTTGGTCAGGAGTCCTTCAATAGGGGATTTATTCGCGAACTTACTCAGGAATGTGTATGACTTACTTGTATTCGATCTTGTGCTGTTCTTGACATCGACACCCTTTTTCTTTCCTCAGCACTTCTCATCCGTTCCCCAATATGCGTTTCCAAACTCCCTCAATCATCGCCATCGTGGCTTGCGTCGAAGGAGTCCTCTCAGCCGCAACTAACTTCCATCTGTATGCTTATGGAACTGGTCTCCCCACAGGCTTAACGCTGTTCTATGGCAACGGTTCGTTACTCATACCTACAAGAGGACGATATGCTTACGTTATCTCAGGCCTTGCTTATGTTAGCTTGGATGCACCTTCCTCCGCGTCTAATGCGGCAAACGTAATTAGTAAGTCGATGAGCCTCATGTAACCTTAATTCTCTAACGGCTTTAGTGTCTATGACAGGCAACAAACTTGTCGTCTCCGCCGATAGTGTAGCGTCTCAGCCATATTTCTACATCGGCGCAAACGCAGACGGTGATAATCTTAAGACTGTGGGATTTGCCTCGACCCCTCCACCTGGCGCTATTTCATCCGGGTTTGGTTTGTTTGGAGGCGGTGTGTACAGCAACCAAAATACTGGGTCCCTCTTGATGAACTTTGTTGCAACGCCGACCAATGAGAAGGATGTCTATCTGTAAGTTGTCCTAAATATAGCGGATGGTATCTTGGCTAACATTTGACAGTGTAAAATGGAACGCTGGAACTGACAAGCCCACCGGAACCAACGTGCCGATCTCACTAAGGACTGAGGCTCCCATTGCTGTTTAGAATCGAGGGCCAGTGTAGACGTTGTAGAAATGCCAAGTAACTTGTCGGTAGCAGAGAAATTGCTGTGCTTTTTTTGAAGCGATTTGTACTGTCATGAAATTAACACATCATTACTTAGAAAGATACTATGTGTAACAGGAATGAGTCTGATCGTCGTTGCCTCCATGGTACCGATGACAACAACTTAATGTAGCACAACATTCGTCTTCTTACCTGCTGTACCCCTCACCTTGCTCAATGCATATGATTATTGCCTTATGCATCTCGTGTAACTCAACTGCATTTTGTTCTTGTCACCCCATCACACCACCCTTTGCTCATGGAGTGTCCCCCGTTGCATGTGTCATGGCTTATTACCTTATGCCTGAGGGTCGAGTGTGCTTGTCTTGTATGTTGTGCCCTGCCTCTGTCATTGATGATAACGCGATTTTCATAGATCAGAGCTGGCCTGCGTTGTCGTGCACAGCGCGTCTTTCTCTAATATGACTCCGACATAGCTTTCTACGTGCACTTCAGTGTTCGATCCCCCCATCTTCTTATTGAGAGCCACGACTGCTGTTCGTTGAGAGGTTTTCCTCGGCCAATATCATGGAACCCACGTTCTTTAGGCGGTTGATGTGACCTTGACAAAGCTGCTGCCTACACGTGATCCCGCGAACCCAACGTTCTTAAATTGTGGCCCGTGCGTCGAACTTTCTTGAGCTTGGAGGTCTCCCGCTGCCATTCCCTCACATCTCATCCCACGAACTTCGCTCAATCACGCTCACCACACCGCTCTCCTCCAACTCTATCCACGCCCTCACACGTCATTTCCCCACCATGTCGGATCCAAAGCGCCGCAGGACAGACGAGGGAAATGCCAGCGAGCTACGGTTGAAGTCGCGCCAATCATATCTGCAAAAGCGCGAAGCAGAGCAACTGGCGCTTCTTCGCCGTCAGGTCGCTGAAGAAGCAGACGAGCAAGAAAGGCTTGGCTCGAAACTATCCAAGGCCGAGATTGAATCATTCCGCCGAAACCGAGAAACACTTCGTCTTGCCGAAGCGAGGAATGCCATCGACGAACACCTTGATGGATACATACTACCCGACGCGGACTACTCGAATAAGTCTGAGGTTCTCACACGACGCCATAAGGAGAAGGAGAAGGGATATGAGAAGAGCGAAGTGCAACTCTGGGAGGATGAGCAGACGGCGAAAGTCAAGGCCCAGATCAGCAAACCGAAACGAACACGGGAAGAGGATTACGAATTTGTCTTCGACGAGAGTCACAACATCAAATTTATGGCGGATGCTGCTGGGAACATCAACCCAGACACCATTGACCTTGCCAGGCTTGAAATGCAATCAAAGCTTGACGCAGCGGAATTGAAAGTCAAGACCATTCAGGATACTCGAAAGAGTCTGCCCGTGTATAAATACCGCGAAGAGTTACTGGAGGCACTCTCAAATCACCAAGTCTTGGTGGTTGTTGGTGAGACCGGCTCCGGAAAGTCGACTCAGATCCCTCAGTTCGTCGCGGCAGCGGGCTATACAGAGAAGGGCGCAATTGCTATCACCCAGCCACGACGAGTCGCTGCGATGTCTGTCTCACAGCGTGTTGCAGAGGAATACGGTTGCAAACTAGGAGGGGAGGTAGGATACTCGGTTCGTTTCGAAGACCGCACATCCCCAAAGACGACCATCAAGTTTGCGACGGACGGTGTATTGTTGCGCGAGGCTATGTCAGATGTTCAGCTATCGAAGTATTCTGTCATCATGATCGATGAGGCTCACGAGAGGTCGCTGGCGTCGGATCTGCTCTTAGTGCTCTGCCGTGAGATTTGTCGATCGAGACCAGAGATGAAGCTTCTCATCCTCTCCGCTACTATCAACGCGTCACACTTCAGTGCCTACTTCGATGACGCGCCTGTATTCAATATTCCTGGCAGGACCTGGCCAGTCCAGGTGAACTACACAATGTCTCCAGAAGCCAATTATCTCAGCGCTGCCATAACGACCGTCTTCCAGATCCACATTGCGGCTGAACTTCCCGGCGACATCTTGGTCTTTTTAACTGGTGAGGAAGAAATCCAGGCTGCTGCAGAGGCTTTGGAGAGCACTCAAAAGAAACTTGGCGGGAGAGTCAAGGAGCTCGTCATCTGTCCCATCTACAGCGCACTTCCTCCAGACGTACAAGCCAAAGCATTCGAACCTACTAAACCAAACACACGCAAGGTTGTTCTTGCCACTAACATAGCGGAGACGTCCATCACGATAGATGGCATCCGTCACGTTATCGATTCCGGCTATGCTAAGGAGTCAAGTTTCAATCCGAAAACAGGACTTTCGTCATTGACAGTCTCCCCCATAAGTCGTGCAAGTGCCAACCAGAGATCTGGTCGGGCTGGCCGCACAAGTGCAGGCTTTTGTTATAGACTCTATACGAAGCATGCGTTTTATAACGATCTTAGCGAGGCAACTGAACCTGAGATTCAACGAGCGAATCTTGACGGTGTGGTCTTAACACTTAAGAGTTTAGGCATATCAAATCTGCTGGACTTCGAATTCATTGATCCACCATCAAGTGACGCCCTCATAAAATCGCTCGAGGGCCTATATGCACTCGGAGCCTTGGATTCAAATGGCGCGTTGACACGATTAGGCCGCAGGATGGCTGAACTCCCTTTGGATATTAAACTCTCAAAAGCGATGCTTGAATCAGAGAAATTCGGCTGTCGGGACGAGATTCTTTCTATCGTCAGTGTACTAGGGGAGTCCGCGTCGCTCTTCCTCCGACCAAAGGACAAGAAAGTAGCTGCAGACAGTGCTCGCAATCGTTTTAGCGACCGCGAAGGGGGCGACTTCTTGACATACCTAAACATATGGAACCAGTTCGTGGAGAGTGGGTACGATTCTCTTTGGTGTCGCGAAAACTTTTTGCAATACCGAACTCTCAATCGCGCTCGAGAGGTTCGCGAGCAGCTAGAGAAGCTTGCTGATCGGGTGGAAGTCCCACCATCAAGTTGCAGCTCTGACGACGTCGCCATTCGGAAAGCTATCACGGCTGGCTTCTTCCCCAACGCTGCGCGGTTACAAAGAGACGGACAAAGCTTCCGTACTGTGACAAATGGCTTGACGGTATATATACATCCCTCTTCCACATTGATGGAGAATCGCCCACGCTGGTGTGTCTTTGCGGAACTTGTTGCTACCAGCAAAGAATATATGCGGTCATGTATGCCCATCGATCCAGCCTGGTTAGTCGAAGTAGCGCCTCATATGCATACCGAGACCTCCATCTCCAAGCTCGGAGACGATAAGAAAATGGGTAAGGGACCAGGGAAGGTTGGTGTTGATCGATGAATGCACTCTCAGATGGCCGCCCATGGGCATCACAAACTTTTCTAGCAGATCGGACTGGAATGAAGATATAGTTCACGGAATCTGCAGCATTCACATGTTAGGTGCATAGTGAGGCATAGCATCAGGTGGTATTTTGCCAGTGTTCACATAGGTTATGGTTGACAGGTTGGCAGGAAGAACAGTAGCTTGCGATGTTTCAATGTGATACCCCCTTTCAATTTCAACATCTATCTCTTCCTCGATATCAACATCAATAGTCTGTGATACATGTTGCGAAAGATCATGACTGGTTCATTTGCTTATGAATCTGTTAAATGTCTAGCATGTGTTACCGTTACTGTCCTGCGTCTACTAGATGTCTTGCGGATAACCAGGCTATCTTGAGAACCAAAAGATAAAAGGCCATGATCCCAGAAGGGAACCCGCAGCTCTAAACTCTCGAAAGCGGGAAGTTTAGCGTCTGCGAACGACATTGAAGTGCAAAATGAGTCGAAGTTTCCAAAATGCTGTTTTATTCTAGTTGATCTATCGGCTATGCAGCTACAAAAAAACTGGGGGTGAATGCTGTAAGCCTCTATGCCATGTGAGCACCATATTTGGTTGACGTCTGATCGCTGCTAAACGTATTGCGAGAGTTCTACATAGTATGAGGGTATTTGTTGGGCGGTTCAAACTTGAGCGACAGGTATCATAATACAAAGTGGCACGACGACAAGCTTGAAATGACTTGTTCACCCCACGAATTTGCCGCCACAGTAGATACATGCATCGCAAGCGAGGAACAACACCCGCGCCAGCGTAATAGGGGGCTCGCTTCTCTCATCCTCTGTACTCGGCTTTTCCGTTGGACCGTTGTAGTGTGGACGTTCTTGCGTTCCGTTCCGCTGATCTCGATCCTGTTGGACTTCCTTTCCTACCCCATCCACGCTCATTGTCGTATTCCCGTCTCCATTTGCCATTTCCGTATCTTCTTCTTGTGTCCGCTCTTGCTGCAAAGGTCGCCCTTCTGGTCCTTCTGCAGTGTCGTCGAGGTCCTGCATAATCCCGTCTTGATCTACGATTCCCTCGCCTCCTTGAGCTTCCTGTGCAGCCACAAACTCGTCGCTCAAATATGGGGTGGCGCATAACCCACAGTACTTGGTGATACCCGGAGCTTGGATGGCCAAGAAGGTCAATTGGCATCTCGGAAATTGGTGGCCGTTCGTACATGCGGCAGTCGTCAAGTCTGTGAAAGGAATAGGCGCGGAGCAGAAGTCGCATGTGTCTATTCCGGCTGCAGTGATTGTGGAATCGAGCGAGGTGCTGTTGGGCCCGTCTTCTGCATCCTCGACATCCGCTTCTGTGGTATCCGGATCGGTGAGGGCGTGGATCAGGGAGAGCACCTGCCTGTGTTGAGCGAGGATTTCAGCGCTGAACGGGGTTTGCGAGAGTGTAGAAAGTAGGCTTTGAGACGCGCAGGCAAGACGATACATAATCAGAGTTTTGGAGAGATCAACAGAGTCTGTTATGTTGCACGCTCGAGAAGCAAGGATAGTGTAGCGATCTTTCAAGGTGTGCGGATCTAGAAAGGCCGCTGTCTTGAGCCTGGTGACTAGCTCATGGAGATCACTAGATTTGTGCACACTTGCTGAGGTGCTGATAGGCTCTCGAGGATCTTGAAGAGGTGCGTAAGCCTGCATGAGCTTTTCGACCATCTCCTCAACGAAAGCAGGCATCTGATCCGTGTCTTCAACAGTATTGTCTACCAGCTTCTTCAGCGTGAAAAGAATGCCTTCCGCGCCTACATTCTTTGATGGGAAGGCTCGTCGTATCTGAGTGTATTGGCGCAGGGTACTGATAGCTACAGTTCCGCGTCGGTCTGCAGGCGGGCCGTACTCGATCATGTCGGAGGGATGCACACTATTGCATGCTGCAATGAAGTCTCCAAGTGGCGATACGGTCAATCCCCAAACTTTCGCTTTGCTGTTTCCTTTGAGGTCGTTCTTGACGCTGAAGAGGACCAGGTTGTTCTCAATCTGATCTCGCCAGTTCGGCGATTTGAGTGGCGTAGGACCCTCAGAGGAAAACTCAAGAACAGCGGTTGAACAGTGGAGTGTCGAGAGTAGTGAGCTGATATGGAGACGAGGCGTGGAATATTGATCAAAGTCCCAGACTGCCCCCGAAGTCGTGTCCCAACGACCATCAAGATTATGCGTGATTCGATCGAGAATGGAAGCATCATTTGCCGACACGGTCAGGCAAACAAGGCCTGTATTAGAGAACACAGCAAGTGTAAACTTATCGCCATCTCTGGTTTGAGGTGCCCATTTCATTGGGCCGTAATTTCGCAGTTCGATTTCCGGGTACAAAACTTCGTCACCTAGAGTAATACTGTTGTACGCGTACGTGATCGTTCTTGCTCTCACATCTTCATTAGTAGCGTACACTATCACGGAATGATACCGACCACCTCTGATGATCCAGGGACTCCACGCAATGTGCGATACATGCGTTTGCTGTTTCATCAAATCGTCAAAGAACGTCGGTTCCGAGAAGACACTTTCGGGGTCCGGTGTTATGGAAAAGTGAGTCAGCACTTTTGCGTTCCAGCTCTGCTCTGATCCCAGAGTAGAAGTAGGTGAGCCGATGACCACAAACACGAGCTGGTTATCATCGTTGGACACTGCTACAATGTGCTGGCCGTACGACAAAGATGTCCCTATGATGCCCACGGATTCTGAGCTGGGCAATGCGGGCGCCCAGACGAATGCCCGGATCCGAGTTTTAAATCGTATCTGCTCCTCAACCCCAGAAGTAACATGGCTAGGTTCATCGGGTGCATTTTTGAGAAAGTATTCCGCAAGCGCGTTGTTGACGATCAGTTTCCGGCTCCAGCTTGACTCTTCGAAAGGCCTCCCATCTGCTGACCAGATTGAAAGAAGGAGACTTGCGGTGAGCACACCAAGCGCACATCGCCTATGCTTTGCAAGGCCAGGAGGCGACCAGGCTATGGAGATGGGAGGACTGGCCGAAACTTCTTCACCAACCGAGAAGGATATGACAGGCCCAGGTTCCTTGACAGGCATTTCCTCATTGGAGAACCAGGGCACTTGAAGTGCGACATGGCGCCATTGTGCGACATCGTTGTCTCTATCAAACGTGACAGTATTTGGAAACTTGGAATTGCATTAGTATGGATGCGCGAGTGTACTCATGTTAAGTATGTACCAGCAGTTCGACGCGTTCATCAGAGGCTAATGCGATGATCCCGTCTTGAGACCAGTCTATTGCATCGACACAAGAGGGCCAGCACCTCAGCTCTGTCACGTCCGCCATGATCGTTCTGGAGATTTCAAAGTCGAGTGCCGTTTGATGGTCATGTTTATGGTGTCATATGTGGATGAATCGTGACAGTGGCCTTTGAGAACAGTGCGTCTAGCAAGCGTTCGTCAGGCCTTTCACCAAAGACCTGGCCTCCATTTTGATTTGGCAAAGTCAGGGTGCATTGGCAAAAGTCCACACAAGACGAAAGTGACGCGAGATCAAGGGTCCAGATTCGGGCTCTAACCGCTTTGAGCTTGGCGGAGACGTTATCGATAGATGGAAAATTCACTTTTTCCATCGTTCCCCAGCCACTGCTCGACATTCGCACCAAATCAACAAGATGGGGAAGCGAGATATTTCCGACGTCGTCGCCGCTGACGACAAGTCTGAGCTCTCGAGGAAGAAGAGTAAGAAGGACAAGAGCGACAAGTCGAAGAAGTCTGCTGCGATCGACGCGACCGAGACGAATGGCGATGCGCAAGTCAATGGCAAGAGCGTAGACAACTCGGAGGACGAGGAGAAGCGCGCCAAGGCCGAGAAGAAAGCTGCGAAGAAGGCGAAAAAGGAAGCCAAAGAGGCTAAGAAGGCAAAGAAGACAACGGACGCGGATGCCACTGAGCCCAGCGCGACTGTGGTAGAGGAGGATGAAGACGCCGCGAAAGCTGCAAGGAAGGCTGCGCGCAAGGCAGAGAAGAAGAGCCTGAAGGAGTCGAGCAAGACCGAGGAATCCGTCGCACCGTCTTCCAAGTCAACACCTGTCACGATAGGCTCATACCAGGAGGACGCAGAGCTGTCGCAGCTTCCCCAGGCAGAGATCGACGCCTTTCTCACCAAAAACGTCGTCACGATCGATGATCCCAAACCTGCCGTTCGCAAACTCCGCCCGATCACAAACTTCAAGTACCTGCCTATCACGGACAAAGCACAACGGGCGCCGTTCGCCAGCTTCACTACACCTACACCTATCCAAGCCGCGACATGGCCTTCTCTGCTGTCAGGGAGGGACGTCATCGGAGTCGCAGAGACTGGATCTGGCAAGACGTTGGCTTTCGGTGTGCCTTGCATACGCTACATCTCATCTCTACCCCAGGACCAGCGTGGGGGCATCAAGGCCGTCATTGTATCTCCGACGCGCGAGTTGGCTGTCCAGATTCACGACCAATTGGTCGTACTGGCTAAGCCTGCTGGGCTCGAGGTTGTCTGTGTCTACGGAGGCGTGCCAAAGGACCCTCAAGTTTATGCTTGCCGCAAAGCATCCATCGTCGTCGCTACGCCTGGTCGTCTTAACGACCTCATTGGAGACGGCTCTGCAGATCTTAGCAAGGCCGTATACGTCGTTCTCGATGAAGCCGACCGGATGCTTGACAAGGGTTTCGAGGAACCCATTCGCCAGATTATCTCGTGCACGTCCAAGAAGCGTCAGACGCTCATGTTCACTGCCACTTGGCCGCCTTCCGTCCGCGAATTGGCTTCCACTTTCATGAACTCACCGGTCAAGGTCACCATTGGCGACAATGCCTCTGGTGAGCTGCGTGCCAACGTGCGCATTAAGCAGGTCGTAGAAGTCATAGACCCCCACGCGAAGGAGCAACGCCTCCTCCAACTTCTCAAGCAATACCAATCTGGCAAAGATAAGGATGACCGTATCCTTGTGTTCTGTCTCTACAAGAAGGAGGCTGTCCGTATTGAGGAATTCATCCGCAGGAAGGGCTTCCGCGTCGGCGGCATCCACGGTGACTTGAGCCAAGAAAAGCGTAGTGCCTCGCTAGCAGCATTCAAGGAAGGGAAAGTGCCGCTTCTCGTAGCTACAGATGTAGCTGCACGAGGTCTGGATATCCCAGCTGTCAAGGTGGTCATCAACGTCACCTTCCCGTTGACGGCGGAAGATTACGTCCACAGGATTGGCAGGACGGGTCGCGCCGGCAAGGAGGGTCTCGCGATCACGTTCTTTACGGATCACGACAAGGGTCTTTCTGGATCGTGAGTATCACCTGTTGCATCACACTACTGCAGCCTGCTAATCATTCCACAGGTTGATCAACGTCCTCAAAGCTGCGAACCAACCCGTCCCCGAAGAATTGATGAAGTTTGGCACCACGGTCAAGAAGAAGGGCCATGACGCGTACGGTGCTTTCTACAAGGACGTTGACACCATGAAGGCTGCGACCAAGATTACTTTTGATTAAAGCTTTCCATTCGCAATCTGGCCATGTAGCAGAGTGAGAACGGCGAGCTGCCCTGCAGCAGAGGCGGTGATCTTTTGGTGTCGATTTCCTATCGGAACTCTGGCGGAGGCGTTTAGGCATACAGGAAAAAGTCCCGATATAGACCGCTCTAGAGCAGTAGTATCTACCTTGTATATTTGAAGGGCGCGCGATATTGCGAGTAGTAATCCACCTTGTTGACACTTCCAAACTCACACCATTTCTGATATCAAGTGCATCCCATCGCAGCCCAAACTCCTGCTTGTAAGCTTTCCAAGCATTCTCGCAAGCAAACAGTAAATCACGGTATTTCAAATCTCACGCCACGCGCATCACCATCATGCACGCCATGCCAGCCTCGCCGACCATCCCAACGGCGTCCATGCACACTCTAACCCACATTGCTGACAACTTTACACCCTGTTTTCGGCGACCAGACTTGAATATGCAGAGGAGTGGAGCGGTGGAGCATGGGTGTGATTGGCGTTGTCGAGGCAAGTCGGCGACCATGTTCGGCGACCTCTTTGGCGGGTGGGTTGTGAGACCCCGGGGTAATAATGTTGGAAGTTAGAAATACATTGATATAAAGTGTGTAATGTCGGTGAGTTTTTCATGTTCGTGGGAAAAAACAATTCGACTCTTGTGCTTATATACGGTTTTCTTGCTCGTCGTTCGACTGGGAAGAGTGTCGGACTGAACTATCGGGACTACGCCTGTCTACTGTCAACTACGAACTACGGTGTGTTTGTCATAAGCGCAATACCATCTGCGAACCGTCGAGAACCAGCCTTGTCACGACCACGATACAACTTCACATCCTTCCGATCCGTCCATCACACTATCAACATGTGCAAAAAGGCTTCCTGCGACTCCTGCCGTAAGTCCTCACCGTTCCACCCCGCTTCTTCCTCGTCTCCTTCGATCTTTCCTTCCAAACTTCACTCCAGTTCTAACGATCTCTTAGACAAGACCACATGGTGGGGCTGCGGCAAACACGTCCCCGGCGTCATGCAGAACATTCCTTCAGAACAATGGTGCACATGCGCGCCTCGAGTCGAGCGAGAGGGAAACGCGTACCCACCGATGGGGAGCCTGTCATCGGCGTGACTCCCTAGGTTCCTGACGGGGTGGTGGTGAGGTGGAGAGGTCGTAAGGGAAGACGGTCAGAGAGAAGTCAAGAGTGGTGTGATGGGGCTATACGGATGCGATACAAGATAGGGAAGCAAGGAGCTGGGGATTGATGATACCATGTATGATTATGAATTATGACGAGCCAAGCATTTCGTCTTGCAATGCATATTTTGACTTTCAAGGAAGTCCTGTTGCTGGCTCGCCAGTATATCTGAGGTGACTCAGTCGTGTGCACGTTGTGGCAAGAAGGATCGTAAGCGACAAGTATATGATGAGGCTTCTGGTATGATCCCCTGATCTGCTTGGGACCTTACAAATAGTGTTTTGTTGGCGTGCTCCGTTGCGGTCAGGGTTGGGGCTACATCATTAGAGTCTGGGGTGTTGTACCATGGTACGGGAGTTGCACGGCATAAATGGCCGAAAATTCAAGCGTGGCACCACATGGTAAACGGACATGGCCAGGCAAGAGGTGGTGCAGACCCTATTTCCTTGGATTAAGGAGTATGCGATCCATAAGTATCGATGTCATTGGGATGTCTTGTTAGTGATTACGGTGATGACAAAACGTCCTAATCATTAGCTCGCCTACAAACATACAATCGAAACAGCATCCGAAACTTGAGCTTTTCTGGGGAAATGAATGTGAAGGGTGTCTAATTCATGGCGTTTGGTGATAGTGATGATGTCTTGAGACGTGATGCACGTTTGACGACCAATGGCTTCGGGAGAACGCCCACCCACACGATATGCGGCCCCAGGGTCTGCTAAGTATAGATGTTACAGACGTGGAACGGTACCCCTGCAATTGCAGCAGTTTCACATGCTGGACTACATGATTTGACTGGTGGTGTACCTGGATTTTGATGCTTGAATGAGTAAATGATAGGTTGTAAATCTGACAGCTATTGACGAGCTGACGAGACGATGAGATGGCAAGAGGATGGTAAAGACGGCAGAGGAAAACGACTTGAGTAGCGAAAAAGCAGAAGTAAAGAGCTAAGCGGGCGACAGCTTCACGACCATCAAACTGATACCCCAGCACTGGCGAAACACTTCTCGAAGGTTTGAGATGTCGTGCATTCGACGCTCTGTGACTCTCGTGGGTCACACCAATGGGCCTGCGAAGGCTTGTCGGCGCCTAGATCGGGCAAGGAAGCTCGCGCGGGACTCCAGATCAGCACTGCGCCTTATGAGAGCTATATCTGCGCTGAAATCTCTTCCGCGTTGTTTCTGTTTCTGGATTCTCTCTTCATCCGCCTTCTTCTTGCTTGTAGTGCCCGTGTTTGTTGTGTGCCAACAGTAGAACGTCCTGAGTCCGGGGCGCAGCTCAAGAACCCCGCTATCATCCACCCTATCTTGGCACAACGACTGTCGACTCCATCGCACCTGCCTCACGCTCCCACGCGACAAGACAACGGGCTTGTCGTGAGCTGTCAGAACAAACGCTTTTGAGCTCCTGTGCGTTGTCACGTTCCCCACCCGCTTCCAACTGTACTTCTGCGGCTGACCAGACAATCAACATCAGGCCCTGAAGGACCCTGCCCCTCCGCGGATCATCCATCCCGTCCTGTCACCAACCCGACTCTTGTGCTTTGCGTGATTGTCACACCGCCGAACTCCAGCACCGCGGAACAGACGCTAGATCGCCTGTCCAAACACTCGTCGATTAGGAGTGTACCCCTCGATCAGTCGACGCGTGAGAGCGGACCTGCATAGTACGAGTGTGTAGACCGGCGACTCAAACCTGCCATAGGACAGCCACAGGTACGTCACACGCACTTCTTGCAGCTTGGGAAGTGGGGGCGCATAGCCGCATTTGCCTTGTTTGTACGCGTTTGTGTTCAGCGACAAGACTCTTTAGGCCAGCGTCTCAAGAGCACTGGGCTGGGCCCTGCGTCGTGACATGACACTGCGCGGTTTCACCATAGCCGTGAAGACGCTATGACGCGCCTTCCATCCTGCAAGCAATGGCTATGGGCTGCATCTCTCTGCTCATCTACTGACAAACATCGCTCGTAGGTTTGCACTGCTAAACACGCATCCCGCTTGCTGTTGACGACGCTTGTGGACTCGCAATTCCGCAGACCTTGAGCAGCAGCTCACCTCGATCGACCTTTCTGCGCATCAGCGCATACCCCTCACAACAGCCGCCAATATGCCGCCTGCTGGGAGCGGAAGCTCCAGGAAGATCTCCTTCAATGTGTCGGAGCAGTATGATATCCAAGATGTGGTTGGAGAAGGTGCATACGGTGTTGTCTGGTAGGTGTAACCTTTCGTTGCTATTACTAGCAGCTATTGACAAGATAACAGCTCCGCGCTACACAAGCCGTCTGGCCAGAAGGTCGCCATCAAGAAGATTACGCCCTTCGACCACTCCATGTTCTGTCTGAGAACGCTGCGAGAGATGAAGCTACTCAGATATTTCAACCACGAGAACATCATCTCGATCCTCGACATTCAGAAGCCCCGAAACTACGAGACCTTTACTGAAGTGTACCTTATTCAGGTGCGCAGAAACTCCGCGAAATATGAAGCCTTAGCTAACAGTGAATGCAGGAATTGATGGAGACTGACATGCATCGAGTTATCCGCACGCAGGAGCTTTCCGACGACCATTGCCAGTACTTCATCTACCAGACCCTGCGTGCCCTGAAGGCCATGCACTCTGCAAACGTTCTTCACCGAGATCTCAAGCCCTCCAATCTTCTGTTGAACGCCAACTGCGATCTCAAAGTCTGCGATTTTGGTCTTGCGCGATCAGCTGCCTCGACTGAGGACAACTCTGGTTTCATGACGGAATACGTTGCCACGCGATGGTATCGTGCTCCGGAAATTATGCTTACATTCAAGGAGTACACAAAAGCAATTGATGTCTGGAGTGTAGGCTGCATCTTGGCTGAGATGCTGAGCGGCAAGCCATTGTTCCCAGGAAAGGACTGTAAGTGTTGTATTTTCACAAAACACGCCATTGACGCTAATCGTACTGCAGACCACCACCAGCTCACCCTGATCCTTGACGTGCTCGGTACGCCTACCATGGAAGACTACTACGGTATCAAGTCTCGCCGTGCTCGCGAGTACATTCGCTCCCTTCCATTCAAGAAGAAGATTCCATGGAAGGCCATGTTCCCCAAGACGAACGATCTTGCCTTGGATCTGCTAGAGCGATTACTAGCCTTCAACCCTGTGAAGCGTATTACAGTTGAGGAAGCCCTGAAACACCCATACCTCGAGCCCTACCATGACCCAGATGATGAGCCGACTGCCGACCCAATTCCAGAGGAATTCTTCGACTTTGACAAGAACAAGGACAACTTGACCAAGGAGCAGCTGAAGCGTAAGTCGAGTACTCGAGTATGTGAAAGCAATATCTAACCCATGACAGTTCTCATCTACCAGGAGATTATGCGGTAATCGCTAGTCCTACTATTGGCTACGAATAAATCTACAACGTGACGGTTTTACGGCATTTGGAAATACCACAAGCTCGCTGGTTTGAGCTCACTGCCTCGAGGCACAACATCTCCTTGATTTGGATTCATGTGAAGGCTGCACTGTGCGGCAAGAGACGCGGGGAATGTGAGACGAATTTCGATTACCCTACCTGGAATATCTCGAACGAGTCAGTACGAACAGCATAGGCAGAATACATTGCTTCTTTTGGCGTCCTTTGCTCGGCCGTCTTGAATCTTCTTCTTCACAGAGTTCCTCATCTTGTTTCATAATTTTCGCCCATAATCGCATTCCTGTCCCACATTCTCCTCTCCCACCTATGCTTCATGATCGTGTTGCATTCATCATATTTCCTTCCCCGCCGCCTAGCCCATGCTCTCTACACCCTCTTGGTCCAAATCTAAAGGATCCAACTCTAGAGGATCCAAACTCTCATTCGCGCCTTCCTTTTGTCTACCCCCGCCATGCTCCTTCTTGCTGCTCCAAATCACATCTCTGAACCCACTGTGCCTGATCCCCTCATTTTCTTCCTGCGAAGCCAGAGGATGGGGTCCGTCCTCGGATGACGAGTGTGAACGAGGTGACGACAAGCGTGATGTATCATAAGGTACGATGGTAGAGAATGAGGCGTGGCGCGCAGGCCAGGACGGAATGTGAGATGGTGTAGCAGCACCGGTACCAGACCTCGAACCCCTCTCCCTCTTCCTCTCCCTGTCTTTGTCTTTCTCCTTGCCATCCTTCGCACTCCCTCGTCGTCCCGAGCCACCTGGCTTCGCGAGTGTAGCAGCAGAATCCGCACGCTGCCTGCATTCAACCCGCTGTCTGTACGCTGCACGCTCGTCTGCCGTGCTACTGCCCCATCGCGATCGTGTGTACCTGCAGTCACTTCTTGCTACCACGCCTCCACGTCCATGGCCGCTCACGTTTGCTCTCGCGGCCTCGCGGTCGCAGTCTACGTCTTGACGCGCGAGGATACGCCTCCGGATGAAGTATCCCGCTACAGAAGCGGTGAAGAGCACGATGAGAATGAGAGCGATGGCGCAGTCGCGCTCCTGGGTTGAGGTGGGTTGCGTGTTACTCATTATGGTGGGTAGGGGGGCAGTGGATGGAGAAGATGTACGATCGTATCATAGTCAAGGGGGATTTGTTTGTGTGGTGAGGTGTCGGTAGAGGGTTGGCATTTTAAATTCACGGTGCGTGCTGTGTGTTTGGGTCTGCCTGCGATGTTTGGTACCGATGGTTGAGTTCCAGGGTTGAAGTGAGGGGTCGTGGGTGGATGGTTGGGGGGCTGGAATGAGGGTGTCGAGTACGCTGGAGGGGTTTGATGAATTGACTGATTGATTGATTGATTGATTGATTAATCGGTTGATTGAGGGGACCTTGCCCAAACGCCGTCCCTATGCCCGTGTATATGCAAGTTCGTGTGTTCGTACAGTGGTGTGTCCGCTATGCCTACAACACCCATCCCAACTCTTCATACACATATCATACATCGTGTCCACGTCTTCTATATCCCCGTAGGTAACGCCCTTGGCGACAACTCATCACGGATCACACCTCCCATCCTTCCACCCCGTCCTCCACCTCTCCTCCCACTTCGCGCAATCAAACTCCTTCTTCCCCAGCTTAACATTCACCGCATTATGCGCCTCGCACATCCACTGCCCAAACTCGCTCCTCGAGCTAACCCTCGGTGTGTTCTGCGTCATCCACGTCTGGAAGTCTTCGGCGCACACCCAGCACGGGTACAGCTTGCCGAACGTGCGCAGGAAGCTCGCCGTCTCGGATTGCAGGTCAGGCGTGGGTTGGACGGGATATGTGGCGGTTATGGAGTGCAGCAGTGTCCATGAGGAGCGGCCGAGGGCGGAGACATCAGGCGGACAGTCGCGGGGCGGTTTGGCGGGCTTGGATGTCGAGCCGGAGGATTTGGACATGGCGAACCAGGAGGATACGTCGGTGCAGGAGCGACATCTAGAATACAGACAGTGCGATTAGAACTTATGCTTCTCTGATATGGGGAGAGAGGTGGATGTGCGTAGAGCTTCCGGCGCATTGCTCGGTCATGTAGGTACGTACGGCTTGCCATCTGGGCCTAGTACCACGCCTTTTGGCAGCTTCTTGGGCGCGACTGTCTCCGTCTCTTGCTTCTCGGTTGTTTCTACCGGTCCTGGCGCCATTTTGCTTCCCAATTGTATCACGAACGAGGGCGTGGAGTGTCGCGATATTGAATTGGTGATTTCTAAGCCGATGATGCGTGACGGTTGTCTGTGCACGACTTCGGAGGGTTTCCCGCAGACCATGCATCATCGCTCTCTTGCTACACACTCACTTATGTAAGGCACTTTCTGCGATAAGGATGGGGCCCTTGAATCTTTTTGCTTTCGTTCTTGTCTTGGCTGTGATGAAGAAAGACATATAAGTTGATGAAATCTGAAGATATGGACTCAACCGGCTTAGAGACTTGACGAACGCGATCCACTATAGACATTGCACCATGGACGTCCCCGTAGCAGCAAATGTGCTGGGAGTCTTGGGCGCTGTACGTGACTAGACAAGGCATCGAGGCAGCAAACAAACTAATGATGACAGGTATGCTGGTCGATCCAGGTACCATTCCCCCTTGAACAGACTCCTTCCTCGAACGATGGACTGATAGAACAACATTAGTTGATACCTCAGATCATCATCAACTACCGCCGACACAATGCCACGGGACTGCAGCCCACTATGATGATGCTTTGGGCCTGGGCTGGCGTGCCTCTAGGCGTGTACAACAATGTAGAAGAGTTTAACATAGCATTGAGGATACAGCCGCAGATTCTCACGCTGTTAAGTCTAACAACTTGGATTCAATGTTACTACTACGAGCGGGTACATCTCTCCTGCATCTTCTCTCAAGAGGTTAAGCTCACCGAGACAGAAATGGTCCGTCTGGCGCTCCCTCGCCCTTGTCATCCCCGTGGCTTGTCTCATGGGCGGAACGCAAGCGGGTCTTATCATCGGAGTCCGTCACGCAAAAGACAACAATATCACTTGGCCTGAGAAGCTTATGGCTATCTTGTCAGCCGTCCTGCTCGCTGCTGGTGTCCTCAGGCATTACGTAGACATCTACCTTCACCGCACCGTCCGAGGCATCTCGTTCATTTTCGTTGGTCTAGACGCAGCCGGGGACGTGTTTTCCCTCCTGTCAGTCGTCTTCCAGTCTACGTTTGATGTTTTGGGTGCGGTGATCTACAGCACTGAGCTGGTGTTGTGGATTGGAATCTTTGCGTGTGGGGCGTACTATAACCTCATACCTTGGATAAAAGAGAAGCGAAACAGAGGGAAGAGCGTGGCAGCTACGAATAGCAACGGGCGAGCCGAGGAGCAGGAAGGAAATGCGAGGAACTTGTCTACTGGTATTGCACTGCATGATCTGCCGTCAAGCACCTCGGTGTTCAGAACAATCTCTGGAGAAATTGATACTGTTCGACGTATGGGCTCAAGAAGAGGCGACGAAGATGTGGAAAGTCCAAGGTGAACGCTCGCTGTGAAGGATACTGCGTATCTAGGGGACGCTCTTCGGGACTCTCTCAGACCCGGCAGACGGATCGCAGCAGATTGTTACATATAACTTCAACTTCTAGGAACAGGAAGCAGCAAACCTTTTCTCCGACATTCGTTACATGCCCGACTGACTTTTTCGTTTATTTTTTTCGTTTACGCGCTCCCAGTGAATGCGACTACCTGCAGGCTGTTTGCTCCTGGCCGACAATCCTCCGTCACCTCTGATATTTGGTCTTCACTTCACCGCCGCGTCGCAGCTTCCCTTTATAATCTCGCAGGCGCGTCAACCTCCACACTCCCCCCTCCCCCACACTTTCTCGACTCAACACATACTCGCGCGAGCGCCCGCAACAGTCTTTCTCGCAACTCGGTCACTTGTCGATACAGCTCTACACGAGCGCACTATAAGCCAGTAGGTACATTTGTTTCTTACTGTCACTTCAAACATGCCTCGTCCTCGCCGTGACACTATTGTACCCGCCAGGCTTGCTGCAACGACACCTAATCCTCGCGTGGCAACTACAGACATGACTTCCACTGCAACCAAGGTCACCTCTTCGGGCTCGCAGTTTTCTGTGTCCGATGTCCCCACGGTACCGAATCCGACTCCATTCAGCGAAGGTGTGCCTACTGGGTGCCACTCGCCCTTCGACCATGTCGCTCTGGTCAATCAACTTGCGGACAACCAAGACCAGCTCAACGAAGCGGCGAACGAGGCTATGTATCCCTCCCCTCCTATTAATACGCCTGAGGTCCTCTCACCCGTACCGTCTATTGTTCAGCGGATCCAGACTCGTGGTCGCGGCATCAGCTTTGGGCTTGGTGATAGACTCGCCCAGGTGAAGATTGAGGGTCGCAAGCTCCATCATGGCACGGACGTAACTTCCAGCAGCCGTTCCCTCGATCAGTCGCTTGCGGAAGAGGAGGACGATTGCGACTGCTGCACTAGCGAGGCGATGAGTGAGGATGGTGAGGACAAAGTTGGTCCTGGACGTGGCAGTATGTCTCTTGCTCCCCTAATCATTCCTCCTGCAGGCGGAGACTCAGTTCCTATCCGTCTAGGCTCTCCCATGATGAACCCACGAATCGAAGAGTATCTTTCGTTCTCCGCCGCCAGCATGCCCGATCGAGGCACGTCCACCGCCGTGAACGCTGATGTCGTCTCAACGTCGGACAAGACGGTCAAGGACAGCGACAACGCGAAGACAGCAAACGGCTCCAACATCAACAAGATCCTCAACGTCGCCGAGAGGACCAACTGGGCTGAAGAGGTGGAGGAGTACGTTGACGGCGCATTCGCGCGTCTTGAGCAGCTGGCGAACGACGAGCATGTCAATGATTCCAGCATGAACGTTGAGGAGTACTATATCGCTCGTCTGAAGCGCATGCTCGCCAGTGCCAAGCGTCCCATCCCTGTCAACATCCCCGGACCGACAATTCCCAAGAATGAGGAGGCAGTCAAGAACAAGGAGGCTGTCAAGGAGGCTGTCAAGAAGGAGAACACGGTCAAGAACGAGGAGGCCATCGAGAAGGGTGCGGTCAAGAAAGAGGCGGAGTCTGAGGAGACCAAGCCTGAGGTGATCTAATACTGGCACAATACGAGCATCAGGGTTGAGTCTATGTTCATATCTGATGCTTGAGTTCCAGGACTTCCATGAAAGATCGGCGGGTTAACGTAATGGTAATTGTGACGGCGCTCACAGTTTTGGGTAATGATCTGGTCTGGTTTGCTTGACCTCGATGGACCGACGGTTTTTCCAATTGGGTTGGGTATCTTTGCAGCATTCTCATGATGCTCTAACCCTGGTGTCTGCAGCTGCAGACTTGATGGACATGGCCATGGGTTTCTATGATGCTGCTTCGACGCAGCATTGTAGCACCCCACGTCTGTAGATACGGTCAACTAGCATTGAATCTCATGACAGTGCATTCAGTGCAATTTATTCCATGCTTGCCTGTGATCTCAAAGTCTCGAGTAACACTGACGCTCATATGTTCTCACGCTCCCTGTCTCTGCATCATCACAATCACAATGACGCTCCACTCTTGATACCCAAGCTCTGCAAAATACCGACTACGATCAGCACACCCGCAGTAGACTTGTCGCCGCTCTTGATATAGCTCGCTCCTGCGCCAACAAGGAGGCTGACCAGCAGTGCAGCAATGCTCTTGTCGTATACATCCAAGAGCCCGACTTGCGCCCACTTATAGTTCAGGATACCTATGCCGCCATGTCAATTAACATATTTCCGCATGAGACGGAGAAATTAGAAGGAACCCAACATACTCATCAAGAGGAAAAATCCGCTTCCCTCGAACCAGCCAATCTGCACGGCACCACGCAGCGTAGCGGGAAGCGTGTTCAGCGACGGATGCTTGAATTGCTCCAATCCCTTGCTCTATTGCGGTGGTTTCAGCATGTGTAATAATGTTATGCTATGAACTAGTCTGCGAGCGTTTAGCGTACCGTGTGGCCTAGAGCGAGGAAGGCGTGCGCTATGGCAGTTGCGAGGAGAAGGGGGTGTTGTGATTGGAGGGCCATTGTTTGGTGTAGGGGTTGGATTTGAAGAGAGTTTTGGCGGAGAAGGACGAGGATGGGGAAATGAAAGGATAAAGCTGGTTGGGGGTTGTTGGACAGGATGAATAGTGCCGAGGCTGTGGCTAGGTGGTTGAACTAGTGTTGTTTGTTCTCCACTCACCAGGGTGGCGGCCTGTCAAATGCATGCACACCCTGTTTATGCAAAGAACTTTCTAGTCTGTACACAACCACAACGTGCATTTGGATTCTACCTTGAGTATCGATACTAATACTTCGGAACCCATGATTTTCCATCTGTCAGCCTGCTAACAGACAACGTCCGTCCGTCCGTCTCTCTACAACTTCGACTCTCCACCATTCTCCTTTTCCTTTCCCTCCTCCTGTCCACTTCCACCATCTCCTCCTTCATCTTGCTGCATCTTTGCCATCACCGGCAGCATTCCACTCGCGATGGGATCGAAGTCCGACGGCGCACATGTCGCTGGTGACGTGTATGGTCCCGTACTGTCCACCTCTGCGCTCAGCTCCTCCGCCTTCTTCTCCGTCCAAGCGACCACGTCGTGAACGACTGTTTGCACGCTGTGGACTACTTCTTCGACACTAGCTTGGACTCCGTGGACGACGTCTTCGACGATTTTGGCGGCAGAGCCAGTGCGGTTGGTGATTTGGCCTTGCTGTAGCTAGGGTGTGTGAGTATGTGTTGGACTGAGAGAAATGAAGATATGTACGTTTTCTTTGTCCATTGTTTCCTCGTTGGATAGCGTCTTGTGTCCGTCTTTCTCAGGAGTTTTGGTGGCGGCGGCCTCTAGGGCTCCGGGCCTGAGTGTTTGGGTTGCGAAGGCGTCGAGGGCTTCGGACTTCATCTTGGGGGTTGTGTTGGATGATGGTGTTTGGTTTGATGTGGGCTATCTTCCGAGGTGGAGTTGGACATTCAAGACCGGGTTCATTGTTTGTTGTGTGGCGCAGGAACGCTTCACGTGGTTTATTTGTTTGTCCGTGAGACTGTAACTGGAAGCGACGTCATAAGATAGACAGATCGACACTGACTCCAGTGGAAGAGAGGGGAAGGCGGAATCTTGCAGGTAAGGCTCTTGCATTCTCTGTTGGTTTATGACTCTATGGCCCTTCTGACTAACAAATCTTCCAGATACCACTGAGCGCAACGTACGAAAATTGTAGGAATGGGTTATCGATTCTCAGTACTCAATAATGAGAACCACAAATCGTCATCAACTAGACCTTGATGGCATACGGCAAAACTCGCCTCTTTGCGATCGCCAGTAGTCCAGTCGCGAGGGAAGCAAGAGATTCGGCGATGCAGGCACTTCGTGGACACCCCTCGCAGGCAGTGGATGAGGCGAAATCTTGTCAGAGTACATGTACATGTCTGTGCAATATCAATGGAGACGGTGCTTTCCAGGCGGCGGCCCGCATATATTGCAGTTTGAATCTATTTGGTCGCCATAGAACGCAATGCGCACGACACCGAGAAGATCTCTACCCGGTTCAAGTGGCGCATGACACGGCCCATGCCGCTCCACATACAGATCTGAAGGGTCCGATACGAACCCACGTTGTCTGACAGTTTTCTGGGATATTGCTCCCGCAGACCACAAGGCCGTTTAATATCCCAGCTTCTCAGTAAGGAACTACCCCACATTTCAGTGACTGCAGGCCCACGTGGCGAGCGATATGCGCGTCAGGAACAGTACATTACTGATTCAATCCGTTTCCGATCAGTCGCACAGTGAGACGATCTGTTTGACGGTGATGTAGTTCATTGTAATGATACTGAAGCTCTGGATCCAACGATTGGGTATTCACAAATGCCCACTCTCCGATGGCCTGGCTGGCACCCCTAGCTATCGCCTGCATGTTGCAGAGCTTACACTGGACAAAACCCTGTATATGCATAAGACATGGGTTGGAGAAGAGGACAGGGAACCTTCCATTCGTGGATCGTGCAGCAAGCAGTAAGACGCAGTCGTGTCTTGAATGGTCCAGATACACATTTGACGCAGATGCATCAGTCGTTCGATGATGATGATTTCACGTAGAGCCCTTATTGCCCAACGGCGCGTCAATGTACAGTCTCTATCAGCGACTGCTGACTTGCCGCAGAAATAAGCAAAACTCGATTGTTTCCATCCGTGCTTCCTGCAGGACCGTTCTGTAAACCGATATGAGTACATGCTCGAATTCTAAACTATCGTCCTTATTGGTCAACTAAACAACCATCTTTCTGCTTATTCGAAGACTAGACGCAATTTATCGTTAACTCGGCAAGGATTGGTATGGTCATGAAACCTGGCATTTTACTTCAGGCCTCCGCTTGACATCCCTGTCGAATATTTTGGCGCCACCGTTATTGTCGAAGCACGAATGCGGAGCACCCCATGCCGTCCCCGCATTTGTGTCCATAATCTCGCCATGGAGGTTTCCTGGCCGAAGCAAGGCTAGGAGGGGCAAATTTCAAATATCGATATATGCGCATCTCTACAAAGGGTGCGGCCGAGAACTATCTAAATATACGGTGTATACGGTAGCGTCTTGGCTCGAAAATCTTGCCCTGTTCTAGTAAGCATCAATCAATTCTGCCAAATCCTCGCACAAACAGTTATTTGTATAGGAATTATAGAGATTTCAAGCTTAAATTTAAAGCTAGCAATAACTATAGTTATCCCAAAAAGTTGTTATTGCCTCTATAATTAAGTACTTTACGTGCCAAGTCTCTGAACAATTTCATCTCAAATCGCTTCTCTATATAATCGTAGAGCTCCGGATTAAATTGCTACAATAGTTATCCTATAACCAGCCAAGATAGACCCGCGGATTTCGGCCCGACTGTTAACTAATAAGATTATGGCTTAGCATTAGTAAGTTAGTGTTTAGCGAATGTTATAAACTTTAAACTTAGAAACTATTAATTAACTTAATACTAACTTTATCTATACTTTATATCTTTACTTTACGTTTATTAACCTTATACGTTCCTAAGATAGTGCCCTATAGCTATACTAATAATAACCTTATGCCTAAAGAAGGCCCTACTATATAAAAAACGCAGCAGAAGCCTTTGCCTATACACTTTAAAGGCTGTAACAGGAATACTCTACCTAAATAGGAACTGCTTATACTTAATAACCTTAATAATAGAGGCAGCCTATAATTACCTTACTATAAAGGTAAGTAGGATTAGACTACTATTAAGTTCTTTAAGTTGTTCTATACTAACGTTAAAATTATAAAAATATGCTGCTATACTAATAAGAACGCTTATTAATAATGCTAACGTAAGCCTACTGCTAAGTACGCCTGCAGATAGTATAATATAACACCTAATAAGATATTTAGTTACCTAGCTATATAAATATATATAGGCTTATATCTAGAGCTATATATTAAAGATTACTAGCGTACTAATACGTAATTTAGAGTAGTCTACACCTATTTACGTAAGATTATAGGCTGTAATTAGTTTATATAAATTAATTATTATATCTATATTATACCTCTATATAATATTAATAACCTATTTATATATTTATTTAAATAAGTTTAGGAGTTCTTTAAGTACATCTATTGCATTAGCTAATGCTACTAGCGCCTAGGGCAATATTTAGCTGTAGATAAGAGTATAATACGCTTCTATAGGCATACTAAGAAGAAGACTACAATTAATTATAAATCTAATTTAATAGGGTATAAAACTTAGTACCTTAGAGATTCTAGGTACTAATTAAACTAGCTTTTCTATAGTTATAGTTTAAATAAAGAGGATAGGCTTTATAAAATTAACCTAGCTTATATAGCCCTTAGCTTCTACCTAATAAAAGCTCTTATACTCTACCTTATACTTAACTACCTTACTAGTAATGTTAATAAACAGCTGCTTAAGCCTAATAAGTACGTAATTTTTATAGATAACTTATTCTTATTAGTACTATTGTTTAAGAAGTTATAACGCGCTAGGATTGTAGCTGTAGGCACTATATATACAAGGAAGACTCTATACAAAATTAGTATAGGAGACCTTTCTTCTTAAGTATCTTAAGTATTATAGCTACTTCCTAAGAAGTGTAAAGCTCTATTAATAACGTTATCCTAACTGCTAAAAAAACGTAGTTAACCCTAGAAAAATACCTTACTAGCTCTAATAACGTTGCTATTACCCCTGCCTACATAATCTATACAGGAGACTTAGAGTAGTTAGGAGTATACCTAAGTAATAATTAAGTATAGTTAGGGGTAGCCTATTATTATTAGTAACCTAGCTAAAGGATTTTTAGCTAAACTTATTAACGTTTAGGCTTAGCGTAATAAACTTAAATAGGGTACTGTTTACTTTAATACATTAAGAAGTAAGAGAGTTAGGATAATAGCTTAGCGTAATAATAACGTTATACTATTTACTATAATATTTAGAGCTCTCTATAAAACTATAGTATATTAGAGAAAGAGACTAGGTAAAACTTACTCTAGCGTAGTCTAAATACGTATTAAGTTTAGAGTTATAATTTAGAAGCTTTTGCCTATCCTAGTACTAATTAATTTGTATAATAAGTATATAAACGTAATTAATTAATTTAATTAACTTTAGAGTTACTATCTACTCTAACAGATCTATTATAAAACCTAGAGACCTCTACTAACGCTCCTTCTTAATATTATACTTATAAACTTATACTACTTATTTAGGCGTACTACAGGTAAGCTTCTTTCTAAAAATAGTGCCTACTAAGGATTTCTTATTAATCTTATAGTTTAACTTAAGTCTCTATTAAAGTAATAAATACTTTTTTAAAAATAACAGTAAATTTAAGCTATTTACGTATCTATTTTTTATAAACTTATTAAACTTTATATAAGATAGAAGTATTAAGCCTATATAATTTACGTTAGAATTAGCTCCTAAGCTACCTATAGAGCGCCTTTAGAAGTTATTTTAAGCTTAAATCTTAACTTAATTTAGAATAAGAGATTGCAGAAGACAGTTTATAGGTGTTTATAGTATAATAAAATAATTTACTATTACTGCTAGTCTCTCTATATAAATAAGAAGCAGCTTAAATCTTAGCTTTTAGGTAGTAACACGCGCGCGTAGCGTAGGCTAGCGCAGTAGTTACTCTAAATATAAAACTATTTTAACTTTAATTTATTCTATTAATGTGTATTAAAAAATATTAAAGTTTAAACCTATATATATAAATTTTAGTGTAGAGCTTTAATTTTAAAGTTCTTAAGATGTAGCGCTATAACGCGATTCTATTAGCCAAAATCCGCGGGTCTATCTTGGCTGGTTATAGGATACCTAACGCTTAGCTTTAAGCTTAGCCTCCTTTAACGCGCTGTTTACGTTATAGTAAGTTAAGAAACCTTTAAGCCTCCTAAAACAGCGCTTAATTAGGTATAAATTAGGTAACTAAGGTAGGTATAGAGTAAATTAGATATTAGCTTCTTTAATAGAAGTAGTAAGGTACTGTTAAGCAGTGTAGTATAAACTAATGTTATCTTTAATAAAGAATATAAAACACCTAGGATTTTCCTTACGCACTATTTTGTAGTACTTAATTAGGTAGTTCTTAAAGATATTTTTAGCGTACTAAATAGCGTTTATTTCCTTCTGCTGCTTATAGGAGTAAAGCTTAGCTTTAAAGACTGCCTTAGGCTTCTTATAATTATAAAAGCTAGCTCTATAAGCTTGTTTAAGTCCCTTGGTAGTAAGAGCTGCGTTGTACTTGTTAATTTCTTTATTAATTGCTTAAAGTTTGGAGTACTCCTAGGTGCCTAGTTTAAGCGCGCGCTGTTGCTAGCAGCCTGCGTAGAGGCCTGCGGTTTAATTCTTCTTGTTAACGCTTTGCTTAATCCGTTCTTGCTCCTTTTTATTAGGTAAAGTCCAAATAACGCATAGGCAACGCAGTAAGCAGTGTACATATGTAGAGGTGGCAGCGCAGATTATAAGCTTAAAATATAGCTTAACGACAGGTAGAGCGTGCTCATTAGTATTGATCTCGCGGCCCTTAGGGCATAAAAATCTCTGTTTGCCGCCTAAGTAATTAACACCGCCAAAGGCCTTCGAGGTCTCATCGTAGGAGACAAATACAACCTTATGCAAGAGGTTGTGTATAGCCCACATCCACAACAGCCACGACGCGTACCGACGTCGCAGCTCCTTGTCGCCATCATCGAGCGCTGTTTTCTTCGGCCGAACGCGTCGAACGATCTCATAATCGTGCTCATCATCACAGTAATCGTGGGCGACGCGCTCTACTGTAGAGCGCGCCAGCGAGCTGAAACCGAGCTCCTGCAACGCTAGGGCAGCTGCTATATGAGTCTTCTCGTGTAGGTAGTCTATAATCGCTGTTCTGATCTTTTTGGAGGCCTCGGAGCCATTAGAAACGTAAGGCTGCCTGCCTCCATAATCACGGTAATCACAGTGATCAGGTATAGTTTAGAGGAGTTGTGTGAGATCGGTGGGGTCGTCAACGCGTTCATGAGCTCGTTTGAGAACGTTGGAAGCTGTGCCCGCTGAGATAGGCAAAACATCAGAAATCTCTGTAAATCTGAAGTCAGCAACTGCGCGTAATGCAATAATAGCTCCCTAGACTGCAGGGGAAGCATCAGGAGCGTTTTTATTATTCGGCATGGCTGTGTGGAGTAAAAAATCAAGGTTAACGTTGAGTTACTGTAGCAAAGATCGCGATAGTATGGCGAAGTTGTTGGGTGGCGATTGAAACGAGAGCGATTGATTGGCTCTCTAAGCGAGACACTAAGCTACATTGAGCGGGCGGTAAGACACCGTATACACCGTATATTTAGATAGTTCTCGGCCGCACCCTTTGTATCTCCCGTCTCAGATTCTTCCCGCTTGCCGTTCAAAGCATTCTTCTCACCAGTGATATACATCTCACTCCACCTGCCACATTTGCTATTTGTATGTTGTACCCAGATCGTGGCTGCCCGTGCCGCATCATCTTGAGTGTAGCCTGCTCCAGCCGCTCTCTGTACGTCCACCAATCATGACGGGAATTACACCTTCACCAGACGTTAGTCCTGTGTCAGCAGCAACTACCAATGGACATTTCCCGCGAGATTCGTTTTCCCTCGGCCTTTCAACATTGTCGGACACAAGTTCTTTCGCTCTTAAATCCGCCCTGAGGTCTCCACATCTCCTCGAATCTCCAAATGGGTACTTTTCTGGCAGCAACGGTTTGAGTAATCCGTTCAAGAAGCGACGCAATATGTCTCAGTCATCCGGCACGGATCGTGAGATGTCAAACGACACGCCACCTTCTCAGGCAAATGACATGACGCCTACGAGCAAGAGCGCCAATGGGCTCAACAGTGACTCAAGACCCCTCACGAAGAAACGTCACAGTACCGACGTTCTAGACTATCCACGACGGCGCGCAACTATTGCGGTACTGCAACAGTCCTAGCATACGTATTTTGGTCTCATACTGACCGTTTTGCAGTGCGAGATATGTCGATCTAGAAAATCTCGCTGTGACGGGGCAAGGCCAAAATGCAGGCTGTGCACGGAGCTGAATGCAGAATGCGTATACAGAGAGCCAGGAATCAAGCTGGATGCTGGCGATAAGCTGATCTTGGAGCATCTGAACCGCATCGAAGGCCTTCTCCAGTCCAGTCTGACCCATGGCTTCTCATTGTCAACACACTCGCCCACTACGAGTAATTCGACAAGTGAGGACTTCTTGGCTCGCAGCATCGGCAACATGCCCCTTCTGGGAGTGGTCCAGCCAATCAACGGAATTGGTACATGGACCAGCGGCCCTTCGAACATCTCTACCATGCCTAAGACACACAACACAGCGGCTCTAAACCTTTTGTCGTCGCCCATGATTCGAGAATTGGTGTCTCGTCCTTACGATCCAAAGATTCTTCTCCAACTCGAGATGACTCGTGAATCGATAAGCCTCACCACTACAAGGGGCTTAGACTTGTCGAACACTGGGACCTATGTCCAAGCCTACTTTGACCGAGTGAACGTATTCTATGCATGCGTCAACCCGTACACATGGAGTACCTACTACCAGACTGCGCTTGCCCATGGTTTTCGAGATGGTCCGGAAAGCTGCATCGTTCTCTTAGTGCTCGCTTTAGGTCATGCTGGAAGCACCGGAAGCATCACGCAACATAACTGTGAAAAAGATCCTCCAGGACTAGCCTACTTCGCTGCAGCATGGTCACTCCTTCCAAGTGTGATGACGAGGAACAACATGGTAGCTGCACAGTGTCAGATCTTAGCTGCAGCATACTTTGTCTATCTTGTTCGTCCTGTCGAAGCGTGGAATGTCTTGTCAGGCGCCAGTATGAAGCTTCAATTGCTTTTGAGCGCGCCAGGAAGAGTATCGCCAGCAGAAGAGGAGTTAGGAAAGAGAGTTTACTGGAATGCGGTAATGATCGAGAGGTAAGCAACTTGCGGTCATACCAATCGTAATTCTACTGACAAAAGTGTGCAGTGACCTTCTTGCGGAACTTGACCTTCCCCACTCAGGTATCGCGCAATTCGAGGAAGGTTTCTCATTGCCAACTGGATTCGAGGACCTAGGGACGGAAGCGGTTGGTCGAGATGAACTGTGGTACTTTCTCGCAGAGATCGCTCTTCGAAGACTCCTCAATCGCGTCAGCTCTATGCTCTACATCCGGACGACGCCATACTCCAAAGGGCCTGCTGCTACATCCATCGCTCAGCTCGACCCACTAGTAGTCGAATTGGACTATCAACTGAACCAATGGTATGCAGGACTTCCGCCAGCGATGCAATTTCCGCTCGACAGAGTGCCTTTACAGAACCCTGTCCAAACCGTTCTGAGACTGCGGTACTTTGCATGCCGCACAATCATCTTCCGACCATATGTGCTCCTGGTTCTGCAAGACGAAAGTTTAGCAATGGACCCTGGTGTGCAGGACAACTGCCACAAATGCTTGGAAGCATGCGTGCGCCAGCTGGAATACATTAGCGCGCACCACGCAGGACATTTGCCATACTTGTTCCAGGGTGCTCTCTCGTAAGTTTGATCCGCTGGTCCGAACAGAACTATTCTAACACGTCATCAGTATAATCTCACAAACCTTGCTCATAATGGGCGCAACCATGACCGCCTCGCTATCACAGCTACTCCCTCCGCCCGCTACTATGGACGACATTATCAATAACGTCGTCCTCGAAATGGAACGCTATGCCCATCTCGCGCCGAGCTTGCTCCTTTCGGCCGAGATCATTCGAGAAGCTGAGGGGAAACGACAGATGTGGCTGCGTACTGCTGGGTTGAAATTTGAGCCTTGAACAGAAATGCCGACGACAATCCCCACTCCGTAACTAAATCTGGAAGCAGATCCTACCATACACTTGCTACCCTACTAAACCAAATGGCATGATGATAAATGGTATTCATATGGCCTTAAGGAACCTTGCTTGTATCTATCCCATTGTGGAAACCTCTATCTCCCTTGGATCCACGAAAAGTCACCACGTGCGACGAGAATGGACACTTGGGCGATACACAGATCCTTTGATAAATCCGTTTTCGGGATATAGCCTGGGCTCTAGTCAGGTCTGCAGGTTGCGGATTCTCGGTGTGCTACACGTACGGATCAGCGGAGTTGAGTGACGAACAGCATAAGATAAGACTTGGGTAGTATCCACATCAGACGAGCGACGTTTACCGAGTTCACACCTAGACCTCGACTATCTCCAAATCGCAGGCGAATCCAACCATCGAAACAAACTGGGTCTAGACAATGAAAAGGAGTATCCACATGGACAAAGCCAGAAGGGTTTGCAGATCTCATGGCAAAAAGCACTTGGAGTAAGCCCTACGCAGCTCTTAGCATAGAGTAAGAGAGGGTCTTTGTATATTAACAGCATGTACCACATATGAGCCTCGACGCGCGAGACGGTAGACATACGCGCAGACGCACTGTATGAGTTTCAATCACATTGAAGATCTTCAACTCTACCTCTTACAGCATTGTATGCAACGTGGTCGTTCAAACCCTCGCTTCGACGATGTATGCTCTTGACGCATGACCTTCCCAAAGCAGGCCATACGCCCGGCCTTGCCCTGGTCTGCTGCACCCCGCAAACTCGAGTTTACCCGGATCCACATGCTGACATTCTTGGTATATTGATCGCATGCAAGGATGTCCTCGTGGCAGCGGTGACAAAGAGTAGAGTGGTGCCGAACCGAGACGGAGAGGATAAGTCCGTGTGTTTGAAGTAAGGAGTTTGTGTATGTGTGCAAGAAGCACTTGGAGAATAATAGACGATATTACACATATACTGATCGTCCACCCCACCACACCATTGCGGACTAAATCGGCATGCCCCCTGTATATATCAAAACATCTCCACACTCGTTTGGGCAACTACTGCATCATTGGGTCCACTGACTGAGGTGAGGAAAGTATTTCGAATTCGATGAGATGGGAGTTGCATCTGGAAATTTGCTGCAGCATCACGTCTTGGGGGTAGTGTGTGGCTGGCCATGATGTCCGATGCTACGGATGTACGTGGCATATATGGGCAGATGACAGGCGAATTGAACACTATGCTTGTGAGAGCGTGATAGCCTAGTAAGCTGATAAAAAGAACCAATCAATTGAAGACTGGCGCTGTTGTGCCTACTTTTATGTCCATACTTGTTGCATTCTGCGAGATGGTCTTGCAGGACATAGGCTTTGTAGGGTGTTTGAGAATTGCCGTTTGTAGACAAAAAGGAAATTTTTAAAACCGTGACACTGGATTTGGAAGAACTGGTTGACTGTTCAGGGAGTAGATCTACATGACCAGTGCTAAGTAAAATAACAGGTCAATCGAGTAGAGAGATCATGATAAGATTCGAGACGGCTCTTGAGATACGCATTGGAGTTGACAAATAGAGCATGGCTACTCTCGAACGTATGTTATATACTGAGCAACGCCGATGAATGTCATCCTCTCAGGACCCGAGACGGAAGAGTATTCCCATATTCGTTACGTAAAGTAAAACGACGCCCAAAAGGGGTTTATTTCGCAGAATCCCAGAGTCGGAGTTGACTCCTGGTTAGACTGTTGTCCACAACTACCTGGAAATAATGCGGAAACTTGAAGTCTATGGCTCTACGACTAGAGCAACCTAGTTCGAGAGATCGTTTGGTACTGGATCGTAGGGATCGTGGCACCACGCCAAGGCAGATATAACATGATGCGTGTAGGTAATCCAACAGTACTTAGCCGAGAGACTTGGGAGTATATATTCGAGAATAAAATGCGATATCGTGTGTCGGAAGCCGGATAGAGAAGCCGACCACGCGCTATGTGAACCACATCAGTGCTTGTACCTAGCAACCACCTTTCTTCGCTTCTCGAACGCATCGCCCGCTGCCGATCCACTACCGCGGGGTCCATCCTCAATCGGCCGCTTCCTGCTCTTCTCCAGGGTTCCCTTGGAACCACCTTTCTTTTGCGTCAGCCGCTCAATGCGGTCAATGCCAGCACTCAAGCCTCGCCATTCTTCGCCACCAAAACCTCCATCTCGTCGTCCTCGCTCCTTGGTCTGGTCCTTCTTGCTCTTTGGGGCTAAACGAGTGAAGTTGGATTCTTCGTACTCTCTCCTTTCATTCTCCTCTCTTCGCTCCTTCTCTGACTTGGTACGACGACCGCCGTCCATGATGGTACTTCCAATGCTAGGTTCTGCGATTGGCGCAGTCGAAAGCTCTGTTGCAATGAATTCATCCAAGGTAGCTGACTTGCCAGGTCTTCGCTCTCTTCGTTCTTCCCGGCCTTCGGTTGTTGGCATCGACATTGGCGTAATCTTGGGTGGCCTATAGATGCCATCTTTCGCGGATTCCTTGGTCCTCGCTTCCGCACCATCCAACTTCACACGTGCAAGCGCCGCGCTATTGGGTCCAAATGTCATCTCATCTTCATCGTCCTCTGTCTGCGCAGAAGCTGCTGATTCAGCATCGCTGTTATCAGACTCTGCACCACCTTGAGTTTTTCGTGACTTCGGCTTCGCGGCTGCTTGGTTGGTTCTCCGCATGGCGTCATCCGCGGTTCGGATGATCTTATCGATTTGATATTTCAGGCGGTTTTCCAGAGGTCGCACACCCTTCTCCAGGTACACACGTAACTCAACTAGCTTCTGAACAACTTCATCTTGAGGATGGAGGTCCTGCACTTTTGGGTCGCCATTCGTAGACGAACGAGCCCTCAATTTCAACAGGATGAGAAACACGAGGTTCTGGAGGTATGAGAGCAACAGCTCGTTCTTGACATCCAGCAAAGAGATGCCTTCTTTCGGTGGCAGGATGTCGTCCTTTGGGAGAGCTTCCGTAGCGGACTGAATAGACGAGGTGAGTGTCGCGAGAAGCGACTGCAGAGAGTTGTCGACAGCCATTTTTCTGAGCTAGAGTTGCGTTGTTGCTCAACGCTTGGTTTCGAGGTTGAAGATTCGGAACTCAAGAAATTTCCTTAGTCCGACGCTAGCGAGCGCGCCCTAGCGCGTCTTTGGACCGCGCATCGTCTGTGCGTTCTCTCCCGCCGCCACTCCATCTTCTGGCAAACTTTAAACAACTTGTTGTTTCCATAGTGGTCGTCTGCGATGTCTTCTGTTTCGTCAATGGGACATGCTTCACAACTGATCAAGGGTTTTCAGGCTATCAACAGCGCGTATCAGCCGTGTCGCTCGACAACGCAATCCAGGAATACCATTCATAGATGAGAGTTTAGTAACGGATGACCCCAAAATATCTGATATATAACGACGCCATCCCAAAAGAAAAAGAACACGGGCTTGCTTCGTGATGAGTTGAAGTAATCCAAAGCAAATTGAAGAGAATTACTACTAATTCTTCATGAAGACTACAGCAGTGGAATTCAACGTGTGGAGGTTATATATCCTCTTTCTTTTGTCTCATGACTGCTCCCTCCAGCAGACATGGATCTCCACATGCAATCTATAATTCATCGAAATTCATACCTCTCTTCGTGCCTAAGCGAATCGTCACTGGCTACTCTGTTCTGTTCGTATTTCAATCGCTCTGGCTTTTCCTCTGTCTGCTCGGCGTGGCAATCGCATTGCCAAAGATATTTAGCTGTACAGGGTGAGAGTGTTGAAACGAACATATTGCAAGCAACGCGCTGCAAGAGTGATACATCAATTTTGCATGTTGAATCAAGAAATTTGGTACGGTGTTCGTACCATCACGTTGTTGTCATCAATATGGCAGAAACTCGATCTAATCCACTGCCAATCCAGCCGACAGCCCACTCTACCAGAACCCAGATCTCTTCCAGGACCTCTACGTTCTCAAATGCGTCACTACAGTGGTTTTCACTTCGGGCGATCGTAGCATCGTGAGCAACTTCTCACTCTCGCTCGAACACGGGCTCTAAGATGTATCCTTGTGAATGGCTGGTCTGACAGCTTATGGGCCGAGCTGGCTCAATACTACTGCACAGCTAAGAAAAATCATGTGCTACTCCGCTCACACAAAAGCATGCCAAACATCCAAATCCTATATCTTCGCCTTCCAGACAGCGCCCCCAATGGGTAAGGGTACGACGTGAATAATAGGGAGCCACTGACGAAACTGTGCCGTAGAGAGATCGACACCACTGCTGCAACCGATGGAAGTCCCCATATTTCACGAGAGGATGGCGAATGATATCTGGGTGTTGAACCACAAGGCAAGAGTTCCAGATGAACGCAACACGGCTAACGATCAGGTTGACCACGTCAAGTCTGTCAAAGTCGCCGTGGATGTCATGAAGTACGAGAAGATTAAGGCGAGGCTGCAGGGGTGACTCCGTCTTGAGCGCTGGATCTGCGAATGTCGGATTGACACCTGACAGGTATGGTATACGTCCAGTTTTGTGCGAATGTATTAACCGAATTTGAACTCGTCGCACATTGATTTTGAGAGGAAGGCCGATGCCTTCCTCAAGTATGATGAAAACGGCTGGCATGTGGTAGGTGGGCTCGCCTTATGTCTGGGCTCTCCTGATCTTGGAGGGTCAGAGCTATGACAGGTGCTTGGGCCGACTCGATGGGAAGGGAGCCCAGATAGCCGCCGGTGACGATGTCGAGCATGTTGCTGGTGGCTGAAGCGCGAGTACTATGTCTCTTGATTTGCTAGTCGCCGCACACGTGTCAGATGGAATATCAGTGACTACAGGATATGTTGTCATTGGCTATACACGCATGATATTGTGCGTAGTCTAATTCCAGTGCAAGGATTCAAAGACTGGTGTCAATCCCAACCATTGCCATAATGATCGATGTACAGGTAATGAAGAAAGATATGCCAGATCGGTCGATGCCGTTCAAACCACCCAAAAAACGCCAATTCCCTTATGCGATGATCGCTAAACCACTAACCATATCTCACTATGCCGCTCGCTCTCCCCATCCCTTCTTCCGCATTCCGTCAAACTCGTGCTTCTCGATGCGCTTTGCGCTCACGGACTCCCTGTCTGGTGCTTCCCACGTGTCAGTATCGCTATTGACTTGGGTTGCAGAAGATTTCCCAGTCGACTCTGCATTGTCAAAGCCCCAAGCGGGTGCGGCTGTGAGAATGTGTTAGCGTTGTGTGTACTTATCGAAACCCTTTTGACTTACCAGGAGCTGTTGGGCTGCGAACAAGACCGGTCCTCTCCATCGTAGATCCTGGAGGAGTAGTGATGCGTGTGCCGACGTTGGACGCGGACATGGAGGGAGTCACCGAGCAGACTTCCGATATGACCGACTGCTGCTCCTCCACCTCTTCCTCCTCCCACAAGCGCTGCTTGGCCATGGCAGCTAGTAGCTTGGGATCCATCGCGTTCTCGACAGGTGTGGAAACTGTACGCTTCGGTCCTACTGAGGGACGCAGATTAGGCCTCCCTTGCCCTATCTTGATCTGTTCATACGGCCCCGGCTGCGATAGAATATCGGGACCGATTTGACCTCCTAGACGGGCTGCAGGAGCGGGTTCTCGTCGGACGTGGGTTGCCGTCGGACTTGTTGGAGCCTGTGGCTCTTGAGTTGGTAGGATGGGTTGGCGACGATTGCCTATTGTGTAGTGTCCGATGGTCTGGTCTCCTACTGGTGGGCAAGTGAAGTCTTTTGAGGGTGTTCGCTGAGGAGGCGCTGGCTTGTGAGCTGAGGCTCTCCTGGCTGGCGGGGGCGGAGGCATCGGAACAGATAACGATGGGGCAGCCCTTGTTGAAGGTACCGAAGGTACTGAAGATGCTGAAGATGCCGAACGTGTGGAGGGTGTTGAAGGTGCTCGGGGTGGGGGCGGAGGCATAGGAATAGCACCAGATGGCCGTGGAGCAGCAGGTGCTGGAGGTGAGGACGGAGAAGATGGCACCGCAGTCGCTGTGTGAGTTACCGTCTTGGTCAGTGTAAACTCCCATGTACGCCCATCCTTGTCTGTGGCCTTGCCAGTCTTGACAAAGCCGTTTTCATCGTTCGCAAATGGTCCTTGTTCGAAATCGGACATCATCGAGTTCCGCATAGCGATTATCATGTCTTCCTCCTCCTGTCTAGCGCGTTGCGCCGCCTCCAAAGACATTCTCGTGGCGTACTCGATGTCTGACTCTTCCTTCTGTTGAACCATACGGTCATATTCCTCCTTGGACTGTTTCGAAACTCGCTGGAATCCTACTTCCAACTGTTTCTCTTTCTTCCTTTCGTCGGCAAGACTTAGTTCGCGAGCTCTTTTCACTTGCTCGAGATGCCTGCGTTCGGAATCCTCTCGGGATTCTCGTATTGCACGCTCTTCTTGCCTGCGTTCAGCATCCTCTCGGGACTCTCGTATTGCACGTTCTTCATGTGCTCTGAGAATCTTCTCCCTTTCCATGACGTCGGTAAGGCTGTCTTTGCGGGACCTTTCTTCTTCGCGCTTCTTGGCCAGTCCTTCTTTATGGAGACAGTTGTCGCACATACCACACTTGTCCACGTTCAGGATCCTGAGATGTCGACGATTGGCTGGGTCGGTAGGATCACAGGCGACACCGGTCTGTGCGAATTGTAGGCAGTCCACGGTATATGCTTTGTCGTCGACCTTGTGTCCGCACTCGAGATGTATGAAAGTATAATTGCACATGATGAATGATAGAAATGGCGAAGACTGATGTTTCTCAAAAGTTGGTATGAAAGACGTGCTATTTAGCGAAAGTGCGGGTATCTCTATGGCTCTTGAAACCCACCGCTACTTATACGTGTGCCACGTTGTTCATGTTAGCGAATTAGTGAAGCGAGATATGCGTGCCACGCTGTGCTTGCCAGCAAACAAATGGACCGAATGCAGGTGACTGGCTGTTCGATGGCCTTGGAATTTGACCCCATGTGCGGCTGCAGCGGGTAGGAATGCACAGGTGTGGAGAATGGAGTGATGCTGTGAATGGCTTGTACGTGACAGAGTTGGCGTCACGGAAGCCACTGCCACATCCGCTTTTACATACTTATGCGTTTACTTATGTCGAATAGACGTCTTCTTCACAGGTATATTTGGACGCACAATTCGATGACTAAATTTGTGCATGCCGTGGGCGTGAGGAAGTCCTGACTCAGCATTGGGGTTGGAGAGGATTGCGTGCCAGATCAGCATGCTGCGGTGTCGTGGCATGATGTACGTGCCACCTATTGAAGGGACGGTCTGCCCTCGTTGCTGGCACGACATGACGCTGAGACGCAGAAGAGGGAGGTCCAGGTCCAAGTGTTGGGGGATTAGATCGCCTGTTGCGTGATTGGTCAGACTTTTAGGGACCTTGGCGTCCCGGGCGAGCTCGTCGTTGACATCTTCGACGACGTTATCGCCTCCAACCCGTACTGCCGCCCACCATGTCGTCGAAACTGGTACCGTTTGTGTTCCGCAGCGTCCCCCGGGCCTCGCGACAGTTCCAGCAGACTCAATGGCGGGCGTTCAGCGTCACGCGACCCTCGCGGAGTGACAGCCTCAATGTCGTATGTCATTTTGCGCCTTTGACGCCCCCCCAATTGCGTCGCTGATGTGGCCTGCAGCACCGCAACACCTCCGTGAACAACCCCTCGATACCGTTCAAGTTCACACCGCAAAATGAGGAGCTCATCGAGGAAGTCCTCTCCCGGTACCCCTCGCAGTACAAGAAGGCGGCTGTCATGCCACTTCTCGACCTCGGACAGCGACAGCACGGCTTTTGCAGCATCAGTGTCATGAACGAGGTAGCGAAACTCCTTGAAATGCCACCAATGCGCGTGTACGAGGTTGCGACTTTCTACACTATGTACAACCGCACTCCGGTTGGCAAGTTCCATGTTCAAGTCTGCACAACAGTGAGTTATGCCACTATGGGAGGGTAGGCGCGGTAGCTGATGCCAAACAGACCCCCTGCATGCTTTGCAACAGCGACTCGGTCATGAAGGCTTGTGAGGACACTTTGGGCATCCACCACGGCCAAACTACCAAGGATGGCCTCTTCACCATGACCGAAGTCGAGTGCCTCGGCGCATGCGCGAACGCACCCATGGTCCAGATCAATGACGACTACTACGAGGATCTCACATACGACACCACCGTCTCGTTGCTCAAGGCTTTGAAGCACGCCTCAGAGGCTACCGGCGCGCAACCCGGAGGCGTGGGCCTTGCTAGCGATTCTGGAAAGAGTGCTCTAACAGGGGAGGGCGCCAAGGGTGGAGATGCAATCAACAGCCAGGGACGAGCATATGAGGCTGGTGGCGTAAAATTGCCATCGCCAGGTCCGTTGAGCGGAAGGAAGAGCTGCGAGCCAGCTGGTGGTCTGACTTGCCTAACAAGTGAGCCGTGGGGGAATGAGACTCTGAGGAAGGACGGCGCTCTTTGAGCTTGTAAATATGTGCATGTCCGTCTCCTTCGTCCCAGTCCATCCAAAGATGGCTGATAGTCTCCAGCGCTGTGTAGACTACCTCCAATACCATTTTCTCTGCAAAGAGAGTTTTTCTCCGTTACTTGCATTTTGTTCGACGTTCAACAGATATGCACCATTTCCATGCATATTATCAACATCTGAGGTACTTTGCCATTGAAATATCTATCGCGTGTACCTTTGTCTTCGGGATCAACATGCTGTGATTGCAAACCCCATTTCCATGATCAATGAGTCTAGATATCACTAGTTCTGTTATGGGTGAATTACTTCCAACAATGCAGGTTCTTAACATCGACATAGCCATGTGCTGTGGGGATGTGTCTGGTGCTCTGCTCTGTTGGTCTTGAATTCGTTCTGATTCTAATAGACTGTCCATCACATTGGTCTTTTTAGCATGCAGTCAACTCTAGCCTTGCTCTCATACTAAACAACGGCCAATATTGTTCTTCATTCATAAAAGTCAAATCTTAGACGTTCTTGACTATTCTAGTGGTGTACGATCATGCATGTGATGACATCGTCAGTCTAGCGCGAGCACCCTCGGTCCCTCTTCACCCAGCGCTCACCAACACCCAATCCACAATCCATGCGCGTCGCAGTTAAGTATGGCCGCTATGGAACAAGATAACTCAGCGCCCGCAATCCGCTTCAAACGGCGCAAGACTACACACCCAAAGCGTGTCTATGTCGAAAACGATGTCTCAACAATTTCCACTGCTCAGTCTCCAGACGCGCCGACAACGATCGATGCGCGTTCTCCACCGAGAGACGCTTTGGACGAAGAAGACTCGGTGCCCAACCTCAAAGAGATTTTGCGAAACCGAAAGCGTCCGCGTAACCGTCCAAGAGAAGCTTCGCGCGCGGCGGAGGATACTGGCATGGAGATGGTGCAGGTCGACACGTCGAGGCCAGGCCAATACACGAGTCGCTTTATTGCACAGACAGGACAAGTCGTGGATCGCGATGATAAGCAGATGTGAGTGGAAACTCCTCTTATTGGCATGGATTACGTAGACGTTCAGAACAAAACACATCTGATTTACGGAGGCTAATGTATCAGGACGGAATTTGTAGAAGCTCGCATGGCTGAAAAGAACTATCGTCAGTATGGCTGGCCCATTCCAACTCACCTCCAAACTTCCGTTGCGGCAATTGCTCCAGACCTCAAGCACACATTCTCTACGACGTCCTCGAGAACAGGAACAACGACAGGCGTGGACAATCCCGCAGATGTCGAGCATAGCAATCGACTGGCAGCAGGGCAGGGAAAGCTGCAAGAAGTCGACCTAAGCTCGGATGCTGCTGCGCATAATCTCCAGCGTACACAGAACGTATTCAAGCGCGAAGAAGAGCCCCCAAGCAAAGTACGACTAGGCAGAGACGGCAAGCCGCGACGGGGCCCGAAGCGTAGAAACAGCGAGGACATACGGCGCGACCAGATGGTCGAGGCAGTACTCCGTGAATCGAAGCGTGCGTTCCCCATATTCCCCTCGCAACACACCTGCTAATATCACCAGTGGAATACTTCGACGAAGCACCTCCCAATCTCCACAACCCCAGCACCGGCGACAACGACGAGGCAATGGTGGAACGCTTCCGCCTTGAATACTTCGAGTCCATAGAGTCGCGACAACAGCGCAAACCTGTCCTACCACCAGGCCCTAAGGGCGTGAAAGAGCCACCCAAAGGACCGAAACTGGGGGGTTCGAGGAGTGCGAGAGCGGCGATGCGGCTACAGGAAGAGGCAGCGGCGAAAAACAAGAGGTAACATTAGTTGCATGTGGATTTTGCGTGGCCGTGTACAAAGTGTACAAGTACGTCGTTTTTGTCGTGATGAGGATGCGTGGTTAACAATTTGTGTAGCAGAACGAATGATGGGCGATTGCTGGAGCGGTATGAGTATATGCCTGTGGAGATTAAGGAGAAAGCCTGGTATAACTCGTGAGTGTAGACAGTCTGCGACAGGATGTTACAACTGTGCTCCTTGGATGGTCTATAACTTGGCTACAAACGAAACTTCTCACGAATTCTCTTTTCATGATGCGACACACAGGACAGACATAACGACGTACTTTGCAGCCCAGATCAAGACCTGTCCATCATCAAAGAATGCAATTTTCATACCAACCGTATTCATACAAGACTTATTACCCAACATGAGAATATCATCGCGACATAGCCGTTTTCAAACATGAACGAAACCAGAAACTCCCACATCAACAACAGCATACCGAGCCAATCTCATAGCCTAGATATCTATTGCGACCCCTGCCTCGCCTTCTCGGCACAGATCAAAGCGATGATCCTACTCAGCTCTGCACTCTGCATGAACTGCTCCTGCTTCACACTATCATCCACCTCCTCGACAGCCGCGATGTTGTTCGACACGGTCAGCATGCGGTTCTGCAGCGCGAGGAGCTTCGAGAGTGTGTTGTCGAGGAAGGGTGCGGAGAAGGTGATGTTTGTTGGGGATTGGCCCGTAGGCGGGAGGCGCATCTCGAGTTTACGCGGGACCTTCTTGGCGGTTTGGGTGGGTTGTTGCTGTTGTTGCTGCTGTTGTTGTTGCTGCTGCTGTGGCTGAGGTCTGAAGGCATGTGTGTTAGCTTGAATGTTGATCGAGTCAGGTGGTTGTGGCGTTTGAGTTTGAGATGGGCGTCGATGAAGATCGATGCGGCGCCGTTGAGAGAAACGGCCGCTAATCTCAAGCTAAGAGGAGAGTGTGAACGTACTTCTCGCGCTCGACGAACGTCATGTTCTCGGCCATCTCGGCGACGCGGTTTGCAATTCGCGAGGCCATGATTGTGTATGGGGAGGCGTGTTGAGCACCGTTCACTGCGCCGTTGGTAGCGCTCTGGGGCTTTTTGGTCGCGCTTGAGGCGGCCTTCTTTGCTCTTGAGGCGGGCGCTTTGTTGGTTGTGCGATTTACTGGTGCTGAGGCTACGGAGGCTGGCATTTCGGATCGTGTTTTATGAGAGTTGGGTTGGGTTAAGAATCTGCGAAATATGTCAGTATGCGTGCATGGCTCGGCATACGTCGAAGGTCTGACGAAATATGCAGGGGGGTACCCAGGAGTGAATGCTAACCTTTGAACTTGGAGTAAACACAACAATCAACGTGAGCAATGAAAGGGTGTTTTGCGAACGGTAAATGTAGCTTTCTCCTTAAGACACGGGATAGAATTCGCCACGGTAATGATGATGGGGAAACAGGGAACTTCCGTATCCTGACCTGAAGTAGCACCAGAAAGTGGGAAGCAGACGCCACAGGCGACGTCATCGAAACGCACCAGCAGGGGCTAGAATAGCGATCAGTGGAGCAACATTCTTGATCTCGAACCGTGCCTGGACTGACGTCTGATAGCTTCCCGTCTGACATCTGACGGATTGTAGGAGGCAATGTTCGACTGACAACCAAACTCAACATAACCATGGCGCCGCCTATCAATAAGAAGAAGGATGATCTCGGCGCTGGGCTGCGTGTCTCCAAGGATAATCTTACAGAGCATCCCGCGGGACCGCCACGATATGGCGAGTTGACGCAGGCGGAGAGGGCGTTTACGCTCGCGTCGACGTTTCTATCTGGAGTTTTGGCGTATGAATTCATCCGTTTGAAGTTTCTGAATTGCTTTTCAGACTGACTTTGGAACAGAATAAGTGCATCGCAGTTTCTGGGTGCGCCCTTGAAACTCATTGACCCGCAGTTCTATGATGGTTACATGGCCTACACAAAAGAATGTTTTGCGATTCTGGTCACTTGTCTGACTCAATGGTGGGCGCCGACTATCGTGCGAGTTAGCGGCGATTCAAGTATGGTAGGCCAACTCACGCAGAAGAAAGATGGGAGCTTGCAGTGCAATTTCGCAGATCGTATGGTGTTGATGGCAAATCATCAGCTGTACACTGACTGGCTGTATCTGTGGTGGATCGCATATACGAACAACATGCATGGCTTCATCTACATCATCTTGAAGGAGTCGCTGAAGAACATTCCGATCATAGTACGTATCATTCTTCTCGCAATGTTGGCCGAAGACTAACCAAGTAGGGATGGGGATGCCAATTCTACAACTTCATCTTCCTGTCAAGGAACTGGGAGACGGATCAGAGCACCTTCAAGAAACATCTTGCGCAACTTAACAAGCCAAACAACCCAATGTGGCTCATCATCTTCCCGGAAGGAACGAACCTTTCTGCAACGACTCGGGAGAAGAGCAAGAAGTGGGCAGAGAAGAACAACATACAAGACATGAAGCATCAACTTCTGCCACGAAGTACCGGACTGAAATTCTGTTTGAACGAACTCAGAGATACAACGGAATGGCTATACGACTGCACAATCGCCTATGAAGGCGTCCCTCCCGGTCAATTTGGGCAGGACATCTTTACACTGCGCTCCTCTTTCTTCGAAGGCCGACCCCCAAAATCAGTCAACATGCACTGGCGTCGTTTCCACCTCGACACCATCCCCATCCAAAACACCAAAGCTTTCGAAGTTTGGCTACGCAACCGCTGGCGCGAGAAAGACTACATGCTTGAATACTTCAACCGCCATACTCGCTTCCCTGCGGAAGATTTTTGGAAAGAACACCTCGACATGAGCAGTCGCAGCTCGCAGAGTCAGACCTTGCGTAGCGTTCCGCGGCCAGCTGTTCAGATCGAGACACAAGTCAAGTCCGGCAACTGGAACGAGTTCGTCAAGATCTTCGCTCCGATTAGCAGTGTGATGATGGCGCTTACTGTTGCATATGGTGCGTCACCGGGAGATTTGATCCCTGGCGGCAAAGAGTTCTTCGAGCAACATATGCAATCGTTGCTCGGTCAAGGCGGCGATATGAAAAATCTTCCGGGTCCAGAGGAGCTGGAGAAGATGATCGAGGGTGCGGCGCGTATGGGAGCAGCACAGGCAGCTGGGCCCCAGAGTATGCCGCAGATACAGCAGCTTACGCAAGAGAACCTGGCGAAACTGGTTAAGGAGACGGCAATCAAGAACGGGATTGGGATGAGGCGTGTCAGCACAGCGTTACCTTCAACACCGACGAATCTGCTCAATACACTGAAAACATCTCCACAACAGAGGGCAAAGAGCGCTGTCAATTCGCCGTCCGCAGCCAGAAATCCGGCTGGTGCTGCGAAAGCAAGAGCGTCCACTGTTGTAAACGCAAGATCTTCCCCAACCCCCGCAAAGCCCTCAGCACCCGCAAAACCCAAACCGGCCCCCTACACCGGCCCCATGAAGGAAGTCACAACCGCATCCGGAGTGACAATCATGATCCCCGATACCGATGTCGAAAAAGCCAAAAAGACAGGCACAATAGTAACGAAGAACGGTCTCGTTATCAAGATCGGCAAGGAGGAGATAGCGGAGATTGAAAAGGCGCAGAAGAAAACTGGAACTACTGTCATGACAGCTTCTGGTATCCCGATCAAGGTCACTTCATCTGGTGCTATAACCGTGGAGCAGAAGCCTGAGCCGCAGCAGGCCAACAAGTATGTCATTGTGCCTACGGCGAAGAAGCCTGCGCCGGTAGCAGCGAAGGCCCCTCCTAAGTTGGCTTCGACTGCTCCTAAGTCTACTACTGCTCCGAAGAAACTCGGACCGTCAACAGCGGAGAAGGCGACTCCTGCTAACGGGGCGAAGAAGCCTATAGCTGCACCGAAAAAACTCCCGGTCACAAAGGCAGCGCCCAAGAAGTTATGATGCTCCTGCCAGGCAGTGGTTTTGGATAAATGGGATGGGTTGGAAAAGGGATGTACATCATTAGGCGTTGGATACCCAAGTCTGTAGTTTTACGTGTGTAGCGGTTCATACGGCGCTTTGAGTTGAGCTTTGCTTCTTTGCACATAACTCTTTGGTACAAATTGGAGTTGGCAGACAAACGTCTCCCTGCAGCAAAAAAACTGCCATCGCTGTTTTCCGTACATGCAGCTCAAAGCCAGACCGATTAGCGATGACCACACTCTCCACTTCCCCATAAATCCCTGCATCTATCCCGCCCTACCCCGGTCAAATCTGTGCCACACAGACGTCATCGCGAGGGAGGTGTGGGCCGGTAAAACGTCCCATCTCGTGTGGGAAACAGGTTGAAGCTCCTGTGGCGCCGAAAAGCATCATCTCGCCATCATCTTGTACATCCATCCTGGAAAAAACACACACCCTTGACACTGTTGGATTGAGAAACCTTTCTACTTGTCAGTGAACTACGCAGATTGAGCCTTATCATCCTCGTATTCCCAATTTACCGCAGCTTTTGTATTCTATTCATCAGCTTCTAGACTACAACGCAAATATGGCTGGATTCATACAAAACATCATCTGGAACTCGGTCGAAGGGTTCGTCGAAGCCGGGAAGCGGTCTGCCGGCGAATATGCAGGCAACGCGCTGATAAAAGTCGGTGACGTTGTGGAGAATACGGGACGGAGTGTAGGCACAGGTAAGGATGGAATCCCAACGACCTGCGTTCAGAAATCTGCGTCTAACAATGAAAAACGCATAGGCATCGAGCGCAAAGCTACATCCTATGGCTCTTCGCTCTCGGGCCAAACCTACCAAGCTGCCCCGAAAGCGCTGCCCTCCACGGCCCGCAAGCCGGCTGTCAAGCGCTCGAATTCGCTGCCTGCGTCGAGTAAACCGATGGCGGGTGTGAAGAGTATTGGCCCGACGTCCAAGACGCCGATTGGAGCGAACAAGTATCCTGGGGCTAATCAGGTCAATGGTGCGACGAAGAGGGTTACGAATGGAGTGGGTGGAGCGAAGAGTGCCGTTGGAGGTGTGACTGGCGGCGTTGTGGGAGGCGCGCAGAAGAGCATTGGAGGCGTGACTGGCGGTGTCGTAGGCGGTGCTCAGCGAGGCCTGGGAGGAGTAACAAACGGGGCATACAAGTCCATCGGCGGAGTAACAAATACGGCTTCCAAACCTCTCGGCGGCGTAACGAACGGCGCCTCAAAGACTGTGGGAGGAGTAACGAATGGCGCCACGAAGACCGTAGGAGGCGTAACAAACGGAGCTTCAAAGACTCTCGGGGGCGTTACAAATGGAGCCTCGAAGACCCTCGGAGGCGTAACAAACGGCCTCTACAGCGGCGCCCAAAAGCCCCTCGGGGCCCTCCCCAAACCCTACCCCAACAGCACCCCAGCAAAATCCACAAGGTCCGCCAGCCTCCCTCGACCATACCCCAACGTCTCATCCGCCTTTCCCTCCGCAGCGAAGAACACGGTCGTCAAGCCCGGCCAGCCGAAGCCCTTCCAGGCGCCGGCAACGAAGCAACCCGATGCGGCTACGCCGTACCCGGGGACGAATACACTGCCTGGCCAGGCGAGTAAGACGCCTGTCAAGCCAAGATATACGCCTGCACCGCGGTTGGGGTCGCAGGTTAAGCCGGGACAGAAGATGAACCATATTGCTGTTTGAATGGGGAGAGGAAGGGAGCGTGTGAGTGTGTCTGAAGATGAATGAGATGGGGGGTTGAGGATTGAATGGCGTTTTGTTTGGTTGGAATAGATATGAGTATGTATATTATTGTTGTGCTTGAACTTTAATGAGATGAATACTTAACAGGATAAAAAAAGATTTGATGCATTCGCTCGTTGTGACGGGGATGTTGCCTCTAGAGAAGACTTTTGGTAGTGAGTTGATTGCATGCTCGAGCTCTATGCTGATGGTAGCTATAATCTCACTCGGTTCGCAATGCGGAAGCAATATCGGCGTCTGACTGTGTCGTTATTTACATCTGGAAATAACGGCCTTATTTCCGCTTTTGTTGACTCGATGACGATCGACCTCCGCAAAGTATACTCCAGCCTTTTCCTTAAGCAGCAATTGAGCGCCAATCATTAATATGATCATCCCAATTGTATGGACAGCATGCACAGCCGTCTCGGCAAACGCTTGGGAAGGCTTAAATTTCTCTTCGTCAACTCCTACGTTCGCCATTTTTCGCTTTGCGTTTCACATTTGTGGTGCCGGTAGACTGAGTTGCGATGAGGTTGTTTCCAGAGGTAAAAGAGTCTACGCAGGCTAGCCCAATGGCAGCAGACAGTGAGAGGAAGGTTGCGCCTTTAGAGAACGGGAACGGCGACGTCGAAACAGCAGCAGCCCGGAACACAACAACAACGGATGTTGACCCCGAGATCGAGAAGCGCATGCGACGGAAACTCGACTGGCACCTCATTCCGCTTCTTTCGGCGTTGTACCTGCTTGCGTTTATAGATCGGTCGAATATCGGGTGCGTATCTCACTACCTTCTACATATCCTCCCGCTAATCCAACCAGAAATGCGCGCATCGCTGGTATGGAGGAGGACCTGAACCTGAGCAGCTCCCAGTATGAATGGCTCCTCACCATATTCTACATCTCGTACATCTGCTTCGGGTTCGCGTCCATAATGTGGAAAGTCGTGCCTCCGCACATATGGGCCGCAGTTTGCGTGTTTAGCTGGGGCCTCGTGTCGACGGTACAATCTGGCGCTCACTCGTGGAGTGCGATGATGGCGCTGAGGTTCTTCATGGGCATGACTGAGATCGCGTTTGGCCCGGGTGTTCCCTACCTGCTGTCATTCTTCTATCTGCGACATGAACTGGGTCTGAGGGCGGGCATGTTCCTGTCTGCTGCTCCACTGGCCAATTGCTTTGCGGGCGCATTAGCGTATGGCATTACAAGTGAGAGTCCAGCGCTGGCCAAGTGGAGGGTTCTGTTCCTTGTCGAGGGATTGCCCACCATAGTCATGGCTGCTGTGGCTTTCTTCTTCCTCCCTGATAGCCCTGAAAAGGCGCGCTTCCTGACTGAGGAAGAGAAAGCTGTTGCCAGGGCGCGAGGTGTACAGCAAGCCGGCGCGACGACAAGGATAGGCGGCATCAACTGGAAAGAGATGTTGGAAGGACTGACAGATCCTAAAGGCCTGATCCTCGGCGTGAGTGCCCTCTTTCAAAATAATCTGGACGAAATTAACAACCAGCAGTTGATGTATTTCTCCGGAAACGTCGCGTTCTCGTCACTCCCGGTTTTCCTGCCAACCATCCTGACCGAGATGGGCTTCTCAAGTGTGAGTGCGCAAGGTTTGACAGCACCGCCGTTCTTCTTGTCATTCCTGACAGTCATTGCCACCACGTACATTGCCGACCGTACACAACAACGCGGCATCACCATCATGATACTCACTGCCATCGGTGGTGTGGGATATGTAATTCTGGCTACTGCAAAGAGCGTTGCTGCAAGATACTTTGGCGTGTTCCTGGCCGCTGCGGGCATCTTCCCAGCCATCGGGAATGTCCTGCCCTGGGTCACGAACAACCAAGGCTCAGATACACGGCGAGGTGCGGGTATTGTCATCCTGAACCTAATCGGGCAATGCGGACCGTTGTTGGGGACTCGATTGTATGTGAAATTGATCCATCTGTGTGATATCTACTAATTACGTGTCTTAGGTATCCAACGAAGGAGGGACCCTTTTACGTCAAGGGCCAGTCAGTATGTGCAGCATTCATGTTCCTATTCTGTATTCTTGCGCTCGGCCTGAGAACGGTGCTTGTGTGGGAGAACAAGAAGCTTGATCGCAAGTATGGCACGGTGGCACAGCAGAAGATAGCAATGCAGGAGGCGGCCGTTCGAGGTGAAGGAAAGGGCGCGGTTGCGGTTGAGAATTACGGGCCGTTGTTCAGATATGTGTTGTAATGCCAGTTCACGATATATTGGAAGAAGAATGTACGTCTCAGCTTGCAGAGGTAGCTGTAGTTGTTTGCTGTTTTTCGTGCCATGAACACCACTAGGGACATTGTTTTGTCTAGAAGTGCTCCACTTGCTGCATGTCTATTGTGAAACGCAGATCACTACGTCATGAGAATGTCAAGCCACGAGACTAGAAGCCTTGTTCTGGCGCCAACCTAAAGAGGCAGGAAGGCACGCGCGCAATCGTCTCTTTGTCTGTTAGTGTGAGAAAGGGGTGAGACGGATAGTGGCAACGCTGGGATATTCGCGGTGAGATGGAATGCAAATGAAGCACGGGGTTTGATGTGCAGCGGAGAAGTGCATGTCCACGCGCAAACCCCATGGTTCATGCACTGATGCACCGTGCTATGAGAAAGGATCTAGACTACAGACGGGCAAGTCCAGCGCATGGGGCAGGAATTCCGTCACTGATACTAGTAGCGAAGTTTCACGTCCAAGTTCAAGTCTTCGTCGCCAGCGTCTCCACCCTGCCAGCAACTCAGTCTCGCGTCTGCATGTTCCTGCTGACACCTCCCTTACAATTGGTTACCAGCAGCGCACAATCTTGCCATGACGCCGAATCCTGTTGGCCCAGCAGGGTCGGGCAATGCACCCGCTATCAAAGATAACGGGGGCCCATCGTATGCTGAAGCTGCAACACCCAACACGCCAGGTTATTTTCCCAAGCAAGACGCGCCTGGGGCCTCGTCGACAGCACCCGCCAAGAAGAAGAAGCACCGAGGTGGCAAGAAGAGGCGCAACCGGCGACAGTCATTCGCGGCGACGCCCGATCTGGGCACCGGCGACATGAGCGATGAGCGTCCGTCCATGGGCGACTCCCGGGGCAGCAGCGGCTTCTACCGCCACCACGGCAACCTCAGCAGCACCAGTCTGGAGAGCGAGGCGCTGCTCGACCACCGCGACCACCCCACGATACGCACGCGTCGGCCCAGCGTGCCCGTCACGTCGGCCTTCCAGCCGCGTGCCAGCCAGCCGTTTGTCAACTCGCCTGCCCGTCTGAGCGCACCCAGCGGGGGGTACGGCCGGTCGAGGCTTGCCCACACGCCAGAGGTCAGCTACGATGACCAGTACGAAGACGATGCAGACGACCGGACGCCGTTGATGGGCAACCCCCAGCGCGAGGCTAGAGGCAGTGCAGGCTATGGTGGCGCGAGCACTACTTCGAGCGTTGGCAGACAGCGAAGACTCAGCAGGACATCAGCCTCGAGCGAGGAGCTGCATCGCCCCAATCTCTTCACCCAGCACCACCACTCGCAGACCAACCTCGACGAGTACGATGTCAACAACCCGCCGTCGGTGCCCACCAGTCCGGCATTCGATGCCGTCAAGGGGCTCGACGATGTCATGTTCACCGGCGACCTGAACCACTCTCCAGAGCTCGGTAGGCCTCCGACCAAGTCTCGCGATGCCTTGATCGACATCGACGAGCCCTCGCCAGGAACCAACATCGGCTCGCCTACGACACCCGGCGGTGGATTCCGTCGCCGCATGACGGCGTCGGCAATAGGAGATGTCTGTTTCCCACACGAGGCCATGTCTGAGCTGGGCAATGACGATGAGGTCGCCCTGACGACAGGGGAGCCAACAACGCGCCGTCGACGACGCCAATGGCCCAATCTTGAGATCCTGGATGCTTGGTCGCGTCAAGAGAAGGAGCAGCGAACTGTCGAGGGCATGCGCATGCGCAAAGTCAGCGAACCACTGATGGTCAATGGGCGTTTACGGCCCAAGAGGCAAGTGTGGCATCGCGAGATGAGTGACGCGCCATTCCGGTTTACCTACTTCAACGAGAACTTCGACAACACGATTCATAGCCAAAACATCAGCGAGCTTGTTCAACCTGGGCAGACTTTCAGGACTCTTTTCATCCCTGATGCTCCGGTTCTCGAGGACAGCAGCGATGATGACAGCGACGACGAAGACGCGATGCACTATAGCACAAACGGGAATTCGAGAGCACCAACGCGGTCGGCGTCAAAGTTGGGTGACAAGATATCGTCTGGTGAGCAGACGCGCTCGACCACGCCACGCCCGACAGACGACAAGTCTAAGCGATTTGGCCCTCGACCTGCGTGGTGGCTCGATGTGCTGTCTCCCACTGAGAATGAAATGACGGTTATCCAAAAAACGTTTGGTCTTCACCCGCTCACGACGGAAGATATTCTCATGCAGGAACAGCGCGAGAAGGTGGAGCTTTTCAAGCACTACTACTTCATCAACTACCGCACTTTCGAACAAGACGAACATAGCGAGGACTACCTAGAACCGGTGAATCTGTACGTTGTCGTCTTCCGTGAGGGTGTGATCAGCTTCCACTTCTCCATGACGCCACATCCAGCCAATGTACGTCGTCGTGTACGCCAACTTTCCGACTACCTAGTCTTGTCGCCGGATTGGATATCGTATGCTATTATCGACGACATCACCGATGCTTACCAGCCCATGATCCAAGGTATTGAGGAGGAGGTGGATGAAATTGACGAAGCCATTTTACGCCTTCACTCTATAGATGGTGAGGATGCGGAGAATGAGGACGAGAAGGTAGAGGACCAGTCCAAGAAAGGACGTGACATGCTACGTCGCGTGGGCGAATGCCGCAAGAAGGTCATGAGTCTGTACCGGCTGTTGGGCAACAAGGCGGATGTCATCAAGGGCTTTGCCAAAAGGTGCAACGAGCAGTGGGACATTGCACCGCGCAACGAGATCGGCATGTACCTCGGTGATATTCAGGATCACATTGTTACCATGACGGCCAACTTGAGTCATTACGAGAAGTAAGTTTTATAGACGTGTTGAAGATGGTGCGTCTGCTAACGGTTGTGTAGTCTGCTCTCGCGAGCGCACAGCAATTACCTTGCTCAGATCAACATCCGCATGAACGAGCGACAGGAGAAGACGTCGGATATCCTGGGCAAACTGACGGTGCTCGGTACCATTGTGCTGCCCATGAACGTCGTCACGGGTATCTGGGGCATGAACTGGTATGTAGAAGTTTTCATGTTGATGGTCAAGACGTCATGCTAACTCGCCTACAGTCTCGTACCTGGTCAGGACGTCAACAGCCTGACGTGGTTCTGGTGCATTACCGGCGGGCTTATTGGATTTGGTACTCTGTGCTACCTTATCGCTAAGAGAGTGTATGGCATTGTGTAGTAGTGTAGTTCTACTATCACGGCGCCCTTTTTTGTTGTTTGGGCGGTCTCTCGCTTTGGACGTGGATGATACTCATACGTGGGGAAAAGAATGTATACCTATGTGTTCTAGTATACGTAATTTCTGGTGCTTTTGATCAATGGATTGGATTGGGCGGCTTGTTCATAATGTTTTCAGTCAATGCATGCATGTTGTGGATGAGGGGTTTGGAGGTCCGGTGAGGAGAGGCTGATGCATGGCCCATGGCAAGCGTGTGGCTGTGGATGGATTCACCGGATGAAAGATCAGGGATAACGGTGCGATAACCAGTGTTTTTTTACGGCAGGTGTATGCAGGGTAGGGTAATCTCATTAGATAGTGTCTGGCATCTCATTCGAGTGTTGTAAGATGTCATTTTGTGTATCGATGGGGTTTGTTTCGTGCGTGCGTACGTGCTTGCTTGCTTGCTTGCCTGCCTGTTTCACCTGCAAGGTCTCCCTGACCCTGTTTACAAAACGAAGCGAAGATTCTGTCTGGTCACAAGGACTGCCTGGATAACTAGCAGAAGTGACAGCTGAAGACAAGTCAAGTCAAGTCAAGCAAGACATGTGCAGGTGGGTTGTCACATGGGTCTGCATGCTCTCTCGCTCTTTCTCACACCGTCTGTGGGGCTGTGAGGGTCGATGTATGATGCGTGCGGTGGGCAGCGTTGGGGTTTGCATGGGGCTGCAAGCAGTGCACTCCTTGTGAAGGTGGTAAAACAGGCGTATTTCTGCTCGGACACGCCTGGACAGTGGACGGGGCATTAGTCAACGGGCGGATCGTCCGGTCCTGGGTATTGCGCTTGTGACGTCAGCGAACGGTGTTGCGTGTGTGGGCAAACTGGGCAGTCACGGCCATGGACTGCGCCTGATGTCTTGCTGGGCGCCCCGCCGAGCCTGACTTGACCTGACTTGACTTGACATGCTGGGTCTCCTCCAGTTCGTGCCGGGCCTATCTTCTTATTACTCCACCTGTCCCGCCGTCCGAGCCTGCCATTTCTTCGCTGCCCATCGCTGCGCTGCGCTGCTCTGCACTGCACGTCACTGCTGCGAACCCCCCGCCGTCCCGCTCGCCGTTGACTTGCAGCCGTGCAGACCCGTGACAGACGCTGCACCACGACGTCACCGCCGTCGCTCCGCCAGCCCTAGACCCCTCGAGTGACATCCTCCACCACCACCGACACACACACACGCACACACGCACGCCGCCTGCCCCGCGCCGCCGCCCACCATGTCGGTCATCTACGCCGAGCGAGAGCGCGAGCGCGAGCGCGACTGGGAGAGTGGCTCAACCCGCGGCTACACGACGGTGCGGCGCTACAAGATGCCCGAGCATAGCCTGGAAGAAGACACGTACGAGTCGCAGATGCGCATGGTCCACCGCGGGCGCAACGACTACGACGACCGCCGCTCTGCCGTCAACGTCAACGTCAACGACTACACCATCGAACGCAGCGAGGCCCAGGCCCCCGTCCGCCAGGTCCGCGAGTACCGCTACGCCGACCGCTCGCCGTCGCCGCGCGCCCGCGAAGTGCGCGAGTACCGCATCGAGCGCGAGTTCGAGCGTTCGCCGTCGCCGGCCCCCACGGTCCGCGAGGTGCGCATCACGCGCGAGAGAGAGCTCGACTATGAGCGTGACTACGAGCGCGAGTACGAGCGCGAGGCGCCCCGCGAGCACCCGTACGAGCTGGAGAAGTACTCGCGGTCGACCGAGTACTACCGCGAGCCGCAGCAGGTCCAGCAGCCCCCGCCGCCCCAGCAGATCCAGATCCAGCAGCTGCCGCCCCCGCCACAGCCGCAGCCGCAGTACCAGCCGCAGCCCCAGGCCCAGTCCATCGTCATCCACAACGAGGCCCCGCAGCCCATGCAGATGCCCATGCAGATGCCCATGCCCATGCCCATCATCTTCCGCGACGAGGCGCCCCAGCAGATCATCATCCGCGAGCGCGAGCCGGCCTACGACTTCATGGAGCGCCAGGAGGTGACCAACGACAGACAGGTCGCCCGCCCCCACCCGGAAGACGACTACTACTACGAGCGCCGCGTCAAGCAGGTCGAGCGCCCACGCCGGGACGAGAGGCAGGACTACGGCCGCGAGCGCTACGACGATAGGAACTACCACAGCGACGACGACCGCTACTACTACAAGGAAAAGGACACGTGGGAGGAGGGGAGCGACACCAAGACCAAGCGCAACCTCGCGGCAGGGGCCCTCACCGGCGTGGCTGCGGGTCAGATCATGCGCCACCACCGCAAGAGGAAGGGCGAAGAGGCCGGCGGCAGCATCGGCAACGCACTCGGCTACGGGACGCTGGGCGCCGTCAGCGCCGTCGCCCTCGACAAGTTCAGCAACCGCGAGCGCTCCAGGTCGCGTTCTTGGGAGAGGGGCCGCCGCCACGACGACCGCTCGAGCAACCGCGAGCGCAGCAAGTCGAGGGTCAAGCAGGTCGGCACGCTCGCGGCCATTGCGAGCATCGGCGCCATTGCCTATGCCGCCGGCCGCAAGAAGAAGGAGCCCGCCGTCACCACCACGGTCATAGAAGAGCACCGCCACAGGTCGCGCTCGAGGAGGGGGCGGTCCAAGTCGGTCGTGAGCAGGCGCTCTTCCAGGGGTACGTCGCGCAGCAAGAGCAAGCACGGCAAGCACAAGCGCCGCCACAGTAGAGCTGCCGAAGCCGGTCTTGCCAGTGCCGCCGTGGCTGGCCTCTCCCAGCGCAAGAGGAGCAAGTCTCGACACCGCGAAGGGAAGCGCGAGAAGAGCAGAGTCAGACAGGGTGTGCCCATCGCTGCTGCCACTGTCGCTGGCGCAGCCGCCACTGGACTGTACGAGAAGCACAGGGCTAAGAAGGATAACAGGTCGAGGTCGCGCTCACAGTCGAGATCGCGCTCGCGGTCGAGATCAAGGTCGGTGCTCTCCCGCCTAACTGGGCATGGCCGTGGTAGGCGTGGAAGCACATCAGGTGACCCCAATCTAGTAGAGTACGGCGTTGATCCCATCTATACCGATTCCGCGCGCTCACGAAGCCGGGAGCGCGGCCGGCGGCGACGGTCCTCCTCTTCGTCCTCACGCGGTCGACACGGCAGCCGAAGCCGAAGCCGAAGCAAGAGTCGAAGCCGGAGTCGTGCACGATCGGTAGCGGAGACGGCCGCCGTCGCTGGTGTTGCTGGTCTGGCTGCCCACGAAGCAGCAAAGCGACGAGACCAGAAGAAGGCCGAGAAGGAGCGAGACCGCCGTCGTAAGTCCAACCCTTATCCATCCAACAATTAGCACGCTCACACATGATCAGGCGAAGACGACTCGGCCTACTCGACTGCTAGCTACAGTCCCTACGGCAGTCCCAGTCGCTCAACCAACCTAGGCACCGACTCCCGCTACTTCCCCGAAACAAACTACTTCCCTCCCCCTCCCGCGCCCTCGGCTCCTCCAGCCCACGACCCCCTATCCCCATACCCCCCTTACAACCCCGCCGACTACCCCCCACCGCCAAGCACCGCCTACGACTCCCGCGACGACCTCAACCACGGCAACCCCTACGCACCCCACCCACACAACGAGCCCCCCTACGGCCAGCCCCGCCGTCCCAAAGACAATGTGAGTGCTCCGGCCCTTGAATACGAGCACTTCCCCTTCGCACCCGACGCACCCGCCCCGGTGCCTGTGCCGCCGTCTGCCTTTGCGCCTGCACGTGGTGGGTTGGCTCAACCACCCGCGAGACAAGAGCCCTTTTACTAACCCCACCCCCGAGCAGAATTCTTGAGCGACCGCGACCGTGATCGAGACTCCCCGAGTTCGATGCTGGACTCGACTCGTGGCGAGAAGAGCGTCCAGTTCGATTTGAATACGCAGGAGCAGGAGGCGCCTGTGATGGCCTCGCCTGATGATGATGAGAGGGAGGATGAAAGGGAGCGTGAGCGTGATGAGCTTCATGACCGTGAGAGGGAGCGTGATCGTGATCGTGACCGTGATTCACGACACCGCGATAGACGAGCACACGATGATGACCGAGACCACGACCGAAACTACGACGACCACGATACACATGACCGAGAAAACAGACGACAACACCGCCACCAAGATGATGACCATCACGGCGATTCCTCCCGCAAACGCCGCCGTCGCCGTAACAGCGATTCCGACGCGTCGGAGGCTACCATCGACGTCCCACGCAAGAGCGACGAGGAGGTCTTGGCCGAGCAGTTGAAGAGCGTTTTGGCGGGCTTGTTTCGATAGTGGCGGTACTTGTCTTGTTTGAAATGTCTTTCCTAGGGGGTTAATTGTATACTTTTTCTTTCTTGATTGACGGGGCGTGACTTGACTGCCTTGTGATGGTTTTCTTTGCCCTCTGCTTTTCTTAAAACTCTCTTGTTTGAGACTGTCTTGGTTCTTTTCGCGTGATGATATATATATACACAAAGAGATGAGATGAGGAAGGAATTCATGAACCGACACGAAAGATCTCTCACATGATCAAGAGATAGATAGCCCGTTCCTAACCGCATCCATTTTTTATCTATATTAAATTATTGTGTATGGAAGATTGCACGACTCAATCAGCAGCGACTCCGCTTCTTCTTCCACCTCTTTCTCTCTATTGTTACGTCCCCCAAGAAATTCCGCACGCTCAAATACTTCAAAAAAACAACGAAGAACAGCTAGAAAAAAACTCCCAATCCCCTCCCATTTTTGAAAAAAAATCTTCACATGCGCCTATCCCCACCCATCCTACAAATACAACCAACCAACCAACCATCTAATCAACCCTGCGCTGAAGCCAGAACCGAGACGATCAACATCTCAAATAGGCTCCGCTTTCGTCTGCATAGCCTGCTGCATCGTGTTCTGTCCCCAGTTCTGCTGCAGGCCCGCGCTGTTTGGCGGGTTCGAAGACGCCGAGTTCATGCGCTGAGGGCCTGGCGACTGCTTCACCGTTGCCGACTGGCCTTTCCAGCCGGGGAACAGGTTTTGCAGCTTGATGTACAGCTTGACGAGCTCGTCGGGGGTTGAGGGCGCAGACATGATGGCGGGTCCTGGTTGGAGGGGCTGGTTTGGTTTTGCGTGTTTTTCGCACTGTTGGGCCATGTACGAGAGGTTTGCTTGGAGGCGACGGACGTATCTGGTGTTGTTTGTTAGTGGTGTGTTGTGGTATGGGTGAGAGGAGGGTCGGGAATACATACTCGACGTACTCCTTGCTTGGCGGGGGCTTGTTCTCTTCGGGTGGTCCTATCTGCCCTGCTTTACCCTGGCCTTGTAGCTCACATGCCTCTTTGATGAGGAGACTATTGATCTCCAGCAGCGTCGCCATGCGCTCATCGCTGCGCGCCTGTGCGACCGGCGTCACAGGCGAGGGCGGGACAGCCTTGACGGGCGTCTGCACCGTCTCCGACTTGATGGCGGGCTGCATGGTCATCTGCTGCTGGCCGTTGGACGCGAGGGTGGTGCTGGGCGATTGCTGCTGCTGCTGGGGCGGCGCATACAACTGGCCACTGGCACTCGCAGGGGACGCTGTGCTGCGGTTCTGCGCAAAGTGCTGGTGGGCGGGCGACGACAGGGTCTGGTTGTATGGCGCGCTGGAGTAGGGGCTTAGTTGTTGTTGTTGCTGCTGTTGTTGGTGTTGTTGATGTTGTTGTTGTTGCTGCTGCTGCTGCTGCTGTTGTTGCTGAAGTGCGGCTGCTTCATAACCATCATGTCAGCACAATACGCGTCACACTACACGGCGTGGGACAGAGTGTGGCAGGCCATGACGGCGGTAGCGCCAAGGGCACGTCACTGGGTCTTACCTCGTGGGTGGTGAAGCTGGGACTGGCCCTGGGGCATCTGCATCACGGCGCCGGGGCCCGCCATGTTCGGGAACGAGGCGGCTTGGCCATTAGGGAACTGGCCGTATGCAGCATTAAACGACGAGTTTGGGTTCGGGCCTGGCTGCTGCAGCCGAGCGTGTGGATCCGCCGTGTAGAAGTGCGAGTGTTGCGGGGAGGCCGTGGAGAAGGGCGCGCCAAACGAGGCATGCTGGCTATTGTAATCCATCGCACTCGCTGCAAATCATTGGGCACGTCGCACAGCGCGGTTTAGATTGATTGGGGGTGGATGATCAAAGAGAGGATAACGTGCGGTGATAAGGTTGGGTGGGTGCCCGTTTTCGACGAGGCGCAGGGTCCACAGCCCCCAGCCAAGGGCGACTTGTGCCATCGCAACAGCTGCTTGCTGCTGAGGGCAGACAGCAGCAACTCGACGAACATGAGCATCTTCACGCCTCTTGCACACTCCAACACCGGTACCGCTGCTAGCACCGCTGCCGGCAGCCAGACATGTCCGTCTCGTTCGGTGGCTCAAGCGTCATTCACCCACACGTACACCTCCGACCACATCCCTGTCGCCTGACCCACTTGTGTCCAGATCCGTTCCCGAGCGCATGCGTTCCAGACGACCACATATGAATTGCCACTTCGTCTACGTACGCTCCCAAAGAATACAGTGGACTGCATTCCACATGTGTGATTCGTCCTCTACGCTGATCTACAGTCTGTGTCACGTCCCTCTAACCGAGCTCCTGCCCATGGCGGCATCGATCATATGTGATGTGCAATGGTGGCTGCAGCATGGCGGACACCTGCAGCGGAAAGTCTTCTGGATATCGTCCATGGCGTACGGTCGGAAATTATGGGGCTCCCACACGAGACATGGTCGATCGTCGGTGGCAGACTTGTAGCTCGCCTCCGTCCTGTCCAGTCCTGTTTGAGGCCATACAGTCTTCACTCGAGTTTATTCGAGCTGATCACCGGAAAACCTCCTCTCTTGTCGGTGCCTCCTTGCGGCGCAGAGCCACAAAGTACGCTTCTCTCGACTCCTGTAGACAATCAGCACAAATCATCACAAGACCAGCAAAACACATACACTGCGTGACGAACCAGGCTTCTCTCGGTGTACCTTGGCAAACATCCGCTTCAGTTTCGTCTCGAAAGCCTTCTCCTCATCCCCCTGATAAAACTTGCACAAAAAGTGGCCGCCAGTCTTCAGTGTGTCGAACGAGAACGTCAACGCGGCCATGCAAAGGTCCTGCTATAGTCAGTACGATGAGTTTTATCAACGAGCAGGGAGATCCCACCATACTACCAGCGTGATCTCTAAACCCATTGCCGCTGGTGTTCATCATCCTAAAATACGGGTCACTAAGGCTCTTTTTATAGAAGCCAGCGACTTGGTCCCAGGGTTCTGACATGTCACTCAACACCACATCGACAGACCGTCCTTGCTGAACATCGCGCTCCTTGCGCGTCAACTTGGTGTCTGCAGCCTGCTCGTTTGTTTCTTCTGGTGCCGTCTCTGCGCCGCCTAGATGCGCTTGTCGTTCCATATCGATGTAGCCTCGTTCCATAACATCCAGCTCTTTTTCCGTGACCCCATCGCTTTGTGTAGATATAGTTTGCGTGCGCTGTCGCCCAAGCTCGGGGTCGCGCACGTAGGCGCGGACTTCGCCCTGGATGGCAGGCGAGAGGAAGTCGCCTTGGATGGTAGAGACGCCTCGAGGGGGTTGCGCAGGGATCATGTCAATGCCAATGACGCGGCCTTCTGGAGATGTGCGGTTTACTGCGACCTGGGTGGGTTTAGAGAGGAGTGCGTTGGTGGGTGTGGGGAGCGAACTTGGGACCATGAACCCGGCGCGAAGCCCTGAATGCGATTAGGATAATTCTGGAGACGCTGCGAGTGAGCATACCAGATCAATGACAGTCTGGCCGGGTTTGAACAGCTTGTGCTTCTCATTCAACTGCGTCGCATTAGCACATGTCTACCACGACTCTCGTGATGATTACTTCAAGCAGCTTAAACGCGGCACGACTCTTCAGGCCTTGGACACGAGCCTCTTTGGCAAAGAAATCATTTCCCTGGCGCGATTTCCATCTCGTCGACGAGGACGAGGAGGGGCGAACGGAGATTGTATTTGTTCGGCTACGAGCGCAGCAACAAGTACATCTTGCAGCGACACAAGAAGACGCCGCTGGTCTGTAACTCGAGCACAGCAGGACGCTGTCGGTAAGCTGCTGGAAAACGCGTCGTGAGAGCATGGAGGAGTCGTGGAGATGGTGCATTGTAGCTCTCCGAACTTTTGAGATTTGTGTGGCTGTGCGCGATCTACGTAGGTAGGGATGCCAACTCTCTTTTTGACAAAACACTTAAAGCTTGGAGATTGGAACTTGTAGCATCTGCTAACGATACAAGTCATATAATAAATAACCAGAGAAGTTGCAATTCATCGCCGTATTAACTTCAACGTCCTAAGCTAGCAGAACAGCTGCTACAACTAACCACAGACCAACAGAACTGCAGTCTCCATGGATGATTAGATGTAGGAAGGCTTGGGTGCTAAGAATGAGCTACCAGCTAGCAGCCCTAAGAAGACTGCAGGGCGGGAATACACAGTTGGTCTTGCTTGCGGTAAATGGTCCCTGGATTTGCCCCGCCAAAACTACAGGCTAGCTCCGTCATCATTGGGATGCTGCTGCTCAGGAATCTTTAGCAAACAGACGCCACAGCTGCCAACAAAAGCTTTCCCACCCTCTCTGTCTTGATCCTGACTTCCTCCTCAAGTCTTTTCAAACACCTTCACTACTAGGTCATCTATAGCTCATAATGGCCTGCACACACGTCAACGCGCCTGGTAAGTGCCCCGCGTTCGCCGTGCTATGTTGCCTTGTTGTGTTTACACTTCTTAGAGCTCCGCCCACCAGGGCCAACCCAGTCGGTGTATCGCGAGGACTGCACTCAGTGCTTCGACTCTATTGTGAGAAGTACTTCTTGAGCTTTCTAGAGCTCTTTCGGTTTAGACGTGAGTTGATGGAAAGCAGGATGACCCCACTGGTCTTGATGTTTGCCTCTTTTGCTTCAATGGCGGCTGCACGAGCGATCGAACGCACTCCGTTCTCCACGTCTCTTCGACAAACCACCCACTCGTTCTGAACATCAAGCGCACGCGCAAGACAGTCACACGCGATGAGCCACCGGCGAAAATCACCAAGTTGTCCATCCAGGCTGAAACAGAGACCGACCGTTTCGACACGACGACAACAGTAAAGTGCTACGAGTGTGGAGTTGACGATGTAGATAAGAGCTCAGGAAAGTTGCCAGCCGTTGTCGACGCGGTCCTCAAGGCCAATACTTTCGCGAGGCAAGAGGAGGTCAAGGCCTGGGAGCAAGAGTTGACTGCTTGCGAACATACGCTATGTTTAGAACAAGCTGCGACTAGGCAGATCGAGTCACAGTCATTAGGCCACTGCTCAGACTGTGAACTGAACGAGAATCTATGGTTGTGCTTGACCTGTGGTAACCTAGGCTGTGGGCGTGCTCAGTTTGGTGGTATTGGTGGCAATTCGCACGGCGTGGCACATACAACGTCCAGTGGACATCCCGTAGCTGTCAAGCTGGGATCACTCACTGCGGACGGAACGGCCGATATCTACTGCTACTCTTGCGATGAGGAGCGCATTGATCCGGAGCTGCCGAACCATCTTGCCCATTGGGGCATCAACATTAAGGACCGGGTGAAGACGGAGAAGAGCTTGACAGAAATGCAGATCGAGCAGAACTTGCGCTGGGAGTTTTCCATGGTGACAGAAGACGGCAAGGAGCTGAAACCGTTGTTCGGCTCTGACTTCACTGGTCTGAAGAATCTAGGAAACAGCTGCTACCTCAACAGTGTCTTACAAGCGCTCTTCGCGATGCCCGAGTTCAGGAATCGATACTACCTCCCCGAACAGGCACCACCAGATGCACCGCTTCCTGCCGAGGACTTGGAAACTCAACTCCGTAAGATCGCAGACGGGTTAATCTCTGGTCGTTACTCGAAGCCAGACAGCGATGTCATTGTTTCGGAGCGCACTCCCGAGGTTCCACACCAGAAGGGCATTGCGCCGGCAATGCTGAAACACTTGATAGGACGTGGCCATGCGGAATTCTCTACCATGCGACAACAGGACGCATTCGAGCTTCTTCTCCATCTTCTCAAGCTCGTCTCTCGATCCCAACATGTTGCGCCTCATGAGGATCCCGTGGATGCTTTCAGATTCGTCATGGAACAGCGATTACAATGTATCAGTTGCAAGCGCGTACGATATCGAACAGACGAGCAGGAGAACATTTCCATTCCCGTACCTATCCGAAGGATTCCTAAAGATGCGCAGATGGAGGTCACTGATAGCGAAGGCAAAGACGACAAGAAAGAGAAAGAAGAGTTTGAATCCGTCAGCCTGAAAGAGTGTTTCGACATCTTCACTGCGGAAGAGATGGTTGAACTGACGTGTGGTTCCTGTGGCAGCAAGAATGGCTTCACGAAGAGAAGCATGTTCAAAACATTCCCAGCAGTCTTGGCAGTGAATGCCCGACGATTTGAGTTGGTCAACTGGGTTCCTACCAAGCAGGATGTTCCAGTCATTGTTGATGACGAAGCTTTCTCGTTTGATGCGTACAAGTCGAATGGCTTACAGGGAAGCGAGGAACTCCTGCCAGAAGATGCCGATACTGGGAGCTCTTCAAGTAAATGGACGCCAAACGAGGCAGCGCTTTCGATGCTGGAGGCCATGGGTTTCCCCAAAGTCAGGTGTGAGAAAGCTCTGCATGCCACAGGTAACGAGGACGCGGAGGCTGCTTCAAACTGGCTGTTCTCGCACATGGAAGACCCTGATATCGATGATCCTGTCGACTTCAACCCTAGCGGTGGCTCCGGAGGCAGCGCTGCCAACGTGATTGACCCTGAGATGATCGAGAATCTTGGCGCTATGGGCTTCAATGCTCCTCAGGCACGACAGGCGCTGAAAGAGACCAGTGGCGACATGGAGCGAGCTGTAGACTGGTTGTTCAGTCATCCGGATGCTCCTGGCGACTTTGACGACGGTGGCAGCTCTGAGGTATGCTCTTTGTACATCAGAATGGATTGACTGATGAGCTAACGAGTGCAGGCGCCTGCGGAGCCCAAAGAGAAGTCGCTTCCAGGAAGCGAGAAGCTGCCAGCGAATTTCCAACTACAGTCCATCGTCTGCCACAAGGGTAGTTCTATTCACGCAGGGTGAGTGGTTTCACTATGCACTGTCGCGTCGAATATGCTAATCATTCACAGTCATTATGTTGCTTTTGTCCGCAAACAGCTGCCCGATGAGCAAGCGGCATCGTGGGTTCTCTTCAATGATGAGAAAGTGGCCAAGGCTGCCGACATCGAGGAAATGAAGAAGTTTGCGTATGTGTATTTCTTTAGGCGTTCGTAAGCCTGGGGTCTAGATGTGCATTTCTGGGACTAGCATAGCGGGTGTGGAGTTGCCGCGGACCAGGGAATTTTGTGGATTAACCACACTGCATAAGACGGCGAAGAGAGTGAGAGTCGTAATCAAAAGGCCTGATACGGTGCGATTATTGGCGTACAGAGTTGAAGAAGCACGTGTAATTTTGCATCTGATCTGATAAGGCGAGCGAGTCTGGCCGGAGATAGGTAGCGGGGTTCTCGCCGGAGGCGGAGGCGAATGACATATCCCCGAGTTCGCTTTTATCATACCTCACAATTCCTCATAGCCGTCACCATCCCCAGTTCACCTACACCCACACCTCCACAATCCACACAACCCATTGAAATATACCGATCGCATTGCCCTATACACCCAGACTACCACACATACGCTATATCACCATGTTCCGAAGAGTCGCAGCAGCAGTACCCGCCCAGGCCGGCAGAGTGCTTTCCACAGTCGCCAGGCCGAGCATCGCATCGCCTCTCCGCACAGCAGCACCTGCAGTATCAGTAGCCGGAAGGCGGCAATACCATGAGAAAGATAAGTCGTCCCCGCGCAACCCAAATACTCGTCATCAGTGGCGATACGTCGAACGACTTAATCCTCCAACGTGAACGAACGCTCAGCTAACACCCCCAGCACTGCTCGACCATTACTCACGCCCGCGTAATGTAGGTTCCATGTCCAAGGCTGATGCGGATGTCGGCACCGGTCTCGTCGGCGCGCCTGCCTGCGGCGACGTCATGAAACTGCAAATTCGCGTAGACCCCAACAACAACACCATCAGCGACGTCAAGTTCAAGACGTTTGGCTGCGGAAGCGCGATTGCGAGCAGCAGTTACCTGACGGAGCTGGTGCGGGGCATGACACTCGAGGACGCGGCGAGGATCAAGAACACTGAGATTGCGAAGGAGCTTTGCTTGCCGCCTGTCAAGTGTGAGTACCACTTTGCGTCCTCTGTCCTTCCTTCTCTTTGTTTGAATCGATGGCGAGGGTATGCGGTTCTTTGATAATCAAAGCTGACGGAAAGAACAGTGCACTGCTCCATGCTTGCCGAAGACGCAATCAAATCCGCCATCTCAAACTACTACACCAAGAACCCTAACGCACGGCACACAGACCTCGGCGGCAAGTCGGCGCCGTTGCCGAAGATCGAGGTGGAGACTGTGTCTGCGACGGCATAGAAGGGGAGAAGAGAGAGAGAGGAGAGGAAGTGATACCAATGGCGGGAAGAGACCTTTGAACGGGAGGCGTATCCGATGTTTGCTGTCTGTTATCAAGTGCCGAGTCCTTCACTTCTTGCCTTCTCTGGACGTTCTGGGCGGCGTTTGAGCGTTTGCAGGGGCCAACTTGCTTGCTTGTATATGAAAGATTGAAACGGGTTCGAATGGGAAAATAGCAAGGTCAAGTACCTATCTGCATGTTAGCTAGCAATATAAAAAACTCGAAAACACCTTCTTTCATAGGAATCCTGTTATTTTGAAGAGGGAGAGTGTAGACATGAATATCCATCGAAAACGCGAATTAGTGAGTACCTTGACAGCACAAGACGCGTCGAGAGCCCACATGGCACTTATACACTCCCCTAGCTACTGATGAGCTCACACACGCACGTCTATGAGCTGAGCATCACGCCACTCCAGCCAGCCATCTTTACTTGGCTATCAGCCCTGCGGAGAGAGAGAGATAGGGAAGCGCGAAAGGAACCAGACAAGACAGACGATAAGAACAGCAGACGAAGCTGCAACGAGTTGTTTTGGTACAAGCCTTCTCTCTCTCTATTTCCCCCCTACCCTTTGCCATTCTTCTAAACGCTATCCCTATCCGACCAAAAGAATGCACCCACCCATCATCATCATCTTCGTCACCCACCCACCTGTTTAACTGACGCCGTCGCTATTCAGAGAGGGAAAAAAAGGAATCGTCAAGAGACTCCAAGGTCTTGACGAGTATGTTACCGCCGCGCAATGCAAAAACAAAAAGAAGAACTAATCGTGGGAGAATGGCGTATGGGGGGTCGCGGACGGTCTGTTCCGTTGTCCCGTGTGGTACACGCCCGTCTATCCGGGGTAGGGTGGTCGCGGCGCGATACGACTTTGGGCGTGGCTGCTGCTGAGCTGTTTGGCAATAATGCCGAGTCGAAGCGAGTCAAGTCGAGTCGAGTTGTGGCATGGTTCACAAGAAGCCCGAGTTATAGCTGCCCATGAGCATATCGCGCGTCATTTCGAAGCTGAGCCAGCTACTCGCCATGCTAGGCGCGACTTTGAGCAAGTTGGGTACGATGCCCTTGTACATGCCCTTGACGCCCTCGGTCTTGACAATCTGGCGGATTGCGTCGAAGACACCGCTGTACTGGTAGCCCATACCGCTCATGGTGTTGACCTGGAATCTCCGTCGCAGCACGTCGAAGGGGTATGTGATGGTCTGGGCTACGGCGCCCGACACGGCGCCCGCAGCGAGTTTTCCAACGGCGCTTGGGTCTTTTTGGCCTTCGCGCGTGAATCGCGTGCGTGCGATTTCGTAGACCATGAAGTTGAGGCCGACGTAGGGTGCGACGCCTGCGACGGTGGGGATTATCCCACGGTAGAGTGCTGGGAAGCCGCCCTCGGTTTTGTACATGGTGACGAGCAGTTCCCACATTCCTGGCAGCTTGTGGCCTGTATCTTTCTTGAGGCTTGCAAAGGACGCGGATTGGATCGATAGGCGTGTGCGGACTATGTCGAGGGGATAGGTACATGTCACGGAGGTTATGCCTGCGAGACCGCCGCAGAGGAGACGCTGGTATGCGTCGAGGGGACCGCCTGGCTCTTTTTCGAAGAACTACTTCGTGTTAGCTGGAAGAATGGACATGATGCTGTCTCGTGTCCCGTTCTCAACTTTGCCTTCCACCGATTTTGCGTTTTGCTGTGACCTTCTTCCCCGCCTGTGTCCTGTCGTGAAAGTCCCATGCTCCTAACCAACCCGCGCCCAAACTTTCATCCATACCCGCAAGCAAAAACATTAAACATGAAGCTGTGAAATTGAAGCTACTCACCCCCTTGTAGACGTTGTACGCACTAAACTGCACAGCAGAATATGGTACTATCCGTATGCAATTGGTTCCATTCCCAGCCATGAACCCTCTCCAGCCCTCTTCCCTCCACATCTTGGCCAGCGCCTTCGGCACCGACATTTTGTATTCGTTGCGGCCAACGCTCTGGACTTGGAACAAGATCTTGAGGCGCTCAAGAGGCGATACGACGGTTCGAGAGACTGCACCAGCTACGCCGCCAGCCACAAAGGATGCCAGAACTGGCTGCGCGAACAATTGCCGTATGCGCTCGAGGCTTGTGGAGTCGGATGTCCCGAGAGGCTGCGGCAAGATGGTCAATTGATATGTAAGGCCTGACGATTGATTGGGTACATACGTTTCCACCCTTTCCTGGCTCAGCTACCATTACGGTGCTGGTCGGCGATTGCGGCTGCTCTGAGGCTTTCGACATGGCGCAAGACTGCAGTGAGAGCGCACGTCCGAGGTCGCACGCAGTCCGAGGGAGCGGGAGTCTATTAGAAGAGAGGAGAAGTCGCGAAGCGTGGTGTCGAGCTCATCGGAAGCTGCTACTATAAAAAGGTAACCAGGTTGTCGGGTGTAGAGAGGGTGGAAATGGTCGTTTTGTCGGCGATTGACTCTTCCATGCAAGGCGTATATATTGAAGCTGCCGTGGGACGCGTGAGGAACTGCTGTTACAGCGTAATGGGGGGCCGCGGGATCAGAAAGCTATCGTGGTCGACTTTCGAGGGTAGAACCGGCGGGAAGGAGATATTTTAGCGCGATTTCTCAAGCCCATACCCTTGACATCTATGACAGCACTCCCATGATGCGCTTAGCACCTGTCCTTTGGTCTGCCATCTGCCACTTGATAGGGGCAGCCGCCAAAGGGCTGCTTTGTCCGTGTCACCCAGTGCGAATCATGTCCATAGACGATGCATCAGCCTGTGCACACAGTGAAGCCGCCAAATGAGCACAAGGTCTTTGGACTGGACATGGCGTTCCGCCTGAGACACCCCTTTCCAGAGCCTCACAATCACCTGCAGCCGGATCCCGCATTGGCCCTTCTTCGTCACGAGGACAGCGAGTCACCGCCTTCTGGCAGCTTGCCAACTGAACGTCTCACCGCTGACGCTCTACTCTGCACCTGATGAATCCTCGTCAAGGGGTGCAGCCATCACACAGTAACGTCAGCCAGCGGAACGATGCCGCTCTTGCAGGATGTATCTGTTTAGGTATATCAACAACATACAATCAACCCCCACATCTGGATAACTCCAACATCTCGGGATTCACCGTGTCCCCTAGGAGGGCGGGGTGCATAAGCCCAGCTGCCGAAAAGCCACGGCTCGTAGTGACCGAAGACTGTGACGATAATGTCCCGGGTTCTGAATTAGCCATGTGCTCCTCGAGAGCCACCATGAACACGGAAAATATGTCCGAGGATGAGGTGAGCTAGCCTTCAGAAATTCAACACTCTTCTCGGAGTTCGTTGGTAAATGCAGTTACACATTACCTCCAGTTGCCAGCCTCAGATGAGTCATTATGAGGGAGCATGAGCTTTTGTTGTGCTACCTACCTGCAACTCAAACTAGATATGACAGCTCAAACGGGACATGTGTGCATCTTTGCGCTAGACGACTTTCTTTGCAAAGTCACACCAGAGTAGGAGCAGAGCGTTTTACCAATTCTTTATTCACTATTAGAAGATCTTCCAGCACGCCATTGGCCCAAGCATGGCCCTCAACATGGACATCGATCTCATGGGGGCACAACCCGCCCTCTTCAAGCTCTATACTCAACTGGCTTTCGTCTTCGCTATGCCTCAGTCGATAGATCAACCATCATCACCTTAACCATAACACACGGATTGAGGCGACTATCCCATAGTTTCCCCTGGGTATGTGTGACAAGATGGGAGAGGCAGTCGTGATCCGATGGTTGTTCAACGCGTGTCGCGGCGAGGACTTCACAGACGAGGAAATCAAGCTAGGGAACACGGAGAGGAGAGATCTGGTGCCACTCATCGGAGAAGAGGCATGGAAACCAGGACCAGAGCTGGAGAACCAGATACTGCCTCTTCAGCCTCCACCGGATCAAGCATCAACGCTCCCTACACCACACAAGTGCTCTTGGTCATATTTCGCCCTCAGCGCCGCTTCCATGGAATTACTGAAACGTCTCACAATCACATCCCTCACACAGGACTTCATCGGTTACATATCCACCGATGACGCCCTGTCAGCATTCATATTTCAGTGCATATTGCGCGCCAGACAGCAACGTCTCCCCCAAGACCGTATTGTGAGCTTTGCCCGTGCTGTTGATGCCCGCCGGTATCTTGATATACATTCTGAATACCATGTTATCCTGCAAAACATGACATATATCAGCTATCCGCTCTCAGCGCTTCTAGCCACTCCACTTGGACACATCGCTGCTGCAATGCGATACGATGTTGATCCCAAGACGTCAGACATCGCGTTCCGGACACGCTCGCTGTTGACGTTCATGTCCCGGTCCCCAGACAATACCTCTAAGATAAGCTTCACGGCTATTATGCGAACCGACGCAGATATCATGCTGAGCTCATGGGCAAAGGTCCCGGCGTATGAGTGGGATTTTGGACTGGGGCTGGGAATGCCAGAAGCTGTGAGACGGCCCGGATTTGCGCCCGTAGAGAGTTTGATGTACGTCATGCCGAAAGGCAATGATGGTGTGGTGGCAGTAGCCATGTGCTTGAGGGAGGAGGATCTGCAAGAGTTGAGAGGGGATGTCGAGTGGAACAAACACACAATATGTGTGGGCTAGTACAGCGATGACTCAGGATGGGAAAACGTTACTTAATATCAGGCCACCATCCACTGTGATCAAGTTTGTGTTTGAAAATCTGCAGTGAGCATGCTGTTGCTGCCTTGATGTCAGCACAATACTGGCAGAGCTGAACTTAGTAAGCCACTATCTGCATGCGCCTCAGAACGTAGTGGTAGCGCTTGTATGAGAGATAGTCTAGAAGCTTTGAACTTGAATATGTTTCTTTGGAAACTGAAAGACAAGATAGCTGTATCAAACATTTCTCTCTGATTATTTGCTGTTCTAGAGACCGGTCAAGGACCACAAGCAGCTTGCTTTGCAGGGATCACGTCACCTGTCCAATAGAAGCTAGACACAACGTGTGCCCCAACTTTTGAGCGCGTCTCTAGCGCGGGGCGGGCGGAGCAGAGACCCTTGCTCGTCACCAAAGTGAGGCTCAAAGGTTCACAAGCTGTCAATCGACGACGCTTGGCTAAATATTACCTTGATTCAACTCAGCCTTACCTCCATCTCCACTTCAACTAGGCAGCAACGGAAGAGGCCGTCAGCACCAGCGTTCCTTGATAAACAGTGATCGCCCTGAGCTTGGAGCCATCGTTCACTGCACTCACTGATCATAACCATACCACTGGCTGCGTAAAGACTGGGCGCACGCGTACTCAACATGGCGCAGAAGCTGAGCTTCATGGATCTTTCGGTGGACATTAAGACGTTGATTGTAGAGCACGTAAGTACAACCGCCATTCACGGCAGGCGCAAGACTGCGATCGTGGAGAGGTCAAGAGGACTATATGGGTCGCAAACACGTCACGAGTCGGCAGGCTTCACAAGAGCTGCTAAACTTCCTCTGTGCCACCAAAGCTTGTAGCTGACTACGCCATAGGTCACCCGCCCGACCGACCTCAAGAACCTCTGCCTCGCTTGCAAACAGCTTCACGAAATCGCCGTCAGGCAGCTCTACTATGAAGTCACGCTCGACGTTGGGTCGCCAAGCGACACACGTCTCGCTTCTTTCCTGAGCCCTAAGAACATCGGTCTCCAACATGTGCGGAAGATCGACCTCTACCTCGCAGAAGTCGCGGACAAGTGCAATCAAGTACTGCTTGCCAACTTGAGCACCCGCCTGATCATCGAGCTGTTGCCGGAAAACACACTGGAGAAGTTCTCATGGCATCCGTGGTCGCCCTTCTCTGGGGACAATCTCGTGTTGCTGTATAAGAAGCAGAGGCGCATGAAGTGGCTGGAGGCTATCACGGTAGATAGAGACGTAACCGCGGAGCTCCAGAAGATCCCAGGCTTCGAGAAGATGTTTGAACATGTGCGCAAGATCGGGCTGTATCCTGATAGTAGGGAAGTGTTGGATTTCGGAAACATGCTCCTCAAGAACTCACACAAACTGGAGAAGATCACACTACATGCGAGCTTCGAAGAAAGTGACTCGCCTATTCCACCACGCGAACTAAACGATTCGTCGACAGAGCCTGGACTCATCACTTCGACCTTGTTCAGCCATATGCAGCCCTTCGCGAAATGCACGCCCATCGCACTCAAAGAGATCACGTTGCAGAAAGTAGCTCTCCGATACGCTGCGGAATCATACTGCAAATTCGTCGACTTCCACACTGTCAAGAACATCCGCGTCTTCGGCTGTTCTGGCGCCGACGCCCTCTTCGCAGAACTCAGCAAGAGCACAAAGCTACCCGAGAAGCTCGAAACACTCGAAGTCAAGCACGATGACAATCCTGAGAACGATGGTCTAGGCGCTATAGATGGCTTCCTGTGTCTTGTGTCTGGCATCAAGACTCTCATCGTCGATCTAACGTACTCGAAAAGCTTACCGGCGTCTGCGGGTATTATACGGCATGGCAAGACACTGAAGCAGCTAAGCATACATACCAGCACAGGACCGGACAGCTGCGATGATGAGTTGGTGTACGACTATGCTTCGTTTTCGCAAATTTGCCAGGACTGTCCGTCTTTGGAGCAAGTGAGCGTTGCATTCCCGTCAGTAAGCGTTATCAAGAGCAAGAATGACAGCTTCTTCAACTTCGTGGTAAGCAACTTTCCAACTTCACGTCACCGAGTTCGAATGCCATATCCTAATTCACCCACAGAACTGCCTCGGGGATCTTGCCCACCTAGTAACCCTCAACGTAACTACATGGCCCAACAATTCCCCCTCGTCGACACGGCTCCCGCGAAAAATCTACGAACACCTCCTCGCCGGGCTCGCCCAAGCCAGCTTCGAGCGCAACACCTCTCACCACATCATAGATCACACACGCTCCTCCAAACTCGCCATCATAGCCTTTGGCTCCTCAGACAAAGTGTATGACCGTGAGGACAGCCAGACGCAGATCATCTTCGTCAAGGGTAGACAAGTGGATCCCTTGGGCAACGAGAGGAGTACCGCGGTGCAGATCGGGTGGTGTCTGAGGAAGTATGTGGACGCAGGGTCTAAGAGCGATATCCTTGACTTTGCTCTTAGTCATACGAGCAGGCCGCCCGCGAGAAGTGAACCAGACAGTGATGATAGCGATTGACAGATACGAGGCACATGGGTGGCGCAGGAGACTCTGCTGGAATGGTAGCGTAGGGAGCAATTGGTCTGTCTACGACTTGTTCGAGCCTCCTGACCATATGAGTACGGGCGGTGGAAAGAAGCATATTGATAGTTTAGCATGGCGTTCAGGCACTCATGATCTTCTTATCTACACTATACGAGTGTGGTGAAGATGTTCCCATACAATACACCGGAAGATAGTTGTCGCCGGTTCAATGAATCATGCACACAGCGCTCTTTCCCTGCCAACACCTTCTCGCACACTGTATGAGGCATCCAAGTTACCTTGACCCCCCTATGCTATACCATTCCACATAACAAATGCCTCACCAAAAGCATATCCTTCCTCTCTACATCATACGACGTCTCTCTCTCTTACTCGAAAATAAACATGCCATACGAAAAAAACCGCACACACCAAGCAAACAAAGTCCAAGCCCACGGTTCCACCACCCGAACCAACCAACGAATCCCGCCCGCCCGTCCGCCCCTTCCCTCTCGGAACCCACACACGGCACTTAGTCTAGACTTGAATCTCGACCACGACGTTCGCCTCACCATGCCATGCCCTGCCCTGTCCTGCCATGTCCCGAGGCACATACACACACACCGCACACACCGACAGCCAAAAAAAATTTAAAGACGCAGGACTAGATTCCCACCGAAAGGATGCGCGACAAGGAAGGGAAACGCAATACAAACTTAGATAGATGGGATCTACCAATCCCAGCTGCCAGCGGATTGCATTTGCGTCTGGGCTCTTCTAGAAAAAAACTCAAATCATCGATGGGGGGGGGTTTGATATATCAAATTTGTACATATCACACCAGGTCAGACCAGATCAGACCATGTGTGCAGCAACCGCACTGCTCTGCACTGAGATGCACCGCGCTGCACTGCATCGCACACCCACACACACACACTGGTAAGATGGTCTAGGTGTGTAAATCCGGGGCGGGAGCTTTTTGTGATTCAGGCCAGGCACACACCAATGGGAACCCGGGCATGTCGGGGGGTGATAGGTGTGTAGTTTTGGCCCAGCGAGTGCGCGTTGCGTCTGTACGGTGCGTGCGTGCGTGCGTATGTGCGTGCGTACAAGCATGGTTGAGGAAGATACCGTGAAGCGCGCGGGACCGGAGCGGGGAATTAAACAATTATATATATGGAAATACCCAGTACCTACTCTATGTGCGGAATTTTTTTCCGGGGGCGATCTAACGGTTCGCAAGGAGGGAGGGATTGGGGTCGGGTAGCATTGCAGTGCAGTGCGGTGCAATGCCGTTGTGTTGCGGTGTATTGCGTTTTGCATGGGCTTTTCGCGTTTGGTTGGTGCTGGCGCTTGTTGCCTGCAGATTATGGCATGGTTGATGGGCGCTGGGCGATGGCTGGCCCGTTTGTTTACCAGGGATGGGGATGGCTTAGTTCGTTAGAGCTAGGTATATTGTTTGATAATGCTAGGTAGAAGTGAAGATCGTCCCACGTCTGTCGATTTGTACATCATCATGTTTGGAGCTGAGCTGAACTTCGAGGCGTGCTTCATTCCTCGTCCATGCTATCGGGGATGCGGGAAGCATCATCCATGGCGGACCGATAGGGTAGAAACCTGGCTCATGGTACTATCCGACAAACGAACATGGCTGGGGGAGATGAAATGCGACGCGAAACCAGCAAGAGATTAGATGAGATTAGATGAGATTAAATGGAGATAGGGGTGTGTGTAATAGCTATGTGGGTGTGAATGTAAATTGTGAATATCGTAGATATATACCAAAAGATGCAAAAGTATTCTCATGAGAACTCTCAAGGGGGGTTGTGTATCGCCATCCATCGCCTGGTAGTAAACAGATCCAATCGCAAATCAAAGTCCAAATCAAAACCAAAGTCCAATCCCAAAAGTCCAATTCCAGATCCCAGGTGCCAGGTGCAAGTCAAGGCTTTTTATCTCCTTTGATTTTTGGGGGTGGCTTTTCATCCATACCACATGCTTCGACACCATCCACCGTCCATCCTTCCCAGGTCGGTCAACAATAGATATTCAATCAGCCGTGCAAAGTCGTGATCTCGAGAAAATGATATAATGGGCCCAGTATTCGTTATACTCCGTAAAACGCCGCGGTCTTGATGCAAAATGCCAACGTGGTAAGACCGTGATGCGTGCAGTGCTAAACTCCACTCCTATGCCCGACGCCGTGAAGAGTATGTTCTATCCGTGGAGGACGAGAGGTCGTAGCTCGTTAGGTGTGCTGTTATGGCCGTGGCCCCTCACAGTATGACACACTTTGGCTTGCCCCCCTTTTTGTCCCTCCGGGAGTCATGACCTCCCCTGCTTGGACGGGCGTCCTCTCTTCGAACCCTGTCCTTGGCATGGTTGTTGGTGCCGCGAGTCCCCCTGCCGGAACCCTTGTTATCGACGGCGCGACCACCCTGCTGTCGTTGCCGACGGAGCTGTCTGACAACATCGAAGAAGGCCTTCTCGACGTTGACGCAGTTCTTGGCCGACGCCTCCACAAAATCACAGCCAAGGTCTTTTGCCAAGGCTTGTCCTTCCTGCGTCGAGACTTCGCGTTCGGTAACGCGGTCGCACTTGTTGCCCACGAGCATGACTGGCGCGTGCCCGAATACGGGCGCTGACGCACTCATGGGCGAACCAGGGTATGTGGGTGAGCCGGCCATGGCTGTCTCTTTGACGCGCTGGATCTGGCTGTGGAAGCGCTGTATGCGGGCAAAGGACGCGCGCGACGAGATGCTGTAGACGAGCACGAAGCCTTCGCCGTCGCGTATCCACTGGTCCCGCAGTGCAATGTATTCCTCCTGGCCGGCCGTGTCAAGCACCTCGAGCATGCACGACTGTTGGTCGATCTGCACCTGCTTGCGGTACGAGTCTTCGATGGTGGGGTCGTATGTCTCAACGAAGTGGTTCAGGCAGAGCTGGAGCGGTTAGTCATATTCTCGACAGAAGCCATGTGGCAAAGGTACCTGTATAGTAAGGGCTGTCTTGCCCACGCCACCGTCGCCCAGCACCACCAGCTTGTACAGCGTCATTTTCCCTGCCATGGTGCCGACGTGCAGGGTGAATCAGTGCAGGCTCGTGCAGTTAGGAAGGGTAGGCGTCCGTCTCGTGAGGGCCGTGTCGCAGCTGGCGTCGGGAGGGAGCAATGGGGGTGGCGCGACGGCAGAGCGCGGCGTGGTCGAGGGCCCAGAGGTATCGTCCCAAGTCGCACGGCGGCACAGATGCGCGTGTCGCGGATGGGTGCAGGCGCTTCAGAAGGGGTCGGGCGGCGTTGCACAGCGTTGCACCGAGCGTCGAGGCAGATGGCCAGTGCAGCAGTGGCAGCAGACGCGAGGGCGGCGACGAGGATGAAGACGGAGACGAAGACGGAGACGGAGCACGTATGGCAGAGCGTGGGTGCGGAGAGAGAGATGGGTGATGGGTGATGGGGCGAGGAGGTTGCTTGGGGTGGTTTGGGCGGAAGCTAGGAGTGAATGTCGGCGCAGTCAGGGTTCTCGCTGGCTCGTGTCCCCACGTGAAATGTTCTCTCAGGTCTGCCCTGGCGGCACTCGAGGTGGTACCAGCTATCAGCTATCGACAACGTCTATCAGGGCTCCCTCGCATCGACGCGGGTGGCGTGGGATAGGGGGTCGCTGCGTGGAGGGCTGCTCAACGATAGCGGCGGCGATGGAAGAGGGAGGTCAAAAGAAACGCGCGATAGTGCACCAGGGCGGCCGGGGGTTTTACGCTGCTAGAGGTTGGGCCAAATCCTCACTCTGACCCAGCCGAGCCTGCAACGCTGCTAGGCCCGCCCAGGCCACTCGCAGCGACAGAGGCCATCCGCCGTGGGCCAGTGGCCATTCGTCGCCGCCGACCCGGGCCCGCGGCCCCCTGCCGTGCTCTCTCAGCCATGCCGTGCTCTACGGTCCTGGACACGTCTTGCAGCGCGCTGAAGGGCTCTCCTGGTCTCCCTGCCATGTGCGACGCCGCCCCGTGCGGAGTCGACTAGCAACGGCCATATTGTCGAGTGATCCCCGCCGAGCTCAACACCAGCACGAGTAGCTGGAGCTAGCTGTTGCATGCAGCACACTACAGCTGCACCCTCGAGCAGTGGGAACACCCTCGTTCACCACTAACAGCTGTCTCTGAAACGCTTGTATGCGAGCAGTGACATTCATCCCACTCGTCTGTACCACCTCGCCGTCTCAACCGAGACAGGACAACACCATGACAGGGGATGGCACCACGGCCTCGACGCACCGAGCCCGTGAACGCGGTTGCTTGCAGTAGCTGTGGCCCGCTTGATTGCCATCCCTGATAGGCGCCCAGACTGTGTAGGTAGAAGCTCGCAGTCGAGGCTGCCGGGATCTGATTTGACATTTCTCCAAAACCTGGCATGCAAACAATGGCAATCGAGTCCCACCCGTCACGGCAGGTACACACTTCCTCAGAGCACTGCGGTACCATGCCTCGACATAAGAATTCCAGCGTGCTTCGTGCTTTGTGCTTCGGGCGAATCTCTCCTGCTACCGCAACAGCTGGCAGCGCTTGGCGTCGACACGCTTGCATCCCGAGCCGACGGCAGCGCTGACCAACGGACGTCGTCTCCGGTAAGCGTTTGCTGGTGCCGTGACTGTCGGACGGCTGCTCTCAAGTAGTAAGCCATTTTCAGGCACACATCCGATGTAACTATTGGCGATGATTCAGTGCGGTGTTGGCTCTAACCACAATACGCAAGAGCAGAACTCGCTAGCAGCATTGAGGAGCGGAGAAGCTCAGACTGAACTGTCAAGCGCTCCGACTCCATGGCACCAGCACTGTCAAGCACATACTGTTTGGTTCACAACCGACAATTCTCCAGGAGCCAAGTCCGGTACATGGGCTTGCGGCGCCCGCAGTAAAAACCAGGCACGTGAGCGCTGGGGATCAACTCCAACAGACGGAGCCAATTACAGCGAGCTGCTGAAACCCTCGAATATCCGCGATCGCGACGACCTAGCGTTACATATTGGACGTTTGGTGTCTTGTGCCACCGGAGATGTAAGCGCGCACGGGTACGGGCCGTCACGTTCGCCGTTCAAGGCAACCAAGGCAATCGAGCTGGGCGGGTACGGGACAGCCAATGCTAACACGTTGCTCGCTGAGATCGTAAGTCTGACGTACACAACGGCAGATTGAAAGACGGGAGTGAAGCGAACGTTGCGGACCTGTGGTATTCGTGGAAAATCGATGCTGACACCCGTCAGCGTCAGCCTTGTCAGTGCTTCAGTTGGTGGACGCGCGTGCATACCCGCCGTGCCTCATAACAGTTCCGTACGTGGAGCATCAGTAGCATGCGAAAGTGTGGGGTGAGGAGAACGATCTCAGTCAGATTGGGAAAGTAACTCTTAATATTGTGTAGTATGTGGAAGGAGCCAACCGAGTACAGAGGGCAGGCGCGACTGGAAAGTCACAAACAGTGCTGTCTCACCAGAACACTATTCTTCAGGCTTCGAGAACAGACTACAGATCCAAACAATACGTTCGACACATCAATTCTGATCACTCTGGCTGGACCAGCATCTACAGAGGGTCGGGCGTTCACTATATCCATACCAAATTCAACATCTTCCAGCATCACAACTTAGCCCTCGTCTCAATCGCCTTGTGCAAATGCTTCCCCTTGACTTCAAAATACTCTCTAATCTTCATTCTCGCCACATCCACCGCGTCCCGATCTTCAATCGTACTCGGCACACTGACTTCCTTGTCGAACTCGGCATGTGTCGCATTCTCCGTCAGTTCCCTCAGCACTCTCCTCAACGTCTTCCCGCTCCTTGTCTTAGGGATCATACCTTTGCCCTGGATGACACCACCCAGGGTTGCAATGGCGCCAATCTGCTCGCGTACCAAATTTTGTACTTCGGCGAGAAGCTTGGAGTCGGGAACGGCAGGGCTAGGGTGCGGATGTGTAGCAAGCGTGACGAAGGCGAAAGGGAGATGGCCTTTGAGGGCGTCAGGGATGCCGATTACGGCGGCTTCGGCGATGGAAGGGTGCGTTGTTATGGCTTGTTCGATGGCGCCTAGGGGTGTCAGTATGCTTGTGTGAAGGCACGTCAAATAGTAGTCAAAAGACTTACCTGTGGAAAAGCGATGCGCAGCAACGTTAATTACATCGTCTGCCCTTGCCATGATCGAGATATAGCCTTCTTCGTCAATCAATCCTGCGTCGCCCGTATCGATCCACTTCCCATCGAATCTCTTCATGTAGCCTTTGTAAAAGCGTTCTTCGTCTTCCCATAGCGTTGTGAATGCGGTCGGTGCCAGCGGGATGCTCATGACGATATTCCCCATCTCACCTCTCTTCACCTCTTTGCCCTCATCGTCTACGACCCTCACATCGAACCCAGGCATCGCCTTTCCAGCGGACCCAGGCTTGATAGGAAGCGGCTTTGGTCGGTCTGTAGAGGAGAAGTCCAGCCCTGCCGAAGCACTGAGGGCAATGCCAGATATCGGAGAGCCAGACTCGGAACTCCACCAGTTGTCCACAACCACAGCACCGGGAGCACAGTGCTTCGCCAGTAGTTTCTGGTACCTTTCAACAATGCTCGGCTCACTCCTTTCACCTGCCAGGAACAACGATCTCAAAGACTTTAGACCGCCTTTCTCTCCGTACCGTTTCTCGAAGAACTCATTATCGCTGTCGTCCCGACGGATGGCGCGCAAAGCTGTTGGCGCGGTGAACATAGTGTTCACTTTGTACTCATTGACGATACGCCAGAAGGTACTCGCATCGGGGGTTCCAACGGGTTTACCTTCGAAGAGAACAGTGGTGGCGCCAACCAGAAGAGGAGCGTAAACAATGAACGAATGCCCAACAACCCAGCCGATGTCACTGGCAGTAAACATGACATCTCCGGGACCTTGGACGCCGAATAGGTACTTCATGGAGAAATTCAATCCCACGGCATGGCCTCCCGCAGATCGAACAACTCCCTTCGGAGTACCTGTTGTGCCTGAGGTGTAAATAACGTACAACCCATCGCCACTCTCTACCGGCACCGCATCAGCCTTCAACCCCCTATTCTTCGCACTCTTGATCAGTCGTTGCCAATTCCTCTCTCCCTCTTCTTTCAACACCGGATCCCATCGCAACTGTTCGCGCTGCCAAATTATCGTCTTTGATGGCTTGAAGCTGCTTTTGTGCACTGCTCCCTCAATCATACTCTTATACTCTGTCGGTCCTTTTGAGCCCTCAATCCCACACGACGCAGTCATAATCGCCACAGGTCGACTCGCTTCAATTCTCTGTGCCAGCGCGGCAGGTGAGAAGCCACCGAAAACGACGGAGTGAATGGCGCCCAATCTCGCAATAGCAAGCATCGCAAATAGCGCAGCAGGAATCATCGGCATGTAAATCAACACAACGTCACCCTTCTTCACGCCCTCCTCTCTCAGCACACCAGCCAGAGTCTCCACCTCTTGCAACAGCTCTTTGTACGTATATCGTTCTTTCTGTCCCGTAACCGGGCTGTCCCAATATATCGCTACATTCTCCCCATTGCCGTTCGCGACATGGCGATCCACACAGTTGTATGTCGTGGATATTTCACCGTCGGGGAACCAGTGCCAATGGTCATGCGAGACATTGCTTTTCTTGAGGTGTTTTGTGGTTTTCTCAAAGGCTCTGGTGGGCTTCTTGTGCCAGTGTACGCTCTCTGCTTGACTGGCCCAGAACGTCTCGGGGTCGGAGATGGAATTGGCGTAGACCTGGTCTTGTATGTGTGTCGACATGATGCGCTTTAAACGGTGGGTTGGAAGTGTCGTCGTTCGGAGAAATCGAGATCGCGCGAGCTGCAGTAGACTCCGGTTCGGTTTCAATAATCTCCTGTGAGCTTTTCCACCGAGCTCTTTCCTGCGTATACTACTTACTCACTGCGAGTACCGGCACGATTCGAATGATTCCAAGTACTGTTTGGGTGAGCGAGTCGCGGGATGAAGATTGGTGACGGGAGTGGTCAATGAAGCCATCCGACTTGAGAAGCACAGCTCGGCAAAGCCATTGTCGGTCCAAAGGCAGCCGATGACGCTGCAGATGCCTCGGATCTGGAGCCGATGCTGTTACTCCACTCTGGACCGCGTCTGGGGTAGGAATTCGGCAGGCCGGGAAAACTAACCGCATCGGGAAGGCTATAGCGTTGGAAAGAGGAAACACTGCGAATTATCACGTCTTAAAAAGCGATAAAAACATATACTTTGTGAGTGCTTTCATGTGAATATTGCTCTTTAATACATATACTAGCGATGTAGAAGTGATAATGGGACGTATCATTGAGTTGATCGACTGGACCAAGAGCCCTGCATCAGAGCATGAAAATAATGAACTCAACAACACAATGTCTAATTGCCCTTAAATTTGGTCTGAGTGTTCTTTTTATGGTTAGGATTTCATATTCGAAGTTTTGTATGATTTGACGTCGATTTGCTCGCACTATGATTTTATGTAATATTGTGATGTTCAGTATTGATGATGAAAATGAATACATAGTCAATCATGAACAACAACGACACAACACACGAACAACTCAGAACCAACAAGAGGAGTGTCCAAGAGACTGTATTATACTCAAAGGTAACCATGTTTAATGTGACTACTTCTCAAACCCATGACATGCCATCCACTTTTCACGACAGAAGTGCACCAACTTAGGCGCCACCGGGTGGCGCACTTGTACTGAGCCTCCTGAGACCATTGCGACCAGCAACATCAATACCCAGTTTCTCCGCCACGGTCACAAATCCCTTGTTACCATCCCCCGCGCTCACCCAAAGATCTACCCAGCCTTCCCGTTTCGCGCTCTGAATCTGATCCTCGTTCCACTCCTCTTCACTAGGACGCTCAACGTAGATCGTCTGCAGACCATTTTCTTTGGCGGCCTTGAGATCAAACAGGTGAGCTGCTACCATGGCGCATTGTTCAGGTGGGAGATTCAGCTTCTCCGCGGCTCCAAGATACACGCGTGGGGCTGGCTTGTAGGTGCCAAAGTCCTCGGCAGAGAAGAGATGGGTGAAGGGAATCTTGCTGTAACTACGGAGATCGGCAAGAAGACTGTGATTGCCGTTTGAGAGTGTGCAGGTATCTGATGTTGTCAGCTAAGCCAGGTGGTGCATGACGTGACGGAAACATACAGAACAGCTGATTCAAGAGCTCAACACCTTCTGCAGAGTCCTCCCAAGGTTCCAAGCGATGCCATATCAAGCTGATAGCTCGCAGTTCCACGTCGTTCCATAACCCTTCAATCTTCCAGGCAGCCATAAGCTCCTTCAACGATGTAAGATGATGTTCGTCAACCGATACCCATGGCAAGGAGGGATCAGCTGCCAGGTTTCTTGTGAATTTTCTGTATGTGTCCCTCCAGTCTTGCGCAAAGCGTCCCCAATGTTCAATCGTCATGTCTGAAGCTGTCATCCTCACGCGAGATGCTAGAGATGCACTCGCTGAGTTGAGTGCCGCATGGGCCTGGGCGTGTAGCTCATTGATGACACTCTCCCGCCAGTCGACGCAGGTACCAAAAACATCGAAGAAGAGCGCTCGTGGGGGTACTGATAGAGCCATGCTCACGCTAGAGATTCGTCTGGCAGCAGATTTTGGCAACGGCGTTGGTGATGAGAGGTCATTTTGAATCGGGCGAATGGGTAATCCTGCCATGAGGGGTCTGTATACGTCACAGCTAATGCAGCTGTACCGAAGAGTAAGGTGACAACGGAAGAAGATACAGAGCGGAAGAATTGGGATAACGAACCAAAGAAAGAAGAGATGATGGCAAGTATCTATTATAATGTTAGTCCATCGTGATTGCGTTACGAGAGTAAAGAGGGCAGCAGGCACAGCAACACATTGGCGGCAGTCACACAAACATAGCAGGAGTCATGCTGAACTGTCGGCCAGGTGCACACAAGGACATTGAGTTCTGTTCACTCGATAGCAAAATGTTAGAGTTTGAGATGGAACATGCAAGGGTCCGCAGTAAGAACGAACCAAGCACACTTCGCATACACGAGACGACAGCCGCTATGACCATCGCGTTCAGCCCTGGCGCGTCTATTATAAAAAGTGGCAAACATCACATTCAGGACACGAGAAGATGAGAGATGAAGAATTATGGTATCATTCCATGCAAAAACAATCAGAACCGACTGATATGACCGTGAACTCCGAGCCTACTATACAAGGCTGTGACCATCCCACCTAGCACCAAAGCCGACCGTAAACCATTGAAGGCGGCAGAAGTCGTAACATGAAAACCGTGAAAGAATGCGCCTAACCACCGAAACCGTACAGAGTGCGGCCTTGTCGCTTGAGAGCGTAGACAACATCGAGAGAGGTGACAGTCTTGCGCTTGGCGTGCTCAGTGTAGGTGACGGCGTCACGAATGACACCCTCGAGGAAGGTCTTGAGAACACCACGGGTCTCCTCGTAAATCACTGAAGGCTGTTAGTTGTGAAGAGCGGGAGGATGAAGTGGAAGACTCACTGGCTGAGATACGCTTGACACCACCACGACGTGCGAGACGACGGATAGCGGGCTTGGTAATACCCTGGATGTTGTCACGGAGAATCTTGCGGTGACGCTTGGCTCCGCCCTTGCCGAGACCCTTTCCGCCCTTGCCGCCTGAGAAACGCGTCAGTATGTTGTAGAAGAAGATGGAACAAGACGCGTTGAGACGCGTCGAGGAGTAAACTCACGTCCAGTCATGTTGGTAGAGGTGGGTGGTTGGTTGAAGTTGGTGGAGAGGTAGTGTGGGAGTGGTGCAGGCTGGTGGAGTAGCTGAGAATGGTTTGATGGTGATGATTGTTTAGACTATGGGGCGCGTCGGTCTATATGGTGAGTGGGCCGCCGCCGGATCACGCAGCTGGCAGCCAGATCAACCACGCGCACGGGCGCGCTTTCCCAGATCAACAACCGTGCCACTTCCTGTTTCGGCCGCGCCCCAAGCGAGCCAATCGCCGCGCCCTGCCTTCTCTCACTTGCGAGTTTGACGTTCCTGTCGCTAGCAAAACGACGTTGGTGTTCTGCGTTGATTTCGAGCGTGCTTTCGATTGATTTTCCAGGCAGCCGCTCGGCCCCCCAGAACCTTATAAGCCGCGTCCCCCTCCGCTCTCCATCTCTCATCCACCACAGCTTCTCCACCCAACAGCCTCATCTACACAACACTCATCCACATCAACAACTCATCAACCATGGCTCGTACCAAGCAGACAGCCCGTGAGTACTCCTCTTCCATCATCACTATCGCATCGTCTGCATCGCAATACTGCAACTGCCTTTGGCGCTGCAGCTTGCCTTCGCCACCGCCTTTTCACCGCACTTCCATCGCAACACCTCACTAACAATCCCCAGGCAAGTCCACTGGTGGCAAGGCCCCTCGTAAGCAGCTCGCCTCCAAGGCCGCTCGCAAGTCCGCACCATCAACCGGTGGTGTCAAGAAGCCCCACCGCTACAAGCCCGGAACGGTCGCTCTCCGTGAGATCCGTCGCTATCAGAAGTCGACTGAGCTTCTCATCCGCAAGCTGCCCTTCCAGCGTCTTGTCCGTGAGATCGCCCAGGACTTCAAGTCGGATCTCCGCTTCCAGTCCTCCGCCATCGGTGCTCTCCAGGAGTCCGTCGAGGCCTACCTCGTCTCTCTCTTTGAGGACACCAACCTGTGCGCCATCCACGCCAAGCGTGTCACCATCCGTATGTCTTCCAACAACTCCACTCCACTTGGTCAGTCACTAACAGTTCGCAGAGTCCAAGGACATCCAGCTCGCTCGTCGTCTCCGTGGTGAGCGCGGTTAAGCTTGTCTCTTCTTGATCACGGCTCAACATGACTACTTGTTTGGGCCGCTGATGGTTATCGGGTCGGATTTCTTTGGGCGTTTGGTTTAGCACGGTTCACGGTCTTCAACTCGGTTTATGGGTGCATCGGAGCGATGCTGAGTATGTAGTATATCCACGACATTAGTGACAAGTCACTGAATACGATCTCAATCGATCATTATAACTTCATATCTTTCACATGCCTGTGATGTTTTGCTTTCTCTTGCTTATCGCGCCTTGCTTGAAATTGACGCGATGCGCTTACGAGAGATGTGTTGCCAAATGTTCAGTCGACACTATTAGCTCCCGAAACTGGTCGCGATCCCCGCCTATGACGCCGTTCATGGAATCATCAACCAGTCGCTGTTTGATGCTCCAAACACATCATCCTCTGATTCACAAATCACAATGACCTGGCAAACAGAATTCTGGTCATGGATGTCACCATCTAGCATCAACACGGCTGAGACACCCTCAGTCGGACACAATGCGCCCTCAACACCTAAACTTGCGATTCCCGCACAAGATGGCAAGCCAACAATCGTGAGCTTCTTGAGGCACTGTGGATGTCCATGTACAAACAAACAGCACTATCGTATCGTTAAGACAGTATTGACCAGCACCCAGTCGCCGAGAAGACCTTCCTCTCTCTCCGTTCCACCGCCTCCTCCCACCCAGAGATACACTTCATAGCCGTCTCACACAGCGACCAGTCCTCCACCGACCGCTGGCTTGCCTCACTCCCCGACCCTTCCAAAAACACGCAACCCAACCTCCAGATTGTCGTCGACGCTGAACGCGAAGCGTATGCGGCGTGGGGACTGGGTACAGCGAGCTTCTGGCATGTGTTGGGGAGCATCCCAAGTGTGAAGAAACTTGGAAGTGAAGAAGGAATCTGGAATCGGGACACGGAGAGCGGGAACAGGTGGCAGACTGCAGGGTGTTTTGGGGTGGATGGAAGGGGTGTGGTAAGATGGGGTGGCGCAGATGAGAGAGCAGACGATGTGCGGGACTTTGGAAAGGGTGTTGAGACGGTGCTTGGAACAAAGGAAGAGCATGAGCGGGTTGGAATTGCAGAGGCGATGCAGGGTTGAATGAGCTGGTTGTACGTTGATAGATGTGACGAACATCTCTAAACCACTCAGTTTATGTGAAGAGATAATCGCCACACGACAATCAAAGTTTTGTATCCCATCAAGTCTGCAAACCAAATAGGTGTAACCTCCCAAGTCCTCACATATAGCTGTTTAGTGGAACTTGGATTAAGTATGTAACTTCGCTTTGCTCACACTTAGAATGTGCCGCGGAAGGTGGAGCAACAAGCAAGTAGTTACACCCACGACTCGCGTCGTGAAATCATGAAATCGTATAATACGTACCATCTAGCACTATGCTAACGGTAGCTGGCTTTGGTAAAGCAAATTCCACGCGATTTATGGACAATTCTTCGATGAGTACGCGCACCAATGATCTCATGACATCACGCGAGAGCGCGTCTTGCTCATCGCCACCACTCCTAGAACCTCCCGCCGTTAGACGATGGCAACATGGCGACTACTACCGCACAGGGAACAATATCAACTAGCAATTATGGCTCGGATATCGACCTTCACTCGACGAGTGACTACGGGTCGGACGTGGACCTCGAGGATATCGACAATACTATACTTGCAGTCTCTCTAGGCACGATACAAGAGGGTAGACATACCGAGAAGAGCGTGGTATTGCCAAGCGTTGAGTTTGAAGAGGGAGAACGCGAAGACGAAGAGCAGGATGTCGATGGCTTTGTGCAGATTCACAAGCCCGCCGTGCTACGCGTGGCGAAGGGCAAGCAGAGAAGCAGTGGGGTTGTGGACACGCAGAGAGACTTCCAGAGTTCGCCCATGCGAGAGCGTGCGCTGGAAGTCGAGTACGACGAGCGATCGCGACGAGCTTGGAGTGGTAAGCCTTTACTTACCTTCTCATGTGTTCGATATAGACTGACAACTAACAGCATCTAGTTCCTCTTGAAGAACCGCCCTCTCCGTCTGCTAGAGCCCCGCGCTCTCGTTCCAAATCCAAAACACCACGGGCTAGTCGTAAGCTGTCTATACCTGAAGTGGTAGACGCTGCTCAGAATGACGCTCGCCCACCGCTCGAGCGCTTCCGAACCAAACCCAAGAAGTGCCTCTCAGTGACCGATCTCATATCGCCAGCATGGTGCGAGCTACAATACTTCTACACGCTCAGCACGTTTGGACGCAAACCGCGGACCCAGGCTATGAAGACGGGCTCAAAGATACACAAAACGCTCGAGGACCAAGTTCACACTACCGTACCCGTGCAAGTAGCAAGCAACGAAGACAAATTCGGCCTGCGCATCTGGAATGCTATATCTGGACTCCGCTGTCTGCGCGAAACAGGGCTTACACGCGAGCTGGAAGTCTGGGGCGTCCTTGAAGGCCAAGTCGTGAACGGCGTCATTGACGAGCTATCCTACAACTGTCCAGATCCCGCTTTCGAAGCACAGCTTGAGAAATCGCGCGCAGAAAAGAGTGGGGGTACAGTGCCCTTGCCACCAGGCCAACTCAGCATTTCGCAAGCCTTCGCCAACGCATCGCAACCAAACAGCACGGAAGAGCAGATGGACGACTCGCCCACGGATCGCCAAATCTACATCGCTGATGTGAAAACACGATCCGCTCCCTCTCTCCCCACAGGCGCGTCTCTACGCCCAACATGGATGCAACTCATGCTCTACCGCAAACTCCTCTATTCGCTCTCTCTCAACACCGTCGACGCAGAGACAATCTTCGCGCGCTACGACCTGCGCCCCCTGGAATCCTTCACACCCACATTCATCGACTCAATCGCCGACATTGGACCCACCACCGAAGCCACCTCCTTCCCAAACCTGCTCTCTTTGTGGTCTCTTCTCATTACGGAAATCCAGACCACGCTCCCGCCCTTCAGTCTCTCCCCAATTCTGCGCGCAGAGTTCCGCTTTGCGAAGACGGGGGATGTGCTGGGTTCTGAATTGACCGTGTACGAGGATGAGATCATCGATGGATACGTGGGCGAGGAAATGGCGTTTTGGAAGGGCACGAGGGAGCCCAAGGGCGTCGAGATCGAGGATGCGTTTAAGTGCCGGATCTGTGACTTTGCTGAGAGTTGTGGGTGGCGGCAAGCGAAGGTCGAGGAGGCGACGGAGAAGAGTCGGTTGAGGAGGAGTTTGAAGGAGAGGAGCGCTGTTTGAATGCTGACGAGTAACGAGTGATGTTTTCTTGGGGCGATTTGATCGGGTTGTGATATCCTGGGGTTGTTCGCGTGTACGTTTTTGTTCATCACTAGGCAAAGTAAAGAAGCATTCCAAATCATTCTTCATTTTGCAGCAATTATCTTGATGTCGTATCTAGAAAGAGAAACGCCGTCTTCTCTACTATATTCCAGTCACGATGCCATACATTCCATCTACCGCATCTCCTCTCACCACTATCCAGAGACACCGCCAAACCATACGCTAATTCAGAAAAATGCCTCTCAGGCCACCCCCTACTGCCCACTCGGCACCTCATACGGCCCATACCCCGGCCTCGGAAACTTCGGCGTCCCATCCTCATTCCACGAAAACTTCTGCGCCCGAATCGTCCTCGCATACCACCCATTCGTCGAATCGCGCATCCCATGATACACAATCCAATCCTCATCACCATCAGGGCTAGTCGTGAAGCTCGCATGGCCAACGCCGTACGCCGACTCAGCCGGGTTCTGGTAGAAGACGGGGTACGGGTGTTTGCGCCAGTCGGCAGGGTTCATCGGATCGTCGCCGACGAGCTCGAGCTGAGCGAGGCAGTAGTTCCTGTTATCCGAGCGGGCGGCGCTGTAGATGAGGAACTGCTGGCCTGTTTTCGGGTTCGTGAGCTGCTGGGGGGCTTCGTTGGAGGAGAGGCGGTCGTTTGATGCGCGGCCGAAGGGCGTTTTTTCCCAGGCGTATTCGGGCACGGAGAGGATTTGGCGCTCGGAGAAGGGCGACGAGATGGTCCAGGGGTTGCTCATTGCGGTGATGCAGAGGTTGGCTGGCCAGCCGTCGTATTGTCGGTGCCAGCACGAGTAGATGTGGTAGAGGCGGTTGTTGTGCTGGAAGTAGGTGCCGTCGATGGCGAACTGGTTGTATGTGTCCAGCTCGGCTTTGTAGGTCCATGTCGCTGTCCATGGGTCTGCGCCCAGGCCTTCGACGACGAACATGCGGTGGTGCACGGCTGGGCAGTTGTACTCGCACCACATCTCTACTTCGGGGGGAGGCGAGTCGGCGCGTGGGTCGGCCGTGAAGATGATGTACCAGTTGCCGTCCAGGTTGTGGATCTCGGGCGCCCAGAGGTCTGTGGAGTAGTTCATGCCTGGGGGTGGCTTGAAGAGCAACTTGGACTCGGCCGTGTTCCAGTCGGTGAGGGACTTGCTGCGCTGGAGGGTGATGTTTTCGTTGTTGCTGTAGGTCATGAAGTAGTAGTCATCGTAGCGGAAGACCCAACTATGGACGTTAATATTTACTTATTTCACATGTAGAGTCGTTGGACTTACGGATCTGCGCCTACAGAATCGAGGATTGGGTTCGTGAAAGTCGTGCTTGAGTTTGTCGAGTTTGGCATCACATAGTCGCAGAGTCCAGTAGCAGCCAAAGCTGCAGTTAGCAAGAGCTTGAGCATGTTGATCATCTGAGAATTGCAGCACTGAATCTCGGTTGAGGTGACTGAGGTAGAGAGGAAAAAGAAGTGATCTGGTGATCATGCGGCTTTTATATTGACAGGTGGGCGGGGGGAAAGCGGGAAAAAGTGAATGGATAGAAGAAAGGTACAGGACCACAGCAGATCTACATATGCGTTTGCATGGGGTTCTGATGCAACATCACCACAAGCAATTAGTTGGTCAGGCACGCAGTTTATAGGAGTTTGGTACGGTTTGGAGCGGACGAATGGATACATTGGTTCGTGTTGTCTGTATCCCGGCTTTTGGTACGTAGACAGAAAACTCAAACTCCGGCTCGTAATGGTGTTGAGGGGAAAGATGCCTGTGACACGAGGAATGCTGCGATGATGAAGGGTTGGTAGTGACGTCGCACGCTGCGGAGAAGCTGCCTCTCCCCGCAAACACGCGTCCAATCCCTGCAACTTCAGCCTCTTGGCGCGACTTTTACCTTTCCTCTCTAACGACCGGTCCACCCGTTAGGCCTCACGCAACATGAACAACCAACAGTTCCGGCGGCTGCTGCTGAGCGACACACAGAAACAGCAGGATGATGGCACGCCCAAGCCGTCCTCGTCGCGCACGCCTGGCACCGTCTTGGGCGCGCGCAAACACTCCAGCATACCCATGACACCGTAAGTCCGACCACAATGTGTCCGCGCAATGCAGATGCTGACGCGAGACAAGTCGCCAAGTAGGCAGAGGCTCTATTCAGTCAGATTTTGCCCGCCAGCTCGCCGAACGAAACGCAAAGGCCAACCCGCAGAGAAAGGCCAGAGCGTCCGCGCCCAAGGGAACGAAGCTCGCTGAAGGCTACACCGACCGCACCAAGGAGCGCGTGGACCCCGAGGACAATGAGATTGCGAAGCGCATCAAGAACCTGGAGGATGCCATGAAATTGGGCCAGATCGACCGCGAGACGTTTGAGAACTTGGTGCAGGAGATTACTGGCGGTGAGGTTGAGACAACGCATCTAGTCAAGGGTCTGGATAGGAAGCTCCTCGAGAGAGTGAGGCGGGGAGAAGATGTCCTGGGCAGCGAGGAGAAGGTTGAAGAAGAGGAGCCAGGGTCAGAGGTGGAGGATGCGTTCGACGAGCTGGCGGATGAGGATGTTGGCCCTGTTGTGCGTGAGAAGGCGGAGAAAAAGGGCGAGAGAATGACCACACCACCGCCTGTCGCGGGAGTCAAGAGGAGTCGAAACGACATCCTCAAGGACCTGAAGAGGCAGAGGGAAGAAGCAGCTAGGCTTGCCGCAGAAGAGCACGAAAAGAAGTATCCAACCCTGGGGTCCGGCTTTCGGAAGGTCACTGCAAAGGAGACGTCGAGGGTCGAAGTTGACAACAGAGGCCGCGAAATCCTTATCATCACAGGTCCAGATGGCAAGGAAAAGAGGAAGGTCAAGAAGCAGAAGGTAGATGACCAGCCGGCGCTTGAAGTGCGGCATGATTTGGACGACGTTGCGAAGCCGATCAACATGCACAATCTGCCGGAGCCCAAGAAGGAAGAGTCCGAGGAGGAGGATATCTTCGAGGGTGTAGGGTCGAACTACAATCCGCTCGCAAATTTCGACGACGAAGACGACGATTCGGAAGAAGAAGCCGAGGCCAAGGTGCCGGCTACCGAGCCAAAAGCTGCAGCCGACGAAGATCTCTCAGAAGGAGAAGCATCGGAATCGGGCGAAGACGTCCCAGAAGCGTCCACATCCACCCTTCCAAAACCCTCCGTATCCGCAAAACCCGCAAAACGAGACTACTTCAAATCTACCACTGCCAGCACCTCCGCCACCACCGAACCATCCCTCTCTTCCGCCGACGCCACTGTACGTGCTGCCCTTGCCAAAGTCCGCAACCTCGACGAAAACTCCACACTTCTGCAAAACCTCTCCGGTGCCGACCCCTCCTCCGCCGAATCCAAAGAAGCGCGCCTCAAGAAACGCGCCGCCGAGCTCGCAGCTACAGACCGCGATATGGAGGATATGGATCTCGGGTTCGGTGCGTCGCGATTCGACGATGCAGATGAGATGGAGCGGGAAGGAGAGAAGGTCAAATTTAGTGAGTGGAAAGGGTTGGGGGCCGGCGGAGACGAGGACGACGAAGATGGCGAGAAGAAGAAAGCGGAGAAGAGGAAGAGAGGGCCCAAGAAGAAGAGGGGCGACAAGAATAATCCCGAGGACGTACTGAAGGCTATGGAGAGGTTGAAGGAGAAGAAGCCCAAGACGTTGGGTTGATGGTGTTTTCACGTCTCTGTAGGAATAATATACTCTCTCGCGCCCTCTGTACTAAACAATACCACCACGGATTGCTCGTCCAGTCCTAATTTCTCCTTGGCCTCCGCACACAACTTCCTCAACGCACTCAATGGCGCTGCACCACACGGCCCGTTCTTGATCCCCTGACTGTGCAAGTACTGCAAATCGCGATGCACCTCCATATCAGATACCGTGACACTAACATCCACACCCCGCCTCAGCACCTCCCACGCAGTCGTCGACGTCGTCCCGCAATTCATCCCGTTCATGATCGTATGTCCGGTAGTAATGGGCGTGATTCTCCCTGCTTCGAGGCTCGCCTTGAGACTTGCTGCCGTATCTGGCTCAACGGCAACGATCTTCGTAGGCGGAGACTTGGACTTGTAGTGCAGAGTGACTGCCTGTGCCCAGGAGCCCACGCCAACAGAGGCGATAGCGTGGGTCACATTTTCGATCCCGAGATCGTGCAGCTGCTGGTCTGTTTCGGAGAGCATTGTGGAGTAGCCTTCTACAACCCACTGCTTTGGGTTAGCATCAAGACACACTCGCGTGTGTATGAATTTGTGAGAGAGCAAAGTACCTCGGGGATTATTTCGTATCCTGGGAAAGATACATCCATCACCAGCAAACCCCCACCCTCCGCCTCCTCCCTCGCCTTCTGAATCGAGACATCATAGTCCCCATCCACAACCACGACGCTCGCACCCTCACTAGAGATCCTCCGCCGCGTCGCTTCGTCCATGAACTCGGGCACAAAAACAACCGCGGGGATCTGCAAATACCGCGCCATCCGCGCCACCGCTCTCCCCCAATTCCCCTCCGTGCATGTAACAAGCCTCGCGCCCTCTTTCCTCGCAGCAGCACCCAGCTCTTCCAGTGTACTCGTTAGCGGGAGCTTGCACGATGCGGCTACGGCTTTGTGGATTGCCCATGAGGCGCCGAGGATCTTGAAGGCGGGGAGGCCGAGACGCGAGGACTCGTCTTTGAGGAGAATGTGGCCTAGGTCGAGATCTTTGGCGAGGGAGGGGAGGGGGATGAGAGGGGTGATGGAGTAGGATGGGAGGGTGCGGTGGAAGAGGGATATGGATGTGTTGGAGGGTGGAAGGGTGGGTGTCCAGGTTTTGGCTGAGGGATTGTGGAACATTGTGGTGTTGGGTGTGAGGGTAGTGTGGTCTTGATAGAAGTAGAAAGGAGAAGAAGAAAACAAGTTGGGATGGGACGAGAGTACAATGAAGGAACCTTATGCAATGTTAGTCGAAGGGCGTGTTATTCGAACAGTAATGTCTTCAACGATTGTAGGCTCCTTGGTACACTTGAAATTTGATGATCTAAAAAGAAATAGAGAGTCCTAAGAACAATCAGACGCTCACAAGTTATCGCTATAGTTTTCGAGATGTCGATTGATCAGGTGGGGGAACATGTAGAAAGCAGTCGAGAATAAGCTAAGCTCCACACCAGTACGTCATCTCCAAGGCTGTAGCTGCCATCCATTTTAATCACAAGACAAACTCCAAACTTTATACTCGACACAACGATGGCGCAACCAAGACCACAAGAGCAGTCTGCTCTACGGAATATTCCCAAAGTCGTAATTCGCCCAACATGGGACAACATAGTCGCGACCTCTTATCTCCTCAAGGTACGAATGCTAACAAACATTCTCAACCCCAAACTGACTGGTAGCAGGGCATCGTTTTTTTCGTAGCGCACCCGTTTCTCTACCCTCTGATGAGAGCTCGCCTTTTGCCTGCCGTCCTGCTCAGTCTCTTTGTGTACTTGAACCTGTTCCTTTGGACGTATTTGCCGCAGGTCGCCTTCCTTGCGATGTTCCATAAGCCAGGGAGCGCTTGGGTAAATGGCACGTTTCTCGTACTAGGCGAGGGGGCAGCAGTGGTGGCTTTACTGTTTGAATCTTTCCTGGTGGTACGTATATGTCAAAGAAGCGGAGCAGACCAATACTGATCAAATTCAGGACGAGTCCCAGGTTGACATCTTCGATGCAATTCTCATCTACAAGGGCCACGAGGACCTGGTGCGCCAGCATCGACCCGTGTCCGAAGAATCGTTGAACAACCCTGTTCGTCGTCTCGGCAAGCCTACAAAGCCCGCTGTCTACGCGCCGTTCTCCTTTCGCCAAATCACAGAGTTTATTCTCCTCTTGCCACTCAATTTTGTGCCGTATGTTGGAGTACCGCTATTCCTTCTTTTGACAGGATATCGTGCGGGTCCTTTGCAGCACTGGAGATACTTCAAGCTTCTCGGATTTGAGAGCAAGCAAAGGAACGCGTTTGTGAGGAGGAGGCAATGGCAGTACACCTGGTGAGTCTCCACCTGGACTTCTCTGCATTTGGTATCACTAACGAGACATAGGTACGGAACTGTGTATTTGTTCTTGCAGCTCGTACCGCCTTTCAGCATGTTATTCCTACTAACGGCGGCTGTGAGCTCTGCCTTGTGGGCGGCAGATTTGGAAAACGTGCGAAGGGAACAGGAAGAAGGGTTTCTACAAGCCTCACAATATGTAGATGATCCGGATGCGTCTGTTTGAATAGAAATATAGTGATGTAGAGTTGAATAACCTTTCGATGGTACAAATCCAGTATAATTGTCATGCAAGCCTTATCTTGAATGTCTGATATGCTGAAACTAAGTGAAGCGATCCTCTGCTGACTTGGCCGTGCATGGGCCGTCGCGTACCGTGCCCTCTTTGTGCAACTGATAACCTCGCCCACGGTCTTGCACAATATCCAACCTGCGAAATGTCGAGTTGGAAGAGCTCTTTAGAGCGCATCTGGAATGTGTGTTTTCAGGGACCGATCACCACACAAGCGTCGGCCTAAGGCTGCAGAGGCCTTCCCCACAGTCGATTAAGGCAGGTACGGGGCAGTTCCGCCGAATCCGGCTGAATGTAAACAGGGATCTCCGGGAAGTCGTCACATGTGCCCCCAGACTAGCGTTTTAGCGTTTAGGCAGGCGCGTCATGACCTGCCACTCCGCCCCAGCCTCTCCCCGAGCTTCCTCGAGCTCCAATACAAACACTCCATCACACCCATCACCTTTCCCTCATCCATCCACTTCCTCCCATTCTTCATCTGTACCCTCTCCCATCAAGCTTTTAATCGTTCGTCGTCACCATGAAGACGTCTATCCTGCTCGCAGCGGCGGCGCTCGCCGCCTCGTCCGAGGCAGGCGTGCACAAGATGAAGCTCAAGAAGATCCCACTCTCTGAGCAGCTCGTAAGTTATCAGCGAAGCTGTCGCGGTCGGCGCAGTGCATGATGGAGCTCGTCCTAACACCTCGTAGACACACGCCAGCATCCAGGAGCAGGCGAAGGCTCTGGGCCAGAAGTACATGGGCGTCAAGACCGCGTCTCACATGGAGCAAGTATTCAAGGCTCCTTACGTTGCCGATGGAACGCACCCAGTGCCCATCACCAACTTCCTGAACGCTCAGTGTACGTTACGTGCTTTCCGCCGTCATCCTGCTGCCTACTAATTCGCCACAGACTTCTCTGAGGTTTCCATCGGAACTCCTCCTCAGACCTTCAAGGTCATCCTCGACACTGGCAGCTCCAACCTTTGGGTGCCCTCGTCTGAGTGCAGCTCCATTGCGTGCTACCTTCACACCAAGTTCGACTCGTCATCGTCGTCGACATTCAAGAAGAACGGCTCTTCGTTCGAGATCCGCTACGGATCTGGCTCGCTCAGCGGGTTCGTTTCCAACGATGTTTTCCAGATTGGTGACCTTAAGGTGAAGAACCAGGACTTCGCCGAGGCCACCTCCGAGCCCGGTCTTGCATTTGCCTTTGGCCGATTTGACGGTATCATGGGTTTGGGCTACGACACCATCAGCGTGAACAAGATCGTACCACCTTTCTACAACATGCTCGAGCAGGGTCTCCTTGACGAGCCCGTCTTTGCCTTTTACCTCGGCGACACCAACGCGCAGCAGGAGTCTGAGGTGACATTCGGTGGTATCGACGAGAGCCACTACACCGGCAAGCTCGTCAAGCTTCCTTTGAGGCGCAAGGCCTACTGGGAGGTTGACCTCGATGCCATCACATTCGGCAAGGAGACTGCCGAGATGGACAACACTGGTGTCATACTTGACACCGGTACATCCCTCATCGCCCTCCCCTCCACCATCGCTGAGCTTCTGTAAGTGTACCTATCGCGAAGCAGTCTCGCCATAAACTAACAATCGACAGGAACAAGGAGATTGGTGCTAAGAAGTCCTTCAACGGGCAGTTCACGGTTGAGTGCGACAAGCGCGACAGCCTGCCTGACTTGACCTTCACACTCACTGGCCACAACTTCACAATCACCTCATACGATTACATCCTTGAGGTACAAGGGTCCTGCATCTCTGCCTTCATGGGTATGGACTTCCCCGAGCCCGTAGGTCCCCTGGCTATTCTTGGTGATGCTTTCCTCAGGAAGTGGTACTCTGTTTACGATCTTGGCAACTCGGCCGTCGGCCTTGCAAAGTCCACGTAAATTGTATGGAGACTGAAGGTGTTATGATTGTAATTTCGTCTGGCTCAAATTGTAATTGAGACTTAATGGATGGCGCATGGGTTTGTTAAGTACAGGAAACACCTGTGTACAGTAGCGAATTGATACATTTATCGTACCTTGCTGTTCTTCGTGCAACCGCATTCGACGTTCTTGTTGACCGGTAAAACACGCTAAATCGTTAGCTGTATCGATAGGGTGTCAGCACGCGTGTGACGTATCAAATGCTTGGCGAGTATCGTCGATGGTCCACATGTCAGGCATTTCGAGTGTGTGGAAAGGTGCCTGTTGGGTGATGCAGATAATAGTAAAACTCGTGACGCTCTCACAGAAACCAGCTATTGCAGGTGCCTGGTGCCCTTATCATCCGTCGGTCGTCTCGACATGTACACATGCACGCATGTGTTACTCAGACGCTAGACCAGTACGGTTCCGTCTCGTGAACGTCGTGATTGTTCATTCGCTGTCAACGCGTCAGGTCCATTTAGACTCACCTGCACTTGTTCAACATGTGAGCCCCGAAGCCAGTAAAGCTCAGTGACTGCCTGAAGCAGTGAGCCACCCGCAGCACATCTGCATATCCAAGCCTCGTTGCCCGCCGCAGCACTTCCTTCCACCCGCTAGTTCCGAGTACTTCGACATCCCCACGATTGCCTAATCGCGAACACACAACACGAACGCACAACATGGCTTCACACGAGCGAGGGAGAAGCGTGGGTAGTCGCAAATTAACGAAGAAGCGCAGAGAGTCGAGGAAGGAGCCGCGCAGGATGTCGCTGGATATTCCCGAGCGCTTCATGGACGGGGAGGATGCGCAGGACGATGTCACGGCGCCAAAGCGGAACAACACCATGTCGATGAATCAGTCTATATTCTCCATGATTGCTCGAGCCGGTCAGCAGTCCCAGACAGATCTTGGGACTATGCAGGAGGTGGATTCGGGCGATAGCGAAGATGAGGGCAAGAGAAAGACACCATTCCACAGCCTGGACGGCGCTGCAAGAATAAGTCGCCTGAGCTCGGCGAACGACTTCCAGAACGCACCAGACGAGTCGCGGGACAGCAAGGTGGATAAGGACAAGCACAAGAGGACAACATCGGAGAACAGGCTGCTGCGGTCACTGCCCAAGTTGAAGATGTCGAGCAGGAAGGATGGAAGGTCGGAAGCGCAGCCCACAGACTTGATGTCATCCTCCCAGTTCCTGCCGCCTCGACCGTCTGAGAAAGCGTCACCTGCGATACCCACAAGTGAACAGCCCTCAAAAGGCAGTGCAAAGACAGCCCCCGGAAAAGACGTACACGTCGAAAAAGCAAAAGCCTCTAGTCGGGGGAGTAGAAACGGGAGCTCGGCTGGTGTGGCTAAGAGCAAGGCGCCAGTCACTCTTTCCAGTAGGATACAGCAGATATTCGAGTTTGACGAGGTCGAAGAGGTCATTTCAGAATATCCCTGCTGGCTGCTCCAGAGTATCCTGCTGCAGGGGTACATGTACATCACCCAGAAGCACATATGCTTCTATGCGTATATACCCAAGAAACATGTGAGCTTACAAAACTTCTCTCTTCAAACAAGTGGCTGATTATCGTAGCACGACGTCAGTAAGACTGGTTACCTCTTCAAGCGAGGTCGATCCAAGTACAACAGATACTGGTTCATTCTCCGAGGCGACGTCTTGTCATACTATACAAACCCAGCAGAGCTCTACTTTCCGCGAAACCGTATCAACCTGCAATACGCCATTTCGGCCGAGGTTCTCGAGGCTAAGAAAAAGGGTGACGACGAGACCACATTCATCGTTACCACCGACGAAAGGACACTACAGTTCAAGGCTGATAGTGCGGTGAGTGCAAAAGAATGGGTGAGGTCCATTCAGAAGGTCATCTTTCGTACGCACAATGAGGGCAACAGCGTCAAGATCTCGTTGCCAATCCAGAACGTCCTCGAAATCGAGGAGAGCTCGATACTAGATTTCGCGGATACGGTCAAGGTGCGCGTGATTGACAATGATGAGACATTTGCTATTGATGAGGTAATTATTTGTTCTGGGTTCTGTGTTATGTGAGACTTTGCTAAACTTGGTAGTACTTCTTCTCGTTCTTCACCAATGGCCAAGACGCACTTAACGTTTTGCGCATTATGATCAACGACAATGAACATCACCAAGGAAACGACCATACTACGACCACTTCTACCCCTCTACGTACACCAAATTATCGTGACGATACGACACCGGGTAGTCCGAGCAACGCGCCTCATATCAAAGAGAACGTTCGAGCCACCCTTTCACCCCTTCCTGGCCCACGTGCTGGCAGGCCTAGCATAGGTGACGTATCTGCGCGATCTAGTACCGATGTCAACCGGAAGAGCTGGGACGTGCGACGCAGCACGGAAGCCAACCGCACCTCCCGTCGCCCAAGCCACGAGGTACGGCGCAGTTTTAGTGGTCAGTATGATAGGCGAGCGAGAAGCCCAAGAGATCAATCACCACTATCGCCACGGGCTACCGATTCGGAGTCTGCCACTCTTTCCCTCGAACCTGGTACCGAGTCTTCGGCTGCAGTGCAATCCATGGATGAGAGCGGGGCATCCGCATCACAAATTCTCGACCGTTCTGATTTATTTCGTGCGCCCGCACTTGACTCCCCTACGCCCGCTTCGGGCAGAATAGATCCTGCTAGAAATTCACAGGATACCACACGCTCTTCTGGAGTGGGAAAACCGCAGATAAAACCTGCATCACGACCTGCAAAACGGCCCAACAACGCCCCACCGCTAGTGGGTGCGCATGACACAGATGAGGACACAGATACTCAATCAGGACAACCACCATTATCGGGCTCCTCGTCTGCTCTCCAGGACATTGCATCGTATCCACTGCAGAAAGCCTCCGGCTTAGCAGGGTTCCTTCGAAACAGGTCGAAAAAGATGGGCAGTTTGCTCGCGACTGAATCAATGGGATACTATGAGAAGGTGTCCGGAATGCTGGTGGGCGGCCGGAAGCACTATAACACCGCAGAAGGCCTCGAGCCTAACGATCAGATACACGGCTTTGAAGACGACGAGGATGCAGTGAAGGCGGCAGAGAACTTTAGGGAACACTTTGCCTTCCCTGAGACAGAAATACTCCAGTCGTCATTCTTTGCATCGCTTCAGCGAGTGTTGCCTAACTACGGGAAGATTTACATCAGCTCGAGGTATTTTTGCTTCCGTAGCTTGATGCCTACTTCAAAGACGAAGGTATGTTGGTCTTCGAAGTTTGATCATAAATGAAGGCGCTGACTGGCTTAGCTCATCCTGCCCATGAGAGACATCGAAAACGTCAATAAGGAGAAGGGATTTCGACTTGGATATCATGGACTTGCGATTGTGATCAGGGGGCATGAAGAACTCTTTTTCGAGTTTTCGAAGGCTGAATATCGCGACGAGTGCGCCATCACGGTGCTACGTATCTTGGAGAACACCAAATATCTTGAAGAAGATGACGAGTCTTCTGGAGTCGATAGCGAAGACGAAGCAGCCAAAGCAGAACACGACCTTCTACAACAGGCGCGACAAGACACCGATGCTGGGAAGCAGGTCAATGTGCCGGATGTTATGCGCGCTGCAGAGCACGATCGGATCCCACTAATCTTCGACGACCCACTCGCCTCTTTCGTCGACTTCAAACCGTCGGAGCCGCTGACGATCGTTTGCCTGACTATTGGGTCGCGAGGTGATGTTCAACCCTACATCGCGCTGTGTAAGGAGCTCTTGAAGGAAGGTCACAAGCCACGAATTGCTACGCATGCTGAGTTCGAGCCGTGGGTGCGGAAGCATGGTATTGACTTCAGACCTGTTGGCGGTGATCCCGCAGAGCTCATGCGAATCTGTGTCGAGCACGGCATGTTTACCTATGGCTTCATGAAAGAGGCCAATGCCAAATTCCGCGGTTGGCTTGACGAAGTATGCAGCTCTTCGTGGAGGGCGTGTCAGGGCGCCGATGTTCTGATCGAAAGTCCCAGCACGATGGCTGGTATTCACATTGCAGAAGCCTTGGAAATTCCTTACTTCCGCGCCTTTACGATGCCTTGGACTCGCACTCGAGCCTATCCCCATGCGTTCTCGGTCTTGGAGAACAAGATGGGCGGTGGGTACAATAGTATCACGTACATCACTTTCGACGCCATCTTCTGGACAGCCATCTCGGGCCAGGTCAACAAGTGGCGCCGCAGAGAATTGGGGTTGTCGAATACGTCTCAAGCCAAGATGCAGGCAAATCTTCGACCGTTTCTGTACAACTTCAGCCCCCATGTGGTCCCTCCACCACTTGACTGGCCCGATTGGGTCCGTGTTACGGGATACTGGTTTCTGGATGAGGCCGATATGTATGAACCACCTCCAGACCTGAAAGCGTTCATCGAGCAGGCACGCAAGGATAACAAGAAGTTGGTTTACGTTGGCTTCGGCTCCATTGTCATCGATGACCCCGCCGCTCTCACAAAGACGGTCGTCGACTCGGTATTGAAGGCAGATGTACGCTGTGTGCTGTCCAAGGGCTGGTCCGATCGCTTGGAGACCAAGGACGCTTCGAAGCCCGAGATGCCTCTGCCAGCAGAGATCTTCCAGATTCAGTCGGCACCCCATGACTGGCTGTTCAAGCAGATGGACGCAGCGGTCCACCATGGTGGATCTGGTACGACTGGAGCAAGCCTTCGGGCTGGTATCCCTACCATCATCAAGCCCTTCTTTGGTGACCAGTACTTCTTCGCTCAGCGCGTCGAGGACTTGGGTGTTGGTATCTGGCTGAAGAAGGTCAACACGAGTGTGTTCAGCCGAGCGTTGTGGGAAGCGACGAACAGCGAGCGTATGATTATCAAGGCGAAGGTCTTGGGGCAGAGGATCCGCAAGGTAAGCACGCTTTGACTCCAACCACACTATCTTTTACTGACGAAATTCTAGGACAAGGGCACACAGGTAGCCATCCAGACAATATATCGCGAGCTCGATCGTGCTCGCTCGCTCATCAAGAAACACGTCAAGCAGGATGACGACAACACGGATGAATTCGAGGATGAGTGGACGATAGTCGAGGAGGGTGAGGAGGTCGACGTATCTCACCCCTTTGAGCTGCAGCAGGCGGTGATGGGTCTGAATCAGGATGAATCACGAACGGGTCGAGGCGCTTCGGTGTTGGGGAACATGGTGTCGAGAGGCGGGCAGAAGCGCAACTCCGAGTCAACGCAGCGAGGCTGAGTATATTTTTGTTTTCCATTTGGGGGGTTCAAGCACAATTTGCGAGGCGTATAAGTGGTTTTGGAATAGATACGAGCGCACAAGATTTGATAACGACGGATTTGAGCGGTTTTCATAGACACGTAGCGTGAAGCGTTGTGGAGTGACTGTCTTGGGTATGCATGCGGTAATGGTAATATCATCTCATGTCAGTCCATGTGATGGCAGCTTTTGTTTTTGACTGTTCGCACTGGACATGAACGGGATCGAGGCAGTCATTCGACTGACTGAGTCACCCAAACACGAGTTCGTCGTCAACATGTGCTCATGCGAGCTTGACAGGCTGGACAGCACTGAGGTAGTTGCCTAGCGTGAGCGGTGAGGGTAGACGTATATGTCCACCGATGTGCCATGTCCCGTTCTCTGGTGTTCAACGTTTGGATAAACATGCCCACAGACGAGGCGTGGTCTTCCTTGAGAGGGAGAGCGGGAGTTTGTTGATCAACTCACGTGATGTACTACCAGAGAGCCTAAAGATGACCCCTGGCTTCCCCTCGCCTACAAAAGCCCGGCGCCCGCTCGTCGTTTTGGCCTTTTTGGAGCAGCAACGCCAAGATCCCTGCCACTCAGTTTATACATCTGTCGCACACCAGTTCCCTGCGGCGATCTGTTACTACTATTACCACCACCACTACTACCACTTTTGTCACCACCATCACTACACGCTCGTGTTTCTGCAACGTCATACCGCGTAGTTGTGTCGCCAAGCTCCGACTCAAGCTCAAGCTCCAAGCTCCCGCTCACGTACCGAATGCGCCGATTGACGTCGCGACGCGCCTACCACTGCCACACCCTCGACACCGACGTCGACACGCGCATGGGCGGCTGCACAGAGGAATGAAGATCTCATCGCCCCCGGGCCTGCACTATCCCATCACCATCCAGGAGCTGCACCAGGCGCGCAATGCCGACGTCAAGCGGTCGGACCGCCTGTTCACCTACTACTACGAGAGCACCGTGACCGAGGGCGACAAATGGGGCGGTGAAAAGACGGTCAAGAAGCGCTTTCCCACGCGCTTCGACGCGAGCACCGAGGGCAACATTACGCGATGGTTCATCAAGGCGGGCACCGTCATCCAGCGCCCAGGCGTCGAGCTGCTCGAGCTGGAGGAGCCCTGCACCCACGAGACGCAGTTTGGCGGCCTCTGCGCCGACTGCGGCCTGGACATGACAAAGGTCGACTACCTCACCAAGGAGCGCAACGTCGACCGCGCCACGGTCAACATGACGCACGACAACGTCGCCCTGCTCGTCAGCCACAAGGAGGCTGTGCGCGCCGAGGAGGACACCAAGAAGCGCCTGCTGGGCGCGAAGAAGCTGATCCTGATTGTCGATCTCGATCAGACCGTTATCCACACGACATGCGAGAAGACGATTGCCGAGTGGAAGGCCGACCCCGAGAACCCAAACTACGACGCCGTCAAGGACGTGCAGGGCTTCCGCCTGCCCGACGACAACGTCTCCAACGTGGGCGCCAACATGTACTACGTCAAGATGCGCCCGGGCCTGAAGGGCTTCTTTGACCGCATGTCGAAGCTGTACGAGATGCACGTCTACACCATGGCCACGCGCGCATATGCCCAGGAAGTGGCCAAGATTGTCGACCCCGACCGCAAGTACTTTGGCGACCGCATCCTCAGCCGCGACGAAAACTACACAGACAAGCTGAAGAGCCTGCAGCGCCTGTTCTACCAGCAGACGGCCATGGTGGTCATCATTGACGACAGAGCAGACGTCTGGCAGTACAGCCCTCACCTGGTCCGCGTGCCCGTCTTCAACTTCTTCCCCGGCGCCGGCGACATCAACGCAAGCTTCTTGCCTAAGCAGCAGGAGCTCGTCACGTCTACAAAGGCGAAACCCGTTGCAGAAAAACCCGAGGCTGAGCCCTCCAACGCCGTCTCGGACACCGCAAAGCCTGCCGAATCCGCATCTGCAGAAAGCACAAATGACACCATGAACGAATTGGAAGCTCAACTGATCACTTCAATGGCGGTCGGCGAGAGTTTGGAAACACTAGCAGAGCAGGCCAAGGAACAAGAAAAGGTTATCATTGCGCAACAAACCGAGCGGCCGCTCCTACAGAGGCAGCTTATGCTGGACAAGAAAGACGAAGGAACCGATGATCAGTCGCCCAACCACCAAGTCGAGAACGGCAATGTTGTGCCTGCAGAGTCTCACACTCGGCACAGCGTCTTGAACAACGACGATCGGGGACTGGATGTCATGGAGGCGAATTTGCGACGTGTGCACCGGACTTTCTACGACGAGTATCTCAAATCAAAGGCGGTACCAGCTGGCGGCCGCATCGCAGAACTAAAAGGCGAGAGGAGTCCCAAGAAGCGTCCATTCAACGATGTGATCCCACATTGCGGCGAGCTCATGCCGCGCATCAAGCAAGAGGTACTCGACGGCGCAGTCGTAGTCTTCTCGGGCATCATTCCACTCGGCGTGGATGTCCAGACGTAAGTCTTACCCGCCCCCTATCACAACGCCCAAGCTAACACACCGCAGCTCCGACTTTGCGCTCTGGATCAAAAGCTTTGGCGCCGAAGTAGCTATCAACGTGACCCGGCGCACTACCCACGTAATCGCGAATCCCGACCGCAAAACAACAAAAGTAAAAAAAGCAGCACACTACCCCCACATCAAGATCGTCAACCCAGAATGGATGTTCCAGTGCTGCACGCGCTGGCAACACGTGGACGAGACCCCATACACCATCGAAGTCGATCCAGCAGAGCGCGGTAATTCCCCTTTCGAAGACCTCGACGATGATGTCACCGGCGAAGAGGATGCCGAGTCCCCCGTCACGCTCGCCTTGACGGCAGACACATGGGCGAGCCTAGACGACGAACTCGACGATTTCCTAAACGAGAGCGACACGGAAACCGAAGCTGAAGCCGAGGCCGAGGGCAACAGCGGGAGTGAAAGCGACGCCGAGAGCGTCCGCTCAGACAACAGCTCCACTTCCCAATCCGCAAACCCCGGAAGCACAGATAAAAATGCTCCGAAAAAGAAGCGCAAACGCACTTCCACCTCCACAGAGGTAAGCGAAGCCGATGACAGCGACGCAAGTGCGTCTACATCCCGCCTTCAGCGCCGCAAAAAACGCACCATGGAGCGTGTCACTAGCCTCACGAACGTGCTCACCGCGGAGAAGAGCTCGGGGCTGCCGAGCCCAGAGGCCACAGGGCCTGAGGAAGTGGATAAAGACGGCGAGGAGGAGGGGGATGATGGGCTGGAAGCTGAAATGCTGGCGGGGTTTGGGAGTAGTGATGAGGAGTAGAGGGGGAAGTGGACAGGAGTTAGGCGATTTCATGCTTTGGGGATTATATACACTGTTCTTGCATGAAGATGAGATGAGATTGGGGGGATGCATAGCGCGGTGTCTTTGGCATGGAGTCTGGCATTGGTTGTTATCCTGGTGGGATTTGGTACTTTTGGGGGCGTTTATGTAGTGCGTTCGATGTTTATGCTGCGAAAGGGCAGGACATGGGCAGGGCGTCATCTGAATGAATATGAACTTGATCTTTGATGTGTACATGGATATGTACAACGCTTAATCGCTTCCCATTTGATCCTAGTTTGACTGCAATCACCAACACTCTAATGAACAGCGAAGAATTTGGTCGATTGCAAATGACAAATGCGATGTGATTGAGCTATGGTTTGGTAAGGTGCATTCGCCTATTCCCCGTGATCCTACGCGAAAAATACCTATCCATCCGTTTTGTAACCCCTTTCCCGTTCCGATGTCCCGTTGCAAATACCGCCCAGGACAACCTTCTAGTCACATATCCATGCGCCTGACAAAGTCTCAATAAAACGCCAGCCAGCCCACACATACATAATATTATACAGAGTGCCTCGAGTCTCGATGCTTCTCACCACGTAGTAGGCACCTTAGAATACTCCTCCTTGCTAATCCTCAAGTCGTCAAAGACCGAATCGTCACCTATTACCAGTTAGTCATGCGAAACGAAATCAAGTAAAGATGAAAGAAGAGTAACGTACCATGCAGATGCTGAACCCTCAGTTCGTCCTCATGCTCCAGCTTCTCCAGCTCCTCCTGCGGTGTCTCTTTATCGTGTTTCTGGTCCTTGGTCGTGGGCTCCATGCCCGCCTCGGCGTCCTCACCGATGAGCAGGATTTGGCAGTACTCGTGGTCGAGATGGTGGGGCTTGACTTCGGACCAAGCTAGGTTGCGGAAGGCTTCGATGATTCTGTGCGTGGTCAGTTCGCTGAACATGTCATAGTTGTTTTGGTATGAGACTTACTCCTTTGAGAAAGCGGGCTTGTGGTCTAATTGAGCGCTTGCGGGGCCACTGCGCTCGGGGTTCTTGACACTGACGATGAAGCTGCCTTGGGACTTGATGCCGAGATCCTCTTGCACTTGACCTAGCTCCGAGGGGATTGTGGTCGAGTAAACGAGATGTGTAGTCGCGTCTTCGGTGCGCGTAATCGCATATACACCCTCAGCAACAGGCGTGACGGGGTCGTTTTGCCGCGTGCCCTGCGTCTTGGTCTCGTAGGCATCGCCTTTGAAGAAGTTGTCCTTCAGGTCCTGGATTGTGGTATTTGCCTTCTCGACAAACGCCATGAACTTGTCATTGCTGGACTTGGGAAACACCTTCTTAGGCAACGCCATTAGACGGTTGTTCTTTAGGTCTTGGAGAGCGCCGTCGCCGAGTTTTGCGCCGGTAGGGAGAGGTCGTAGGACGAAGAAGGTTCGTTGCAGATCGCCCACGCTTGAGGCATCGTCGATGCTGACGCGGTTGCGGGTGAAGAAGTAGATGACACCTTTCTCGAGGATGTTCGACGGCATCTGCTTTTCGCGCTGGGAAGACTCTTCGATCGCACCGTCGCCAATGGCCTCTGGCTTCGATTCATCGGCAGTCTTATCTTCCTGTGACTTGCCATCGGTCTCTGCTGTCTTTGCCTCGTCACCGGTCTCGGCTACCTTCACGTCGCCATTGGCCTCTGAAGTCTTCGCGTCATCGTTTGTCTGTTCGTCCTCGGTGTTGTTGTTTGCTTCTTCGTCCGCGTTGTTGGTCTCTTCGGCCTTCGCATTCTCGTAAGCATCCTCTAACATCTCGTCGTCGACTTTTGTGTCTGTTTTGGCTTCTTCTTCTTTAGTCTCGACTTGCTGTTCAGCTGGCTTCTCTTCAAACGCGTCAACCTTCGCGTCTTGACCCTGCACAGCTGGTGCAGTATCGTTCACCTCACTGTCTTCTTGTTTCTTGTCGCCAATCATCTCCTCAATGGTCGCTTGCTTCTTTGCAGTCTTGCGCTCACGCTTGGGAGATGGTTCACTCTCTTGCTTCCTCTTCGTTCCAGCGACAGCATTCTGGCCCTTTGCAGGGCTGGAACTGCTACCATTGCGTGTTGATGCGCGTGTTCCTGCCATGATTGCTGATTGATGAATGTTTGAGGAGAGTCTGCAGAGAAATATGCGAAAGTTGGGTGTTATGAATGAGGAATTCAAAGATAAAGGGTGAAATACAACGAGGATACAATGCCTCAGGGTCGCCTCGCGTTTAAGGCTAAGTGAGTCCTGACGTCACGCGTTTTCGTGCCACCACCGCACGTGCTGAACTCTAATTACCAGAACGAGACGCGATCAAAAGGGATGGCTAGTTGCACAAATTGCGTCACGACAGTGAGAGCTGCGCATGATGTAACTGGGCGTTCTGCGCATACGTATTAGCTTGCAATCTCTCTTTCCAATCCTGTAGCCTGTTGCACGTACTTTGATAACTGATTGATGACTTGAAAGATGGCTTCATTATGGCTCTAGCAACATTGAAGTGTGACCTCCACTCCTCGCAAGTATTTGGAAGCGACTAACGCCAAAGTTTGCTATCCTTCATTGTTATCTTGCGATGTATATTAATGGCCGTGCTTGTCCCAAAACTCTCTGATGCCTTCAGCTATGCCATCGGGACTTGGCTTCTCTGCGCAGACGTCGGGAGTGAAGTCGAACTCGTGGATAAGATAATCGCGAGTAGTTGGGCCGATGGTCACTATGAGAGTATCTCTTTGACTAGTGATAGGTTTGGCTTTCCCGGTGTTTGTGTCCAGGAAGCCCAGGCTCTCGAGCATGGCTTGACAACCAGTCGGAGAGAAAACGACAATCCATTGAAGTTTTGATCCGTTCTCTATATTGTGTCGCCAAATTTCCGTAAAGTTGGCTTTGAACGACATCATTTCTCCAGTTTCGTATATAACTAGTTCGTCCACCTTGGATCTCCTCTGTACGTCAAGCTTCTCTGATTCAAGTGTTTTAGGTATAATGTCCCTTCTCTTATCGCCAACAAGAAACAAAATAGGTGGTTTCGTAGCCCCTGCGTGTATGCCATTGTAATGCTCCAAGATGAAGGCCGCCAAAGTTTCTCCATTACCTGTTTCCTCACCCAGAATGGGACAGCGCAGGTTCAGCGACCTCAACCCACGTGCCGTGGCCGGTCCAACAACGTATAATGGAAAACTCTCGGGAAGCAACTCGTCCACAGCATGGGTGCCTCTTTCTCGGAGCTCCTCAACGATCTGGGTGAAGGCTTCCACAGCACGCTGAGAGGTGAAAATCATAGCACCGTAAGTGGCAAGTCCCTGTTGCGACAATGGTACAAGCCCCCGACTAGCGACATAACGTCGCACCTCGTCTAACGCAGCCTGCTTGAATCGGTGCTCCAGAACAGGTACAAAGACGGGCGCGTAGCGTTGATCGTCACATGTTGTGAACAGCTCTTCGTATGTGTCTGTTGGCACTGATTTGGTTTTTAGTAGGAGTATAGGGATCTTGTCTTCTGCCATTGGTGTCGTTGATCGTTGAAAGGTCGAACGCAAGACGAGAACAACGTTGGGGTTTTAGCGTGCCAAGGTGGATTCACGACCTCGAATTTCACTCGGTCCCTCGATCTGTCCCCAGCAATTATAAAATTTGACCGTGCTCACCCTACTCCCCGGGCCACACTCTTCGCACGTCGCATCGACCACTGTACTCGACCGATCTATACAATTGACCACCGACATGGCCGAATTCGCGACTCCCTCCGCTGCACAGGTGGCTACCGCCGATGCCTCTGCTGCTCCTCAGGAAAAGCAGCAGATCACCAAGCCTGAGAAGCCCGATGAGGAAAAGTACAAGACGGACCTCGCACAGGCGGAGAAGGAACACACCGCTGCCCAAGAAAAGCTGGTGAGTAACCCCGCCTCCACAACTCTGTCCATGCACTCAGCGCACGAGCCGTCGGGTACCTGCGTCGCAACAGACCCTCTCTTGTCAAATTTACTGACGGTGTAACAGAATGCCTGCAAGGCGAAGCTCGACCTCGCCCGCCCTAACAATAAGGACTCGCCCAACGGAAAGCGCCAGCAAGAACTCAAGACCGAGTTGAATGCGATCCGCACAGCCCAACAGGGCAACAAAGGCTCGCGCAACGCTGTATTTGAGAAGATCAAGAAGCTCGACGAGCAGCTCAAGTCGCGATTGGCTGAGCTCAAGACTGCAAAGGGCCGCGTCAACTTCAGGTCTGTCGAGGATGTCGACCAGGAGATTGCACGCCTCCAGAAGCAGGTCGACAGCGGCATGATGAAGCTAGTGGACGAGAAGAAGGCCTTGTCTGAGATCAGCAACTTGAACAAGACCCGCAAGAATTTCTCCGCCTTCGACTCGCAGCAAAAGGGCATTGACGACATCAAGGCCCAAATTGCCGAACAGAAGAAGACACTGGACGACCCAGAGCAGAAGGCGCTGAGTGAGAAGTACACCAGGCTCCAGACTGAACTTGATGGTCTCAAGGGCGAGCAGGACGAGGCTTTCAAGAACTTGAAGGCCCTCCGTGAGGAGACTGACAAGGCGCGCGCTCTCCAACAGGAGAAGTACCAGGCAAGGAAAGAACTCAAAGACACGTACTACCAACAGAAGCGTGCGTTCGCCGACTACGACTACCAGGCTCGCAAGATCCGCAACGAGAAGAAGAAGCAGGAACAGCAGCAATACCTGGCCTCCAAGCGCAAGGAGGCTGCCAGCAGCCGCCTTGAGGAGGCCAGCGCACCCGCATACCAAGACGAGATCAACTCTACCGAAGGGCTGATCCGTCATTTCGACCCATCTGCTCTGCCTGCTAAAGAGACCGCTTCCGCCAGTCAATTCGCTGCTTCCGCACAACGTACTGTCGACGATGCTGGTCTCAAGGGCACTCGTGTCTCCAAGAAGGACCAAGAGGAAGAGAGCTACTTCGTTGGCACTGGCGGCAAGAAGGGCAAGAAGGGCAAGAAGGGCGGCGCTGCTCCTGCCGTGACCAAGTTCAACCTCAACATGGGTATCATTGCGGAGTTGGCAAAGGTTGGTGTCGATGCTCCCTCGAGCCAAGCTGAGGTCCCTTCCACAGTCGAGAAGCTGAACGAGAAGCTTGCGCACTGGAAGAAGGACCAGGACCGCAAGACTAAGGAGGTGAGCTTGCCTGTACATCATGCTTTAACCAATGCTAACAATGCACGTAGAACATCGCCAAGGCGCAGAAGGAGATCGAGCGTCTCGAGGCGGAGGAAACCGAGGGCACCAACGGTACCAGTGACTCTGCTCGCAAGCCGGCTCAGAAGAACGTCAACGGCTCGTCCCCATCCGCCGAGCTCAACCAGGAGAAAGACGGTGCTACAGATGCTGCTGAGGAGCTCCAGAAGGCATCCATCGAAGACAAGGAAGAGGAGGCCACAGAGGCATAAGCTATGCTGGCGAGATAAGCTCAGTAAGGATAATCAGTTCTCAAAAGTTTGGCAATCTACCTGGGATATCGCATTGCCTACGGTTTGGCATATTCTTCTTCTTCTTTCCAGCCTGGGATACGGTTCTCGCAGGTATGTTTATGGGATAACGATACGGCGTCGATCTTAAGGTTTCACGATGTATTTCTATGTTCTTTAGAAGTATCAGGAAATCTTGATCGGGAGTATATTTCTTTAATGTCTAAGTTCAAACGTTCCAATCCCATCTTTCAATATGAAGTGTTGATATGTGAGATATTGTAGGAGCTTGGGTTGATGGCTTGTACACATGATCGATCCTGATGGTAATATAAAGATAATCGTTTTACCTTCACTGTTGACTTATTGTTAATGTGGTCGATCACGATCTACATCTGCTATCAGATCGCGCCATTTCCTCCTAGTGAATTGTGGGGTCTTCCACGAGGGTCCTTCCGAGGTGACATTCGACTGACGTCATGAAGTCTGCCCAGACTAGGTACAAAACGCGTCGTACCGCCCCTCAAACACACCACTACCCCGCTGCACATTGTTCAGTCAAAGGTACACGTTGTTCTCGACTGATTGAACCCCACCAACTGACACTTTCCTCACAGCTACCGGTACATCAAACTCTCACATCATCACCATGTCTTCCTCCTTCAGCAACACAGACACCGGCTCCAAGGCCGCCGACCCCTACACAGAGAAGAACAAGGATGAGGTTTCCCTCAAGGACAAGGTCGAGGATCTCTTCACATTCATCGACAGCACCAAGTTCTGCTTGATGACCACGCATGCCACAGACAGCGATCTATTGGCCTCAAGAGCAATGGCCTTGGCCGCTAAGGTTTGTCGGCCCAAGCCTCAATATGAGTGTTCCAGCGTCTAATCAATGAGCAGGAAGGACACGGCTTCGACCTCCTCTTCCACACTAACACTGAGTCTGGCAAGACGGATGATCTCAAGGATGACTCCGTTATCAACCTCGGCTTCATCGACTCTTCTGGCCAATGGGCTAGCATTTCCGGTCACGCCTCGATCGAGACCGACCGTGCGATCGTCAGGAAACACTACTCTCCAGCTCTCAAGGCGTGGATTGGCGATCTCGGCGACGGCAAGCACGACGGCGGCCCAGAAGACCCGCGTATTGGCATCATCCGTGTTAAGGCTCAGACTGTCCAATATGCTGTCTCAAGGAGGACAACTGTTGGCGGATACGTCGAGTTGGCGAAGGGCATCGCGACGGGCGAGTCCCCAAGTGTGAATAAGCTGAGGCACATCGACGAGGCCGAGATCAAGCAGTGGAGGTCGCAGTAGATGCGTTCCTATGAAACGGAAGAACCACGAAGCATGAAAATACGAAACGGGCATAAATAGAACCCTTTCCAGCGCTACGGTGCAAAACCATGTGTATTTAGCATGAGTGTAATGCATAATGCGTTCGATAAACAGACCGGCATATCTTTTGTGTGTTTATGTAACACAGCCAACGCAACCATGTTCTCAGATCTCATATTGTTGTCAGCACTTTTGCACCCGATTATGGCAAAACAGAGCTGTTCTCGCAGCAACATTCGCTTATGAGGCAAAACTTTCGGCGAGAAGTGAACGGCGACAGAAGCATGACGTCACACTTGAGTGCTTTCACATGCAACTTTACACATACATCTTCGCCTCAAAAAGTATTGAACACCCCCCGATTTTCTGCCTGCGTAACAACCTATAGTCACCCAAATTCTAGGATGGAGAATCCAGGTCAATATTCTCCCCAGATCGCAATCCAACGATCAATATATTAATGTCTCCACAGTGAAAGAAATCTCGGGCGTGATTCACCTTCTCACGCAATCACCTCCCTCAATCCAACGCGAAACAATCGAAACATACTTCACACCTAATGCTTCGTTCACACACCCATTCTGCCGGACAGGCAGCTGGGGCTCAAAGTCAGGACTCAGCTCGCGCTTCCTAATACAGACCATATACCGGTGGTACAAAATTATGAGTCCGAACATTGACATCACAGTGCGGTCTGTCGGTAAGTAATATTTCATGCATGCATGCTGATGCAGCTGTAGCTGACGAGCGCGAACAGCCTTTGATGAACCCAACCTTCTTCTCTATGTACAAATCTTCCAAATCTTCCGCGCCTGGATTGTGCCCTTTTACTACGCGCCCGTCAATCTAACCACAGTCATTACATTGCAACGCAATGAGGGGGATGGCAAGTACTATATCGCGGAGCAGAACGATCTGTATCAGGTTGATCAGTTTGTGAAGTTTGTTGCGCCGGGGTCTTGGGTGTTGGTGTGGTTATTGCAGTTCTGGGCAACGTTTTTCTGTGTGCTGGGTACTGTGGCCGGAATTCCGATCACTTGGGTCGAGGAGAATTGGTTGGGTTACGTGGGTGGGAATATTAAGAGGAATGGTAAGAGGCAGAGGGGTGAGATGAGACGGTTGGATGTTGTCAAAAAGCAGTTCTAGGAGTGACTGAGCCGGGTAATAGTATATGCAATATTGAAGTAATTACTATCTATAGGAAGATCAGCTAGTTGTTGAAAGAACTGCCAGAATTAGCTAGGCAGACATAATGCCATGTAAACATTGATCTTGCCGCAGACCGGGCTTTTGGAGAGAGAAGGAACCCAAGAATAGAAACAAGAGTGACAATGCATCAAACGCATACTTGCGGAGGTTCGACTTTAAAGTACTAGCCTGCAGCTCTGAACGCCACTGAGATATCACGCTTGCATAATTCGCTCTTGACTTCCTCTTTGGGCTCAACACTTGATGGTCACTGGACTCATTCCAGCCACCATATCACAGTCTGCATTCGAAAGGGTAGTAACATTTATTAGCTCACTCCATGCAACTTCGAGAGACTCATGATTGGGCTGTGCTCAGGATGCCTTGCATACAACACAGCCTTGTACCACCCTCGTACACAAGGCTGGAACACGGACAAGATTGAAAGCTTATGTACTATCGCTTATAATGAACACTGTGTCCTTGAACGAGAGCGCAAAACAACCTGACAAAACCGTCTGTCACGACGTGCATTGCCTGAAATTAGAGGTACGATGTTGCGACAACGTTCCGGCAGCAATTCACCCACCTTTATCAACTTAGTCGATTCTGATCCTCGGGAATCTTACGAGTCCACAAGGACTACAGACAGCGGAACGGCTGTTGTACGAAGTCATACGTTTACTTCGCCCGCTGAAGATTCTTCGTCGCAGTACTTACGGCCTCGCGAAGGGCACAGCGCAGATGCCACAATAGAACAGCTCTTGCGGGTTGACGAAGATCAAAGTGAGGATGCTACGACTGAGCAACATACAATCTCCAACCAGTATCCATCAAACGCCATTCCCAAAGAGAAGGCTGCACATGTTCCAGCGCAGACATACACCGAACAACCCAAGATGTGGAACCCCTTCTGGTTGCGAAAGAGGTGGCTCATCTCGTATGCTACGCTTTTCGGTGTCTTGGCCTTCGCGGTGCTTGCATTGTATCTTGTCTCTGTTCGCTTGAATGGGCTCGGAGCCTCGAAGAGTACAACAGAGATGATATACCTCTGGAGGTTCTGCCCCACAACAGGTATGAGCATGCCCTTTCCATTATTCCCAACCCTACTGACTTTTTACAGTTCTTGTTGCGGTACTTGCGCTCTGGAACCCTGTGGATTACTTTACTAGACTACTCCAACCTTGGTTGAATCTTTCGAAGGGTCCTGCTTCTGCGTCCCGTACTCTTTTTCTGGATCTTGTGTCGCCTCTACAGCCGGTGATACTTTATTCGGCAATCAAAAACTTTGAATGGCCCGTTGTCTTGACGACGATTGTTGCAATAGCTTTGACGGCGATCGTGAGTACTCTTCTTCGCAAGCCAATCCATGTAAGCTGACCAATACCAGAAAATCATATCCACTGGTCTCTTGACTATACAATCAACGTCTTTATCTGTTTCAAACTTTACCCTCACGAAAACGGCGACTTTTGATGCAAGCCTGTGGAATAGTTCGTATCTGGATACTGAGGCCGTTTCATTTTATAGCGGGATTCACCGGGAGAATCTTACACAGCCTCCATGGACAACGGACCATTTCGTGGTGGAACCTTTCACCCTTCCTGCCGACGATGGAGTTCCTTCGAATTTGACATACGCAGCCACCACCAATGGTGTCTTTCCCGGGCTCGATTGTGATGAAGCAAAACTGACTCAAGAACCCTCATATTACAACGGAACGACTGAGATGCGAGCCAACATGACATTTCGATCCAATTCTTGCGAGACTCGGGTCATCCTAGATCTCGCAGACGGCACACAAGCTTTTGATCGGCAGTATAAATGGGCCGGAGAAAATTATGTTGGTGAAGTCCAAGCGATTGATTGTTCGGGCCAAACTCAGTTTCTTGTCACTGTGACACAAGCAAATAAAAATCTTAAGGTCACAAACTACAGGTGAGTGCTATGCTCCAAAAATAGGAACTCTATTGAAATTTGCAACAGTGCTTTGATATGTCGACCATTCTACCGAGTTGAAGATGTTACGGTGCACGTTGACGAGGCCGGACAGCATCGTTACGAATATCCGACATCATCTGGCCATACCAATTTTCAGCTAGACAATCTTGATCCTACTACAGTATTTGCCTATGTAGTAAATGCCTCGAGAAATGCGCCATTGCCTTGGGTTGAGCCATCTGGCAACATTACAGAAGGGAACTTCGCATTCCTAACTCTGGCCGCCATTTCATTCACTAAATCAAACCCGGGAAACTCATATCTAAAGCCCCTCCTGGACGTCCAAACTCTCAGTAATTCAGTATCCAATACATTTGCCGGAATATTCTCTTTGCTGGTATATGACCAAATGCTTCGTCCACAACGAGATTATATTCAAGGAAACTCACATTATTCGGAGGACCGACTGCATGTTAAGAAGTTACCTACCGTTATGATAGTTGTTATGTTTCTGTTGTGCTTGATCTCTACCACAATTCTGCTGTTTGTCAAGCCGGTCGACGTCGTCACATATGATCCGAATAGTATCGTTGGAATAGCAACAACACTTGGTCCGATTCAGGTAGCGAATATCCTGGATCAACCACACTTTAAGAGCGCCATTCAAGCTCTCAAAGGCCACAAACTCTACTCTACCACCCCTGCTTCCAGACACTCACGCGTACATGGAACTCGGTTCGATATTATTGTAGACCCAAGCTTCCAGGATGAAGAACTCAATGTCAACAACGGAGGATCAGGATATCCGAAAAGATCTGCTTGGTGGTGTCCATTCACTTTAAACATTTGGGTAAGAGTTGTGGCAATACTTCTCTGCTTAGCGACGACTGTCGTTCTGGAGATCTTACAAAGGAACTCAGACCACTCTCATGGCTTTGCAGAGGTAACTTTGACTGGCAATGGCCATTTTTGGGTAACGGTCGTTCCCGCCCTCTGGATGACAGGTATAGCACTACTGTACTCATCTATACACTTCAACATTGCTCTCCTTGCACCTTACCATACTCTTACGAGCAAATCAGGAGCGACAGCAAGACGCAGTATCATCACAGACTATCTTGGTAGTACGCCACTCTTCATACTCTTTCAAGCTATACAGAAGCGACATTTAGCGACAGCAATATCCGCTTTTGCCGCTATTTTGGGTGCTTTTCTTACTATCTTTGTGTCCGGCTTGTACACTACAGAGCCATTTACTACCAACGTGGATTTCGAGGTCCAACGAGGTGATGAGTGGAACGTCTCATGGCCTTTTGCAGAAGGTGATAGCTCTGCAGGTCAAGCGCTTCAGTTTATCACATGGAGGAACCTTTCTGAGCCACAGTGGACTTACAACGACCTCGCCTTTCCTTCTATATATCTTCCAAATTATGCTGAGAATGCCACTCTCCAAGAGAAAATCACCACTGCCCTGCCGGCGCGACGGGCTGTGCTCAACTGTACGGCGGTGGGACCAGCAGACAATGTAGTCAGCGTCTCCTCTTATGGTAGTGCGATGATATACACCAAGGTCCTCAACACGTGCTCTGGAGGACCTGGAAAGGAGCTGCCTCTTCGCATCTCCAAGTTAGATATACCTACGTCATACGGTGGTTCTATCTCCCAACTTCTGTTCGACCCTCGTGGCACATCTGCGACATCCCTCGACCCAAATCCAGACCATCCATCATACAACTCTGATGACCAAGCCTGTCCTTCTCTGTCGTTCTTTTTTGGCTCCTTCCAAAACGTGCCCGTGCAGCCCGAGACCAACTATACTTCTCCGCCTCTCAATTTGTCCTCTACAGAAGCTAAAATCACAACTCTAGCCTGTGCCCAAATGATTCAAGAATTGGACACAAGAGTGACATTCCTCCTTCCAGACCTATCCATTGATACTTCAACCCCACCACTTCCTGACGAATCTTCAATGCGCTATATAGGCGGAGTGTACCAGTTTCCAGTTGTTGCTCCCCTACAGAGCACCTTTGACGTCCTATCATCGAACACCACGTTCAAGACAGATACATTTGATCTGGGTACTTTCTTCGCTGCAGTTGTGTATGGTAAAGATGGGATACCGGCTCCAGAGATCGTTGGCGAGGAAAATATCCCACGTCTGATCAGCGGAGTCAGCGACATGTATGGCAGGTATATGGCTCAAGTGATGTCGCGTAAGATGCGGACACTGATCAACCCTAATGGTCAGAATCAAACGTCGAAAGCATCGTTGACGACACAGAAGTTTCGCTTGGTCCAGCATCCAGAGGCAAAGGTTGCGCTACAAGCACTGCTAGGAGTTATGATGCTTTGTGGTATACTATCTTGGGCGACGATGAGAAGAGTGAAGATATTGCCACATGATCCATGTTCTATAGCCGGTACAGCTTGCTTCCTGGCTGGGCGCGAGTTCTGGGGTGAAGATGCTACAGGAAGTAAGGAGCATTGGCTTGAAGATCAGGTATTTCGTCTGGAGATGCGTGGTGATAGATTTGGGATTTATGCTGGGAACGCTGAAAGTGGACGTCTTGTCTCTTGATACTTGTGTTTGTTCGCTATTGTTATATTGACCTCTTCCGAGCTGTGGTGGCGTGGACAATGTAGACTATCAAACATTGTGGACTATTAAACAGTTTATATCTGACTAGAAGCAAAATGATGTGTTTTCATGTCTCCTAGAAGAAGACATACAGATGCGCGATAATCTCTCAATACTGAGATACATCAATACCCAATACTACACAAGCCAAAGCCTACCCAAATTTGACGCAACCCGAAAACCTCATCTACTCAACCTTGCTCTCGAGACTACGACATCTAACACACAAGGTCGCCAACTTCACCATACCCTCCATACCACCAATCGAGTCTAAGACATCCCTCGATGCCTCGGTTTCACGGAACTTCTTGTGCGCATCAACGCCAGACCAGCCGATCAAGGCCATGAGAATTGAGCCTTTCTGTTCTGCGTCACCTCCTTTTACCGGGAAGTCGTTCTCCACGCCCCAGCCGTAGCTCACAGATTCGACGTCGAAGGATTCGCCAATACCATTGTATACAAACTGCTGGAGCTGCGTAGCGGTTACAGTTTTCTTGTCGGGTGAGATGTCTGAAGGAAGATAAACGAGTATGAGTTCCGTCATAGGGGATAGCAAAGGAGAAGATGACGTGAGAGCAACGTGCTTGGTGAATTCTCCATGCGTCATGATATCATACAGCGGTTTGACGGCTTCTTGACCAAATATGGCGTAGTTTCAGTCTTTGTTCAGTTCGTCATGTTCAGGTTGCTCACGACTGGGCAAACTCCTCATGCTCCTCGACCGAGTTGAAGTCGAAGAAACACCATATTTTGGACGGATCTTCCATCTCCAGGCCCCAATAGACCCGCTGTGGGCCTCCCAGAGCGGCGGTGACGGCTTGATAGACTCCTGTCAGGGATCGACCTTCTTTGGTAGTATCATCCATAACATTGATACCGGGCTTGACACCCATACAACCGATCTCGGTAACAGTCATCTCGATTGGGAGTGTTGTGAGAGTTTGGCTGTAGACAAAGAGAGCAACGCAAAAATATAGGTTTGTGATATAGCATAATCGCTTCAAAAATATCTCCCGTCAACTAGGCTGCCATATCTGATGTGATACCTAGTACTTATTCTCTGACGGAAAGGTGTCTCCGCGTTCAAAGAGGTAGGCTGTAGCAAAACCCGGTGTGGTAGGCCTAGATTCTGGACAGATAGATTGTTGCGTGTTCACAGTACTTGCTGAAGTTGTAGTTAGGCACGATTCCTACATGCTGATCAAAACAAAGAGAGTAGAGGTAGCAGTTCAAGACATCACGGCACACGGCCAAGAGGATCGAGACTAAAGGATATAGATCAGCGATCAAGAGTCAGGATGGAAAATTACTAATCAAGTCTAAGGAGTTATATTTGGCTCTAAACAAAATCCAGCCACCCTCTTCGTGAGATGGAGGGGTTCGAGTTCGACCTGTGGCCGCCTGATTCCTTTGCAAGGCGGTGTTCAAGGTTATTTTTAGCACAGCCGAGAACTCGCCGAGGCATGTCGTCAACCAACATTACCTGGCCGTCAATATCACCGAGAAGGAACCAATAACACCTCTCTTCTCCACAGATATCGAGGCTCTCAATGGGCAAGGCAACAACCAGAAAGATAGAAATCTCTGCCGACTAACCGTATGCAGCAAACCCACAATTAATCGCCGTACCTTACAGCTTGCATTAATCCTACCCGTACAAGGTGGTATACCAACGTCGAACTCGCAGCACACTCGTGCCTCACTTCTAAGACTCACGTCATAAATCTTGGGATTTGCGTATGAAGATTCGACGTTGATACGAATGGGAGCGAAAATAGAGTGAGGTCTGAGTTGTCGTTAATATATCTCCTTAAAAGGTTGTCCAATTGTCGCGTGCGGGGAGGATATTAGCGTACTCAAGGCGTGTGCAACCATCGCGATGTGTAGTCAGTTGTTGTTGTTGAGGTGTTTAGTTTTACCGTATGACATCAAAGCTGTATTTTGTGTCATGTTGAAAGGCGTTAGTTGGGCCGCGATGTACACCGTTTGGACGGCGCAGTTTCTAAGGCGGGCTTTCCAATACTCTTACGCTGAATAGAGGGCCTTGTGATGTGACCTTGCCAGGATGTCTTCGACGTGCCGCATCCGAGAAAAAAGCACTCAGCGAATAGCAGCGCTCGTCTTCTCAAAGCGGCTCGCGTGACAGTAGTATCAGGCGAGCACTGAAGAATCGCAAGATGCATCCCGAGATTGCTAGATCATCTTTTCCTTGCATGCCCTGCCGCTCGTACAATTTTCTACCAATGGAACCGCGGAACACACCGGATGGACACAATGCCCTTGTGGAGGGCTTTCCAAAGCTGCAGAAACGTTTGAGCATGTACTAGGGATAGAGATTGATTGCCCCATGGGTAGAAGACGCCGGTGTATTTTGCGCGTGAAGCGAAGGCAGCTGGGCCGGCAGCGGACGGGACTAGGATACGAGGCTTGCTTCTTGCTAGTCTGCACTTTCGTATTGAGTCGGAGTTGGACTTTATATAGGTAGGATCGAGGCAGCAAAATCCTTGACAGTCACTGCCACTCTCCTCCTGCCTCTCGCTTTACATTGAACGTCTCGCAGTCTTGCTTGCGTTTGTCATTCGTTCCTCGGTTTCTGGTTGTGTATTGTCGATCGGTTCACAGCGCCTTCGCATATACCAAGTAACCATACCACACCATCCATTCGCTATCTCACGCCAAGATGTCGCTCAGACTCTTCTCACTCGCTCTTGTCGCAACCGCAACTGCTTTCCCATCTCAACCGCTAGGCAAAGCGACGAGTGATGATGCCTGCAACCTATGTCAACCAGAAGGCGCCACTGGCACCAACCCACCGGCCGTCGGCTCGGATCTCAGCTCGCTCTACAATGAAGTCCTCGCATCTGTCCAGGGTATCAGCTTCCGCAAACGATCCACAGAATCCCTTCAGGTTCGCCAAACAGAGGGATTTTGTTGCCGACAAACTCTGGACTGCGTGAACGTGCAGAGTGTCAACATTCCCATGTGCTACGACAAATTCACTACAAACTTTGCCTTCTCTGATGGCTCGTACGGATCCCTGACAACAGGAGACTACACATCCAGTGGTTCCAGCGCGAACCTGCTCAGTGGAGAGTACACCTCTTCCAGCGGAGAGAAGGGCAACATCTACGCGAACGCCCCACAAGCAAAGCCTAACACCGCGACCATGTCGAAACCTCCGCAATTTACGGGTACAGGTGTTGGAGGAGCCCTCCCAGCATCCGAGCTTGGTTCTGTCATCATATATACAACCACTATCCCAGCTGTGACTCTCACGGCCGCCGCGATACGGGCAGGAACAACTGTCACAGAAGCGACTACGATTCCAGCTCAAACAAGTGTGGTGACGAGCACAATCGGAGCAACTGCAGCAAACACCGAGGCAACTGCAGCGAACACCGAGGCCGCTGCGACGAGCGCTCAGGTCTCTGCATCGAGTTCCGGGACACCTGTGACCACCACTGTGGCAGCCGCATCGAGTTCTGCGGCAGCTGAGCGGTCGGTGGTCGATTCGAGGCAGATGCTTGGAATGCCGCTTTTGAGTGTATTGATGTATGCTCTCTACGCGTTGTGAGAGTGTCTCGCTAGGTGTTTGGTCTTCCAGGCTCGCGTCAGCGTAGTTTGTGTGTCGGCTGTTCTTATGTATAACGACCGAGATGTCTTCATATAATGTTTGTGGAACCATAGATTGGGTGTCTGATTATTGTTGGGAGTATATACACTCGGGAGGCTGTGTATCTTGATTCGAAGATGGCACATGTCGTTTGAGCGTTGATGATCTCCATAGTTAGTTAAAAACGCTTGATTAATAGTAATCTTTGAGAACGTCCTTGATTTTCACCACCTCCTCATAATCCACCTCTTCGCCAGACTTTGTGATAGCAGCCGAATGCAGCCAATCCACACCGGTCTTTCTTTTAAGTTCCAGTGCATTGATGCCCCTAACTCCACCACCGAGAATAAGTTGAATCTTTTCTCCATGCGTCTTTTGTAGTACTGCAACTCTTTCAGCACCTTGGATTGCGTTCTTCATTCCCCCGCTCGTCAAGATGCTTTTGAACCCATACGCAATCACAGTCTCCACCGCCTCATCAAGATCCTCAACCTCGTCGATGGCGCGGTGAAATGTGCACGGTAAGGGATCTGCCAACTGGACCAGCTCTTGATTACGTTCGTCGACACGGTTTGTCGAGTCCAAAATGCCGAATACAAAGCCATTCGCCCATGATTTGTGCAGCTTTATATCCGATTTCATTTGCTCGAACTCAGCAGTACTGTAATTGAAGTGTCCTGCACGAGGTCGAATCATAATGTTGATCGGTATCGTTATTGCCTCAGTGATGTTGTTACGGGATGTGATGGAGGGTGTCACTCCGCCAGCTAGGTAATCATCGCAGAGCTCAATGCGGTCGGCCCCTGCTTTCGTGGCTACAGTGACTGAAGCAAGGTTGAAGCAGGCTATTTCGAGCATTTTGATTGCGACGGAGGAGGTTGAACTGGCGGCATATATGATTGATGATTACATCATGTGGAGCGCTTTACCTGTTTGAGTTAGCCTAGGAACATGCTAAGTCGTGTGCCTTCTTTTTGGACTGTTCTTACTCCCCACGACAATTCATATCTGTTTGGGCGATTACCTCGCTATATAATAACCCTGCAACCTCTGAAACTTTTTACTTCTCATTCTTCCACACGTAGTCCAAACTCAAATCACCGATGCTCATCGCAGCTTGGGGCACCCACAGTGGCAATACTTTCCTATCGCAGAAAGCAACCAATAGAGAACGGGAATCAATACTTCTCTTACCAGTCTTAGTAGCCAGTATAGGCAACACAGCAGAACTGAAATTCAAGTCGTCCAGGCTTGTATTCGACTGCCCCATAACGTAGATTTGAGACTTTTAACGAACGGTCCCTGTTGAAAGATCTTAAAGGTTAATACAGAGAGAGCCAGGAGATTCTGATATTTTTTATAAGGTTATGAAGAATTTATGTTAACTGCTACCATCATCACAAACAATCGCCGAATCAGCTTGGAAAACCGATTCCTTCTTAACTCGTTCTGTCACTCCTCATATTGCGATAACAACATGTACTATCTTATCATCTTGACTATCACTAGGTGTTCACGTCTTTCTAGAGGAAGCCTCTCATTCCTCATTGCTCACCGCTCACTGCTCAACACTTATCAATCATCACTTCACTCACCACTTCACTTACTACCTAGCCTCATCGCGACAACACAGATTCCTTGAAGCTTGTTCCAGCGGTCGCAATATGTCTGTAGAGATGGCCTATATAACCCCTAATCCGCCACCTAATCCCCTCGCTTTGTTACTTTCTGTTCTATCTTGATAGGAGTGACTTTTTTCTTCCAACACGGTCTCGATTCGTGTCTCCACACTCTAGTTCAAACATCATATTCACACACGTCAATGGCTTCAACATCAACCTTCACGACTGAGGGGCACAAATCAGTATACTGGCCTATCCAGTCGTTCGCGGTCGGAAATGACTTCAAGTCGCAACCAGAGATTCTAACGCATCTCCTGCTCGACCGTGCGAATTGCGAGTTTGGTCTTCTCTATCCACTGGACTCTGGGGTAGCCATCATGGCTCAGTTTCCTGACAATGATGAGCCCATTTACTTCCAGGTTTCAGGAGTATGCGCAGCAAGTTTTCGATGCAACAACACATGCAAGAAAGTTTGCATTTTAATGCAGAACTTTCAAATAGACCTTGAGTTTACTCTTGCCGAACACGCGCAAGATTTCCTGCAGACCCTAGAACAACTGGCGACAAAACTTGGTAATCTCTATTTCCAAGTCTACGAGGTTCCGAAGTAAGTATAGTTTGAGCCTAGCTGCACCATGAGCGGATCCTAATGCCAACAGCAATGTTGCTTTCACCAAGGCCGAGTTCAGCATGCAGAAGATGGGCTACATCAGCTCGGTGCCACAGTCGTGGGTGGTGGTGCTAGACTCGGACACTTCTGAATGGGCCCGGTATGTCTGTGTGTAGCTATTTCCAAGATCAGAAACTAACGTTAGTAGGATCTACAAGACGAACAAGTGTTCTGACTTCACTGTCTTTGCCGGCAACAAGTCCTTCCCGGTTCACCGTATTCTGTGAATATGACGACTTGCTTGCAAACACTCATGCTAACAATGAGGTTCAGGCTCTGTACACGATCACAATACTTCGACGCAGTCTGCGATGGCTGCTTTACGGTAGGACCTGCTACGCTTCATCTGATATGCAAATAGCTATACTGATGGTTTACAGGAGAGCGAGAGTCGATCAATTGTGCTCCCCGAATCGGAACAGACTGTGGGCACGATGCTCGAAGAGATGTACGACGTCTACAATCCCACCACCGGATCATTGTTCACGGGTTTTGCACTTCTTCGTGAGATCGAGAAAGAACGCATCATGAGAGACTTGCTCTCACTGTTCGTCGCATGCGATAAGGTCCGTTCATCATCCATTTACGAAGTCATCAACTAATACAGGCACAGTACAATCTTGAGAAGATCAAGCAGAAGACAGCCGAAACTATCATCGACCGACTTCCCTTCGTTGGGGATGCGCTGAACATTATCGACATCGCAGCATTCGTCTTCAACGATCAGTTCCCGCAGATGGACCGTGGTCTTCGCAAAGCCGTTATCATACAAACATTGGCTCGGCTCCCCGCGATTACCAACGATGAAGACGCCTGGGAAGAGTACATGCGCCACGGGGTTGTTGTCAGGGCCGTTTCTACTCAATACTACGAGACGAAGGAGCCAGTGATCATGACGCCTCCATCGACGCCAGAGAAGGTGAATAGGAGTACAAGGGCGATGCTTCGTAGCGGCAGGGGTTAACTATGTTGAGCGATGTCTGTGGAGATGACATGGTTTGGCGATACCAGAGGGTCTGATGAGCTTCGATGTTGGACGTCGAGTACTGGATTGGGAATGAACGTATTGGAACA